>NC_136424.1:59727500-60927500 GCF_052625555.1 Lactuca saligna
CCCTTCTTCCTGTTTTCAAATAAAAGAGATTGAATTGAATAAACTAGGCATTATATATATATATATATATATATATATATATATATATATATATATATATATATATATATATATATATATATATGATCGATGGTATATATATTAAATCCTCATTGGAAATCTTTGTATTTATCAGTATGTTATTGTATTCCATTTCAGTTTTGTCAAACTTTTCCAAACATAGAAGATGATTTAAATGATTTTCACAGGATAAGTGCTAGGGTTGAGCTAAATAATTGTTGTGTAACTTATTTTGAAGAGCATACATTGGTTATAGTCAAGTGAACCTATATTTTTGGTTGAGTTACAAATTAACTTATATCTGTTTCTTTTGTTGGGATTAGATATATTGTTTATATCTATTTGTTTCTTCTGTTACAGGTTGAAAAGGGAGAAGATGCTACAATAGTCGCTTGAGACCTGTACATGTTGATTTAAAAGACTCTGGTACCTTTTTTACTTTCTTTGTAGTGTAGATAATAAATCGATTTATTGAGCTATGAGTTTATGTTTAGAAGCACTAAATTCGAATATTAGATGTGAAAAGAGAGGAATTTTCTGTTCTTAGGGCTGTTCAAGTTGTAGGTTGCATAAAATGCTTATTTTGAATCAAGCATCAACACACCACCATGTCGTTTGTAGGTTGCATAAATTCTAGAAAATGATTGCTTTTAAATCCAACTCATGTTTATGGGTATCTTGCAACTAAATTTGCTTAAGTGGTTGGAAAGAAAAACATAATCCAAGGACTCTATTTGCATTTGGGTAAGATTAAGTAAACTTTTGTGTAACTACTATGCATCTATGAGTTAGATTTTCACTAATATATTGCTCAATAGCCTTTGGTCATGCTATTATTTTATGATTTCTGCAATTACATAAGCATGATACCCAATTGTTGCAAGATATATGGAAAAGTTTGACAAACTGTTCCCATTTGCTCAATATATATTGTTTCACCTTTGCTCAATGTTCCCAATTATGGCTATAATAAACAAATAAATAAAGTACATTGCTATATTTGTATTTTTCGTGATCATTGATTATGATGTGTTGAAACAGGAACAATTGGCAGCCATTGATTCAAAACTCAAATTGAAGAACACTTGTGAGCCTTTAACGATTCAACATACCCGATAATTTGCCAAGTAATCCACCAAGTAATTCTCAATTTTATGTTTGTAAGCACTTAGTTAAACATTTGTAGTTGACACTTTTAATGTGTATTATTAGACAATGTTCATTAGTAATATGTATTTTGTATTTGATATTTTTTTTAGGTTTATTAGTTTTATTATAATATTATTTGTTTTGTAGTTGAATTTCAATATTATTATAAGTTTAATGTAAATGGTTTTTTCAATATTTTGGACAGAAAAAAACTGGATTTTTTAATAATTCTGTGCTGTTTTTTTTTTAAAAAAAATAAAAAGTAATTAGCTACGGATTACCTACAGAAAACCCATAGCTATTTACTTCCGTAGCAATTCCGTAGCTATTTATTTCCGTAGCTATTTCGTAGCTATTTAGTTTCGTAGCTATTCCGTAGCTATCCATTTCCGTAGCTATTCTGTAGCAAATCCGTAGCTATTTATTTCCGTAGCTATTCCGTAGCTATGGTAGCTACGGAAAATTCCGTAGCTATTCCATAGCAATTCCGTAGCTAATCCGTAGCTATAATTTAGCCACGGGCTATTATGCTACAACCATTTTTCCGTAGCAATTCTGTAGCAATTTGCTTATAGCTACGGAATAGCTACGGATTGTGTTGTAGCTATTGGACTAGTTTTCTAGTAGTGTTGGGTGAATAACACACCAGGTTCAATCCATTATGGGCAGTGTGAGTCTTCCTCCGGTTGTACTTTCACTCCTCTTTGGTGAGCTCCTTGCTAACCGCTTAGTTACCCCATCCGAGCATGTTGCCAAGTTTTACCCATCACTTTGGCGTTTGGTTGTTGTCACCGGTGTGGGGTTGTCTGAAATCAACCCCTCTTTTTCCTAATTTATTGTCTGGTTCATGTTCCAATTGTAGAATTATATTTGTAACCTCTCCACAATCCCTTCTTTCACCTCTACCAATTTATTTGTCGACATCTCCCACCCTATTCTCCAACATATCCATTCTCTCCACCATTTTATTTGTCAACCTCTCAATCCTCTGCACAACCCCTCCTTCCATCTCCACCGTTTTATTTGTCAATCTCTCCATCCTTTTCACAACAATCCCTTCCATCTTCATCATTCTATTCTCCAACATATCCATCCTCTCCACCATTTTATCCTCCAACCTATCTATCCTCTCGTGAAGAAACCCTTTCATTCTATTTACAATCCTATCTTCCATTGTTTCCATCTGATCCACAACCTCCATCTCTACCTTGTTCTTCCCCTTTTCCAACATCTTCAAAATCTCCCTGTCTATCCTGTCATTTTTCTCTGCCTCCTTAGGCACAGGGTTCAGTCTTGTGTCTCCATCCTCATCCTCATCATCAGAATCAGCTGTCTGATCATACCCGTGAGAAGTGCCACAATCTAGACGTGTCACGCTGTTGTAGTAGTCCATCTCATTGGTTTCTGGCAGCAACATATCAGAATCATCTGCCTGATATCAAAACCAAAAATATATAACTACCAATCGAGAAGACTCATGAACAATCATCACATTTGAAAAAAGAAAAATAAACAATTTTTTTATGATGACAATTGGAACTGAAAAGTAAACATACTACCACTTTATAAGAACATATAAAATAAGCAGCATCTGCTTCAAATTCAGTTTGTCAGGTCCTCGTTTGGTTGTATGGTTTTGTTGATACCGGTCAAGCTGTGGACCACTATGGACTATGGAGACATGTAATTTTACGTCTTATTTGTGTTGGAAGTTCACATATTATCTAACTGATGTTATAGTAATTAACCAGTTTCACAATTTTCCAACAAGTGTTAAGACATTCATAAGTTACCTTCACAATTTTCACATGTGTACGTATATCACACCACTGACTTTCACATAAAAAGTTTAATAATCCTTGTACAAATATTAGTGAAATTCATTAATTAAAAAAAAAAAAAAAAAGATTACCTTATAAGCATCCCAAAGTTGTTTTTGCACGAGTTCACTCGATGTTAGACCCGAAAGCTCCCTTGGTCGAAACATTTATGGCAATGGATGTGTAGCCTTCACGCTCTGTTTAATGTTCAAACCAAACCACCGACGCTTCTTGTTTGCACTAACCTGAAGAAAAAATATTGTGATTCAGTTCATGGCTTCAATCCTATCAACTTTCATTGATAGAGAAACAAAATGGTGGCAGGGCTGCATAAAGAGTGTTTAACCATTACCATCGTTGCATCCATTGCATATATTTTTAGAACATCTTCCTTCTTCCATATCCTACTATGTTTTTCAGGATTTTTAGGGTGTTCTCCTCTAACAATGTAGTGTGCCAATTCTTGTACCAAGTCATGCATATCAAACTCTCCATCTTCTGTAATAGTTATGAGAGCCTTTTGTACCAGCACCTTTATGCCTCTAAGAGGGTGAAAGCCACAAGCATCAAGTATCAACATTGCACGTTCAATTTTAAACCCCCTTCCGAAGAAACGTGCAATATCAAGGAACAACTCTTTCTCAACCTTTGTAAGTCCATCAAAGCTAATTTTTAGAACTTCCAAAATATTAGCATATGGAATTTCTTTCAATCTAGCCAAGGCACTCCTCCACTCATTCATCTCTTTGTCACATAGAAAACTACTGAGAATTCTAAGTGCTAATGGAAGCCCACCAGCATAATAGACCACCACTTTTGAAAGCAGCTCATAGTCTTCTATAGGTCTGCCATTCCGGGGTGCATGCTTGCGAAAGAGGTTGGTGGCCTCATCATCATTTAACAAGCAAATATTGTGTATCACATTTACTCTGTGTGCAACTAACAAATGTTGATCTCTAGTCGTGATTATTATTCGGCTTCCTTCACCAAACCAGTTTCCTGATCCAGCTAATGCTTCTAGTTGGTCAAGGTGATCAACATCATCAAGAACAATCAACACCTTTTTATGGCATAACCTAAGCCTTATCATGTGTTTTCCTTCCTCAACTCTCGTTACATGCACTTGTTCTTGTTTCAAAACACCACAAAGAATTTTTTCTTGCAATCTTTCTAAACCGTCTTTATTACATGATCCCTCCCGAACATTTTTTATAAAGCAACAACTATCAAAATTGCTAGAGATGTCATCATAAACAGAAGAGGCAAGAGTAGTCTTGCCACCACCCCCAACCCCCCATATTCCAACCATGCACACACCATCAAAACCAAGTTCGAATGCTGAAATCAATCCTTGCTTGCGAGCCTCTATTCCGATCAGGTTGCCATTCACATTTGAAATATTCAGATTTGAAACATCTTGATGCAACCTCTCCAAAACTGTGTCAACAATTACTTCAATGCACTTTGCCTCATGCCTACACATTAAATATTCAAAGATCATTAGCACAAGCTCACAATCACATTGACAAAGAACATCACTAGCTAGTTCCATTTTCCCTGATATAAGGCAGTCATAAGTACCTCTTAGATTTCACATTTAGGATAGCACTTGTAAAATCAGTATCATAAGTGATTTGTAGCAAGCTTCATAAGAGAGATAAAATAGACTGAAATAGCAAATTACATAACATAGTGGGCTTATCATTAGAGCTGCATGTGAGTTTGAAAGTATGAACTTAATGTTACAATTCAGTGAAGTCCAATGTTACTTAGTTTGAGCTAATTCGTAATCATATTTCGAATAGGCACTACAAAATTACATATGTATTTTATATGTACCATACAAGCATGTAATTCATAATAGCTCAGCTTTCATAGTAGATAAATATTTACATATTTACTGCCATATTGTCTAATAAAAACATTTATTCCTTAACGTAAACTGTGAGATATATTCAGTTAGTTCGTATATCCATAATGTTAAGCAAAGGTCTCCAATGTTTTAATCTGCAGATTGTACTCAACAAAGGTAAAAGTACATAAGCAATGAAAATATACAGAAAACAAAAATATGAAGTGACACAAAACAATAATGCAAAGGACTTTGATACTAATTTTTCAATTCCATTTTAATACAGGGTTTTTAATCAAAAATGTTTTTTTTTTTTGGATTTTAGTTAGTACAAGTACAATTCTGTGGATCGTTGAACATGACCAGTTGTTCTCTACAGACAAATACTTTATCATCAAGTGTTTGGCTTTATCCTTTAAACGCTTACAGGGTACAAGTATAAAGTCACATTTAGCAGACATATCTTAGGCTTGAAAACTGCAAAAGCGGAAAATTACCCATTGGCAATTCGTTAGGTTTCCAATCCAGATATGCTACATGCATACACAAGTGCTTTTCTCCAGGATTTAGCTTTCTTTTCGTTCTTCAGCTTATGTTCAAAGAGTGCTTCTCCACATTTCTGTATCACTGAGGGACTGACCTTATGAAAGATGGGGATAACTATTAGCCCTCTTGTATCTCTGCATTTCATAATATGTGAAAGCTCCTCTAAGCACCATGAAGAATTTGCAAAGTTTTTAGAGAATACAATGATGGCAATATATGAGTCTTTGATCGCCTTCATAAGGGATTGCCTGATTAATTCGCCCCTAGGAAGTGTTTCGTCGTCCTTGTATGTGGAGATCCCTCGTTGTAGAAGAGCTTTGTAGAGATGATCCACAATGTTCTTACGAGTATCCACTCCTCTAAAACTAATAAAAACATGGTACTTCCACAGCTGATAAGAAAAGGCAGGCACTGAAGGAGAAGATGGTGATGAAGATGCCATTGTTGTGTTGATTTGTTGAGAAAGAAATATACACTGAAAGAAACTATTAAAAAAAATGTAAGTTTCCAAAGAAATTTAGATTAGCATAAAGGTCAAGAGATTTCAATTAAACTATGATCAAGTGAGGAGGTATTACTATCTGCATTGAGAGGGTAAAAAAATACTTAAATGTAGATGCAAGTCAACAATACTAAATGTTAGTAGAAGGAAAATTTTTAAAAATAATAAAAAGAACATTACCAGCAAAGATTTTAACATATTTATTGAAGTTTTATTTTAAAATTTTAAAGTACACCATTTGTAATTGTACTTTTTGGTTTTATGTTCAGACCTTAATTAGAAATACTATGGGCCTCTCAATTTTTTCCCCATTTAAGTCTTTTACGTCTGGCCAGACAAATACAAATAGAATATTTCCTTTTGGTCCGAATAATCTGTCAAAACATGAATAAATGACCATTTTAACCTTAATGTTATGAAGTTGTGCATCTGTAAACATAAACGTCAACCCCATTTGGACTTTATGTTCAAGTGTTCAAGCAACAATTTCAATTTAATTAAAGCATAAAATTACCATTTCACTTGCAGCTGTAAAAAAAATTCATCAAATCCCAATCCGAATGGGTGTAGAAGAAGCAAATGAATAAAGGACGCACACCAATTCCACAACAGTAGGACCAATTTCGTCTTAAAGTTGACAAAATAGCAAACAATGTAACCAATTCTACGGCACAAAAGGACTAAAAAGTTCACACCAAATCGAATTGTAACCCTGATTCTAACGAGACTGGCTCATAAGGCATTCACAAACCTATATTGCGAGCGGAAAAGGAACTTATGGTGCGTAACAGACCCTCAATTCAAGAAATATAAAAATTATGTTAAAACTATCACCCTATATTTATGCGAATATATATATATATATATATATATATATATATATATATATATATATATATATATATATATATATATATATATATATACTACTACTTATAAAAGAAATCTAACTATTTCTATAAATAGATTGAATATAATAATAATATTTTTTTAAAACGTTCAAACTATTAAGCTTGAAGTACAACCCATTTATAATATAATAATATTAAAACTTTAACCCTATCATTTATCCCCTAAAAATCTTGTATCAAATTAATAGAAGAATTCATTTGCAAATTGAACCCGTCAATCTCAACACTTCAGCCATTTGAAGCGGTCAATATCAACAATTCATAGAGGATCTCTTCTCTCACATTGGTAACAAGTCATCTCCTAATATCTATCTTCGTAATCCCTTCAAAGTAATAAATATACGCACAATCTCTCGAAGAACCCTAACCAGTAACCAAGACAGTATAACCACCACCACCACAGCCGCTCTGCCTCCTTCCTCCTTCAACCAACCACTATCACGACTACCGCCCTTCCTCTCACCCACGACATAAATTTTCTTTTGGAACATAACATTTTTCTTTAAAAAAATATCATTGAAAGAAGCTATTTGTCCCCGCCGCTATGCGTGGGTAACGGCTAGTATATATATATATATATATATATATATATATGTGTGTGTGTGTGTGTGTGCGCGCGCGCGCAACAGACCCTCAATTCAAGGAATACAAAAATTATGTTAAAACTATCACCCTATATGTATGCGATATATATATATATATATATATATATATATATATATATAAAGAGGAGACGACTATTTGATGTATGGATTACAGAATTGAAAATTTAAGCAAAATGTTTATGGTGCAATATAACGTATTGAAAATAAAAAATCAACACATATATAAGATCTGCAACTCAGGCTTACGTGATGGAGAGCACCGAGAGGATGAGACCGCAACGGAGAAGATCCGGAGAAGATGAAGATAAACCTAAATCGATTCTCCGATTTCAGTTCCTCTCGACGGTGAGACGGAAACGTTAAACGGCCCGAGAAGATAACGGCGCTGGAGAAGACGAACAAAGCTAGACAAAAAATAGATTAGTAGAAACAGACGGAACCAGCGTTTGAAAGGAGAAGGAAAAGGGCAGGAAGGGGGGAGGAAATCCCTCTGTGTATGGAATGAATAACGATTCCAACGAAGGCATTAATTTTTAAAATAATAAAATAGTTATATATATATATATATATATATATATATATATATATATATATATATATATATATATATATATACATACTAGCCGTCTACCCGCGCAAAGCGGCGGGGCACGTGAGTTCTTTCGGTGATATGTTTCCATTACAAAATTGTTATGTTAAAAAAAAGTACATGTTGAAGACAATATAATCAAACTATGGTGTTATTTGTTACATCATGCATCAAATAACCAATAAAAAGCAACCAGTCAAGACGACACAAAATATTAATCGTGCAATACTTCTTTATATACCACATTTGCTGTATAAACCCCATCACCTTTTGAATTTTCGTTAGGCTTTACTAATACTTTTGTATTGCAACGTGAAACCCCTCTGGACAATGCAACATAAAGTTGTCCATGCGAGAATACTGGTTCTGGAAGATAGATACCTACATATGGAATTGTTTGTCCCTGAGCTTTATTGATTGTCATTGCAAAGCACAATCGAATAGGAAACTGTTTCCTCATTAGAGGATCGATGGTTGCTACTAATTGCTTGTAACTGGTATTGGTTTCATATCGATGGATGTGGATTCGCATATGAAATCAATTGTGTTCGCATCTATGAAATCAGTTCGCATATGACAACAATTGAGTTCGCATTTGGTTTTGTGGGTCAAAACAGTTCGCATAAGAAGTTCACGATTTGTTTGAGGTTAATTGATTTTGATTTCGCAAGCTTGGAGTCGGAGATCTGGATTGTGTTCGCATCTATAGAATGCGAGGAGAATTTAATGGTGATATTCAGTTCGCATTTGGTGACACAAGTACGTGGTTGATGATTTTTGGTTGGTTCGCATTTGAAATCAGTGGGTTTCGCATTTGGGTTCGTATCTGGGTTTCTCAAACAACTGAAATGCGAATATGAGACAACTGATTAATTTCTCAGTTAATGCGATGAAATGCGAATGAACTCAAAGACGGATGGATGCAAGATGCGAAGAATTTGAATGAAAATGCGAAGTTTTTAATGTATAAATGCGAATTGGGGAAGAAAGCTTAGAGTTTCGCATTTGGCACCTGATCTTTTCAAGAAATAATATACGTGGTCCAACTTCGCAAAATGGGGTCATTTAATCAGAAAATCGATCATTCTTCAAATATGACATTTAATCAGAAAATCGATCTAAAAATGAGACATTTGGTGTTTATCGATTTTTCAGGGTCGATGGGTTGTATGAAAAGCGAAGGATGAGTAATTGAAAATTAGAGGATCGATGGTTGCTACTAATTGCTTGTAACTGGTATTGGTTTCATATCGATGGATGTGGATTCGCATATGAAATCAATTGTGTTCGCATCTATGAAATCAGTTCGCATATGACATCAATTGAGTTCGCATTTGGTTTTGTGGGTCAAAACAGTTCGCATAAGAAGTTCACGATTTGTTTGAGGTTAATTGATTTTGATTTCGCAAGCTTGGAGTCGGAGATCTGGATTGTGTTCGCATCTATGGAATGCGAGGAGAATTTAATGGTGATATTCAGTTCGCATTTGGTGACACAAGTACGTGGTTGATGATTTTTGGTTGGTTCGCATTTGAAATCAGTGGGTTTCGCATTTGGGTTCGTATCTGGGTTTCTCAAACAACTGAAATGCGAATATGAGACAACTGATTAATTTCTCAGTTAATGCGATGAAATGCGAATGAACTCAAAGACGGATGGATGCAAGATGCGAAGAATTTGAATGAAAATGCGAAGTTTTTAATGTATAAATGCGAATTGGGGAAGAAAGCTTAGAGTTTCGCATTTGGCACCTGATCTTTTCAAGAAATAATATAAGTGGTCCAACTTCGCAAAATGGGGTCATAAAAAGACAAGTGCAGAATTTTCATTTCGCATCCCTGTAGTCTTCGCAAAATGGAAAATTTTACCCAGTTTCGCATTTGGGGTAAATTTTTTTGAGAAATTGGAATATTTTCAAACTTTTTTTCTTAAAGAAAACACATTGTCTTCGTCTAAGAGAGGGAGAAAAACGATTAGGGTTTATAAGGGAAATACTTCATGGCAGTGGGATTTATAGCAGGGTTTATAAGGTGGAGAGAACAAACACACGTCTGCTATGAGATATTTTAATCAGCTGCAAATGCAACATTTAAAGGATATTTGTTGAAGCGTATTAGGATGAAAAGGTTTTAAATTTTGAATGACCATCAAATTAGGATTTTGCTGAGAAATATAAGGAATCAAAACAAATTTAAAATTTAATATTATTTTATTAATGGTTGTTTGTAATATTAGCTTACTCGTTTGTACGTCTTAAAAAAATAATATTATTATATTCAATCTATTTATAGAAATAGTTAGATTTCTTTTATAAGTAGTAAAGATATATATATATATATATATATATATATATATATATATATATATATATATATATATATATATATATATATATATGTTCAGGTTCATTTAAGACCATTCTAATTTTTTGAGACCGTGAGACCAAATCTAAAAATAATTTTAAAATGCAAAATAAATGGAAAAATCCAAAAAAAAAAATTTAATATTATTTTCGGAACTTGAATTAACTAAAAAAAATATAAAAATAAATAAAAAAAATTCCGTTTTTTTTTTTTTGAAAAATACGTGAAATATTCTAAATAGAATATTAAACTGACATATTCTAAAAAATAATTTTAAAATGCAAAATAAATGGAAAAATCTAAAAATTCTTTTTTTAAATATTATTTTCGGAACTTGAATTAACTAAAAAAAATAAAAAAAAAATTCTATTTTTTTTGAAAAATACGTGAAATATTCTAAATAGAATATTACACTGTACATATTTCTAAAAATAATTTTAAAATGCAAAATAAATGGAAAAATCAAAAAATTCTTTTTTTAAATACTATTTTCGGAACATGAATTAACTAAAAAAAATAAAAAAAATGCGTCTCACGATCTCACAAAATATAGGTGGTCTCAAATGAACCTAACCCTATATATATATATATATATATATATATATATATATATATATATATATATATATATATATATATATATATATATATATATATATATATATACTAATAAAAGAATAGTTATTTTACCATGTGTCATCATATTAAACATCTTAATTAATGTGTTGTCATTTTTCAATCTATTAGTTCTCCATTTTAAACTTATTAGACATTCTCATTAATGTCATACTATTTATCAATATATTTATTCTCTATTTTAAATTTTATATTATTGTATTCATTAATTCACAAATAAAAAATGTCTAATATATAATAAAATTTAATTTTACATATTTTTTTGAATTAACGATTATAATTTCACATAACTAATAAAAATATCTTTTAATTAGTAATTTATTTAAAATAAATGATTAATAATTTTGAATTTTTACTATAAAAATCTAATTAATTTTATAACCGTGATTCTCACGGGTTATAAACTAGTATATATATATATATATATATATATATATATATATATATATATATATATATATATATCCTTATTCTAATAAAAGAATAGTTTTATTCTCGTTTTGACATGTATCACTTTATTAGAACTTTTAATTAATGCATATTTTATTCTTTTTTTTATCACGTGTTACCATATTATGTTTCCTAATTAATATTTGTCATTTGTCAACCTATTGATTATTCATTTCAAATTTTAAATTTTAAAATTTTCATTCTATCTACATTAAATTTATAGCATTAAAATAAAATTAATACAAATTATAAAGTGATATAATTTCACATATTTATTTAAATCAATGATTATAATTTTATATAACTAAAAAATCTCATAATTAATAATTTGTTTAAAATAATTGATTAATAACTTTGAACTTTTACTATAAAAATTAAATTAAATTTGTAACCATGGTTTCCACGGATTATAAACTTTTATATATATATATATATATATATATATATATATATATATATATATATATATATATATATATATATATATATATATATATATATATATAAAGAAAAACCTTAAATACACATTAGATTATTTTAAACAATAAAATAAACAAATAAGAACATTCTCACTTGTCAGTATAATTTTTTCATAATAAAATATCATTGAGAGTCTCATGATCTTAGAAGGTGTTTTATCAGCCTCCCCTTGTTACTCGGATTAAAGTAAATTTTTGTTATCCATTATTAATCGGACATGGTGCATGGGTTTCTCTTGTTAGTCGTTACAAAGCCACATTGACCTTGTAGTTTTTCTCAAAAATTATGATAGCGACATGCTGAAAAAAGGACAAAAACATAGAGGGAGAGAAGAAACGGGATGCAAAAAAGAGATGAAGATATAGTGGCGAATTTAAAACCAAAAATTAGGGTTGTAAACGAACTGTTCATGAACCGTTCGGCATGAAGTTCGTTTATGTTCGTTTATTTAATAAATGAACGAACATGAACACAAATTCTCGTTCGTTTAGTTAAACAAACGAACATGAATAATAGTCTCGTCCGTTCAATTATGTTCGTGAACGTTCGTTTATGTTCGTTGATCTAACATCTTTTTATGTTCATATATGCTCAATTGTGTTTGATTATATTAATATATCATCTATTCATATATATTTATTTTATTTTTGTTCATTTATGTTTGTTCGTTTAGCATGTTCATGAACATAAACGAACGAACGTGAACAATGTAATTTGTTAAATGAACAAACATAAACAAGAAAACTCGTTCGTTTATCTGTTCGTGTTCGTTTATTTGTTCGGCTAACTTAAATGAACAAATATGAACAAGCGTCATCCGTGTTCGTTCGGTTCGTTTACAACCCTACCAAAAACCACGGGATTCCTTATATAAATATATAATGAAACTGAAAAAAAAAAAAAAAAAAGTAAAAAAATACAATAGTTGCGGCTCAAGTTATACACCTTAAAATATTTAAACATCACTCCATTAGCTATAATAAAGTTGTAACAACCTAAGATATCTTATATCATGAAATATATTCATACCAATGAGAGCTTGAGGTTGGCGATCAATCTATGTTGAATCGTTGAATCACAATTGATTCTTTTTTATTTTTGTTAATTTTAAATAGTTTGGGCTATATTGACATATTGATTTATTCTAAATGGTTATCGGATATAAAAAATACGGAGTGTGTTTTTTCTTTCAAAGATTATTAGGTAATTATCTTAAAAATAATAAGTTACTTCCTATTTTTTCATATATACATAGTATTATAGTTTAGAAAGAGGTTGGTCCTAGGACTCACTTTCACTTAGATAGATATGCCCTTGTGAAGATGATATATTAACGAGTATAACGAATGGATTTAAAGAGGTGAGATACATCAATCTATATCTATATATTTATATCTATATCATATTATACTTATAAACGAGATATTTTTTCTATCATCTTATGCATTTGAAACCCTCATACAAATTTTCAAGCACCTCCCCCCCCCCCCCCCCCCCCCCCCCACACACACACACACACACACATTTTCACCTTTAAAGTAATTAACCACACATCATGAAAGGTTTTATGGAAAGAATAAAAGCCTGGAAGAAAGAATTACCTTCTGTGACATCACCAAAATCTCGGCCAGAAAAGACCGATTTCATTTATGCTTTTTAAAATAATTTCAGAGTAAATCCTTTTGATTTAAAAGAGTTGCGGAATTTGTTCCCAAAAACAAAATATGATAAAATAATATTTATCAAAGCATTTCATCAAGAGATGCATTTTCATTATATAATCAAAACTCGGGGTATCATGTTCCGATACAGACCATAAAATATAAACGATAACATTACAAGTCATTCAACAAATATATACATATACAGACTTGTAAACAAAACAACTCGATGGTCCATCCATTTTATGCCCTTGTGCCACTTCCTGTAATATAAATAAAATTGAGTGGGTCAAGCTTGGGAGCCTAGTGAGCATATAAGTTTTTTAACCCACAATAAATAATTATATGTAATTTTCACCACCGATAATAACCCGATTACCCATTCCTGTTATCCTCATTTTATGTCCCTAAAACAACATCTATCTCAAGGGACCTAATATAGGATTTTCATCGGGACGGACATTACTGCTAAGGGGTTTCCTCAACAATAGATATCCTAAAGGCAACCATGAGGGAGATAGAGTACACCGGTGAACACATCGTTTACAACACCTACAGGTTATGAACCTGCTAGCGTTCCACAAGTCTGTCTAGAAAGAGTCTGTGGTCGTTATCCATACTCCGCTGAATAATTAGATCAACAACAACGATATCGAGGCCTCTCATCTGTTTATCACACATCAACTATCTACTCATGTTCTACACAACATATTAGTAGATAAAAATATATATTTTTATACATAGTTTAAAACTTGTATAACATGTTCAATCAATACATATTCCACATAACAGATGAGGCACACACACATAACACGTATTTCATAGAGAATAAATCAGATCTATGAGATAGAAGAAAGTGAATATACATTCACACATATAATCAACAAAATATACACATAACACGTATTTCGTATAAAATACTTCATAATTATGCATTAGAAAAAGGTAACTACACACTCACTTGATCAGAAGATGATCGGACAGCACTACGACTTGTAGAAATAGTATTCTTCGGTAGATCTGAAAGATCTTCACAAAAAAACGGACTTCTCGCGGGCAGAGCTTTTGCTCGGAAATCTCACTTCTTGGGATCTTCGGGGCTTCGGGACTTGCTTCGGGGCTCAGGATTAATACCGAGGCTTTGGGATATTTCTTGCACGTAAAACGGGGTAAAAATGCGAGAGGAAAGAAGAATGGAGCAATAGAATCCGGTTGCACTCAACTTCCTTTTATAGGGGGCTAGAAACCCAAATTACGCTGGGCGTAATGAGGATAGGGTCGCTGACTCCCCCCTTTGGATAATATCGGATGTTTTTAATTTAAAATAAATACCAAAATCATTAAATAAACTTCAAAAATCCATATCTTCCACATACGAACTCCGTTTTCGACATTCTTTATATCCCTGCGTAGGTGAGACTACGCTCTACAACTTTCGTTTAGACTCCGTTGGCTAATTTTGAATTTATTTTTATTATTTATTTTTAGTAGTCCGGAACAAGAAAACTCCGTTATAAATTCATAACTTCTTCATTCGACGTCCGTTTTCGCCTATCTTTTCATCGTTTCACTACATTTAACGAGATCTTCGATTCTCATTTATATTGTTTCGGCTAAAAACCGTTCGTTCTTAAATCGAGTATTCGGGCTACATACTATTAAGTCGAAACTTCGAAAAATCATAACTTCCTCATACGAAGTCAGATTTGGACGATCTTTTTATGCACGCTCTCGGTTTAACGAACTCTACCACATTCGTTTAGATCAATAGGGCTAAATATCGCTCTAACGTAAATTTCACTTTCTACGTCATTCAGCGTTGTCAGTTCTGTCGCGAAACTTCGACAGGTCATAACTTCTTCGTTATAACTTGGATTTCGACATTCTTTATATATTCGGAAACCTCGTTTCAACTACTACAACATTATTCATAGATATCTAGATTATCTTGATGGGTTTTGAGCATTCTAACACTTCCTAAGTGTACATGCAACCCTAATAACCTTGGATCTATGTTTGTCTAATTGTCATGCAAAGTTGAATTCCAAGGTTATATTCCTATCTAGCATACATGGGGAACAATTTTAACATAAAGTATAGATAGAATAACTTACCTTGTTGTTGTTTGTGTTCCTTGAAACCTTGTGAGCCTAGCATCTCAAGTGTGATGCCTCAAATGCTTCACACAACACCAAATGCTCTTGGAAGAACTTATGAGAGAACACACACTCTTCAAAATCGGCCAAGCCCTCTTATTTCTTAGTGTAACAGATTTTGGGTGGAGAACATGTTACTTATATAGTGTTGACACATCTAGGGTTAAACCCATGTGTCATGACTCTTCATTTCCATGACCCATGGGTTTGTAACTCCCATGGAGCATCCATGGAGCATCCTATGGGTGGAACCCAACTTGATGGTCCATGGAGCCTTTTAGCCCACTATACAAGATATGGATGATTTACATAATCAACCCACATATTTAATTAGTTATCTTTTGATCACTTAATTAATTCTAAATTAATTCTTGATCAAACTAATCAAATAATATTATTAATATATTAGAACTTATAATATATTAATAATCTCCAAGTGTTATTTCTCTCATTTAGTCTATCCAATTGCATGGTGCCATGCAACCCAAATGGACCATGCCGGGTCGGGTCAAGTACATACCAGAAATAGTTATGGACTTAGACACCTTATCCAACAGTCTCCCACTTGGATAAGTCTAATAACTATTACTGCAAGTATGACTTCAGGAACCGATCGGCAATCGTAGCTCTTTTCAAGGTTTCTCGAAACTGAGAAGATGATGGTACGCCATTTAAGATAAGTGATCATATAATCCTCTGTTCTAGATATCAGTCGGACAAATACATGGAACAATGTCTTACTTATTGTCCAACATATGTTTCCCGATTTCCGATTTGTTTGACAAAGAACTTCATTGAACACATCAATTTAGTTCTGACCGGGCCCGGTACATAGGTCAAAACAAAATCATCGAGGGGCCCAGATATCAGCTTCTAATCCAAGAAGGAACAGATAAACTTCGACTCATATGTTTGTTCTACTACTCATTGAATTACACACAAGAGCACGATTTTATAACATCGAGTTACCAATGCGTTTTTCGTACAATCAATGCATAACCAACTTGTAAGTAACAAATCATATCTCTAGGTTTAAAGACTTATATGATATTACCGTCTCACGATCACTCGAGATAGAATTCCATGAAGTGATTCCAGTGAGCGTGGGTTGAGTCCAATGCTCAGAACTTATGAGCACTCATGATTGTTGTAGCCTTGTCCCAGACCTCTACAATCAAACATGACAGTCTTGATTCATACCTACTTCCGACATATGACCGACTGTGGAGGTTTGAATAATATGTTATACTAAACAAAATTATTCTGGAAGTCAAAACATGCAAAAGAAATATAGTAAACGATCGACAAGAGATAGCAACACTTTACTCATAAATAAAACACTTTTTATTCATCATCAAATGTCAATTACACTTTACAAATTTCGAGGTTATCTAACTACTAAATCTAATATCATCCTTCAGCCCTATGCTCTGAGCATGCTGGAGATGCTTAACCCGAGTCAGTCCCTTCGTGAGGGGATCTGCCGGATTCTCATCTGATGATACCCTCTTTGCCACGAGGAGTCCTTCTTCGATCCGATGTCTGATGAAATGGTATTTTCTTTCAATGTGTCTGGATCTCCCGTGATCCCTAGGTTCCTTGGCTAAGGCAACAACACTTTCACTATCACAGAAAATTTCCATTGGCTCTTTAATAGCTGGTACAACTCCAAGGTCTCCAATGAAGTTCCTCAGCCATAAAGCCTCCTTTGCCGCCTCGCTAGCTGCAATATACTATGATTCACAAGTAGAATCTGCCACTGTCTCTTGCTTGGAACTCTTCCAAGAAATTGCTCCTCCATTTAGGGTAAAGACCCAGCCCGACTGAGAGCGGAAGTTATCCCTATCAGTCTGGAAGCTAGCATCACTATACCCTACAACTCTCAAGTCATCACTCCCACCGAGGGTAAGGACCCAGTCCTTAGTCCTTCGTAGGTACTTGAGAATATTCTTTACCGCAGTCCAGTGTGCCTTGCCAGGGTTCCCCTGAAACCTGCTAACCATGCTCAAAGCAAAGGCTACGTCAGGTCGAGTACACATCATAGCATACATGATCGAACCTACAGCCGAAGCATAAGGTACTCGACTCATTTCTGCTATCTCAGCCTCAGTGCTAGGGCTTTGTGTCTTACTCAGTTTGGCGTTACTCTGGATGGGCAACTCTCCTTTCTTGGAGTTTTGCATTCTGAATCTCTTCAGAACCTTATCCAAGTAGGTACTTTGACTAAGTCCAATTAGTCTTTTACTCCGATCTCTCAAGATCCTTATCCCCAAAATATAGGCAGCTTCACCAAGGTCCTTCATAGCGAAACACTTTCCAAGCCAGGACTTTACTTCCTGCAAGGTTGGAATGTCGTTTCCTATGAGTAGTATGTCATCCACATACAATACCAAAAAGCTAACTATACTCCCACTAGCCTTGACATATACACAAGATTCATCTTCACTCCTATAATAACCAAATTCCTTGACCTTTTCATCAAAGCAAAGATTCCATCTGCGAGGTGCTTGCTTTAATCCATAAATGGATTTCTCAAGCTTACACACTCTATTAGGATACTCGTTGCTGACAAAACCCTCTGGCTGACTCATGTAAACATCTTCAGCCAACTTTCCATTAAGGAAAGCGGTTTTGACATCCATTTGCCAAATTTCATAGTCATGAAATGCGGCTATGGCTAACAGAACCCGAATAGACTTAATCTTGGCTACCGGAGAAAAGGTCTCATCATAATCCACTCCAGGAATTTGAGAGAAGCCCTTTGCAACCAGTCTAGCCTTATAAGTGTGTACTTTACCATCCATGTCGGTCTTCTTCTTGAAGACCCATTTGCACCCTACAGTCTTTCGACCTGGTACATTCTCAACCAAGTTCCAAACTTGATTGTCATACATGGATTGTATCTCGCTATCCATAGCCTCTTTCCATTTAGCAGACTCGGGGCCTGCCATGGCTTCCTCGTAGCTGTTAGGGTCATCTTGACTTACTAGTGTCTCATCACTAATAAGTGTCTCACCTTCTGCAGTAATATGGAATCCATAGTAATGCTCAGGTGCACTCCTAACTCTCGTGGAACGCCTCAGAGGTACAGATTCGTCAATTGGCTCAACAGGAGTTTCCTCCTCAAGTTGAGGGCTAGAGTTTGAAGTTCCTTCATCACTTGATTCTTGAATTTCTTCAAGATCAATTTGCCTCCCACTGTCTCCTTGGCTTATAAACTCTCTTTCTCGAAAGACTCCTCTTCTTGCTACAAAAACCACATTGTCACTAGGTCTATAGAAGAGGTAACCAAAGGATTGTTGTGGGTAGCCGATGAAAATACACCTCTCGCTTCGGGGTTCGAGCTTATCATGAGTCTTGCGTCTCACGAAAGCCTCGCAACCCCAAATCTTGATGTGGTCTAGTTTAGGTACTTTACCAGTCCACATCTTGTGAGGAGTTTTGGCAACTTTCTTTGTAGGGACTAGATTAAGGATATGGGCGGCAGTCTCTAAAGCATACCCCCAGAATGAGATTGGTAGCGAAGCTCGACTCATCATGGAACGAACCATGTCCAACAAGGTTCGATTACGCCTCTCAGCCACACCATTCAACTGCGGTGTCCTGGGAGGTGTCAATTGTGAGACAATCCCACATTCCTTTAGATAGTCGAGGAACTCTGAACTAAGATACTCACCACCCCGATCGGATCGAAGCATCTTAATGTTCCTGCCCAATTGATTCTCGACTTCCTGTTTAAATTCCTTAAACTTCTCGAAAGTCTCTGACTTATGCTTGATTAAGTAGACATATCCATATCTACTGTAATCATCAGTAAAAGTCAAATAATAACGATTAGCATCCCTTGTGGCATGTTTGAATGGTCCACACACATCCGTGTGTATAAGGTCCAACAAACCTTCACCCCTTTCACACGAGCCTGTGAAGGGTGACTTTGTCATTTTTCCAAGTAAGCATGATTCGCAACTATCATTTGACTTTAGGTCAAACGACTCCAAGACTCCATCCTTTTGGAGTTGGCCTATGCGTTTCTTGCTTATATGTCCAAGACGACAATGCCATAGTGATGCTTTATCCAAGTTATTATTATTAGTAGAATCAATACACAAAACATTATTTCCTAAGTTATCTACAATAGATACAGCTTCATACACACCCTCACAAGGTAATGCTTTAAAATAAAGTACATTATCAAAGAAAGCATTAATCGAACCAACTTCATTATCAAATGAAAAGGTGAAACCTTGTTTGTACAAAGCATGAAAGGAAATAATATTTCTTGCCATTCCTGGCGAGTAACAACACTTATTCAAATCTAAACTAAACCCACTACTTAGCGATAAAGTATAAACTCCTATCTTGGTGACAGGTGAAGCTTTCCTGTTCCCCATGATCAAGTTTATTCTTCCTTACTCCACATTCTCACTTCTTTTTAGTCCCTGCAAGTCACAACAAATGTGAATACCACAACCGGTATCAAGGACCCAAGATTTCGAATGGGGTGAGTTATTAGAAATGATAGTGTAAGTACCTGCATGGTTGGGTTTAACGTTCCCATCCTTCACATCCTGCTGGTACTTTGGGCAGTTTCGCTTCCAATGAGCTTTTTCATGGCAATAGAAGCATTCAGCCTCTTTTGGGTCAGAAGAAGGAGTAATGAAACCTTTCTTGGTTCCACTTAAAGAAGAGCCATCAAGGGTCCGAGCCTTGGTACCCTTTGAAGATCTCTTTCTCTTCCTCCCTCGACTTTGCCCGATTGCCAAGACCAGAGTTGAGTCTGGAGTATGAGTGATAGCAACAGACTTCCCCTTAAGACCTGTTTCTGCGGTCTTGAGAAGTCCTTGAAGTTTGCTGAGGGTGACCTCTTCCTTGTTCATGTGATATGTCATGCGGAATTGATCATAACACGATGGTAAGGAGTGCAAAATGATATCTATTGCAAGCTCCTCAGGGAAGTTCACATTGAGCTTCAGCAAACGATCCACATACCTTTGCATTTTCTGGATGTGGCTCGTGACGGACTCTCCGTCCTTCATCATGGTTGTTATCATGGAGCAGATGACTTCGTACCTCTCTTGTCGTGCACTTTGATGGTATCTTTCCATCAAATCTTGGTGCATTTCATAAGGGTAGAAATATTCATAAGACTTTTGGAGTTCAGCTGTCATGGTGGCCAACATGATGCATGCTACTTTCGTAGCATCCCTTTCATGTGCCTGAAAGTCAGCGATCTCCTGAGGAGTTGCAGTGGACCCATCAATTTCCTTAAGCTCCTTGTCAAGGACATATTCTTTGTCCTCGTAGCGGGTAATCATCCTGATGTTTCTGATCCATTTATTGAAGTTGGATCCATCAAAGGTGACTTTCCCACACAAACTCATAAGAGTAAAGGAGCCATTAGGATTCGAGCCAGAAGTATTATTTGAAGACATCTGAAAGAGAAGAACAAGTTTAGTTTAGATTTAAGAGAGTCCTTAATAAAACACCCAAATGTAATATTAAGGCTAGGATCCAATCACAATATAATATAACTTTGAAGAGGTATGCCGTAATCTAAGCTATACCATATTTGAAAGGTAGGTGAATGACGATTCACCAATTTCCACCACGAAAACCGAAATATTAGATATTTTAGTTTTTATTGGTTTTAGAAATTCCTAGATTCTTTGAGATCCAATGAACTTTTCAAAGGCATGTTTCAATCTCGAGAGTGCCCTCCAGGTTTTGTGACTGGGATGCCGAGGATCACAAAACGAGGTGTGAAGTAACCATGCAAATCACTTGGTACCCTTAAAGTTTATCACTCAATCGATGTGCCGGTAAACCACACACGCTCCACCGATACTATAATAAACCTTAAGTCACCCTTTACCTACCTTGTTAAGTCCAAGTTAGTGTGCCGGTTAACCACACACGCTCCACCAACAACTTAGACAAAGTGTAAAGTGTAATTTCATGGATTAGCACCTTATTCACATTTTTCCTAAAGTAACTAAGATTGGGAATTTAATAAACATTTAGTTACTTTATTATATTCATCATACTTTGAATGAGAATTTATAAGTCCTTGTCTTACCCATTCGGCTAACGACCCTCCACCAGTCAAGCAAACGGTGGGTGAGAATATACACCCATTAAGTCACCATTTTATAGGCAACAACCTTATACCCACCTTATAGACCGGCTTCGTGAATGAGGCGTACTAGCGGTAAGACGACTTTATTCTTATACATACATATATATATATATATATATATATATATATATATATATATATATATATATATATATAATTATTAAATCATCATAATATAAGTATAAGGGTTGAATTTTAACTTTTAAAATTCTAGGGGTTGGAACTTAAAGTTTTAACTTAACTTTACTTGTTCCAAAACTTGAGGGCAAGTTTTGTAACTTTCAAAACTTTTCATTTCTTGTAACTTATGAGTTTAATAGAGTAATAAAATGAAGACTCTTCATTTTTATAACTCTTGTGTTTGTTTTAATGGTTTTTAATTCAAGTGTGACTCTTGGTTTTCCATAACTTGAGGACAAGTTATGGACTCCATTAAAACACATTATGATCAAGAATTAAACTACCACATAGGTTACAAATAATTCCTATGATCATCTAAAACATCATAAGAACAAGAACATGAATATGAACTTATTCATAAATCAAAAATTACACTTAAAACTTTATAATTTTGATAACTAGTTGTTGTAAATGAATTATCAAAGACATTACACCATCTAAAACAAGTTTTTCAAGTACCAAAAAGTTTAGGGTAATGTTTCTAATTCATTTCCAGCAACTAAATCGAAATTCTGCAATCAGTCGACCCAACTCGCCGAGTGCATGAACTGACTCGCCGAGTTGGTTGAAGATACTCATGGACTCGGTGAGTCCCCCCTATAGACTCGACGAGTCCATTCGCAGACAGCAAAATTTCCGATTCTGTTTTCAACTTTTAAGCACAAATAAGAGCAAACAAGCCTAGGCTCTGACCACTGATGGGTTTTGAGCATTCTAACACTTCCTAAGTGTACATGCAACCCTAATAACCTTGGATCTATGTTTGTCTAATTGTCATGCAAAGTTGAATTCCAAGGTTATATTCCTATCTAGCATACATGGGGAACAATTTTAACATAAAGTATAGATAGAATAACTTACCTTGTTGTTGTTTGTGTTCCTTGAAACCTTGTGAGCCTAGCATCTCAAGTGTGATGCCTCAAATGCTTCACACAACACCAAATGCTCTTGGAAGAACTTATGAGAGAACACACACTCTTCAAAATCGGCCAAGCCCTCTTATTTCTTAGTGTAACAGATTTTGGGTGGAGAACATGTTACTTATATAGTGTTGACACATCTAGGGTTAAACCCTAATGTGTCATGACTCTTCATTTCCATGACCCATGGGTTTGTAACTCCCATGGAGCATCCTATGGGTGGAACCCAACTTGATGGTCCATGGAGCCTTTTAGCCCACTATACAAGATATGGATGATTTACATAATCAACCCACATATTTAATTAGTTATCTTTTGATCACTTAATTAATTCTAAATTAATTCTTGATCAAACTAATCAAATAATATTATTAATATATTAGAACTTATAATATATTAATAATCTCCAAGTGTTATTTCTCTCATTTAGTCTATCCAATTGCATGGTGCCATGCAACCCAAATGGACCATGCCGGGTCGGGTCAAGTACATACCAGAAATAGTTATGGACTTAGACACCTTATCCAACATATCTAACGTTTCATTTTGAATTCCATTCAGTTTTTCTGTGAACTTCCTCAAATAACACACATGGAAAGTGTTATGAATTCCATTCAATTCTTATGGTAGTTCGAGCTTTTAAGCTTGGTTCCCAATCCTTTGAAGAACTTTAAATGGTCCAATAAACCTTAGACTTAATTTTCCCCTTTTACCAAATCTTATAAGTCCCTTCCACGGCGAGACTTTAAGCAAAACCGAATCTCCAACTTCAAAAGTCATCAGTCTTCACTTGTTATCAGCATAGCTCTTTTGGCGATCCTGAGCTGCTAACATTCTTTCCCTAATTATTTTCAACTTTTTAGCAGTTTGATGTGATGGGTTTTGGTCCTAAGAACATCCTATGTGCTCATACAAACCCTAATGCTTGGATCTAGGTTTCTCTATTATACATGCAAGTTATCCAAGACTATAAACCTTAATTCTAGCATTCAAATAGTCATATTAACATGAGAATAGGTTTATAATGTTACCTTGATTGTTATGTAGCAATAACAATCCCAAATCTCCTTGTATTGACTTTGGAAGGCTTAGAGTCACAAGTGTCACTCCTCTAATGGTTCACAAACACCATAAGCAAGAGGATGAAGAGGAGAGAGGATGGAGGCTACCAAAACTCGTATGAAACCCTAACAAGAAGCTTAGCCACGTTTTTGGTCCTTAAGGGATCTATATATAGTGAGGCAATTAGGGTTATCTAACAAGGAAACCCTAATTTGGATGCTTAAGCCCTAAGCAACCCATGGAGTCCTTTCCTTAAGGCCTTGGACGATTTCATATGGGCTTCCCCATAGAATTCATCCACCTTATAATATAAGGCAATCCATGGCCCAAATTGCAATTATCTTATAATTACAATTCCAGTCCCTTAAGTTTAATTAATCTCTTTTAGTCACAAAACTAATTACCAATTAATTATTGACTAATATTAACTAAACAATATGATTTATCCTTTAATATATTATTCCCATAATATATTAATAAATCATATTTAATCCTTTCTCTCCATAATTCATCCTATCAAGTTGCTTTGGTGAAGGCAACCCAAAAGGACCATGCACCATCGGGTCAAGTACATACCAAAATAGTTATGGACTTAGACACTAATCCAACATCATGGACTATCTCCGGTCCCATAAACTGCTTTTCCCCAGCCTCAAGCCAACAAGACGGCGTACGACACTTCTGTCCGTACAAAGCTTGATAAGGTGCCATCTTTATGCTCGAGTGGAAACTATTATTGTAGGAAAATTCTACCAAAGGTAAATGTTCATCCCAATTACCTTGGAATTCCAGGGTACATGCTCTCAGCATATCTTCAAGTGTTTGTATCATCCGTTCGCTCTAACGATCAGTCTGTGGATGGTAAGCTGTACTTAAACACAACTTGGTACCCAATTCCTCTTGTAGACTTTTCCAAAATCCCAAGGTGAAACGGCTGTCACGATCTGACACAATCGTTAACGGAACACCGTGAAGCCTCACAATTTCCTTTACATAAGAATTTTCATGCTTTTCCATAGACCATTTCTCCTTGGCCGCTATGAAATGCGCACTCTTAGTGAATCGATCAACGACCACCCAAATCATGTCGTGACGACTTTTCGTTCTCGGCAGTTTAGTGACAAAATCCATAGCAATGTCTTCCCACTTACCCATAGGCACAGACAAAGGTTCTAAACTCCCGTACAGCTTCTGATATTGTGTCTTAACTCTCGCACAAGTCACACACTCGGCCGCATACTTTGCAACATCAAGTTTCATCGTCGCCCACGTGTAGTAGGGTTTCAGATCCCTATACATTTTAGTGCAACCGGGATGAATCGAGTACATGGTTTTGTGAGCTTCTTCCATCAGAAGATCTTTGACTCCTCTTATATTAGGTATCCAAATCCGATCTTGGAACACCTTCAGTCCATGATTTTTTATACCGAACACCAACGTTTTTCCTAAACGTTCCTCCTTTCGGTCATTCTTCTCAAAAGCTTCCTCTTGAGCTTTCTTTATACTTTCCACAATGGTCGAGACAACTTCAATTCTCACTGCTCTTGGCCTCTTCCTTTCAAGATTGACTTTCCGACTGAGAGCATCAGCAACAACATTTGCTTTACCGAGGTGGTAAAGTATCTCACAGTCGTAGTCTTTAAGTAACTCTTGCCAGCGTCATTTCCTCATATTCAATTCCTTCTGATTAAAGAGATATTGGAGACTCTTATGATCATTGAAAAGTTTTCACTTCGTGCCATAGAGGTAATGCCTCCATATTTTCAGAGCAAAAACTACCGTTGCCAACTCCAAATCATGAGTCGGGTAGTTCTTTTCATGCTCTTTCAATTGTCGAGATGCATATGCGATCACCTTTTCTCCTTGGGTCAAAACACAACCCAATCCAACCCCAGACGCATCGCTATAAACAACAAAGTCTTCAAATCCATCGGGTAGAGAAAGTATCGGTGCCTCGCATAGCTTCTTCTTTAGCTTCTCGAATGCTTCTTTATGCTTATCACTCCAAGCATAAGTAGCTCCTTTGTGGGTCAAAGCTGTTAATGGAGTAGCGATAGATGAAAAGCCTTGGATAAACCTTCGGTAATATCCGGCTAATCCCAAAAAGCTTCAAATCTTCGTGGGACTTTTTGGTTGTTCCCACTTCATCATAGCTTCAATCTTTGCTGGATCAACCATTATCCCTTCTTGGTTGACCACGTGACCTAAGAATTGGACTTCTCGAATCCAAAAATCACATTTTGACAACTTAGCATACAAATTCTCCTTCTTCAAGACTTCTAACACTTCTCGCAGGTTTCTGCCATGCTCCTCTTGGCTTTTCGAATAAATTAGAATGTCATCTATGAACACTATCACAGATTTATCTAGGAACGGATTACAAACCCTGTTCATTAAATCCATGAATGCTGCTGGAGCATTGGTTAGCCCAAACGACATAACCAAAAACTCGTAGTGTCCATATCGTGTTCTCAATGCAGTCTTCTCTATATTCTGCTCTCTTACTTTCAGCTGATGATATCCTGACATAAGATCGATCTTTGAGAAATAGCTCGAACCTTGTAGTTGATCGAACAGGTCATCAATCATCAGCAATGGATATCTATTCTTTATTGTTGCCCTGTTCAGCTCTCTATAATCGATGCACATTCTCATACTTCCATCTTTCTTCTTCACAAATAACACCGGAGCTCCCCAGGGTGCTGAACTAGGTCTAATGAAACCTTTGTCCAATAATTCCTGAAGTTGCATCATTAGCTCCTTCATCTTCGTCGGTGCTAATCGGTATGGTGCTTTTGCTATTGGCGTTGTCCCTGGTAACAAGTCTATTCTAAACTCCACTTGTCTATCAGGAGGTAATCCAGGAAGATCTTCGGGAAATACTTCCGGATAATCACATACGACAGGAATGCTCCGCATCTCCTTTTTCTCCTTCTTAGCATCGATCATGAATGTTAGATACAATGTACATCCTTTGGCCAAACACTTTCTGGCTTTCATCAATGAAATGATTCCAGAATTTACTCTGTGTTTATCTCCATATACCATAAATGACACTTTCCCAGGCGGGTTTACTTTGACTATCTTCTTCTTGCACAATATCTCGGCGTCATTGGCGCTAAGCCAATCCAGTCCAAGCACGATGTCGAAACCGTTTAGTTCGATAGGCAATAATTCCTCGTGGAATTTATTCCCATTCAAGTCAATTAAGATGTTTTTCATATGATGGATAACAGGTACAAACTTGCCACTAGCAACTTCGACTAATAAAGCATTATCTAGTCTATCGACAGGCAAAGCTAGTTTTCTACCAAATTCATGCGAAATAAAGGAGTAGTTGGCTTCAGAATCAAATAAAATTTGGGCAGACAATTTGTCATCTGGAATGCTCTTGCCTTCGGCTATGGCGGAATGTTGGGTCTTGCTGCCTCCTTCTTTTTCAGGCAGTCACTCGACATGTGTCCATCCTCACCATAACCATAGCAAACTTTCTTAGTGAGGGTGCATTCATTGGCATAGGGTAAACTCTCAAATCTTGTGGTTTTGTTATGATTTCTATGTTATTAAGCACTTAATAAGCTGTATAATACAACTAGAGAAAGGTACTCACGATTTGGGATGAAAACCCAAAGATTCGTGAGAGAGAAATGACTTTTCTCTAGTTGGAAATGTAACTAATGAAATAATTTGGTTAAGAATCATATATATAGTCCTGGAATTTTTGGCAGAAACTATTTTTATTCATGCAATGAACTCTAATAATAAAGTTTTGAAATAACAGAGTTGCACAAAACCCTAGTGCATCCACTCTCCTGATATCTTCTAAAGTGTAAATCCTTAAATACTCTAACTTATACGGAAAAGTCTGAAAATTTACTGTGACTGTTCTAACTTCTATTTACAGAATGGAAATTTCGGGTTGTCACATGACCGTACACTTTCCTCGATTTATGATTATGATTTCTGGGAACTCTGATATGAAACTGTTTTGGAAACCTTTTTGTAATAACTATTGGTATTTTAAATGTTTTTGAAAGTTTAAATTTGGTATGAATTTTATGGGTGTTACACACTTAGAGATGGCAAAAAAACTCTTACCCAACGGGTACCCGAAACCCTAACCCGAGTTGATCGGGTAAATCAGCGAGTTGATCGGGGATGGGGACGGGGATGGGTATTACCCAAATATAAAAAGCGGGGATGGGGATGGGGTTGGTTTTACATGTCGGGTACCCATACCCGTACCCGAAACCGGCCCCGATGGGTACCCGATATATATATATATATATATATATATATATATATATATATATATATATATATATATATATACACATACATACATACATACATACATATATATATATATATATATATATATATATATATATATATATATATATATATTATTTATGTTTTTATTTTTAATAAGGCATAAGCAAATGTTCATTAGACAAAATAAGGTTTTCTAACAATCAAACGTATGGTTGTGGGAAGACTTTTTATGTCTTTTTTTGCAAAGAATGATTTAATTTGTAACCTTGAATGTTATTGTTCGTGTTTAAAAACATTCAGTGATTATAGTGTTATATATTAGTTATGTTAGTTTTTGTTTTGTTGGTTAATATATAATTATGAGTAATTTTTCATAAAAGTTCAAAACTTTGTAACGAGGAAAAATCCCCGATTACCCATTGGGGATCCTCGATACCTATTGGGGATGGGGATGGGGATAGATTTTTAATCCCCGATGGGGATGGGGTCGCGTATGGGGATGGGGATTGGGATTCGGGTATGGAGACAGGGAACACGAAATCCGGTATACCCGTACCCATTGCCATCCCTATACACACTCTCTTTCTCTCTCTCATACATACATTAAAAAACACATACTCAACAATATACTTAAAATTTGATACACAAGATTGTATCTCTCTCTCTCTCACACACACACACACATGCACGCACATTGTTTATGAAAAAAGTCACAAAACAAGGCATTGATATCATCCCAATCGACATTTCAAAACCACTCATCAATCAAGGAAGTCCTTTGACTGCATCCTTCACAAGGTCTGCAACCGTGAATGGAAACTCGATCTCCACCATTTCCCTAACAATAACCCCAACGCAAAAATCATCGACCCTTTTTCAGCCTCCTCTACGATAGTGAAATAAACCCAGATCCTGTAATGGGAAATCAAAACACCCAAAATCGAAGCATCTGACTTCATCATCGTCGTTTCCACCTAAATCAAAACACCGAAATTTGAAAAACACAAAATTAACATAATTATTATGGTGAGTATGTATGTGTGTGTGTGAGAGAGAGAGAGGGAGAGAGAGTAAAGGCGTACCAGTTATGTTTGTTCTCCTCTTTGATATTGAGGTATGTTCTTTTACGTTGAAAAATCGATTCAATTTCGAGAATTTCAAGATAAATTAATGGAGTTCTTTTGATTTTCGGATCTCTGAATCCCCAAATGCTGCGAGCAGTCATTTTCTAAATTTGTTTCAATTTAAGATGTTCTTGTGCTTTGAAAAATCGATTCAATTTGAGATGTTCCTTTATGAATCGTTTCATCAAAAAATATCTACAAACTCTAGGCATACGCGGTCTTTTTCCTCCTTCCATTACAAATTAGATAACCCCATGTTGATTCAAGAAAAGCCAATCCCCTTCCTTTTTTATGAGTCATTGGTCTTGAAGTGGTGTTCGGTGAGAAAAGAGAAAAGAGAAGACGAAAGATTATATATATATATATATATATATATATATATATATATATATATAGAGAGAGAGAGAGAGAGAGAGAGAGAGAGAGTACTAGTATGAGGGTGTTTAGCAAATTTTAAGGGAAGAGATTATGTAAGGACCCACTTTTTTATTTTTAATATTCTGTATTAGGTTAATATTAAAAAAAATATCAAATAAAATAGAAAAAAAATATGGCCAAGGGTAATAAAGTTTTTTCATATTTGCAAGGGATAAAAACACAACAAAATCTAAACTTAGGAATGGTCTGAGTACAAAACAAATTTTAGGGACCAAACATGTAATTTTGACCAAACTACAGGGATGATTTCAGTAATTTATTCAAAAAAAAGTTAGCACAAACACTAGTCCTAGAAACAACAGAAGAAGTATGGGGAAAGGGTAAAATTCATAAACCTATAAACAGTTCACTAATATACTGAGACTAAAGCAATCCTTCTCAGCTCTCGCATTTATCTAAGCAGGATAGGAGGGAAAAGATAGGAAATGTCATTTTGGTAGAATTGGGTTCATAAAAGTAAATGGTACCACTAATCATTTCAATTTAACCATAATAATGCAAAAAATAAACATGATGACCCTAGCAACTTCTGTGGTTTTCACATCATTCTTAGTTGCATTCGAATTCCAGTCCCTAGGATCTAAGGAAAACCTATGACTGCTGACTTCCATAACAACCTGATTGATAATCCATATGTATTTAGTATTTACCAATCCAAAGCCAACCTCATACACATGTACCCGCCGCATCTTTTCTTGTACATTGACCATTACTCACATGAATTCTTGAAAAGTACTGCAACATACATGTACCTAATGCATCTTTTCTTGCAATTAAGCTTCCAATATCTTTTAAGAACTCAGCAAATAACACAAGCATTGGGATATTCCTCTACGATTTGAACATAGTAATTCTATATCATGAAAGGCTTGTACTTGGCTGGTCCAGCAGTCACTAGCTCTGCGTTGCAAATTTTTCTAAGTTTTCTGACGGCATCAACTGGATCAATGTCTCCGATCAATGTCATTTTCTTGTCATGCATGTTCATTGCTAAGGACTCAACACCTATAAATATTTGGATAAAAAGTTTAGTCAAACTGATGGCAATGAAATGCAAATAGAATGAAAAAGAAAACAAACACAATATTAACCTGCAAGGCTGATAGCTGCTTTCATAGCCCTCCGTTTTTCTCTATCGTTGTGTACACCCACTTTCACAACTACTTTCTGCAATTGGATACAAAGTAACCAACAAACAAATGTTAATCTCAATAATGACGCTAAAAAGCATAAGTTTGATAATGGTTTTGAAGCATAGTAGTAGGATTTCTTCTGCTTATGCTCTTTATCTGTGATCACAAGGTTCAGAAGCAATTTTATTTTAACTTTCCTATTTTTGACTTCAATTTTTGTACCATAGGTATGATATCAAGATGGAAACAATTTTTTCGTGGAATATCCCTTCAAATGTTGGAATGGTAAATGTAAAAAACCGATTAACAAAACAGATTTCAACCCCCACAAAAACAAGCCCAAATAATTCTGCTTATTCCTTAATAGAAACACTCGATGCAGAAAATTTAAAGATATGTTGGTAAAAGAAGTTACTGAAAGGAAATAAGCCTCAAAACGTAAACAAAAACTGCACAACCTTCCTAGAAACAGTAAAAACCACTACAGTAGAAGGCAAAGTAGGGGAAATCAGGGGGGGAGTAGGAAACACGGATAGGGAGACAGATGGAAATGTGAATTGTGTAATGTTAACTGAGAATTCTGCAAATTAAAAGGTTGAGAGCATGAACTAAGAAGTGGAAAACAGTCAAGAGACCTGTAGGCAGAAGTAAGGTTGCCATAAGATCTTGATAGAAGACTGTGAATCATGTTTGAGTGTAAATGTACTTCTATCTTCACGTTCATTGTCCCAAAATTCTGAGCAATCTGCTGCTACTTTTGTTGTTTGCACCTGATCACCTTTATTTACCCTAGGAACAAGCTCAGCTCCAATATAACTCTCAGCTTCTAATGAACACACATATCCTCTGTGTAAGGAAAATGAAATGATATTGTATGGTGAAGTCACCAATGAGGTCTGCCTCAATGAACCAAAGGAAACATATCCTATGAATATTGTTTTTCCATCATATTCATTTGACTCTTGCATAAGCTCAAATGGTGGATCTTCATCAGGCTGTTGCTTGATAATTATATCAACATATGGAGATTTCATGTGGGTTACAATGCATATTAAGAACCCAGAAAAGTCATTGTACCAATCATGTGGAAGATGCAGTGTAAATGTTTCCCCCCTAAACAGCCTACCTGCAAACCTTTTTGGGATCTTCTGATGATCAAGAGTGACACTGACAAAATGACCTTCAAGAGCAATTCCCTGAGATGGAAAACACATATAAATTATGATTAATATGCTTGGATTTATATAATAAAAGATTAAAATTGCAGAGCCAAATTAACCTGGAGCATGGAGTCTAGTAATATGTCACCAACAAGTGTACCAAGCTTGTTCTTGCAAAGTGAGAGGCTCCACAACAACTTACAGTTTGAAACATCTCCAAGGCTTTCAAGTGATGTACACCAATCTGCTCTAAGAACGGCTATACTTGATGGCAACTCGGACAATTCTACAAGTTTTTCACAGCGGGACACATTGAGCCATTTGAGCCGAGGAAGCTGAAAGAGACTAAAATTTAGTTGTGAAAAATTATTTCCTGATAGATTGAGTTTTTCCAAGTTAGGTAAATCCCAAACAGCAGAGCGGATCTCTTTATCTCCCAAATTGCAGTACCAGAGATGCAAATTTCTTAAGCCTCTGGAAAAAAACTGCAACATTGTGTGGTGATTCATGTTGCTGTGAGGTAGAAAAGGCTCCTCTAAACAACATTCTTCTACATCAATGAAGTCATCTCCTGATTTCTTAACTTCAGTGTCACCACATGCCAAGCAAGTAACAGAAAAGTTGGTTGAATTTTTTTTACAAGATGCAACTTCTTTTCCACTATTATCCAAATGAAGATGGGGTAAATTGCTCATGTTCTGTTGTTGGAGCTTAACAATTTTGGGGCAATCTGATAACAAAAAGGTCATGAGTTTATTTAGTTGGGTAACGGGTGGAAATATCTTAAGACTTGGACAATCATCTATACATAAGAAAATAAGGTTTTCCAAGCGTCGAATTGATGGATGAATCTCTTCTATATGCAGAGAATTATGAAGAATGAATCTTTCAAGATTTGGAAGTCCATCAAAATCTGGTGTCTTGATTAGGTTTTCCAAACCATAGAGTTCCATCACTTTCAAGCGTTGAATTGGCGGATGAATCTCTTCTATATATGGAGAACCATTAAGAATAAATCTTTCAAGATTCGGAAGTCCATCAAAATCTGGTGTCTTGATTAAGTTTTTCAAGCCATAGAGTTCCATAACTTTCAAACTCGGCAGATGCTGTTGCATAAACATACAAACAAGTCAAAAGTATATCAAGCTATAATAGGAGTTTTTAGTGGTTTCACCCGTAAATCAAACCAGACCAGAGTAACCCAGTCCAAATAACCAGCATAGAAAATGAATTGTACATGTAATGTGGAGCTTACAATTTGTACATAACATTTGATCCTAACAATTTAATCTTTTTCCTCAACAAAAATGAAGATTATCCATACATATATAACAATGTGATGTTGCTTAATGACACCAATAACTGCCACAGTGACAAAACTATGTGCTCATATCCATCTAACTGCTACTTACAATTTATTCCATGAATTACTCAGGTCTATAATTATTCATCCACTTTGTTTTCATCCAATAATTAGACAAACAATAAATGTTACCTTATAACCCTCCCAAAGTTGTTTGTGCGAGACGCCATCCAATCTTAGACAACAAAGCTCCACCGATGGAAATTTAGTAGGAAAAGGAGTTGCAAGATTACCTCTCCAGTCAATCCACCGAAGGTTTTTCATGTTCACAACAATTGGAGGAACAAGTTTTACTGAACCATAACTATTGTCTTCAAATCTTATCGCTTCAATCATGTCAAGTTCCTGTGATAGAGGAACAAAATGATGTCAGGTTGGGTTAAAAGTGTTTTGTTATATATATATATATATATATATATATATATATATATATATATATATATATATATATATAATGCCAAGCTAGCTTAACCATTACCGTCGTTGCATCCATAGCACATATTTTTACAACATCTTCCTTCTTCCAAATTCTACTATGTTTTCCAGGATTGCTAGGGTGTTCCCCTCTAACAATGTGGTGTCCCATATCTTGCACCAGATCATGCATATCAAATCTTCCATTCCTAGAAATAGTTATGAGAGCCTTTTGTCTCAACACCTCTATTCCTATAACAGGGTGAAAACCACAAGCATCAAGCATCGCCATTATCCCTTCATTTTTATACTGTCCTCTATAGAAACATGCAATATCAAGGAACAACTCTTTCTCATCCTTTTGAAGTCCATCAAAGCTGATTTTTAGCTTTTCCACAATATTGGTATCTGGGATCTTTTTCAGTCTGGCTAACGCACTCCTCCACTCGTTAATACCTTTATCACATAGAAAACAACCAAGAACTGTAAGTGCTAATGGGAGCCCACCAGCATAGTAAACAACTTCTTTTGAGAGTAGCTCATAATCTTCTATACGTTTGTCACCCCGAGGTGCATGCTTGCAGAAGAGATCCATGGCCTCAACATTTTTTAACAAGGTAATTTCATGTATCACGTCGACTTTGTGAATATTTAATAAATGCACATCTCTAGTTGTGATAATTATTCGGCTTCCTTCACCGAACCAATCATGTGATCCAGCCAACGCTTTTAGTTGTTCAATGCAATTGACATCATCAAGAACAATCAAGACCTTTCTATGGCATAACCTACTCATTATCATTCGTTTTCCCTCCTCAACTCTCCCCACCTGCACTTGCCTTCGCTTCAAAATACCATAAAGAATTTTTTCTTGTAGTTTTTCCAAACCATTCTTACTTATTGATTCCTCCCGAATATTTTCGACAAAGCAAAAGCCATCAAAGTTGCTAGAGATTTCATCATAAACAGAAGATGCAAGAGTAGTCTTACCACCACCCCCAACCCCCCATATCCCAACCATGTGCACACCACCCGATCCAATTCGTAAATCCGATTTCAAACCTTGAACACGAGCCGTTATTCCAATCAGATTGCCATTTGTACTTGGAATTACTCGTTGTAAGCTGTGTGAAATGTGGTCAACAATTTCTTTGATGACCTTTGCTTCATGCCTACACATTGATATACATGGATAATTAACACATGCTCACACTGACAAAAGAAGTAATTTGTTTCATGGACCATTAAATGAAGAAAAGGAGTCTAATGACCCTTTATATCTAGTCAAAATAAAATTTGTAAAGTTAATATAACAAGTAGTTTGTAAAACTTTTCTTTGTAAACATTGAATAGTGTCAAACAGCAAAAAGTGAAACAAGATGAATTTGTTGTTGTAGCTTGAAGTGAGGCGTTAAGTACGGAATAAGAATTATAACATAGTAACATCTATCATAACTTAATTTAAGGTTATCCATAATCCTAGGACTTGAGACATCTATTAACTTACCAAACTGATCAATTGAACTATTCAAGCCGCAATTTATCAAAGTCATCAGCATTATTAAAATAATTAAAACATTTGTATAAAAAGCTTATAAGATACAAGTATAAATATGTTGTAGGTCGCACATATAATTTAAGAATAAAAAGTGCAAAAACAAAGAAAGATATCCGTTGGCAACATGCTTGGGATCCCATCCAGAAATGTTACTTGCATCCACAAGTGCTTTTCTCCAAGATTCAACCTTGGCCTTGTTCTCCAACTCATGCTTGGCCAAGGCTTCATGGTATTTCCGACTCTGTTCTCGAGGTGCAGAGAGCCATCCCCAAGGGTCATCCACAAAAGCTTGTCTCCAAGATTTAATTTTCTTCTTGTTCTCCAACTCATGGTTGTCAAATGCTTCTCCATATTTTCGTTTCTGTTTTCGTACTTCAGAGGGATCCACTTCATAAAATATGGGCATAACAATTTGGCATTTCGTTTTCTTGCATTCCATAATATGTACAAGTTCATCTAAGCACCATGAAGAATCTGCATAATTTTCAGAGAATATGACAACAGCAATCTGAGATTCTTCTATAGCCTTCAAAAGGGATGGACGGATTGAATTGCCCTGAGGAAGTGTTTCATCGTCCTTGAAAGCGTAGATTCCTTGGTTTTCAAGAGCCGTGTAGAGATGATCCACAAAAGTCTTGCGAGTATCTTCTCCTGTGAAGCTAAGAAAAACATCATACTTCCATGATTGAGAAGAAATGGCTGGAGCAGAAGGAGAAAATGATGATGAAGATGCCATTGGTGTGTTGATTTGTTGAGATAGAAGGTATGTGGTTTAAGCACACCAATATAATGAAATTTATATAGAGAAATGTGAGTTTCCAATAGAACCTGTTATCATATAAAGAAAACCTCGTCAGATTACCATGTACAAAATCTAATAACTAGTCCTTACATTCTTTTTTATTTTATTTTTTTTGTCATAAAAGCTCCTTTGAAACTATAATACACATCATGATTCAAAAGATAGACATGAATCGGTTTAGGTGATGTAAGTTAGTTTTCACACAATCACATTATACAGATTAATCTTTTACTTTTAATTCTACATTGAAATTTTTCTTAAAAGACGTGGAGGAAATTTCCCAGCATCACCAAACTTTAGCACACTCCTTTCTTAGAGAATTAGACTCTTTACTTTGCAAGATTGTACTTCAATTCCATAGGATTTGTTCCTTAATACCTTCTTTCAAGTTGAATTGATTTGAGTAAGTGAATACCTTTCCTTCCTCCACCGCTTGACTATTCTCTCTCAATTCTCTAAATAGGTTTAGCCATCGAGTAGATGTAATGAACAAATAGTTATAATTCTCTTATATATTTACACGTGTTTTGTAGTTTCAGCATTTGGCCACCACACTTCTGGATTGTACGTACATTCCCACCCTAAAATTATATTTCATCAATTATGTTATTTGCCAAATAACTTATAGCCCCAAATTTCAGCATTTACTCCAAATACATATACACCACTATTTGACTTACCCTTCCATACAACAAGATATGGAATTCATCAAATAATAACTTAGGTCGTATTTACATAATTAGTATTTCAAAATTTGTAGGTATTACAGTTCTCCTGCCTTGAAACAGATTCTGTCCCCAAAATATGACAAGGGAAAACATCTCAGGCTCATCTCTCCTAGTTTCATCTTCAAATTCTCATGAAGCAGTGTCACCTCAAGTAGTTTCCTAACAAACATAATCTAATGTCTCCTCATCTTTAGCATCATCATCCTCCAGCAGAAAATATCCCACATTATTGTTTCCTAGATTTTGTTCTCTTTGGATCACAACGGATATGTACACAGTTATAATTTAATGTCATCATCTATCTCTCACAGATAAAGCCTTCACGATTCTTCACCAAGTCACTATTATATTACAACTTTCACAATTATACCATTTATTATAAAATTCACTCATAATCATCATTCGGTATAAGTCCATTAATTTACCATCATATAAACATACAACCCTAACCTATTAGTTTCATATCGCTTATCTTTACAAACCTGCCTGCCCAAAACTACAGATGATATATGGGTCTACATCATACTTCCATTAAGCCTAAGCCTATGACTCCATCTCATTTCAATTATTCTACTAATAATCATCTCATATACCTTACAGCAATTTACCCTACTTCTGATTTTAGTCCTCTACTGTGTTGCCTTTAACACTTATCAGGTTCTCAACTAATGATGCATAGAGTGTCTAAATAAATGACCATACCATTCATCATGATTTAACAACAATATATCTATGATCATGTGCCAATCCCCAGTCAAAGATTCGTTTAAATGTCCCCAGGCCCCTGTTCGACTGTTTTTTAGTATCCACAACACATATACACATCATTACACTCGTTTTCCTCCAATTCCGTTTGATTATAACTTACATAACAACATATTAACTTCATAAATACTTTAATTCAATCATCTAACTATACTAATTTGAGTAAATTAGATGAAAATACGTTTCTGACATTCCAGATCAACACTATTCTTAACATTTTATAAAAATTTACCAAAAAACTTGTATAAAACTGCATTAATACTTCAATTTCTTTATTGATAGCTTATACTTTATCAATTTATCACTTTGAGGAATATACCTCAAATTTCCAGCAACACCAGACTTTAGCAGACTCCCTTTCTAAGCTCTTTACTTTGCAATCAACTTACTTTTGCAAGCTTATACTTCAATTTCTTCTTTCAACTTGAATCAATTTGAGTACATGGATACCTTTCTCCACCGTTTCACTTTCCTAGCTCCAGAGCCCCTCCAAAATTGATGGAAAGAACATTCTTTTGAAAACGAGTTTTTCTTGGTAAAATTATTGACAGTTAGAAAAGGACAAATTTAGCCAAAATTCTTTATTAGTTTCCAAGAAATAGCGAAAATGACCCAAATAACCAACAAAATTGCAGTTGGGACTTCATGGGCTACAGTGCCGTGTATTGGGTTGCGATCTCCCCTAAAATCCATCTCTGATAACGTTCATCATACTTAGTTGTCACACAATGGTGGCAAATAATCAGTATAATCTCAAGCCCAAGTAATCATACTCAACTCTCATTCAGCAGTACAAATCATAACAAGTATATAAACAAGTTACCAAATAGCAACATGCCAGCTCTTAGGCCATTTCAATCCTCGAGTGTGTTACACTAACACTTACCATTACCTTAATTCACACATGTGATGTCTCTTTTAACCTATTATGCTCCTCGAACCTTTCAGAATAAAAGTTTCACTATAATCACCAGAGTTTGCTAAATGAGCCTTGTCAATTTATAACTTTCACCGCTTACACCTAGGGTTTAAACTAGCACCTAGGGATTTCGAAGATAGCTTCGCACAAACTCCCCTGTTTTTCATAGCAATGAAGATAATAAGAATGTGTAGCCTAAATGATAAGCATGAAAGCATAAACTCCACAATAAATATAAATGTACAAATTTTATAACAAAAGTAAAAAGTAAAATCTCCATGACACTTATAAATACATGCCTTTCAGCTTTCACATGTTAACACTACCTCAACCATTAGTTGACAGAACCTGCATAATATATCAAAATTTTTGCTTTATATGCCCATCCATCATAATCCAGCACCTTTAGTTCTATCTATCAATTCCAACCAAGAACATTATCGTGTGAATTACAAACACTTTCCCCTACCCTCTCCATGATGAAATTATCAGTTAGCTTAATACAACTTGCCACCATCTTTATTCTCAACTAATGATGCATAAAGTTTCAAGTTTGAAGACCATATATACCTTTCATCATATGTGAACACCAATCTATATTGTGCCAATGCTTTAGATGATAATTATGTTTTAGGTGGACCCATGTTTACACCAAAAGAGCATTTCCATCATTAACCGGACTCATTTTCAAACACTCAAACACATCAATTGATAAGTGGTTAACAACTAGTAACTTTTATTTGATTATAATGTTATCTACTTATCATGAATTTCCCAAATAGTCGATGCTTTAATTTTAACGTAGCAAAGCAATATATGAATTTAAATAGTGCCAGGCATACATGGATTACTCGATAAACACACACTGGGGACCAATCCCCTCTCAAAGCATCGATTAAATGTCCTCATCCTCCTGTTAGACTTCTTTTTGTATACACATCATTAGACTTATTCCCCCCTAATTACATTCGTTTATAACACACATAACAACATATTAACTTCAAAAAAAAATGTTTAAGTGACTCAGCTAGCTATACTAATTCAAATAACTACACAACTTTGACTAAATTAGGTCAAAATAACATTCCAGATCCACATTTTTCTTAGCTTATTGGTAAAAATCCAGTCAATAACTTGTATAAAACTTCATTAACACTTCAATTTATTTATTGATAACCTATAATTTATCAATCTATGAGTTTGAGGAACGTACCTCAAATTTCCAGCAAGACGGAACTTTAGCAGACTCCTTTACTTTGCAATCAAACTTACTTTTTTGCAAGCTTATGCTTCAATAGTTCAATTCAATTTCTTCGTAAGTTCTTTCTTTCAACTTGATCGATTTGACTGGGTTAATACTTTCCTCCTCTATCTCCCGACCACGGTGCGAAGTGTTGGTCATTAAGCCCAAAAAAAGCTGTGGCAGCCCAAAAGCCTTGAAACAGCCTATTCTCTTCTGGGCCCATGGCTTCTACAAATTAACGTGGGCTTCCGTTCAAATCTATGGGTTATATATATTCAAATCAATATCGTTCGTTCAAGATAAGTTTATATATCTTTGAACTATATATTCATTTAAACTTCCAAAATTTTTAATTTATTATAATTAGTTAATATATTAATTGTAACATGTTACCTATATAAAAACATTATTTTTCACGTTTTTTTTATACTTTTAAATTTTGTTAAGTAGAATACATAAAAATTAAAGAAAAATATTGTAGTTTTCATATGTCTAAAAGAAACTATTCAATGATGAAATACATTGTGACGATAGGATCTTCTTTGTGTGTATCAAAAATTTAAAAAATCAAGTCATTTGATTGATTTAAAGCAAATATTATCAAAAAATCAAAGTTATTGAAATTATACGGTCTCAAGTTTCTTTCTATTTTTTGTAATTTTTGAAATTTAATTTAGATGATATTTTTATGTTTCATATATTACAAATAGAACCCATAAATACATTCTTGTTTTAGATTATAAGCGTGAAAGATCTTGAAGTAACAAACAATCAACGTTGATGTAAATTTTATGATGTTGGATCATTCTTTAAGTATAAAAGTATTGTTTCTCAATAAATTAAGTAATTAGTCAATTGTACTATAATGTTATGATTGTAGCGGAAATGATTAGAGATGTTAGGGGTGTTTATTGACACATATAATCTAGACTTTTACCATGTTCTAATATAGCATGAATAAGCTATGAAATATTAAAATACTGACATGAATAATACATGTTATTTTAGATATTTAATTAGTTCTTTTTGGAAAACAAAAATATTTTTATGATCATATACATAAAAGACTACTTTATATTTTGTTTCTTTATAAAAACCATTGTGATTTGAAAATATTCTAAAAAGTCATTAATGAATAGAAATTTTGGTTTTAACTCAAATTTGAATTTTGTCATATTAGTAGTGATGACCAATAATGTGCTATAATAAATCAATATTGGTGTTTTAAAAAAAAACAACATTTAAGTGAGATACAAAAAAATAGGCAATGAGTTGCGAAATATATAATCCAAACCACTGTTTTTAGTTGTAAATATATCATTTAATTATTAATACATTTGAAATAATAGCAAATCAAAACTTTTATTTATTTTTACGCTTAAAACATAATGCTTTTATATAATAACTCATAGTTTTATATAATTTATTTTATATAAATAACTAGTGAACAAACTCCGCTTTGCGGGTTTGGATACGCCAAAGAAATGGATAAAACGGGAAGATTTTATTGAGGTACGTTCAACTGTAAAATCATGAACATTATCCTATCTTTCCCCAAAAAGTGCAGCCTCTATGAAGAGTATTAGTCATTTACATCCATTCATACATAAATTCATTCAGTCAAAATCCAATATTCTAACAAAGGGCAGTGTACTTTGTGGGTCATTGGATTCTCCATTTTCTTTACCATCTTCAGAGTCCTCCTAGAAAAAAAAGATCAAAATGCTATTAAGGACACTGTAAGTTATCTGTCACTAACTATTATTACTGATACCAAAATGTGAGTAGAATGTTAATATGGATAACAATCTATAAGTAAAATGCCATTATGTGTGAAAATGAGAGCTAACCCCTTCAAAAGAATTGGTGATGAAATTTGTTTGCGCAAAAATAAGCATAATTGTTCTTTTACCGCCACCATCACCCACTACCACCGCCACCACCTACCCCCGTTGTCACCACCGCCACCCTCATCCACCTACCTTCATCATCACCACCACCATTACCACACATCAAATAAAACCTAAATGATTTTATCTATGTTTTTGTTATGAACCAAGAAAAAGTCAAGTCTTTACTCCCTTTATATATAGATATTCATACCTAACTGGTAGTGTCATGCATATAGAATCCTATAAAATTAATGAATAAAAAGCATATTTCTTTTAATTATGGAAAGATTAAGGTAAAAAGAACACAAATGAACCCAATATCACCAACATATCAAAAGAAGACTTTAAATCCATAGTTACAAGTTAAAGGTGTCTGATTTGGTATAATATTTATAAGGAAATTTTTAATAACAATCATAAAAAAAATATTGTCAAAGGGTAATATAGTTATTTTGTACTATTAGTCTGATGCAAAATCAAACTACAAGTTTCAGTCATAAGTTTACTCAGTCAGATTTTCTAACTCAATCAGCTTCTAACCCAGTTAGAAACTATCAAACGATCCCTAAGATCGAATGAGTGGCAAATCTTGTTCTCTGAATGTTTCGATTATGGGTAATTTGGAAAGACATCCGCTTTTACTACCATTATCACCTCAATATGGGAATAATCTTCAATAAAATCTGGAGCCCAACCCATTACCTCATTTTATGTAACCATAAACACCTTACCAAGAATATAAATCTTAAATGAATCTGTAATTAAGGAATTATCAAGAGAAGAAATACACAAGAGCTTACTAAATAAGTTACTATCATGAGGGTTATCCATATAAAGAATCTCACCTCATTTTTTTGTGATCAAGGAGATGATTTTAGAAGTACACACCAACGGAGGGACACTTTCTAGATCAACCGATACCACACGATGTTTAAGTTTAAAATCATATTTATAATCTTCAAGTTTAGAAAACCAATAATGTACTCCTACGTGATGATGAAAATTAGTCTTTTCATGCATGGAAGAAAATTCCAAGGACACTCGTTGTAACGATCCAAAATTCAAGACTAAAAATTTCTTTTAATAAAACATTACTTAAAGCAAAGTCGTCAATCCAAAACATAAACAGAGTATTAATTTCCAAAACACATGTTCGTTATCAGAGTAAAACATTCTCAGGCTGTCTAATCAATGGTGTGTGCCATGCAATCACCCCGAGCTCTTCCCTCCGCTACCGGAAGTACCTGAAACCAAAACTGAAAACCGTAAGCACGAAGCTTAGTGAGTTCCCCACCCTACCACGTACCATGCATAACCACATACTGCACATACTGGGCCACGCCCGCTATCATGGGCCTCGCCCCCTGCCTCGGGCCTCGCCCGCTACAAAGGCCCCGCCGCTCCAGGCCCCGCCTGGCTTCGAGCCCCGCTCGAATACAGATCTGTTTCACTTAGGCCTCGCCTGTCATAGGGCCTCGCCCGCTAACATATAATTGCACATAAACATACCACAACACATAACCTAAACATATACTAATGGATCCTATCCTAAGGCCTCGCCTACCCTGGGCCTCGCCCTTGTCCTGCTACTGATGAGATGTGGAACACCATCCACACTCTGCTATTGGTGAGATACGGGATCTCGCCCACACTCACCTCCCTACCAGGCACATACATGTATCACACAGACAACAAGTATAAACTATCATATAAACAAATCCTTGGGCACCCGCCCGCTATCATTGGACCTCGTCCCGAATATCTTACTAGCATACTGTGCCTAGGGCTAACCCCCGGGTTTTCTACTCATAACTACATGGGCCGGATTTGTGGCCTTAGACCCATTCACAAAAAGGGAAACTCACCTACACTTGCTGAACTTGTTGATAACCCCTCAAGCTGCTGCCCGACAACTCTCTGAACTCCTGCTCCACTAGCTCCCCAAGCTACCAATATCAATGCAACACTTAGTCTAACTGTCCCCCAAAAGTCAACTAAGTCAACTCTACTCAACGCAAAATCTTGGTCAAAGTCAACCTTCCTAGTTAACCCTACTCGCCGAGTCAGCCTACTGACTCGCCGAGTTCATATGCTCAGAGTCCTTATATTTGCGACTCGACTCGCTGAGTCAGTCCATGATTCGCCGAGTCTATCGATTTTCGAGTCCTGATCTGTCCAACTCACCGAGTCTCCACTCGACTCACTGATTCGAGTCTCAACTTGAAGGGTTTGGGGTTTCACGTCCTGACTCGCCGAGTCCAAGGAAATCTTCATCCGACTCGACGATTTGTTCATCCCACTCGTCGAGTTCCTCCTAATCTTCATGCTACTCGTCGAGTCCACTCAAAGGACTTGCCGAGTCCATTCAGATCTTCATACATGCAGAGGACTTTTGAGTCATGCAGGGACTCCAAACTGTAGATCTGCCCTTCCCACGCCTATTCCACACGTAAAGTTGCAAACTTTACGTGTAGAGAAGGAGATCTAGGCTAATCACACCATAAGCTAGGGTTTAAGGCAAGGAGGCTCTATAATCAACTCAAGGGCAGATACTTTATGCTTCACCAGGCCAAACTGAGCTTAGATCTGAAGTAGCAACCTCAGATTTGGTTTCTAACTCATATGAATATCTAAACATGGCTTAAAAGCCCCAAAACTCATAACTAGAATATATCTAAATGAAGGAAACGACTTAGTACCTTCAATAACTCTGAAAGGTTCCACAAACTATGGATCTAAGGCCAATCCTTGAAGATTCAATGATTTTCCTCTTCCCTCTTCCTTCAAATCACCTAAAAATGGCTTGGAAGCTTGAAAGAGTAACAATGGGGCTTAGGCTTCGGTGTTTTGGGTTAGAGAGGCAGTAAAGGAACCCTAGGGTAGAGAATGAGATGCTTAAATAGGCTCCAAGTCCCGGATTTAGGGTTTTCCTCGTTCAGACCAGACTCGCCGAGTCGGTCACTTCCTCCTTGACCCGGATCCCGCTCGGACTCGCCGACTTCCTCCTTGGACTTGACGAGTCGTCCCTTAAACTTAGGGTTTCCTTTCCTTTCTTGGCCTTCCTGACTTTTGGTGTTACAACTCTCCCCCACTTAAACTAAACTTCGTCCTTGAAGTTTGTTATGGCCCACCGTCTGCGATCTGCTTCTAATACCCTACTATTAATCCAACACCCACTGCCTACCTTCGCTGGCCTTTCGCTCGGTCCTCCTGAAGACCATTAATCCTGCGGATAATAATCTCGGGTCAACCCTGACCCTGCACATTCTGGAAACACCATTTACCCAACCGACAATCCTTCTGGTACTCTCCGAGTATTGCAACTGAACCCATAGGGGTTCACCCCCTCTTTCCTTGTGCGATTTCCTTGCCTTCCCAAGGCGACGCTCCATAACCAACTATTTCCTTTACCACTGTGAAGGTCCTATCTTCACCAAATCCATTACTCCCGCTACCTCCAATACGGGTCATTATCGCTAGTGTCCGCTGGACACTTCTTACAACCATAACTAGGTGCTGAGCGCCCCTCGATCAACTAACTAAATTTCACCATAGACTGCTTACCAGCACTGTTACTGACTGAAAACTTCTGCTATTCCTTATCTGCCTTTCGGATGAACTGAGACCACCCTGGTCCCTACCAATCTATCAATATATGGATTAACGGCTCCCAGCGACTTTCGAAGAACTGCGACTACGTATAACTGATCAATCTATTCTACTATTCAGGCACTTCAATCCGGGGATCCTCGATCCCCCATCCGACACTACGGTCCCTACCAGGTCTCACCTGTGCTACTAAAACTCATGGGCCTCGCCCACGGGTCTCACCCGCCTCTATCCTTCTAGTCCCACTTGTCTAACCACTCTCGCACGGGTCTCACCTATACTGCTACCCTCATACAGGCCTCGCCCATGGGTCTCACCCAACTACATCTTGGAGCGGCCTCTCCCAAGGTCTCACCTCTCAAGGGCTATGCAAGCAGGCTCCATACTAATCTCTTCCGCTACCCAATCCTGATTCCTACCTGGATCGCTAGGAGGTAAGAGCCTCGCCCAGCTCCGCTAACTAGGAGATGCGGGACTCCGCCCATACTCCGCTAACTAGCTGCTAGGGAATGCTACGACTTACCCGCAGTCTTACAACACCTTCCACCACTAACTGCTAGTGAATGCTACAGCGGCCCCGTAGTCTTACAACACTTTCCACTACTTACTACTAGTGAATGTTGCGGCCCTCCCACCGCTCTACCATGCTCTACATGCTGCCTCTGCTACTGCCTACTAACATGAAAGCATTACATGCTATTTGTCCTTAAGATCTTCATTCCGACTCACTCGAGTCCTACAGGCGATCCTTCATTCTGAATTCCCCACATGCTTTAACCGACACCATTACACACACTAACTGATGGGGAGTTTCACAAACTTCCAATCCGGAATTCTTCAGTCCACCAAACGATGTGCTACTTTTGTTCCTACTCAGAGGTCGCGTACTCATTCTGGATCTGCGTGCTCTTGCCTTTGTACTCTCGGAGGGTTCTCCCCCACTTCAATCCTGCTTACTCCTCACTGCTCAATGCTCGAAAAGAATCCCCGATCCTTGCTACCATTCCATAATCAATCTGCTGAGGAACCCCAAGATTACAATAGCTAGGGATCCAACCAGTCCATTTCTGAAACTTATACGGCTCCGAACTAGCGAGACATACCAAGTCCCTCCAAGGCATGCTATAGTTACTGCACCCTAAATAACCTTCTCCACTAGAACCCATCCCTTAACTACTATTCAAATATCCAAGGTATGCAGATGGCATATAACTTGATCACAAGCAAGCCGCACAAAATAAAATACTCATACCGATAATGATGTAGAACCATAACAATATAATCATGCACAAAATAAAAGAACTGAAAATGAAATTCACATACCTGCAACGTCCGGCGTTACTTGCGTCTCCAGGGTAGTCATCTGAAAAGCCCTGCCTCCTACCGCAGGCGCCTCTGCACGGCCCTGACGGCCATCTGTGATCCTTAAAGTTGTAGGGGCAAGTGCCATCACCCGTCCTGCCGAAATCAAACTAGGGAACTGGGCCTTCTTGTGGCCCCGCTGATTGCAGTGAAAACATATTAAGTCTGATCCCTGTGTGGTGGTAATAGTACAATCCCTGCTAAAATGACCAGTCCGACCACACTTGAAGCAACCAGACTCACCACCGCTACCACTCCTGCACGCGCCCCCGTGCGCCCTGCCACACTTACCGCACCGGCTGCGGTCCTGATAATCCCTCGATCTCGAATCCGATCCCTTGGGCCTTTTGCCCGAGCCTGTGGCTACCTGAACCTCATCCGACTTCCTCTTCCGAATCTGAGCCAAGTCAATATCCCTCTCTCTAGCTCGAGAGATCATATCTTCCAACGTCTTACAACCGGACCTGCTCACGAACTCCCTAATGTCAGCCCTCAACATCTCGTGATATCGGGCCTTCTTCATCTCCTCATCTGTGACATATTGCGGAACAAGAAGGGCCCTCTCCCTGAACTTGGCGGTGATCTCCGCCACAGTCTCAGTGGTCTGCATCAAATCCTGAAACTCCCGTGCCAACTGCTGCACCTCGATAATTGGCAAAAACTCTGCCCTGAACCTGGCTAAAAAATCACCCCATGTCATCACATCCAACGTGGCATCATCACCCAAAGCATGGCCAATCTCTTCCCACAATCCATCGCTCTGTCCTTCAGAAGACAGGAAGCGAGTCTGACCTTGTCCCCCTCGGGACACCGACTCGTACGGAATGCATTGGCAACATCAGCCAACCATCTGCTGCTAGCGATGGGGTCCCTAGCCCCATGATAATCTGGTGCCCTGCAAGCCTTGAACTCTCGAAATGTCAAAGTACGCGCTCCCATCAATGCCATCATCTCGGTACGGAAGGCTCCCAACCTCTCATCCAAGATCTCCAGTATACCCTCCTTGACCGTGCCAAAGATCACAGGAGTCTGGTCTAGTATGTTGCATGTAACTTCAGCTGATATCAACTCCCTCATTCGCTCCTCGAGCTACTCGGCTCCTGAACCCAAGCCTGATCCCTCTCTAGCGCCTGATCCGCCCACTGGTCTCTATCGCAACGTCACCATGCTGAAACATATAACACAACCACTATCAGAATACTTATCACCGCTGCGAGACCAAACACATGCACTACCAGGTTCCCGGTCTTGTCTCGGCCTTTCCCGAATCGAGTACGGATCCTTTGCTTTCAGTAGTACGGGCCCATACTACCTTCCACATCTATCCGTACTTTCCTCGAGAACTGCTTCGACTCTACCAGGTCCCTTTTTCCACTACTACTGCTCCCAACACTACCTCATCCTGGGCTTGCCCTAGGGAAACCTCTGACTCAAACCAAACCAGTCCTCAGCTACTAAAGGACTCCTTGTGATGCCAATTAGCCATTACCTGGATACCATCACATGTGACGAGGCTCAGATAATCATTTGAGTAAAAGACTCGTCCCTACAATGGTTGGACTCAAACAAGAGCTGCGCAATAGGTCCAGATCCAACACTCTGAGATCATTCAACCCTTATCACATGTGACGTGACGTATCCACCTAATGGCTTACTCCCATCACTCGGAATCCCACATTGCACAAAGCAAGAAGCATTCAGACAAGGGAAAAATCTAACCATAACATACCCAAGCAATCATAACATCATACCAAGAATCTGTACTAGCATGCAACACAAACTCATAAACTCAAGAATAACCTAAACAGACTATCCTACTACTATCTAATCAACACTATCATGCAGCTCAAAGCACATATAACAGGCACATAAGGCATCCTCCCTAGATCCTTAGTCCTAATCTAGCATGTTGTTCTATTAACTGATAATCATAACATAAACTTCTATGGGTATTTTGGGGTACTTACTTGAGCTCGGCTGATTGCATGCACCACACCCTTTTTCTCTTGTCAAAATTCTTTTCTTTCTGAATTCTTTTTGCTTTTCTAAAACTGTTTTCTTTCTCAAAACTCTCTTTTTTACAATCTGTCTTTTCATTTTGAAAACCTTTATACCAATTCCTCAGTTTGAGTTCAGACACACCCGAGAGCATGTCCAAATCCCTCAAACCAAGGCTCTGATACCAACTTGTAACGACCCAAAATTCAAGACTAAAAATTTCTTTTAATAAAACATTACTTAAAGCAAAGTCGTCAATCCAAAACATAAACAAAGTATTAATTTCCAAAACACGTGTTCGTTATCAGAGTAAAACATTCCCAGGCTGTCTAATCAATGGTGTGTGCCATGCAATCACCCCGAGCTCTTCCCTCTGCTACCGGAAGTACCTGAAACCAAAACTGAAAACCGTAAGCACGAAGCTTAGTGAGTTCCCCACCCTACCACATACCATGCATAACCACATACTGCACATACTGGGCCACGCCCGCTATCATGGGCCTCGCCCCCTGCCTCGGGCCTCGCCCGCTACAAAGGCCCCGCCGCTCCAGGCCCCGCCTGGCTTCGAGCCTCGCTCGAATACAGATCTGTTTCACTTAGGCCTCGCCTGTCATAGGGCCTCTCCCGCTAACATATAATTGCACATAAACATACCGCAACACATAACCTAAACATATACTAATGGATCCTATCCTAAGGCCTCGCCTACCCCGGGCCTCGCCCTTGTCCTGCTACTGATGAGATGTGGAACACCATCCACACTCTGCTATTGGTGAGATACGGGATCTCGCCCACACTCACCTCCCTACCAGGCACATACATGTATCACACAGACAACAAGTATAAACTATCATATAAACAAATCCTTGGGCACCCGCCCGCTATCATTGGACCTCGTCCCGAATATCTTACTAGCATACTGTGCCTAGGGCTAACTCCCGGGTCTTCTACTCATAACTACATGGGCCAGATTTGTGGCCTTAGACCCATTCACACAAAGGGAAACTCACCTACACTTGCTGAACTTGCTGATAACCCCTCAAGCTGCTCCCAGGCAACTGTCTGAACTCCTGCTCCACTAGCTCCCCAAGCTACCAATATCAATGCAACACTTAGTCTAACTGTCCCCCGAAAGTCAACTAAGTCACCTCTGGTCAACGTCAAAGTCTTGGTCAAAGTCAACCTTCCTGGTTAACCCTACTCGTCGAGTCAGCCTACTGACTCGCCGAGTTCATATGCTCAGAGTCCTTCCATTTGCGACTCGACTCGTTGAGTCAGTCCATGATTCACCGAGTCTACCGATTTCTGAGTCCTGACCTGTCCAACTCACCGAGTCTCCACTCGACTCACTGATTCGAGTCTCAACTCAAAGGTTTTGGGGTTTCGTGTCCTGACTCGCCGAGTCCAAGAACAGAATCGCTGAGTCCAAGGCAATCTTCATCCGACTCGATGAGTTGTTCATCCCACTCGCCGAGTTCCTCCTAATCTTCATGCTACTTGCCGAGTCCACTCAAAGGACTCGCTGAGTCCATTCAGATATTCATACATGCAGAGGACTTTTGAGTCATGTAGGGACTCCAAACTATAGATCTGCCCTTCCCAAGCCTATTCTACACGTAAAGTTGCAAACTTTACGTGTAGAGAAGGAGATCTAGGATAATCACAACATAAGCTAGGGTTTAAGGCAAGGAGGCTCTATAATGAACTCAAGGGCAGATACTTTATGCTTCACCAGGCCCAACTGAGCTTAGATCCGAAGTAGCAACCTCAGATTTGGATTCTAACTCATATGAATATCTAAACATGGCTTAAAAGCCCCAAAACTCATAACTAGAATAGATCTAAATGAAGGAAACGATTTAGTACCTTCAATAACTCTGAAAGGTTCCACAAACTATGGATCTAAGGCCAATCCTTGAAGATTCAATGATTTCCCTCTTCCCTCTTCCTTTAAATCACCCAAAAATGGCTTGGAAGCTTGAAAGAGTAACAATGGGGCTTAGGGTTCGGTGTTCTGGGTTAGAGAGGCAGTAAAGGAACCCTAGGGTAGAGAATGGGACGCTTAAATAGGCTCCAAGTCCCGGATTTAGGGTTTTCCTCGTTCAGACCAAACTCGTCGAGTCGGTCACTTCCTCCTTGACCCGAATCCCGCTCAGACTCGCTGAGTTCCTCCTTGGACTCAACGAGTCATCCCTTAAACTTAGGGTTTCCTTTCCTTTCTTGGCCTTCCTTACTTTGGGTGTTACACTCGTTTTCTACTGAAATAACCATAAATAATTTCATTAAAACCCTCATTGCAACAAATAACTTGCAAATTAGTGAGAGGAAGCAAAACTAAACCCACCGACGTTTGATCTCGACAGAGAAAAGGATTAGACGTCGTTGCAATTTGCAGTCTTCAATACGCTAAAGTTGCACAAACCAGACCACCACCAAACTTTACCACCATCCCCATTATCGTTCACCTTAATCACCAACACCATTAGCCTCCAACCTAATGATATGTTACCTTACCTGCAACATATATAGAAACCTACATATGATTCCCTTGTTCATCACCATTGCCCCAACATCATCAATACCAAAAATCATCATTGATATACATGCACACATAGATTAAAAAGGGTGTCATTTTCTTGATTTGTAGAGAATAAGAACGTATGAGGGTAATTGTGAGTTTAAACTTGTGTTTATTCGATTAGCAAGGGTCTATGAATAATGATAAATACGAAGGGGATGGAGCTCTAATATGCATACACGGGTGAAGAATGGCGGTGGTGTTAAAGGGTGGGACATAAAGGTATGTGGCAACGATAAATGATGGTGGAGGGTTTCGCCTTTCACCATTGGAGTTCCCGACACTATCGTTAAATCGATACCAACCTCCGTCGTTGAATGTAGACCAACCTCTGTTGTTGCCTCAAACCTCTGAACTTCCCCCGTTATCCGTCACAAATCTATGTGATTGAGGGGTGTATTTTGGCTCTGACAGGTTAGGTTAGAGAGACCGATATGTAATTTTGAGATAGAGGAGAGGGACCGTAAAAAAGAACACAGAGAGGAGTGGGGTTTAGGGGTACTAGAACAGGTGTTTGTGTGTGTGTGTGTGTGTGTGTTTTTTTTTTTTTTTTTTTTTTTTTTTTTTTTTTTATGCTAAAGTCACTTAAGGAACTATATAAAAGAAATGGGAAATTTCATTTATATCCTTACACACACTCATACCTATGTTTATATCTTTGTAAAATTTCAAATTACATTTATATCGTTAGAAAACATATTAACTCATATATATACCAAAAAACTTAATTTAATCATGTTTAATATATTGAAAAAAATAAAAAAACAATCCTTAAAATGGTTTTTAACTATTAAGAAAATAATTATTTGTGCCATTACAATATTATCCTTCTCCTATATTTCTATTATTGACCTATTTACTTTATGAATCATTATAAAAATATCGACACCCACATTAAAATTAGTTTTCTATGATGTTATCTCTAGCTGAAAAGAACCAAATAAATAACAAAATTGTTTAAAATATAATAATCGTAGGTCTCTTAAATCGACAGTAGGAAATAAAATATATTGTTTAGCAATCGATTAAGAATATGCAATAACCAGGTTGTGATAATCAAGTATAAAAATATGAAGCGAATAATAATTAAATCGTGAATAAAGAGATTGATTATGGAATGGATTGCAATTGGACATTATAGTAATTTAATTATAATTTAGTTTAAAGATAATGTTTATAACTTTTAAATATATTAATTATCGCTAAATTAACTATTTTAGTATATATGTGAATTTATAGGTTTTATTAGGATATACATATAATTTGAAGTGTTACAAATATATAGATGTAATTATAAAAGTTTATAAGGATATATACAGAATTCTCTCTAAGGGAGGAGGGAGTCGTTCCCTCCCAACCCACTGAACCCAATGTCACATTAATTTTTGTCTCTTCTTTTTCTTCATATTTCCTTACCCACAACACACATAAATCCTATCTTTCTCAATCCAATCAACCAACCCGTTGAAGCGGGAGTGGTACCGCCGGTAACTCTATTGCTAATTAAGATTTTACATCTGATTGTTTTGTATTTATTTTAATTGAGTGGGTTCAAAAAGATAGGACTTCCGTGTGTTGTGGGTTGGGAAAGATGAAGAAAAAAAAAAGAAAAAAAATGATGTGACAGTGAGTTTAATAGGTTGGGAGGGAATGACTCCCTCCTCCCTAAAGGAAAATAGAATGGTATAAAAGGCATTTTATAGGGTCGCGACCATGCTAGAAAATGAAACCATGAAGACTATTTCACAATTTGTATAAAAAACAATCAAGAAATAATGAAATTATGAGATTTGATAAATTCCATGAAATGTTTATATAATTTTATCATACTTTGTATTATTACCGATTTACCCCTCCCCCATCTCACTGTTGATTCGGCATCTTCTTTCCTACATCGACACTCATTTGGTTCTTTCCCGTCCTGTCTAACGCCCCGGCCACAGACGAACCAGTCTTCTTCGGTACCCTCCTTCATAACTTTGCCGGAATATTTATGGGAAATGTTTGGTTCTGATGAAACACTGGACAAACTGAGTGTTGTTTTGGCAGAAGGGGAAAATCAGGGTTGGATGTGAAAATAGTACTGTGGGTTTACAGTTTACAGGATTGAGGTTTCAAATCCAGCTACGGATTCCATGCTCACACTTCACCTGTTCGATTCCTTCAACATGTAAGGTTTTTTCATCATTCTCTATCTATAATTCCCGATTACCCATTTTACGACAATTATTTTGATATTTTTGTGTAGAACAGTTTTTGGTTTTACTGAACAGGATGACATATTTGTGCCGATCGGTTTTAGGTTCTACAAACACACTTCTTGAAGGCACATATTTTTGTAGGAAGCCATGAAAATTTGTGGTTTGAAGATAAATCTTAGCTTGATTTCATAATTTTTGTGGTTGTGAACTTTTGGTAAGATCTATGTTAAATGTAAATTGTGAAGTTCCTTTTACAATAATGAAGGATGAGTCTGTGATATAAAATTCATATTGTCCGGCATTTCAACTTCATACCTAATGTGGAGGAAGATGAAAAAAATATATCCACAATTATTATCTGTGTACCTCAAGAATATTGACCTTGATAAAACTCAAAAATAAGGTCCAAATGTAGGTTTTTAATTCGATGAAACAACCTACTCTGTTTGTAGTTTTTTTTTCCAATGACATTGGGACTATAAAGCAGTTTTCCATCCCTGCTTCCCCGGAGTTCTTGCACTGAGAGCGTAGATTTAACGTCCTTACTTGTCCGTGTCTATGCATATCATATAATGTAAAGTATTTCTTATACATTCTTTAAGGAAGATGCAAATAAGAGCTGATCCTCTAGTTGTAATAGTAAAATTAGGATCTTGACTCATCTGTAAATTTGTTTTGTGATTTGTGATTAGTGATTTCCAAACCCTATGTTTCTTTTGTTCTTTACATTGCCTTTGATCGATAGCAATTTCATCAATTTCTCTGTGCCAACCAAAGTAAGTTTTGCTTAAATTTTTATTTTGATTTTTTTGAGGGAGTTCTAGTTGATGTAATAGAAAGATACTTTTAAGCTACTCAAGTGGTTTTAGCGAATGGTTCTATATGTTTCATACTTAATTTTGTGAGCAAATCTATCTATTATTACATTTTATGAAAATTGTCTTCATTAAGAGAACATGGGACATTCCCATTTTCACGGTCAGAAAAGATAGATTTTGTTTATGTTTTATAAAAATCAGAGTACCACTTTTAATAAAAATGTTACGGAATTTGTTCCCAGTAAAACATAATAAATACGTTGTCAAAGTATTTCCGAAGAAAAGTATTTTTATTCATTTTAAAACATTTGAGATGTCATCGTCAATACAGAAACATAAACATAAACAGAACTTACATTCATTATCATTAGTGATTTATATCTCCTTAATCTCTCAGTGTAATGTGATTTCATATCAACACCTATGATATAAATAAACTAAGTGGGTCAGGTTGGGAAACCTGGTGAGGTTTTTTTTTGAACGGCAAATCTACTATATTATATTCCTACAATTCTCCTAAATCTCCACCTATGTCCCTCACGGGACTTGAACCCTCGACCTCAAAGAGGGAGGGCAACATCGGATCCCGCTGGGCTAGAAGCCATTTGGTGGGAAACCTGGTAAGTAGATAGGGTTTTCAATCCACAATAATATAATTATTATGTTTAATCATCAAACAGTTAATTCAATTACCCATCTCTATTATCTTATTTACTCTTAAGGATCTACCTTAATAATCAGCTATTTCTCATTCATTCATTCCTAGGGATTATCCTAAGGAATAGGTACGAAGTCCATCATTGTCAATGACACAGCTGTCAAGCACAACTGCTAGTTCTATCACTTAGGCGCATCTGCAGGAATTATGACATTCTCTATGAGGCGCAGCTACCGGTATTGTCCTTTGGGCACAGTTGCTAGGGTTATTTTGATTATTAACAGTATTGTTTTAGAGAGTCCACTCACAATACATGTCAATGGGTTTTTAGAGTACGCGGGTGAACACATCGTTCACAACACATACATGTTGTGAGCCTGCTAGTGTTCCACTGGACTGTCTAGAATAGTCTGTGGTTGTCATCCATACTCTGCTAGATAACGGGGCCAACATTTGGGAACAAGGATTCTTATATCGTCCACCTTTCACCCTTACCTCATGGTCTATATCACCTCTCAACTCATCATCCAACTCATATTTCATCTACCCATATTTTACCCAATATATTATGTAGATATAAATACATATACAGTTTAAATAATATAAAACTTGTATAAAATCGTTCATCCAGCATAGATAGCAAGTATACAGATAATATGCCCACATAGTACGTAGTTTATATAAAATGCTTCATATCGATGCGTAAGATGAAAGGGACCACGCACTCACTTAAAAAGGTGGTGACTCGGTACTCAGACAACACTTCGTTTACTTTAAATAACTCATTTGACAGAACCTAGTATCATTACTACTAGAGTTTAGTCTAATGCTCGACGAGACTAATTAATAGTCTAACTGTTATTACTATTATATAAGCGTTAACACAATACTTTTCACCCACTATGTACAGATAGGGCCAAACATGGAACACCGGAGGACATGATCATTTTGGCATATAGCACTTTTGAAATTCAGCAACCCAATAGGCCCTCCAAACCAGATTCCCCGTACCTCGAGTGGTTAAAAAGATATTATAATGACACTTATATAACTCATGATAATATCCCAAATATTTATTATAAGGTCCTAATAACATTACTATATTTAAACAAAAACTATATTTAAAATAGCGTAGGCGTATCTTACCTACGAGGGGGTTTGGCTAGAAGTTCTGTAGGGGCCGAACTTCTAAGCTGAAAGCTCTTCTTCTCGGAACCGTCGAGCGCTCCGGGCCTTTTTTTCTAGCGCTAGGGGAGTTTTAGGAGGTTTAGAGAGAGTGTAGAGAGAAGAAAGAATGAGAAATGTGTGAAGAAAATGAGGGTGGGAGAGGTTCTATTTATTTGCCACGTCACCCATTTTTGCACAGCACACTTACGACTTCTAAAATCCGTAACTTTCACATACTAGCTCTGTTTTTGACGTTCTGTATATCCAAGAATATGTAACAATAAGATCTACAACTTTCATTTTGACTTCGTCGGCTAATTCTCGACCGATCTTAAATTTAATAGTAGGAGATTATATTGTTAAATGTCTGCATAAATTTCATAACTTCTACATACGGAATCCATTTTTGTCTGTCTTTTTATCATTGAGTTCCTATTAATGAGATCTTTAACTCTCATTTAGGTCGCATATGCCAAAAACCGCTCGAACTAAAATTCGAGTTTCGGGTCGTGCACTGCTATGACAAATCTTAGAAAATTCATAACTTCCTCATATGAAATCATATTTGGACGTTTTTATGCACAATCTCAGTTTAACATATACTATGACTTTTGTTTATATCACTAATGCTAGAAAGTATATTATCGTAAATTCACTTTTTACGATTCCCGGTGTCATGCCGGTTTTGCCGTAAAACTTCGACGGGTCATAACTTCTTCGTTATAACTCGGATTTCGGCGTTCTTTATATGTACGGAACCCTTGTAACATATTCTACCACTTGGTTAATATTAGTCAAGTAATATTCCATCAAAAACTCATTTTTTATGCTCTTTGTCTCTAAATTGATTAGCCCGAATCTACAAGCGTTACATTAACTACCATAGCGAAGGTGTTTCATATTTCTACAATAAATTTATCATATTCCACCTCGTTATGTATGGCAGTGGATCAACTACTACCAGCTTTGTAAAGTAGTCTATGGCGACGACCAATAAATTTACTTTGAATGGGGATTTGTGGAGTGGTCTTATAAGATCAATCCCCCATTGATGAAAAAGGAAAGGGATTGTGATACTAATCACTGGCACAGAGGGTACTCTTTGGATCAAGTGAAGATTTGGCATTTGATACATTTTTTGATCTGCATGTTTTTTTTTTTTTTCAAAATTTTACCCACATGACATCTCTTCGTTTTCCATCTTCTCTTCATTAAGATCTGGTCGTATCATTTGTAGCATCTAAGAAACCCTTCTGTTTAAAACCATGCAACAAATGTACTTTTTGGTCTATTTTTAGGAGTGGATAATAATGTTTGGGGCATGCTTTGTTTATTTATGTATAATCAATCCATATCCCTTAAGTGTGATAACTTTTCTTCCATATTAATGGATTGGCAATCTATATTAGAAATTTAGCTTCTTTGTGTCTAATGAACGTTTCAACTTGTTCTTTCGATTCTTCTATTTTTGTAGTAATTTTTCCCAATAGTTTTTAGGAAAAGAGGCATGATTTTAGGACATAAGTTAAGGATCATTAGATCATTTTGTCTTATTGGCCTCGTAGATTCATTGTTACCCCATTAAACATTATAAAATATACATTGACAGATTGTCTATCTACTTGTTTACAACCCTTTAATGTATGTGCATTGACTTAGAATTTCCGTAACTACATGAAATTGGAGAGGTTATAAATTTAAGGTGCGTGAAATCACAAATGTTGTTTGGTGCCAAGCTCTTCAGTTATGCTCTGACATCCATCTAGGCTCGTCTAAAAATATGTGCACTAAATTAAGGACAAGATAATATAGGAAGATAAGAAAATAGAAATTCATATGAGAGAGGATAGAGGGAATGTGGGTGTGCATGAAATAGAGAAAAAGAGAGCCATTTTCTTATAAGTAGATTAAAAAGGATGATTTTTTTTGAGAGAGAGAGAGAGATAGTAAAAAGACCAAAATAAAATTCCCTCACATGTGTTAGACTATGTAATTTAAAGTTATATGTAAAGGGTATTGAAGTGTAATATTCTACTCTTTATATAGACTTCATATGTAATTCTGTAGGAATATACAAAATCACACGGTTTGACTTGGTATCAAAGCCAAGAAACCTCTTGCCGCCTCCAACCCTAAATCTGGTCGATTTTTTTCTTTCTTCTCTTCTTCTTCCGATCACCTACACATGGTTGTTGTTATTGCCTTTGCTGCTGCAGTGAAAACAACCTACAACACTCACAAATTCGCCTTCACCCTCTCTCCTACAAACTATGGTTTCTGGAAGGTGATGATCGAACCATTCTTAACTACTAACCATCTAATTGGCTATGTAGATGGCACCATTCAACACCCTGAACAGAAAGTTAAAACATGAGATGCAATAACTGATAACCCTGGTTATCTCCCTTGGATTGCTAGCGATGCACATGTTAGAATGATCATTCTGTCAACAATTTCTGAAGCATCCTTCCAACATGTTCAAGGTACAACTTCTAGAGATATTTGGCTTTCCTTAGAACATGCATAAGCACCAAATTCTGCCTCTCGTGAATACACGTTAAAAACACAACTACTTCTCATAGAGATGAAAGAAGATGAAACTCCACTTAAATATCTCAGTCGTGCAATGGAATATGCATCAGCTCTCGCCAACATTGGCGAACCTATGAAGGACAAAGACTTAGTTATGCATACCATCTCAGGTTTACGAGATGAGTATAATGGTTTGAAATCAAACCTCTTGGTACGTCAACCACCAGTCACTTTTAATGATCTGGATGCCCTCTTGTCTGACCATGACTACATGATTAACAAATAAGCCTCCTTGCCGAGTATCACTTCACCACAGGTCTATGTTGCTACAACTAGAGATAATTCTATTACTTCTTTACCTGATCTTGCTGCTATTCGGTCTCAACTTAACAACCTGCAGCTGTTAGCCTCTTAATTAGGGTGTCAACTAAATCATATGGGCTCACAAAACACCCAACCCCAGGCTTACTATGCCTCCCGACCATCAAAGAACCGAGGTAACCAAAACTGCTGAGGCACTTTTCATGGTAAATCACGAGGTAACCAGCATTACCGAAGTCGTGACACCAACTCCAACACTCGCCCATTTCAGTGGGCATCCACTCAGAACATTGTGTATGGTCACTACAACCATTGTTGTATAGGTCACCTACCATCTCAGTGCCCAAATCAGCCTAACATGTCCAACCATCAAGCTAATATCGCCACCTGTTCTGATTTTGCATCTACATCAGCAGCCACATGGTTCACAGATACTGGTGCAAATAGTCATGCTACTCCTGACTTATCAAACCTAGACAACTCTGAAGCATATCATGGTAATGACTCACTCTCTGTTGGTGACGGTAACCCTCTTCCTATTCTTCATATTGGTTCATCAAAATATTTTTCTCCTAACAAAATCTTTAATCTTACAAACGTTCTCCATGTTCCTCAACTTCACAAGAATATTTTATCTGTCCAACAATTTTTTCAAGATAATGATGTTTATTTTTATTTTCACACTGCGTTCTTTGTTGTAAAGGATGAGGCTACCCACACTATCATTCTTTCGGATCTAAGCAATAACGGGCTCTACTCGCTTCGTTTTCCTCAGCTCCAGCCCCTCCCCAAGCTCGCCTTCACAGCCATCAAAGCTTCATTTGTCACTTGGCATCAATGTCTCGGTCATCCACACGAGCAAGTTTTTAATTCTATTTTTTCTAGGTGTTCTTTGCTAATTTCTACAAAACTCAGTTCCTCTTTATGTACTTCTTGTCAGTTGGAAAAATCTTCTAAGCTTTCATTACATAACTCTACTTTTCATAATAATAAAATTTTAGATTTGGTTTATTGTGATTTTTGGGGACCCTCTCCCACAATCTCTTCTGATGGTCATAAATATTTTCTCTTATGTGTTGATCATTACACTAGATACATGTGGTTTTATCAACTTGCACATAAATCTGATGTATACTCTACATTTACAAATTTCACTACTATGGTTGAACGACAATTCAAAACCAAACTCAAAAGTGTACAAACTGATTGGGGAGGGGAATTCCATTCTCTCACTTCCTTTTTCACAAACCTTGGAATCATTCATCGACTCTCCTAAGTCCTGTCCTCATACCAGTGAACAAAATGGAATTGTTGAGCATCGTCATCGCCATGTTGTGGAAACCGGTCTTGCTCTACTTGCCCAATCCCATCTCCCATAACGCTTTTGGGATTTTGCCTTTGAAACTGTTGTTTATCTTATAAATCGTCTTCCATCTAGAATCTCCTCCAATAAATCTCCCTTTCAACAAGTCTACAACCGAAAACTGGACTACTTATTTCTTCGTGTTTTTGGTTGTCAATGTTTTCCTTATCTTCGTCCCTATAATCATCACAAGATTGATTTCCGTTCCACACCATGTGCTTTCCTTGGCTACAGTCCTATCCACCATGGTTGTGGTTGTCTTGATCCTACTGCCGAACGCATATACATAGCCCGCCATGTTCGTTTCAATGAACATGTTTTCCCATTCAACTCTTCACCACCACAACTAGAGACTTCCCCTACCCCTCCTTATATCTCTATCTTTCCTACACCACCTCCCACTATTGATCTTGATCCCGTTTACACTACCCACTCCAACTCAACAAACACTCATCCACACTCCTTTTCCTCTACTCCATCCCCTCTGCCCCACCTCTTCCTCGGTCCCGGCCTCCTAATCTTTGACAAAATCCCACACATACCTTTCGATTCGATCCATCTGCTTATACTTCCACCCGCTCCTCTACTTCCCAAACTGAACCCACTTCCTTTACTGTTGCCAACAAATCTCATGAGTGGCGTCTTGCCATGGCTGAGGAGTTTCAAGCGCTTCAAACGAATGCTACATGGACCTTAGTTCCTTATGTTAAAAATACTAATCTCATTGATTGTAAGTGGGTGTATAGGTTAAAGAAGGATCCACAAGGTAATGTTACTCTCTACAAAGCACGACTAGTAGCTAAAGGATTTAATCAACAACCGGGTGTTGACTATCATGAAACATTTAGTCCTGTGATGAAGTCAACCACCATTCGGGTCATTCTTTCTCTTGCCGTAACCAACAATTAGGCTCTTCGACAATTGGATGTGAAAAACATATTTTTACATGGTGACTTCCAAGAAATTGTTTGCATGAAACAACCTCCTGGCTTTGTTGACCCCACCAAACCAGACCATGTATGTCTTCTCCACAAGTCTCTTTACGGGATCAAGCAAGCTCCACAAGCATAGTTTAACCGGTTGTCTAGCGCTCTAACTGAACTTGGTTTTTCAGGATCCAAAACCGATCCTTCGCTCTTCATCTTCAACTCTGGTGGTACTATTGTTTATGTTTTGGTTTATGTGGACGATATTATTGTCACTGGTAACAACCAGTCAACCATTGACCACATCATAAGTCATCTCAGTTCTACTTTTTCCATTAAAGATGTAGGTCAACTTCATTATTTCTTGGGCATTGAGGTTGTTCATGATAAGAAGAATCTTGTGTTGTCTCAACATAAGTATATTCTCGAGATTCTTCAGTGGTCATGCCTCTCTGACTGCAAACCAGCTTGTTCTCGAATGAGTCCCTCTCATGTCATGACCATTGATGATAGCCTCTCAGTTTCTGATCCAACCATGTATCACCAAGTAGTTGTCGCTTTGTAATATGCTACTTTATCCCGCCCAGATATTGCATTTGCTGTGAATCGAGTATGTCAGTTTATGCATGCTCCCACATAAAACCATTGGTCTGCTGTTAAGCGTAGCCTAGGTTATTTGAAAGGCACAGCTGATCTTGGTCTCTTGATTCATCATCAATCTGGTAAACAATTGCAGTCCTTCACAAATGCTCTTTGGCAAGATTCTACTCCCTCACCTGTCCAGGTACTCTGACTCTGATTGGGCTGGCAGCCCAGTCGACCGTAGATCCATCGAGGGATTTGCCATATAATTAGGATCCAATCTTGTCTCCTGGTCTGCCCGTAAACAAAAGACGATTTCAAGGTCTTCAACTGAATCTGAGTACAAAGCTCTTGCTGACACTGTTGCAGAATTAATTTGGTTGAAAGCATTCTTGCGTGAACTTGGCATATCGGTTCCGTCTCCTCTTACTCTTTGGTGTGACAATATAGGGGCTACATATCTATCCGCCAACCATGTGTTCCATGCTCGCACTAAGCATGTCAAGGTAGATTTTCACTTTGTTCGTGAGCAGGTAGGAAGAGGTCAACTACGAGTTCAGTTTATATCTATGGGTGATCAGATCGCGAATGTTTTCACAAAGCCCTTATCTACTCATAGATTTCAGCTCCTACGGTCCAAGTTGCAGGTCGTTCCCTGCCCTCAACTTGCGGGGGAATGTTAGACTATGTAATTTAAAGTTATAATAAGTAAAGGGTATTGAAGTGTAATATTCTACTCTTTATATAGAGTTCATATGTAATTCTGTAGGAATATACAAACTCACGGTTTGACTACGTGAGTAACATGTGTTACCCACAAACGAATATTTAAACGAAAATCAATCAAAAGGACCAAAACTACACCAAAATGAAACCTAGATTAGAAGGTACGCACTTTTGTGAAACTTAGGACCGCTATCTATAATTCACTCTAAAATAGTTTAAACGCCATGTCACAAAATAATATTATTATGTATTTATCAAGGTTGTAAAAAACTCTATGCTTAGTTGACTAGCGACTAGGTCATGTCAACGCCTGCCACCTCCAGTGAAACACCCTTGAGTGACACCCCCACTTTCATCCCTCACCCACTAGAGATGGAGATGAACAACTATAATCTCGGAAAATTCCCAGCAAAACCCATAAAAATCAAAATTAAGACCCCCAAAAGAAAATCTCAAACAAAACATATATAGAAAAATGCACAAGAAAATATAAAAAATATGTAAAACAACTAATAGAAAATATTCATAAAAGTTCATCGAAAATGGTAACAAGAAAATATTAATGTAAAATATAAAACAAAGAATAAAAAAAGTTCAAAATAGTCATTTCGCATATCATAAGGATTAATATCATAATAAAATAACAAAAGATACCATAGGATGACCCCACAGAAAAATGGAACGATACACGTAAATTTTGACCCCCCAAAAAAGGGACGTTTTCATTAATTTACCCTAGAAAATATAAATAAAGTTTTGTAATAAACGTAGTCAAATAAAAACCTTTAGGTATTTAAATCAAGGGATAATGACCTGAAAGGGTAACGAACTTTCGAGTTTTGTCACATTTAGTCACTAAACTTTTTTTCGTTATCTATTTGCCATTGAACTATTGAAATTGTTCACATTTTACCCTTATGACCGGCTGTTGCCGGTCATAAGGGTAAAATGTGAACAGTTTCAATAGTTCAATGACAAATAGATAACGAAAAAAAGTTTAGTGACTAAATATGAACAAAATCGAAAGTTCGTTTCCCTCTAAAAGTTCAATGACTAAATGTGAATAAACTTTCTCTTGTATTATGTTTTAGCAAATTATTTATTTTTGTTAAATTGTAGCAACATTTGTTGATGAAGAAATCTATGAAAAAAAAAAAAAAAAACACAGAACCCTGAAAATATATTTAAAAAAAAAAAACAAAAAAACAAAACCAAAATAAAAAACCAATGGTTTGACATTTTCCAAAATAAAAAATCAAAATTTCCAATCTGATTTTGGTTTTACAAAAAAATAAACCATTCTCACTGATGTGAATTATGACCATTAGTTTGGCATGCGGAATTTGAGACATCCCATAAATATGTAGTTACAACATCGTCTAAACTTGTAATTCATAGTAAGGGGTTACAGTATCATCACATGAATACGTAGTTACAACATCGCCTGAACTCGTAATTCATCACCTACAGGTTATGGGCCTGCTGGTGTTTCCACTGGGTTGTCTAGAATAGTCTGTGGTCGCCATCTATACTCTGGTATATAACTACATCGCCACATTGTCGGTTAAGGTTATGGTATCTCCTTTCATCCTACATCACATATTCATCATCATCTATTTACCTAATTATCATCACCTATCTCTCATCATTTATTTCATCACACACCAACTATTTCATCTACCCATGTTTCATCCGCAACATATTTGTAGATATAAAATAAATATACCGTTTAAATCTTTTAAAACATGTATAAAATCGTTCATCGAACATAGACAGCAAGTATTCAAATAATATGCACACATAGCACGTAATTCATATAAAATACTTCATATATATGTGTAAGATGAAAATAACTATATATAGCATAAAAATACCATAAATGCTTCCTAACTTCGAACCCCAAGGTTTACTCTACTAAAGCTTCATATTCTCGGCTTTCTGGACCTAGAAGGGTCCAGATCTATCACACCAAAAATCTCAAGATAGCTCTACCTTTCACTCTACACACTCAAGCTCGCTAGGGTTCTTACTTATGGGAAAGGTAGTCGCAATTGAAGGCCATAAGTGCCTTTAAATATGGCTCGGGCCCAAAGATTTAGGGTTTCTGCCAACAACGCAGACTCATCGAGTCCATTCATTAATCCGAGTCATCAGTCGCGACCTTACTCGACAACTTGAGGCGTCAACTCGTCGAGTCTCTCTTCTTAACTCAAAAGAAAAATACTTAAATTATGATACCTGGAAATCCGGATGTTACATTTTGTTTTTTTATTTCATAGATTTCTTTATCAACAAATGTTGCTACAATTAAACAAAAATAAATAATTTGCTAAAACATAATACAATAGGAAGTTTGTTCACATTTAGTCATTAAACTTTTTAGAGGGAAATGAACTTTCGATTTTGTTCACATTTAGTCACTAAACTTTTTTTCGTTATCTATTTACCACTAAACTATTGAAACTGTTCACATTTTACCCTTATGACCGGTAATAGCCGGTCATAAGGGTAAAATATGAACAGTTTCAATAGTTCAATGACAAATAGATAACGAAAAAAAGTTTAGTGACTAAATGTGACAAAAGTCGAAAGTTCGTTACCCTTTCAAGTCATTATCCCTTAAATCAACTTACGTCATGTGATCTCATAATTGCAAAACTACATATATGAAATATCTTTGAAATCAATTAGTGAATAAATTACGTTGGAATATCAAATATTTTAAGGATTTAATTTAAAATGAAATACAAATGATAGTCAAAGAACTACCAAGCCTCAGAACGAAAACAAAAGTAGTATGATCCTTGTTCAGAAAACCACAAAAGTAAAAGGAGAAGGGAATTCAGGAAAGACATTGTAATGGTCAAATTAGGAAATAAAGAGAAAACCACAATCCTACACGACGACCTACCAAGACATTGAGTCAACTGATTCCTGGCGCATTTACAGGGGAAAGTGAGAGGAAAACAGATGCAAATGCCATTTCCAACGACTTTTGTTTACAACAAAAACATAAAAATAACGGCCACCACTAATCATCTATCATTTAATACAATAATGCAAATGAAAACGTTGACAACTTGGAACTATGAATTGGCAAATAGTTATTTGTGGGTATATGGGTTTGTTAGATGTTATAGTCCTAAGGTTGCCATAAAATCTCGATAGACGACTTTGAATGTTGTTGGATTTTAAATGTCCTTCTATAACCATCGTACTCATCCCAAAATTCTGAGCAATCTTTAGTGTCTTTGGTTGTTTGCACCGGCTTATATTTACTTTTTCTAGGAACGAGCTCAACTCCAACATAACTTTCAAATTCAAAGAAACTCCATTTCACATCTTCCATAGAGAATGAGATCATATTGTATGTTGAATTCAATGATGTTGTGTGACTCAACGAACTAAAGGAAACATATCCTACGAATGTTATCCCATCATCATACTCAGGGTCCACTGCTTCACTGGACCCCTGCCAAAGCTCAAATGGAGGATCTTCAGCCGCCTCCTGCTTGATGATTATATTAATATTCGGAAGTTTGTCATTTGTAAGAACCCGTATTAAGAACCCACTGTACTCATTGTACCAATCATGTGGAAGAGGCAGTGTAAACGTGTTCCCCCTAAAAGGCCTACCTACAAAACTCTTTGAACTCTGATGTTGAAGAGTGAAACTGATACAATGATCTTCAATAGCATTTCCCTGCCATGGAAAAACACATACTTATGTTTCGATTTATATATAAAGAATGCAATTAAAAATGTATGTAGAGCCAAACCTGGAGCATGGAGTGTAGTAATAAGTCACCACCAAGTGGACCTACTTTGTACCCAGCATGAAGAGAGAGTTTCCACAACCATTTACACTTTGAAATATCTCCAAATCTTTCAAGTGACCAACACTCATCCGCCATTAGAATAGCTATACTTGATGGGAGCTCTGACAATTCTGCAAGACTTAGGCAGTTTGTCACATTGAGAAATTTGAGCCTCGGAAGTCTCAAGAGACTAAAACATAATCGTGAAAACCTATTTGCTGAAAGATCGAGTTCTTGCAAGTTGGGCAATTCCCAAACAGAAGAGCCGATGTCTTCATCTCCCAAATTGCACAAGCTGAGATTCAACGTTCTTAAGTCTCTGCGAAAAAAGCATAATCGTATGTGGTTCATGTTGTTACGAGGTAAAGAAGACCCCTCTAACCAATATTTTACATTAATGCCCTTTCCTGGTTTCTGAACTTCTGTAACACCACTACTATCTAAATGAAGATGTGGTAAATTGTCCATCTTCTCTTGTTGGATCTCTGAGAGCTTAAAAAGTCCAGGGCACTCTGAGAATGAAAGGGTCTTGAGTTTCTTTAGTCGGGTAATGGGTGGAAACCTCTTAAGTCTGGAACAAGTTTCTATAGATAAGAAAACAAGCCTTTCCAAATGTCCAATCGATGGATGAATCTCTTCTAAATGCGAAGATGCAATGAGTTTGAATCTTTCAAGATTCGGAAGTCCACGAAAATCAGGTGTGATGAGTAGGTTATCCAAACCATAAAGTTCTATGATTTTTAAAGTTGGCAGATTCTGTAATATACAAGTGCCAACAAGTCAAAAGTGTCAAGGTGATAAGAATTGAATTAGAATAGGCACACTAATTCCTTCCATACTATTTCTATATGGGATAATAATGAAGCAAAACTCATTCCTTCCATCCATATATGGAAATCACTTTAAGTGTTTGATTGTTTGATTAACTATTCAAAAAACAAATAATATAAGAGTTTTGAACCAAAATCTATGATATCAATGCTGTATGATACTTATCAATCAACAAAAAACCAAAGCTTAGCAAAATAATCATATATACTAGCTATTTTAAGAAAAAACAAAACAAAACGAACTGAATTTTTGTATTTGTTAAGACAAAAGGATTTATTTTATTTATTTATTTATTTATTTTTTTTGTTATGGAGGGTGAGAGGTTACATAAATCCCAAGGATTACAATGACTAATGTGTAAATATTATATAAAACACTTTATAATTTAAAAAGTTTATTGTTATCAACAGTTCAACACAAAGGACATGTATACAATAAAGGTCCATGCTCTCAATACTATAGCAAGTTATAAAAAGATACAACCGAAGTTGTTTGATGACCATAACTCATTTCTGTATAACTACTTAGAATTTACTGTCGTTTAGTCAGGTTTATAATTCATCATCAACTTTGTTTTCATCTGTTAATTAGAGATAAACCATAAGAATTACCTTATAACCCTCCCAAAGTTGTTTTTGCAAACTGTCGTGCAATATTAGACAACAAAGCTTTCTTTGTGGAAATTTAGTAAGCAATGGACTTGCAAGATCACCTTGCCAATCAATCCACCTAAGGTTCTTCGTGTTTGCAACAACTGGAGGAAGATGTGATAATCCATATATAGTACCAGAATCATATCTTATTGCTTCAATCATGTCAACTTCCTGTGATGGAGGAACAATATGGTGTCAGGATTGATTTAAAAGTATTTCTTTATAATAAATCATGCAAAGCTAGCTTAGAGATTACCGTGGTTGCATCCATAGCACATATTGTTAGAACATCTTCCCTCTTCCAGACTCTACTATGTAACTCAGGATAGTTAGGGTCTTCCCCTCGAACAATGTGGTGTCCCAGTTCTTGCACCAGATCATGCATATCAAACCTTCCATCCAAAATGGTTATGAGAGCCTTTTGTACCAACACCTTCACTCCTATAACAGGATGAAAACCACAAGCATCAAGGATCTCCATTGCCCTATCTTTCTTCTCCCACCTAAAAAAACATGCAATATCAAGGAACAAGTCTTTCTCAACCTTTGTAAGTCCATCAAAGCTGATTTTTAGCTTTCCCACAATATCATCATTTGGGATCTCTTTCAGTCTGGCTAAAGCACTCACCCACTCATCCATGTCTTTGTCAGACAGAAAAGGACCAAGAACTGTAAGTGCTAGTGGGAGCCCCCCAGCATAAGAAACAACATCTTTTGAAAGCTGTTCATAATCTTCCTTAGGTCTGTTATCCTGGGGTGCAAGCTTGCAGAAGAGCTTAATAGCCTCATCATCATTTAACAACCTAATGTTGTGCATCAAATTTACTCTATGTACGTTTAATAAATGCTTATCTCTAGTTGTGATTATAATTCGGCTTCCTTCACCAAACCAATCATGTGATCCAGCTAATGCTTTTAGTTGGACAAGGTGATCAACATCATCCAGAACAATCAAGACCTTTCTACGGCATAACCTATCCACTATCATGCGTTTTCCTTCCTCAATGCTCCCAACCTTGACTTTATTTTGCTTCAAAACACCAGAAAGAATTTTTTCTTGCAAATTTTCCAAACCATACTTACTTGATTTCTCTCGAATATTTTCAACAAAGCAGCAACCATCAAAGTTGCTGGAGATTTCACTATAAATAGAAGATGCAAGAGTAGTCTTACCACCACCTCCAACCCCCCATATTCCAATCATACTCACACCACCTGACCCGATTTTTAACTCTGATTTCAAACGCTGCATGCGAGTCTCTATTCCAATCAGGTTGTCATTCACACTTGAAGTTACTGGATGCAAGATAGGTAAAATTGTGTTGACAATTTCTTTGATAAACTTGGATTCATGCCTACGCATTAGTAATTATACATGGATAATTAACATATGCTCACAAAGGAGGTAATTTGTTTCATGCTCTATATATGAACTAAAGAAAAAGATTCCTAAATACCCTTTATAATTTACATTCAAACGCACAACTAATATCACAAGTAGTTTGAATTTTGAAACAATTTTCTTGGGAAATATACAATATCTTTAAATAGATAAATAAAAACTAAAGCAATATGGATTTGTCATAACGTGAAGTGAGGCGTTAAGTACATAATTAGATTAGAAGTCAATGAAGTCCATCATAACTTATTAAACCTTATCCATAATCCTAGATCACAACCAGGTTACATTAATTCTTTTTGTAATCCTACTTAACTCTTGCCACATGGATGTGGGATATCTTTTAACTTGCCAAAATTGTTATGTGATCTAATCAAAGCCTCTATTTATCAACATCATAAAAATATCTGAAATGTCTGTATAAAAAGCCTATAAAGGACAAGTATAAATGTCTTTGAGAACACACATGTCAAAGCATATATATGACACAAAAACAAAGAAGAAAATAAAAAATAACCTGTTGGCAATGTCCTTGGATTCCCACCCAGCAATGTTACTTGCATCCACAAGGGTTTTTCTCCAAGATTCAACCTTGGTCTTGTTCTCCAACTCATGTTTGGCAAACGCTTCTGCATACTTCCCTTTTTGCTTTCGTAATTCAGAGGGATCCACATCATAAAATATGGGTAGAACGATTTGGCCCCTTGTATTCTTGCAGTTCATAATATACACAAGTTCATCTAAGCACCACGATGAGTTTGCATAGTTTTCAGAGAATACAATGATGGCAATTTGTGATTCTTCGATTGCCTTCATAAGCGATGGACCGATTGATTCACCCCGAGTAAGTGTTTCATCATCCTTATAAGTGTATATCCCATTTTGTTCAAGAGCTGAATAGAGATGACCCACAAAAGAATTGCGAGTATCTTCTCCTCTAAAACTAAGAAAAACATGGTACTTCCATGACCGGAAAGAAAAGGCCGGAGCACAAGGAGAAGATGATGAGGAAGATGCCATCAATGTATTGATTTGTTGAGATAGAAGATGTATATATACAAAGATGAGAGTATCCAAGAATATCTTAATCTTAACACATGATATTTTCAATATAAAGTGAGTTGTTTTCCCATTGATGATTTGCTGGGATAAAATATATGTGGTTGAGCGCTTTATGGAATGAATTATATTATTTCCAAGAAATTTCCAATTAAACAAAAGCTCAAGAAATATCTTACAGTTGACCATTTCTAAAATTCAAATAACTTGTAAATTTTATAATAATAATAATAATAATAATAATAATAATAATAATTATTATTATTATTATTATTATTAAAATGGTTGAAAATCTTTCTTTACACAGTAATGTTTCCCTTAATTTTGTCATCCAAACACCATTTTCATAGAAATTTAGATTCTAATTCCACCACATTCCCTCATATATATATATATATATATATATATATATATATATATATATATATATATATATATATATATATATATATATATATATATATATATATATATATATATATATATATATATACTAGCAGTGTACCCGCGCAAAGCGGCGGGGCGTGTAAATTCTTTTGGTGATATGTTTTCTCTACAAAAATGTTATTTTACAAAAGAAAGTACATGTCGAAGACAAAATAATCAAACTATGGTGTTATTTGGGAGATGAAGTCATTTTTTGTTCCTGGACGGTGGGCTTTATAGCAGAGGAGGGAACAAAGAGGTATATGCGATTGGAGGGATATTTGAATCAACATACTAAATTTAAGGATATCTAAAAGGGTTCAAAATTTGAATGAATCCGGGATTTGAGGGAACCATATCAAATTGTTGAGAAATATAAGGAGATTTGATGATAAATATTTGAATTCAAAATGTGGTTAAAATTTAATATTATTTTATTAATGGTTACTTGTACTATCAGCTTCATCATTTGGACGTTTTAAAAAAATAATATTATTATAATCAATCTATTTTTAGAAATAATTAAATTTCTTTTATAAAATAGTAAATATATATATATATATATATATATATATATATATATATATATATATATATATATATATATATATATATATATATATATATATATATATATATATATATAACGCCCTAGTTTTCATCATTTTCAGGTTCAGGCCAAAACGTGCTATATCACCTCGTAACCCGTTACTTTTTATTTTGTCTAGAAAATTCTTTGATTTGTAAAAAAATATTAAGATAATCCAAGAGACTTGTACCTCATGTTTTAGTAGCTTGTACCTGACGTGGAGAAAGAGGAGATGAGACGATCAGGAAAAAGCCAGCAAAAAGACCGGATAACATCCCCCACCAATAGTTGGCAGTAGCATCACTATTGCCTATTGGGACCCAAAATCAAACCCGCAGCATAGCAATTACTGAAATCAAAATCTTATCCGTACGTAGATGACTAAACCAAAATTAAAACTCAAAACAGTGAACAAAAATCAATAACCTCTTGTTTGCGACTGTGGAACCCCAAATAACGAGGGTGTTTGGATTTCTTTTTAGTTTTAAAAATCATTTTTATAAAAGGAGTTTTTTAAGTTGTATTTGGATTAGTTTTTGAATGACAAAAACCTAAAGTTGTTTTTAGAAAGTGCTTAGCTTAACTTTTACATATAAAATTACTAAAAAAATATGCTTACATATTTATAATGATTTACTATTTTACATAAACAATGTTATATTTTAAAAAAATTTTACACATATTATAATTTTGTAAACATTTGATTAGAAAATATAAAATATAAATTTCTTTTAAAGTATTTTTAATTTTTATTAGATCATATAATATTAAAACTACGTTCATACAAACTGTATATAAATCATAAAAAATATCATAGATAATGTCATATTACATTCATCCCCGCAATTTTATTATATATTGTGCAATAATATCTCGTATCGTTGCCATATATGAATCATCATCACTTGTGCGATGCGTACTTGCACCTTCTTTGTAAACTTCACTACTAGTACCACCACATATGTGGGATTGTAGGATTTTTGTTGTGCCCTATTAAATGCTTCATCAAACCTACCAATCTTTCTAATATAGTTATAGATCGCCATCGATGTTATCACAATTCTCAATTGGTTCTTGTACTTGTAATTAACATGCATGTCTCTTAATAATTCTCACCTAACTTTCCACACTCCAAAAGTTCGTTCAATGATATTTCGCAATGATGAGTGGAAATAGTTAAATTTCTGTTTCGGTCCCCGAGGTTCACGAATAGTAGCTGTGTGTCCACGTCGAAAATATAGTAAGTGATAACGAATATTTGCGCCTTTGTATGGAGCAAGATACCATCTGGTATTTGGATATCTGGCATCAACAACATAATATTTATCGGTAAATAAAACAAATATTTCTTATTCGTTTCAAACAAGTAGTATAAACATAAAACTTGTGTTCCAAAAAACAAAATTATACAAACCACCAGTTGGATATAGAAAATGAAGATCTAGTCTCTGTAAGGCTTCATTGAAAAATCTTGTGTCATGTGCAACCCCCTCCCAACTAGTCCATACAAATGTGAAACGCATCGGTCCGCGAGGTTCACGAATAGTAGTCGTGTATCCACGTTGAAAATCTGGTAAGTGATAATGAATATTTGCGTATTTGTATGGAGCAAGATACCTTCTGGTATTTGGATATTTGGCATCAACAATGTAATATTTATCTGTAAATAAAACAAACATTTGTTATTTGTTTCAAACAAGTAGTAGAAACATAAAACTTGTGTTCCAAAAAAATTATACTAACCACCCGTTTTATGGAGCAAGATACCTTCTGGTATTTGGATATTTGGCATCAACAATGTAATATTTATCTGTAAATAAAACAAACATTTGTTATTCGTTTCAAACAAGTAGTAGAAACATAAAACTTGTGTTCCAAAAAAATTATACTAACCACCCGTTGGATATGGAAAATGAAGATCTGGTCTCTGTAAGGCTTCATTGAAATTTTTTGTGTCATGTGCAATCCCCTCCCAATCGGCGCATATAAATGTGAAACACATGTTAAAATCACAAACAACCATTATATTTTGTGTTGCATATCCCTTTCGACCAATGTACTTTGCTTCCTCTTTTTGTGGAACTGATGCCCTAACGTGTGTCCCATCTATAACACCAATGCAATCCTTCAAATACAAAAAACATATCATAAATAAACCATTTGTTAAAGTTTGACTACCAAGTAACTGAACACTAAATAATACCTTGAACAATGGATGATACCGAGGGTTATTTAATATATATTCGGGAACATCATCATTATAGTTTGGATCTGGCTTGATGATGTCGGCACTCAACTATAGCATGACTTCCAAAACTGTGTGGAAATTCCTATGAATTGTTTTCCCCCGAATGATTAATAAATTCTTGCACAAATCTAGTGCTACACCCATGAGGGAAAGTCATCAAGAAAATTCCTACAGACTCCTCAATAGATATATTAATTTCATGTTTGTTGCAGTCCATAACTTGTAGCAAGATCTATGCATAACTGTTTAAAAACTAGTACGTTCACTCTAATTAACATCTCATAACACCGTCTAGGATGGTCATTCAGTACTTCATTAATAAACATGTGCCCTGTGCAGTCTAAAGTGTGACATGGCCTACATATGTTATGAGCGAGCATTATCCCTTTCAAAGCTAATCCACATAACATTTCAAATTCTTTGTACTCTTCCTCCCAACATTCTTCATTATCATTACATCAGTTAAATTCATCACTATACATCCTACATAATACAAATAAAAAGATGTCAAGCAATAACACATAATATAAAATGTCGATTACATAACGATAAGAAATAACACATAATATAAAATGTCGAACACATAATGTCAAAGGACAACACATATTGTCAAAGCATAACACATATTATCAAGGCATAACACATAATGTCAAAGCATAACACATAAAACAATAAGACATGATGTCAAATGTCAAATCATTATTTCATAAGTAACTTAAGGAACTCCATCTTGGCTTCATCAGTCGTTGGAAACATAAAAGCTTCATGATTTTGCTTTTGGGTGAAGACAAGCAATGCTTGTGAAAACTCTTTGGACTCTTCACGAAAATCGAGAAACTTGATGATAATGGCCATGTAATTAACTATTGTCAGGGAAGGATTATTTTGTGGATAAGTTTGTATGCTTTTTGTTGATATGGCATCCAATAAAGCATCTACTTTTTCCTCATAAATTAAACCTTTACTCTTGGTTAAACGGTTGTTGGAAACAAGTTTAGACCTCTTCCTTTTACTTGAACTACTTTCATGGAAACTAGGAAAAGAGGCTCATCATCATCTAAATTGATTTCATCACTATCTCCTTTGCCCTCGATATTTTCTTCATTCAGAGTGGTATTGTTTTGAAATTGTAACGGATTCATAGTCTGATCTCCAATAGCAACGGAATCCCGAAACAAAAGAGCATATTTCTTATTAAATATGCTCAAATCCATGTTCCGAAATTTAGCATATTCTTTATTCTCCTGCAAGACAAAAAGTTAATGTAAATCAAATATGCCCAATGTATATCCAATCATATCATAACTTTAAATAATTAAAAAGAATCGTAAATTATACCTTTATTTTCTCCTCCCACCACTTAGGCGATGCATCTATTAGGCTTCTCGTCCCACTGAATCCGGTTTCAAGCCTCATTAGGCAATCATAAAGCTTCCACTATTTTTTCATGTTCTCCCATTTGTTTGTTAGTTGTCTTTTTCAAGGCAGTAACTTGTTTTGTCCTTCATGTGTTTTTTTAAATTCTCCCACCCAACCTTATCAAAGTGAGTACGAGGTCTATGGCCTTCTCTTAGTTCAATCCAGCACGAGGACAAACACCATGAAGCTACGGTTATCCCATAAGAATTTTTGTTTTTTCCTTTTTAAAGATGTTTCACAATCAACAACATTAGTGTGGTTTTCGTCCATTATCTATGAATTACATAGTATCACATTTAAACAACATAATTATCAACATAACATCAAACCAAAGTAACACCAATTCATAGAAATAAGAGACTGTAAATCATATATATATATATATATATATATATGTGTGTGTGTGTGTGTGTGTGTGTGTGTGTGTTACATGCAATTTCACTAATTTCACCAATTTTATTTAGCTTTCTAACTGATTTCACCAATTTCATAAAATTCTAATCAATCTTTCATGAATTCTAGTTCATCAACTCAGAAAATCAGAAACATAAATATCTCTAACTGTTAAATTCACCAATTTTATTTAGCTTTCTAACTGATTTCACCAATTTCATAAAATTCTAATCAATCTTTCATGAATTCTAGTTCATCAACTCAGAAAATCAAAAACATAAATATCTCTAACTGTTATATGTTCACTGATTTCATCAATCTTTCATAAATTTCTATAACTTTTATATGTTCATGTAACACAGTAAAAAAAATATGTCATTTAGTGGCACACAAAAAGTGTCACTAAAAACCCAAAAAAATATCACTAAAGGCTTCTCAGAGAATCCGCGACATATGTAATAAGTGCCGCTAGAAACGCTCCCACTAAAATCCTTTAGTGACATTTTTAGCTTTTGCCGCTGCAGTTTTTTGAGCTTTTAGTGACACTTTTTATTTGTCATAATAAAAGAAAAGTTTTTTGTGGCACATATTTTGTGCCATTGAGTGTTCATTCGATTTAAAAATTTATGCTACTTTTAGTTACATATTTTAAGAATTTAGTGACACTTAATTATTTGTCGTAATACAAAAACTATTTGGTGACACATTTTACACCTATAAATACTCAAGAGATTCTATAATTTAGGTTACTTTTATCTACATAATTTTTATCTATAATATAAAATATAGAATAATTAATTTGTAGCACATAAAAAATAATAAAATTTCCATTGTTTTTTATCAATAGTTTTAAACTTTTTGAATCAAATATCTAAGTAAATGTCAAATACATCTAAATGTGGAGTCAAATACATGCTAAACATAAAGTAACAAAGAAAAGTAAAAAAAAATTAAATTTAATTATAGATGAACTTCTTCCGTAAATTTCATGATACGTTGAATAAATCGTGTTATCCCATACTCTAGAATCAATACTAGCATTTCCATGTCCAAAACAAACAAAAACAATTTAAAATACAATTAAATAAGGCATAGTCTAGAAAATAAATAATAGAAGAACAAACCGAAGATGAAAGCACATAAAAATATCGTTATGATGACTTTCAGATCATAAACTCTAGTTGACTAAATTAGAGTTACATGGAATTGTAGAAATGCTACCTGATATGAAATATACCCTCATTTTTTAGGTCATTTGACTTTAGAGTAATACTTTGAAAAATCATCTTGAATTGCTATCAAGAATGCCACAAATTTTACCCGAAAAGAATGTGTTATAAGCAATTGAGCTACTTTTCTTTTATTATGACACTTTTTATTTGTCATAATAAAAAAAGGTTTTTTGTGGCACATATTTTGTGCCATTGAATGTTCATTCGATTTAAAATTTTATGCTACTTTTAGTTACATATTTTAAGACTGTAATGACACCTCATTATTTGCCATAATACAAAAACTATTTTGTGGCACATTTTACACCTATAAATACTCAAGAGATTCTATAATTTATGTTACTTATATCTACATAATTTTTATCTATAATATAAAATATAGAATAATTAAATTGTAGCACATAAAAAATAATAAAATTTCCATTGTTTTTTATCAATAGTTTTATACTTTTTGAATCAAATATCTAAGTAAATGTTAAATGCGTCTAAATGTGGAGTCAAATACATGCTAAACATAAAGTAACAAAGAAAAGTAAAAAAAAAAAATTAAATTTAATTATAGATGAACTTTGAAACGACCCAAAAATACAACCCAAAAATTTCTTTAAAAACATTACTAAAATCATATTTATAATAAACTGTATCATAAGTCATAACATAAATTCTCGAGTATTAATTCAAAACATAATATCATTATCAGAGTTAAATATTCCCAGGCTAACTGACTATGGTGTGTGCACTGCAATCTTCCCGAGCTCCTCTTTTGAAAACTGAGTACCTGAAACCAAAACTGAAAACCGTAAGCACGAAGCTTAGTGAGCTCCCCCAATCTAACACATACCATGCAATAACATATAAAGCACATACTGGGCCTTGCCCACTGCATCGGACCGATGTCCGGACTAACTGGGGTCTTGCCCCCAACATCGGACCGAAGTCCGAAAACTGACTGGGACCTTGTCCCCTGCATCGGACCGAAGTCCGGACTAACTGACTGGGACCTTGTCCCCTGCATCGAACCAAAGTCCGGACTAACTGGGGCCTTGCCCCTACATCGGACCGAAGTCCGGAAACTGACTGGGACCTTGTCCCCTGCATCGGACCGAAGTCCGGACTAACTGGGGTCTTGCCCCCTACATCGGACCGAAGTCCGGAAATGACTGAACATAGCATAACATACATATCAACTAGCATGAACACATATATTGCATACTACATCGAGCCGTAGCCCGGAACACATAACACATAAATCCTGTCTGAGCCACGAAGGCATCAAACATACTAACTACTGCATCGGATCGAATTCCGGAAACTACTGCTAACTGAACGGGCCGGCATTGTGGCCTTAGACCCGTCCCTACTGGAAGGAAACTCACCTGATGCTGCTGAACTACTGCTGCTAATCCTTTTGACTGCTACCTGACCTCTGACTTCGACTGCTGCTCCACTAGCTCCTCGAGCTACCAATATCAATATAACACTTAGTCCAACTGACCTCCAAAGGTCACTAGGTCAATTCTGGTCAAGGTCAAAATCCTGGTCAAAGTCAACCTTCCGGGTCAACCCTACTCGCCGAGTCTACCTACTGACTCGCCGAGTTCATATGCTCTGGGTCTTTCTTATTCGTGACTCGACTCGCCGAGTCAGTCTATGACTCGCCGAGTCCAACTAGTTCCAAGTCCTGTCCTGTCCAACTCGCTGAGTCACCACCCGACTCACTGATTCGAGCCCCAACTCGAAGGGTTTAGGGTTTCGCGATCTGACTCGCCGAGTCCAAGAACAGACTCGCCGAGTCCTAGACAATCTTCAACCAACTCGTCGAGTTGCTCATCCAGCTCGCCGAGTCCATGCCTAACTTCATCCGACTCGACGAGTTGTTCATCCTACTCGTCGAGTTCCTCCTCATCTTCAAGCTACTCGCCGAGTCCACTCGAAGGACTCGCCGAGTCTATCCAGTCTTCAATCCATGCAATGACTTTTCGAGCCAAACAGAGTTTCCAACTCATAGATCCATACTTCTAGGGACTATCCCCCACGTAAAGTGGCAAACTTTACGTGTAGATTAAGAGATCTAGGCTCAAAACACCCTAAACTAGGGTTTATGGCAAACATACTTCTTCAACATACCAAGGGCTGATACTTTAGGGGATTCAAGACCAAAACAAACATGGATCTGAGGTAGCAACCTCAGATCTGAACCTCCAACTCGGATTGGTTACATATCATACCAACAATGACCAAAACTCACATATAAGAATAGATCTAGGTGCAAAGGGAGTCCAAGCAACAGCTTATTACCTCCAACTGGTCTGAAATGTCTTCTCAATCTCGGATCTACAGTCCCTTCTTGCACCTCCTAGGCTTTTCTTCCTTCTCCAAGCTTTAGTGCACTCTACAAGGCAAGATCTAGGTCAAAAACAGATATGGCGGCTAGGTTTTGGTGTTCTGGGGTAGAGAGGCAGTAAAGGAACCCTAGGAAAGAGAATGAGACGCTTAAATAGGCTCCAAATCCCGGATTTAGGGTTTTTCCTCGCTCAGACCCAACTCGTCGAGTCTCCTTGGCCGACTCGCCGAGTTAGTCGCTTACACCTCAACCCGGATCCCGCTCGGACTCGTCGAGTCCCTCCATGGATTCGCCGAGTCTCCCCTTAAACTTGATGTTTTCTTTCTTTTCTTGGCTTTCCAAACTTTGGGGTGTTACAAACTTCTTCCCTGAATTTCATGATACGTTGAATAAATCGTGTTATCTCATACTCTAGAATCAATAGTAGCATTTCCATGTCCAAAACAAACAAAAACAATTCAAAATACATTTAAATAAGGCATAGCCTAGAAAATAAATAATATAACAATTAACATAAATGAATTATGCCTATAAGAACAAACCGAAGATGAAAGCACATAAAACTATCGTTATGATGACTTTCAGATCATAAACTCTAGTTGACTAAATTGGGGTTACATGGAATTGAAGAAATGCAACCTGATATGAAATATACCCTCATTTTTTAGGTCATTTGACTTTAGAGTAATACTTTGAAAAATCATCTTGAATTGTTATAAAAAATGCCACAAATTTTACCTGAAAAGAATGTGTTAAAAACAATTGAGCTACTTATATATTAATTTTCTTTATAATACTTTTTGTATTGTTCCCATTTGAAAAACACTTCAAAATCCACCAAATAATATGATTAAACTTCAATATATCACCTTTAACGTTGAATTATTTGTAGAATCATTATGCCTCTTAGTGCGAACAGATTTAAAAATCAAATTATAACACTATCTGAAACAAATAATATGATTAAACTTCAATATATTTAATACATTATTAGAATATGCTCAATTACCTTGGGAATGTACTTTTGGAAATATTGAACAATCATATCCAACTTTAGGTTAGGTTTATCCAACGCCTAATAAAAAATTAAACAATAAATATGACCCACAAAATAAAATTGTTAAATAATGAAAAGAAATAGAGCCTTATCATTTTAATAGATACCTAAAAGAAAGGGAAGAAATTATTTTTATCATAATTAAGTTCATCCATGATAATCTCCATCGCAGGGGTTCTGCATCAAAATATAGATTAACTTATTTTTTGGATACATTCATTTAAAGAATAATAAAAATATGACTTTAAAATTTTGTTAAAACATAAAAGCATTTTAGTGGAAAATATATACATGAAAAAATACCTTACACTAATCCAACCCTCCATATCTTCTAACTTCTTAGATTAATCCAACTCAATGATCTATTTTAGTGTAACATCCCACAAATACAATCTAAAAACTTCGTTTTAATTTAATAATAAAACCAATCATCGAACATCATATAAAAATCATAAACAGTGTATCTCAAAATATCGTAACAATTGTCAAAATATCAGAGTATAAACATCCCAGGCTAAACAGATGGTGTGTGCACTACAATCTTCCTGAGCTCCTCTTTTGAAAACTGAGTACCTGAAACCCAAAACTGAAAACTGTAAGCACGAAGCTTAATGAGTTCCCCCAAAATACCACATACCATAAAATAATATACAAAGCGAATACTGGGCTTTGCCCACTGCATCGGACCGAAGTCCGGACTACCTAGGGCCTTGCCCACTGCATCAGAGCGAAGTCCGGAATACTAGGGCCTTGCCTGCTGCATCGGACCGAAGTCCGGACTAACTAGGGCCTCACCCACTGCATCGGACCGAAATCCGGAATAAACTGAACATAACATAAACACATATACATGCATGAATCACAAAGACATCAAGCATACAAACTACTTCTCGGGACTACCCTGGCATCAGACCCAAGTCCGGAACTACTATCATCTAAACGGGTCGGCATTGTGGCCGTAGACCCGCTCCTACTAGAAGGAAACTCACCTCGCACTGCTGAAAACTCACTAAACACTTCTGACTGCTAGCCGACAATTTCTGAACCGCTGACCCTTCGGCTTCCCGAACTATCAATATCCAAAATAACATTTAGACGACATTATTCCCAAAAGTCAACCCAGGTCAACTTGGTAAAAGTCAACGCTCCAAGTTGACTTCAACTCGCCGAGTTGGCCTATCAACTCGTCGAGTCCCACATTCCTCACAAACTCTGAACTTCGCTCCTACTCGTCGAGTTCTCCTCGAACTCGTCAAGTGCACCTTCAACACATCGGGACCCTCCTTCATCTGACTTGCCGAGTTCTCCTTTGAACTCGCCAAGTCCACCTTCATAAACTAAGGAGATTGCTTTGGACTCGCCGAGTTCCTCATCGAACTCGTCGAGTTCGATGATCTTCATACCAACTATAGACCCGAACTGGCTGAGTCCCTAACCACTCAACTCATACCCTTTAACAGAAGGGTTTTGGGGCAAGAAAACGGTCTGACTCATTGAGTCCCGCTAGTGACTCGCGGAGTCCCTCTATGTCTTAATCTATTCAGGCGATTTCTGAGGACCTCGAAGCATCCAACATATAGATCTGGACCCAACCATCTCCTAACCATGTAAAGCTACCACCTTTTTCCTCCATTCATGGCATTTTGAGCTAAAAAGGCCAAAAGAACACTTCACATGCTTGCATGGGGATTCCTATGGCATAAAGCTTGCACCTTTATGCCATAACGTCCCTTAATAGTGCTAGATCTGAAAACACAAGCTCTTGGGACGTCCATTCCTCTCATGCTAGGGTTCTTGGACTAAAAACCCCCCAAAATGAAAAAAAGAGAGATCTACATGCATAATGATCAAGGTGGAAATTTTCTTACCAGAGAATAGAGGAGAATGTAAGAGGTTTCTGGATCTACTAGTCTCTTCTTGTATCCCCAAGGATTCACCTTCTTCTTCAAGCTTCACAACACTCAATAATGCTCACAAAGGCTCACAAACTCATGGGAGGCACTAGGGTTTCATTCTGAACTTGAGAAAGTATCAAGGAGGCTGATGAAGGGTTATAATGTAACATCCCGATATTCAGGTATAATCATTTAACCCTTATTCCTTTTCAAGTTGTCAAGATTAATCCCTAAAGGAAAATTTTAGCCATTGAGTACACTGGGCATACTGAAGAGTATGATGCACGTACTCATGTGCTTAGTTTCAACGCGGACTCGCCTAGGTACGTTGGGCGTACCCAGGGTTACGCTGGGCGTAGCGGGCCCAGATGCAAACCCTAATTGTGACTTGAGCCCTATATAAAGAAAGCTAAGGCCTTATCCTTAACCACCATTTGAGAGAGTGAAACCCTAAGAGAGAGCCAACCTTCGTCCTAAGCATGTGTGTGTGTGTGTTTTTGAGCTTGAAGTTCCTTTTTGTGTTGTGAAGAAGAAAAGAGGACCTTTGTGGAGGCTAGTCTTGGAGTGCAACCTTTAGATCTGGGCTTTTCAGAGGAGAGGACATCACTTGGAGGTAAAAAGCTCAGAACTTTCCTCTTCATTTTGGATTTTGTGTTTTATGGGCCATTTTTATGGTTTAAGTCCTAAAGGTGAAGACTTTATGATCAAAGGGACTCCATGGACCTAGATTTGTCCCATTTCATTGTTATATGTGTTCTAGATCCATAAAAATCCAATCATGGTCGTCATTATGGAGTAATGCATAAGTTATGGTCTAAATATATAAGAGGGATAAGAAGTGGAAGGAGTTATAACCTTTTTAGCCATGCATAGGCTTAAAGGTTTCGACTTTATTGCTTAAGTGGCATTAGAAAGCTTAGATCTAGAGTTTGAGCTTAGGTCTTAATGGATTCAGACCGAAAATGAAGGAAATGTGAAATTGGGACTTACGCTGGGCGTAATCCCAGTACGCCCCGCGTAGAGGGTCGAGTCCCTCGATTCTGTTTAGCCAGGGTACGCCCAATGTACATGAGTTGGTACGCCCCGCGTACTGCCTGATGTTGACTTTTGTTGACTTTTAGGGTTTTAGTAAACATTTGGACTTTTGGGTCAGGGAGGGGTAAAATGGTCTCTTACCCTTCTGTGGAATATTATGAAGGGATTTAATCTAGCCTTTGAGAGCCATTATTTATTTGAAGATATTGTTATGTGATTAGGCGGGGGCTAGATCAGGATATATGTGTGCGAGATTATCAGAGATATCCGCGGTGAGTCTTATCACTATACTTTACCTAGGGTGGTAATTAGAGTTATGTGATAAGAGTATCTTGTATGCTTTTGTATGATGTGATTTCTATGTGATTTGTGCTATGTATGATTCAGAGTTCACAGAGTTAGGATCAAAAGGTCCACAGAGTTTGGACCAGAGGGTCAACGGAGTTATGGGACTGGAGGGTCCTAGTGAGACACAGTGACCAGAGGGTCATACAAACCTATAGCCTTGAGTTGCTAATATGTGTTGTATGTGGTATTTTGGGGAACTCACTAAGCATTTATGCTTATAGTGTTATGTGTTATGTGTTTCAGATACTAGTGAGGATCGCGGGAAGGCGTCGACATGATCCGTACACACTCATGGAGTTTATGGTTTGAGATTCTGGGATATGTTTTGTTATGATAATTTTGGATACATTACGTTTTGATATTATCTTATGAATGAATGTATGTTGTAAAAAAAATGAAAAATTGTTTCGAAAATTCTCGTTGTTACATATAATGTTCTTTAAATAGGGCACAAGACCCGCATTTAGGGTTTTCCCTAAACCTGGTCAACTCGTCGAGTCGGTGCTCTGACTCGTCAAGTAGGTCACTTAACTCGCGACCCTATCCACGCTCCTACTCGTCGAGTCACCCCATCTACTCGACGAGTCACTTCCTTAATTTGAGGTTTTCTTTCCTTTCTAGGCTTCCTGAATTCACGGTGTTACATTTAGTGTGTTGTACCTGTTTATATATAGCACTTGTCCCAGATTGATCTTGACCAACTAACGGTATTTTAGTTAGTGGTATTATATAAATGTTGGCTATTTTGTCCTTGGGTGATATAAAAGATTTGGGTGGAATAGGAAAAGACAAGATAACAAACACCATCTTGATTCCTAGATGAAATCCAATTTGTCCTAATCAGCATTTGACATGAAAAAAGTATAAAGATCAAATTTATATAAACTACAAACCTTTTCCCACAGTTCCCCCTCTACATATTTTTGTCCCTTTACAAGAACGCATCTATCATAACCTACTAAAAATAAGTGCAATATTTGTAACCCATATTCACTAACTAAATATTTTCTAGAAAGTTACGAATTGACTAAAGAATAAGAAATGCTGACCAAATTTTTATGGAAACTGACCTTTAAGATTATGAGCTCCTATTTAGTGCTCACCCGATTGTTTATATTTACTATTGCATTTCCTTCGCTATCATTTTCCATGATTGGACCACCAAGATACAACCTAGGAGTAATAATATGGCTAGGCTTATCCCCTCATTTTCATCATTTTACCAAAATTTATTGTTATACAAAATAAAAAACAAAATATATTCAATTATGTAGAAAGAGCAAATATTTGATTTTCAAATAGAAAAAAGAAAGTATTAAAGACTTACCTTTCCCCGAGAGCTGGAGAAACTATCATAGTAATAGCTTTCTGGTCTAAGTCTTTGTGGTGGGAAGGGGCAGGATTGTAATTCACCAACTTCTTCCAAAGAAAGAGGTATGTCATTAACGATAACAGTCCAATACAGGAGTTGGTTTATTTGACAAGCTTCTTCAAAACCCATTACTTGTTTACTTGAAAATATGTGAGCAATTGCTTAAGGATCTATGAACATTTCCAAAGGCCCTCGATTAGACTCATCAATCGGATACCCAATAGGCCAATACAAGAAATGCACTTTCTACCTTCTGGAATTGACCACATTACTCTCAGCACACATATACTATAATATGTACTAATTCACATTATACATGTACTGCAAATCTTATGATCTTATATTTTTCTCAAATTGATTTGATTCGTCATTTCACTTTTCTAATTGATCATCAACTTTTAACTTTAAAGGTGATTTATCATGTTCAATTTCTAAATCATGAATAGGTGATGAATCAGATAAGATGGAGGAAGAGTAGGATGCAAAGGTAATAAATTTTTTCTCTTAACCAAATTGAATAAATTCATCATTGATAATTCATGAACAGATGATGAATTAGATAAGTTTGTGGTTTCATGCTCTGATTTCAAGTCCTAGTCCTTAAATGACTGGTTTGACTTATGTAAATATCCCATATCATGCTACTCATAAAATAAAATCACATTCATGACTAGTGAATAGTGATACACAAACTAAAAAATGATCAATGTAACAACAGTTTGATTTCACTTTACTTTTTTCGTTCTTTCTATAATTATACATATAAAATCTTTGGAAACTCATAATGTATAAATGAAAAAAAAAAAAAAAAAAAAAAAAAAAAAAAAAAAGCAAACATGAAAGCAGAGAGGCTAACTATAGACATAAACTCCCAAAGTTAGGTTTCTTTTGCATGTCCCCCTCTTTTACTAATTTACTACACGAAAGGGGGAATTCAATCATACATATATACACATAAATCTGCATAATTCATGACTAAATAATAAGTTGAGTCAAATTTGATAACACGATGATCTTGTTTGATATTGTTTCCCATACGAAGTAGATAGTCATTAAAGGAACCTGTGGACATCCAAAAGGGCTACAAGAAATGATTAAGGACTATAAATCAAGCTAGTGAGCCTTTTAATTGTACTCATAATAATGAGCTCTAATCTCCTAAACTAATTTTAATTCCGATTTTGTATGATCGAATTCTAATTTCACATCCAAACAACTTAACAATATTCAGTTATGCTTATACCATATTCAATTAGCATAATTAATTAAATCCAGGAAGAATAGGAACATAAATTAAGAGATGTTGATGAAAAAATAACTCGAGGAACAAAAATATTACAACTAATCGAGGCATCAAATACATGTAAGGTAAGAGATATCGACGTGGATTGATGATGCAACAGTGGCGGCGACGACAATAGCATGAACCGAAGACGACGTGGAGCGACAACGGGATGATGGTTCGGTGTCGACGAAGACAGGGGGTGGTGATGGTGCGTCCATATCAACGTTAGTGGGAGTAGGAGTGGGTTTCAGATATGGTCATATCACGTTTCTTAGGTTGGATATTAGAGGAAAACTTAACATATTGAACACAATTGAAGTTAAGTAAAACTATTTGGTAAAAATTTAGGAGATATTTATGTAATATTTCTAATAGATTAGATTTTTTAATGGCATATTAAATCATTATACCACTAATAACTTTGAATATAAGTGACATAAAATATTAAGTTCCCTTAAACACATTGATTTTTTTTAATGGCATATAAAATGTGCCACTAAAAATGTGGTATAGTGACACATCAAAAATATGTCATTAAAAATGTGTGCCACTATATGTCATTTTATTTGTAGTGACACCACATGTATATGTCCATTTCTCTACAAAAACAGGTACATAGCCAAGACTAAAGGCTTAATTGACAACACATATATACAGCTTCATTAGTTGTTGTCATTCATTTCAAGTAATCAAGCTTCATGTAGCAAGCAATTTAGGGATAAGTTTTGGTCGTTCAAACTTAAACATAGTCAATGTACATGTCTAAAAGTAACATTAATTAATGTTGGATATATGTAAAGTACCTTTATGTTGTATGGATTGCCTGGGAGCAGCTTCAACAACAACGACCTTATCTCTTGGATTGAAAGGTGTCTATGAAATGTGAGGGTTATTTATATGCGCGTTTCAACATACCTACTGAGAACAAAAACAATTGATGTCAAGGGTGAAAGAGGTTTGATTGGGTCCAGAGGGAAGAGAATCCAACATTTACCGTATTGGATTCCATGAAAGATGAGTAGACATGAATCGATCATGGACGTCTGCTGAGTTGTGTACAACGACAAATTTGTTTTCTAAGCTGTGAAATATTGGGTGGGGTGTAAGATTTAGGTTGGAATCTCAACCTTGAAAGTGTAAAACGGAGACAGGGGAGGTATCATCTCTAGAGTGGAAATAGGAGAACAAAGAAAAGAAGAGGCGGAAATATTTCGTAGAATCAGGGTTTTTTTTTTTTTTTTTTTTTTTTTTTATACCTTTTCTAATTTGATAAAATAAGTCAAGAGGGTAAGACCATGAGTAATACTCTCGTAATACTCCTCCCCAACAAGGGTTGTGAGGAGCTTCTAGATTAGCCACCACAAGCCACGAACCAACTTAATTCAATTGTGAAAAGTTTGAGCCGAGGAAGTCGGAAGAGACCAAAATTCAATTGTGAAAAGTTATTTTCTTCAAGATCGAGTACTTGCAAGTTGGGTAAGTCCCAAATATCAGCACATATGATGTCTCCATCTTCCAAACTGCACAGACTGAGATCCAGCTTTCTCAAGCATCCACTAAAAAAACATACCCCTAAACAGGGTGCAACGTTCATGTTTTGAGGTAGAATATTTCATCCTGAGAGTGTAAGAGTCTTGAGTTTCTTTGACCTTTTAATGGGTGGAACCATATCAAGAGTGGAACAACTTTCTATTGCTACATAAATAAGCTTTTCCAAATGTCCAAATGATGGATGAATCTCCTTTAAAGACAGAGCTTCATAAACCATGAATATTTTAAGGTTCGGAAGCCTCTCAAAATCTGGTGTCTTCATCAGGTTCTGCAGGTTCGTCAGTTTGATCATTCTCAAGGGTTTTCCCTACAACCCGTAGGTAATATGTAGTTATTCCGTAGTTCATTTCACTTTGCTTTTCATCCATGGCTTGTTGCATGTTTGACACTTGTTGTTGCAACTCATTTACCTAAATATAGCAAGACAAACACATGCACTTAGTAAATGTAATTCAACTTTAAACCATGATAACAATGTACTTTACTTTTAATTCAATATAAAAACACACTGATCATAATAACAATGTACATTGTTTTTAATATCCATAATAATAACTTTTAATATGCATAATAATAACATACTATATTTTTATCCATTATACCATTGTACTTTACATTTCCAATCCATAATATCAATGTACTTAAATTATTATCAATAACAACAATTTAGTTTATCAAATATCAATAATAACAACATAGTATCATTTTCAACCATAATAACAATGCACTTTACCTAATATTAATAATGACAACATATTATAACCACCACGACTTAATTATATATTTCTTTAATTTTTTGTTCTTATATTTCTTCATTTATTTATATATGTAAGAACAGATTGAGATCAAGGAATTGGTTTGAGTAATAAGGCTGTTAAAAAAATCAGCATTTATATCTGGAGATGGACAGATGTATGTGACCTGCTCACAATTGTCTAGCAAAGCAATCCGTTTGATATTGTTTAAAAGCATACTTCAACACTTCAAATTTACAATATAAAGTATATACTAATACACATCTATTAGAAAGGGCTAGAGCATCAAGGGTAAAGTCATCCAAATAGGCAAAATTTCAAAGTTAATTTACAAGAGCGACACATTTTCAAAGCCAAACAACCAAAACTAAGGCAAACATTACCAAATCCAGAAAAGAAAAACACATGTTCAAAGCAAAACATCAAGGGTAAAATCATCCAAATAGGCAAAATTTCAACGATTGCATTTGGGTAAAATTCCAAATCCAGAAAAAGTAACACCGGATGGGAAAGAATGACATCTAGATAAGCTAAGTAGCAAATTGAGAACATGAAAATTTCCATCCCAAATAGGTAAATACTTCCATTACAGATATTGATGAGTTCTAAATCAAGAAGAAGAGAAATATGGACAGGGTTACAGAATTCAGAAGAGGAAAGAGTATCTAATTTGGAGCTTAACTTGAGCTCTGCAAATGGACAAGTTACAGGTATTGCTGCAAATGGACAAGTTACAGGTATTGCTGCAGACTGATGATTCAAGTTCTCTGGGTCTAAATATGTGAAATCTACTACAATGGACAAGTTACAAGTATGGAAAGCATAACTGACAAAGACAATTGAAATCACAGAAACTGAAATTGATTCTCCAGGGGCAAAATTTGTGAAATGTGAGCAAATTGAAAAATCGGAGTCTTGTAAAAGTGTGAGCAAACTAAAATCGAAATACATACCTGCAGGTCTCGACGATGGGAGTGTGGGGCAGCGACGGTGGTGGTTTGGGACAGTGCCGGTGGTGGAGTGCGACAGCGACGGCTGGAGGGCAAACCTGCAACTATTTTGTCAATGTGGGTCGCCAATCGGTTGTCTGGAAATCGCAAAAGTGAAATTGGTTACCTGAAATTGTCGACGATGTAGGTATTGGTCGGGAATCGTCACCGGGAGTGTTGCAACAAGGTCGGAAATCGCCGGTGTTAGGCGTAGTGTTTTGTTTGAGCAAGTAATGGATGACTCCACGATTAACGATTAGAGTAGCGGGAAATTGTATTTTGGGAAGCGTAAGAATTGCGTAGGTAAAAGGATGCGTAGGATTTGTGTAGGCATCTCTAATTATTTAGCTAATTTGCAAATACTTGATAATAACAAAAAGAAATCGGTGTCTAATTTATGCGTAACAAGTTAATATAACAAATATTAATTCCTTGAATGAGTAATTGAATATAATCTGGTCAATACAATATTTAAATTTATTAAACTTTAAAAATCATTTTGAGTTCTCCCAAAATAAAAGTTGAATTTTCTTTTAAAATGAATTTTACTCTACTTTACAAACATATAAGTTGGTGAAAATAAAGCAATCAAAATATAATAATATTGTGAAAAAAAATTAAACGGAAAAAACAATAATAGCTTTTATTTATATTATATATATAAAAAATAAGAATAAAGTTGTAAATAATTAATGAGTTTTAACGATGCATACATTTGTATATATGTTTATGTTATATATAAGTTGGTGAGAACAAAGCATTCAAAGTATAACGATTTTGTGAAAAAAAAAAAACTAAATAAATTATATTTTCCCTTAAAAAATAGAAAAAAAAAAACTGTTGGTAATCCGTAGGTAAATACCTACAGATTACCTACGGATAAAGGCTATCCATAGGTATTTACTTACGGAGTACCAATGATTTTTTTGTATTTTCTATTTTTCAATAGTCAAATGTCATTTTTTTCATTTTATTTTTTTCACAACATAATTATACTTTGATTGTTTTTTTTACAAAGTTATACATCATATAAACGTATTTACACTAATGTGCATCATTAGAACCCATTATTATATATGATACAAAAACTATTTATGTTTGTTCTTAACCGTAATTAACCTCATTAAATAAATCCGTGATATACTCAACATAATACATGCATATGGTTTGTATCTAAATATGTGTACTTATTTGTATTTGTGTATAGAAAATAACTTTTATTTATATTATATATATAAGAAAAGAATAATAAAGTTGTAAATGAGTAATGGGTTCTAGCGATTCATACATTTGTATATATGTTTATGTTATATATAAGTTGGTGAGAAAAAAGTATTCAAAGTAAAATGATGTTGTGAAAAAAAAATAAAACCAAAAAAATTATATTTTCCCTTAAAAAATAGAAAAAAAAAACTATTGGTAATCCGTAAGTAAAATACCTACGGATAAAGGCTATCCGTAGGTATTTACGTACGGAGTACCAACGATTTTTTTTGTATTTTCTATTTTTCAATGGTCAAATGTTGTTTTTTTTTCGTTTTATTTTTTTCACAACATAATTATACTTTGATTGCTTTTTTTTCCAAAGTTATACATCATATAAACGTATTTACACTAATGTGCGTCATTAGAACTCATTACTATATATGATACAAAAAACTATTTATGTTTGTTCTTGTACTGTAATTAACCTCATTAAACAAATCTGTGATATACTCAACATAATACATACATATGTTTGTATCTAAATATGTGTACTTATTTGTATTTGTGTATAGAAAATAACTTTTGCTTATATTATATTATATAATATATATATATATATATATATATATATATATATATATATATATATATATATAAAGAATAATAAAGTTGGTAATGGGTTCTAACGATGCATACATTTGTATATATGTTTATGTTATATATAATTTTGTGAGAACAAAGCATTCAAAGTATAATGATGTTGAGAAAAAAAAAACAAAACTAAATAAATTATATTTTCGCTTAAAAAATATTAAAAAAAAAAAAAAATTGTAGGTAATCCGTAGGTAAATACCTACGAATTACATACGGATAGAGGCTATCCGTAGGTATTTACCTACAGAGTACCAACGATTTTTTTTTTTTGTATTTTCTATTTTTTAATGATCAAATGTCGTTTTTTTCTTTTATTTTTTTCACAACATAATTATACTTTGATTGTTTTTTTTACAAAGTTATACATCATATAAACGTATTTACACTAATGTGCGTCATTAGAACTCATTACTATATATGATACAAAAAACTATTTATGTTTGTTGTTGAACCGTAATTAACCTCATGAAACAAATCCGTGATATACTCAACATACTACATACATATGGTTTGTATCTAAATATGTATACTTATTTGTATTTGTGTATAGAAAATAACTTTTATATATATATATATATATATATATATATATATATATATATATATATATATATATATATATATATATATATATATATATATATATAAAGAATAATAAAGTTGTAAATGAATAATGGGTTCTAACGATGCATACATTTGTATATATGTTTATGTTATATATAAGTCGGTGAGAACAAAGCATTCAAAGTATCATGATGTTGTGAAAAAAATAAAACTAAAAAAATTATATTTTCCCTTAAAAAATAGAAAAAAAAAAAAAAAAAAAAAAAAAAAAAAAAAAAAACTGTAGGTAATCCATAGGTATTTACCTACGGAGTACGAATGATTTTTTTTTGTATTTTCTATTTTTCAATGGTTAAATGTCGTTTTTTTCGTTTTATTTTTTTCACAACATAATTATACTTTGATTGTTTTTTTTTTCACAAAGTTATACATCATATAAACGTACATAAAACCATATATATATGCATAGATACACATACATACATACACATACTCAAATACACACATACAAATACATATATACACACATACACACACACACACACATATATATATATATATATATATATATATATATACACACATATATATACTTACATACATACATAAATAAATACATACATACACTTGCTTATACAAATATATATATTTCCCCTAATTATCATCATTTTTCATTATTCATACATTAAATGTATATTATTTAATCTTATTGATGTGTTAAACGTTGTTTTTTTTTCGTTTGTTCATTTGTTTGTGTGTTAAGCACATTCATTACAATTATTATATATTATCATTATGTTTATAATAATTATTATTATTAATAGTACTATTAATATGATTTTTAGTTTTATGTGTTTTAAATATTTAAAACAAAACGATACAATTTTTTTTAAGACTTGAATATTGAAAAATAATAATAATAATAATAATAATAATAATAATAATAATAATGAATTTATAAAGTCATTGGCATTCCGTAGTTATTCTGTAGTTATATTCTTCTGTGGGTAGTGTATAGCTATTATGTAGTTAATTACATACGAAATACCTATAGTCCTACTTCTGTCGTTATTTTGTAGTTATTCAGTAGCTAATTACCAACGGAAGACCTACGGATGTGTGCCTGTCATTATTCTGTAGTTATTCCGTAGCTATTCCGTTACTAATTTAGGGTATCCATTCCATAAGAATTTCGTTGGTATTATGTAGGTAATTACCTACGGAAATTTTCCGTAGTTATTTTCTTGTAGCAAAACCCCTTGTTTTCTAGTGTATATATATATATCATGAAAAGCTAGCTTAACTATTACCGTTGTTGGATCCATAGCACATATTTTTAGAACATCTTCCTTCTTCCAAACTCTACTATGTTTTTCAGGGTTCTTGGGGTGTTCTCCTCTAACAATGTAGTGTGCCCTTTCTTGTACCAAATCATGCATATCAAACCTTCCATTCCAAATACTTATTAGAGCCTTTTGTACCAACACCTTTATGCCTATAACAGGGTGAAAACCACAAGCATCTAGTATCATCGTTGCGCTTTCATCTTTTTTCTCCCCTCTGAAGAAACATGCAATATCAAGGAACAACTCTCTCTCCACGGGCTTAAGTCCATCAAAGCTTATTTTTAACTTATCAAGAATATCAGTCTCTGGAATTTCTTTCAATCTAGCCAAGGCACTCCTCCACTCATCAATCTCTTTGTCACATAGAAACCAACCAAGAACTCTAAGTTCTAATGGGAGCCCACCACCATAAGAAACCACATCTCTTGAAAGTTGCTCATAGTCTTCTATACACTTGTAACCCTTTGGTGCATGCTTGAAAAATAGATTCATAGCCTCATCATCATCTAAGAAACTCAATAGCTTCATAGTCTCATCATCATCTAACAAACTCATATTATGTATCACATCTACTTCATGTGCAGTTAATACATGCTCATCTCTTGTTGTGATTATGATTCGACTTCCTTCACCGTACCAATCACGTGATCCTACTAACTCTTCTAGTTGCTCAACTTTGTCGACATCATCAAGAACAATCAACACCTTTTTATGTTGTAATCTATCCCTTATCATGCATCCTCCTTCTTCTGCTCTCCCTACCTCCACTTGCTTCTGTTTCAGAACACCATAAACAATTTTTTTTGCATTCTTTCTAAACCATCTTCATTACTTGATTCCTCCCGAATATTTTTTAGAAAGCAGCAACCATCAAACTTGCAGGAGATTTCATTATAAACAGAAGAGGCGAGAGTTGTCTTACCACCACCTCCAACCCCCCATATTCCAATCATTCAAACATCACATAGTCCGATTATTAACTTTAGTATCAAATGTTGCATGTGGGACTCTATTCCAATCAGGTTTTCATCCACACTTGAAGTTACTGGATGCAATCTATGTGAAATTGTGTCAACAATATTTTTGATGCATTTTGACACGTGCGTGCAAATTGAATATCACAAGGGTCATTAAGACATTAACACAATGACAAATAGACTTATCATAAACTACTACCCTAGAGAATCTTCACTTTGTGAGTTCTTAGCAGATGTTAATCTCAGTAGTATTGATTATTATTTGGCTCTTATGAAGTGATCTAGTTAAAGCCTTTGTTTATCAAATAAGGTCATCAACCTCATCAAGAATAATTGAAACATTTGTACAGGTACCTACTTCTTATCATGCATCTTCCTTCTTCACTCTGTACTACCAGTTGTTTTTTTCAAAATACCCAATAAACTTCATATCTTACTTGTTGGATCCCCCAAAAAATATGGATACTGTAATTGGAATATTGAGCACAAGTATAATCATTTGTTGTACTCTAAAAAGAGGAACTATATCATCAAGAATTTGGCTTTATCATTCAAAAGCTTATAATGTATAAGTATAAATGTCTTGTAGTAGAGCACACATATCTTAAGCATAAAAAGTGCACAAACAAAGAAGAAAATTACCCATTGGCAATGTGCTCGGTTTCCCATCCAGAAAATGTTGGTTGCATCCACAAGTGCTTTTCTCCAAGATTCAACCTTCTTCTTGTTGTTCTCCAACTCATGTTTCACAAATGCTTCTCCATGTTTGAGTTTTTGTTTTCGAACTTCGGAAGGATTGTTGGTGATTTTATATCATCAATATTATTTAAGTGTAATAGGATTAAAATTGTTGACCAAAAGTGATCTTGTTGAATATTGAACAAGTTAGGATGGTGTAGGAGTGCACACTTGTTCAAGTTTTTCAAGATTCAAAGTACATTGTTATTTAGGGGTGAAGCCCCTAAACGGACGAGGGTTCGGGGGTAGCGCCCCTGGGAGCGGGGTCTTAGGGACGGCAGCCCCTGGCGGGGTCCAAGGGGCAAAGCCCTTGGTTGGGATCGAGTTGCCAGGTCGGTGCAGATTTTTTTTATTTAGGCTATGTTGCTATATTAAAAATTGCATCAAAAATCCAATTTTAGAAAGTTGCCCTTTTTCCTGAGATCCGTTGAATGACAGGTTTGGAAGTTTTATGACAGTTTGTAACTGTCTGTTGACAATTTTCAGACAGAAAGGATATATCCGTTTTTTGGTCATTTTTCCGGTACATCTCAGATTTCATTCTCTGAATTTCATCGAATTGAGTGTTCGATCTTTACCATCGAAATACTTCAATTTGATAGTGAATCACAACTTTCAGAGAATCCAAGTAATCTATCCATTCCCTATTTTCTAGCAAGGATCAACATCATAAAATACGGGCATCACAATTTGGCCTCTTGTATCCTTGCATTTCATGATATGTACAAGTTCATCTAAGCACCATGAAGAACTTGTGTAGTTTTTAGAGAATATAATGACGGCGATTTGTGATTCTTCAATAGCCATCATTAGAGATGTACCAACTGATTCGCCCCTAGGGAGTGTTTCATCATCTTTGTAAGTGTGGATCCCTTGTTGTTCGAGAGCTGTGTAGAGATGACCCACAAAAGTCTTACGAGTATCTTCTCCTCTAAAACTAATAAAAACATGGTACTTCCATGACCGAGAAGAACAGACCGGAGCTAAAGAAGAAGATGATGGTAAAGATGCCATCCATGAGTTAATTAGTTTAAGATTTGAATGTAAGTGGTTTAAGCATCTCAAAGAAATGAACCATATATATATATATATATATATATATATATATATATATATATATATATATATATATATATATAAAGAGAGAGAGAGAGAGAGAGAGAGAGAGAGAGAGAGATGTGAGTTTCCAAGAAATTTCCAATTTACTAAATGCCCAAGAAGTATCTTACACTTGACAGTTTCAACAAAGCGGGTTGTTTTCATATTGAAGTTGTCATTATTAAAATCAACAATTTTCATGAAAATATGGACGAAACTTTTGGAAGGGAACATTTTCACTACAAACCAAGAGATGGAAATAACTTAACCTTATTGTTAAAAATTTTAACTTCATATTGTTTTAACTTAACCTTATTGTTAAAATTTTTAACTTCATGTTGTTTTAAAAATTAAAGACATGATAATATTTTGTAACAAAATACAAAGAAGTATACAGATTTAAAATTTCTATAACTGAACTATAAACAGTATCTTGTTTTAACCACATTCAAAAATGTATATCTGACTAGAATGTATATATAAATAAATGAAAAAATTAATCAATACTAACAAATGTTAGGTGACTTGTTCTTGCCATTAGACATCGATCTTTATATCTGCATTTTAAAACATAAAAATATGAGAATTACATTAGCCAAAAGGAAAATTTCACCCCTGGATATATAACCCCACCAAGCATAGATACGACCAATACGAGGAACATAAATCATAATGTCTCCAGAGCACAAAAGGTGATGCCCAAACTTCAACTTGTACCTAGAACCTAACTAACTAATTCTCACCTACTTACAGCTAATGAAAACATAAGGGGGCAAAATTTAGTAATCAATCTATATTTGTTCCATATATTTTTAAGTTTAGACATTGGAATCTTTTTATATTTTCTTTGTATGGTTTGATTAGCTTTTTGAGAAAAATATAAATATAGGATACTTGTATATAAAAGTTTAGCATTATTTTGTTAAAAGAAACATAAATGAGATATGCAAATTATGATTTTCCATTTTTTTATAATTATAGGGCCCATACAGCCATCTTTGATATATTAATTTATCTCCTGAAATTACAATAACCACAATTAATTGTAGTTTTGCTCCATATATTCATAATATATCACAAAAACCTGAAAAAGACAAAAGTAACAAAAAAATATTTAATATAAACGAGTAAACAAAGCGCAGTTATGCCGCTTTTAGTGAAAACCGGAAAACTTTAAAAGATATGTGATGAAAGTGTAAACACAAAGCGACCGTTTCTGTAATTTTATCAAGATATGGACCATTTCTATAAATTGTAGGGACCATTTATGTAAACATAATTTTAAAGCAGGGATTGCTTATGTAAATATTGAGATGGTAACAATCCAATGACCAAAACTGTCAACCTTCCAAACTTATTGTGGCCAAAACTACAAAATAAAGCAATCCAAGGATTAAAACTATCAATTTCCCAAACTTGTTGTGGCCAAAACCTAAAGCATGTAAAGTTTTGTGGTCAAAACAAAAAATATGGAAAGTTACTATTCATAAGCTCCTTCAGATTATATATATATATATATATATATATATATATATATATATATATATATATATATATATATATATATATATATATATTCAGGTTTATTTGAGACCATTCTAATTTTGTGAGACCGTAAGACCAAATTTAAAAATAATTTTAAAATGCAAAATAAATGGAAAAATCCAAAAATTCTTTTTTTAAATATTATTTTCAGAACTTGAATTAACTAAAAAATAATAATAATAATAAATAAATAAATAAAATAATAAAAAAAAATTCCGTTTTTTTTTTGAAAAATAAGTGAAATATTCTAATAGAATATTACACTAACATATTCTAAAAAATAATTTTAAAATGCAGAATAAATGGAAAAATCTAAAAAAAAAATTTAAATATTATTTTCGGAACTTAAATTAACTAAAAAAAATAAAATAAATAAAAATAAATTCTATTTTTTTTTTTTTGAAAAATACGTGAAATATTCTAACAGAATATTACACTGACATATTCTAAAAAATAATTTTAAAATGCAAAATAAATGGAAAAATCCAAAAATTATTTTTTTAATTATTATTTTTGGAACTTGAATTAACTAAAAAAATAAAAATAAAAAAATAAAAAAATGTGTCTCACGGTCTCACAAAATTAGACCGTCTCACATGAACCTAACCATATATATAACATTTCAGTCACAAGTACTGTATAAATTAGGATTCCCCTGTAACTCAAACTAATACTAATGACATACATTTCTACCAGGACTTTAACCACATGACATTGAAAAACACTTGTAAATAAGAATATAGAGCATTTCAGGTACACTTATGTAATAGTATGAGTAGATTAAGAAATAAAAACCTACTATCCCTGTTAAAATATAAAGTATAAACCAAGTCAAACCAGCATAATTTGGTCTAAAATTTGGATAGGATAATGGAAAAATAATTTCTATGGTTCTAAAATGTAAACTTATGTGACCAGTGAAAAGAAAGGATGATGAAACAATCAGTTGTCAGTCCTGCAACTGGTTTACTTAAAAAGCAAAATCGAACTCACCATATATATATGCTCCCAAATGCATATACAGAAATTATAATCTTAATGATCGACTCTTCAATATGGGACAGGAGAAAATATTTTGTTATTGTCAATACAAAGTACTATGTCTATTTGAATGTGAACTTGATGAATATATATAATTTATAAGAAAGTATCATAGAAACATTTTGGAGTTAGAGAAAGTTTATGCAAGATTCAAGGCCACTATTAAAAACAATCCATTTAAAAACAGGTTTTATATTTGGGTAACTTGTCTGGAGCAGGTTCCTTCCAGAACAACCCATTCGATTGAAAGTCATCACCCAAATACGAGGGGTTATTATCAGCCACCATATGCAGCAGCATACATACTCAAATTAGGTCAGAAAAACAACGAAGTCAAGGGTGAAAGAGGATCGATATTAGAACTTAGAGGAAAGAGAAGCGGGTGAGTAAGGGGCTGTTTGTTTTTTGTGTGAAGATCTGCGGCTCTGCGCAACCACTTTTGTCTTCGTCGCGCAGACAACGCGCAGACACATGCCCTCGCAGATTGTTTGTTTTTTTGGAAGTGCGCAGATCAGAAAACGTCTGCGCGAGGTCTTTCTGGCGCAGACATGGGCCACTGTCTTCAAAGGTCTTTAGACCTCATTTTAACCTAAACAAAAAAAAACATGGGCCACCGTTTCTTTTTTTTTTGTTAAAAATGCATTTTTAATGTTTATGACATAAAATTAAGTTTAAAAATTCAATTTATTTTAACAGCCGCAGACGTTAAAAACGAACAGTCTTCTTATTGCAGACTGCAGACATTTGGTCCACCTCTTCTGCCGCAGAGGCTTGCAGATGTGGTCCGTAGACTGCAGACATTTTGACTTCAAAAAAACAAACAGCACCTAAGACATTTACCGTATTGGGGATTCCATGAAAGAAGGGGTAGCAATCAATTGATTTGAAGTGCCCATCAACAACGATTAATAAGTTGTGAAATCTCGAGCGATGTGTAAGATTTTGGGTAAAATCTTGAATCTTTGACTTAAAAATGGAAAAACCGAGACCTTTGACTTTATGGGTGTGTTTTTGAGTAGTTTTTTTTTTCTTTTCTTAAAAAAAAAGAAAAAAAAAAGAAGGGAAATATAACTGAAAACAATGATATGGAAGCAGTTGAATATATTATATTTTAGGGTTATTGTCATTATAGTCTAACAAAGTGTATAACTTCCTAGACTGTAAAGAACACATGGTGAAGATTTTGGGGTTACACTGATTTCCGAGATTCAAACAAAGCTTGCAACTTTTTCGAGTGGGCCAATCAAATCACCAGTACAAAGATCTTATATGTGAAATGAACTTGAAGGCTTCGAACTTGACACAAACAAGTATATATGCGATGGTGTATTTACTTAGGTTATGTTTAGTAATGTTGGCTGTTTTGTTCATTTTAATTGTTTTAGTTCTTGTTGGTTTATAGTTGATGTGTCAAAATAATGTTTGTACTTGTAACAACATTGTGCTTTATTTCTGTCTATTTCCAAAGCATTCCATTGTTGGTTGTTGGGTAATGTCAATTGTGGTTTCTGACCATACATATACATTTGCGTACATATGAATATGGCATTATATGTATTACATACTTATTTGCATTCTAATTCGACCAAATTTACATATATATGAAAAATGTATACTTCCCATTTTGCATTCAAGTTCCAAATTACATACATACATATGCATATGATATGTATGACATTTTATTTCAACCAAATAACTAGCCTGCCGACATATGTGTATGACAGATATACATGCAGTTGCATATGACATATATGCATGCAAGATACATACAATTTCACATGACCAAATTCGCATTTTAGATTGAAGTTCCATACGGCAAGTCCCACATGTTTGAGTTGTATCCTATAATAGACATATTTTACCATACAATTTTTGATCTAATCAGTTGAGATGTAATCCTTTTTAACAAAAACAACAGCCATGACCAATAAACAAGCAACAAAGAATTTGAGACTAAAGTGACTCTTGAGTATATTTCTCAGCATACACTTTGGTCGACAGCAACCAATTAATGAAAGTAAAATTGGTACCACAGATCATTTAATGGTTACCCAAAAGATTATGTGGAGGGGAAAACTGGTGGGCAGTCAAACGACCTCTGGAAATATGTCTCAAAGCCGACATTTCCATAAAATCTTGATAGAGGAGTTTGAATCATGTTGTATGGTAAATGTCTTTCTGTAATCAAATTCCCCATCCCAAAATTCTGAGGAATCTGTTGGGACTTTTGGTGTTTGCATCGGATCATCTTTAGGAACAAGTACAGCCCTAAACCTAAGCTCACCTCCATACAAATACTCATTGTCCAAGGAAAATGAAATGGTATTGTATGTTGAATTCAAGCATCCAGTGTGTCTCAATGAACTAAAGGAAACATATCCTACAAATATCTGATCATAATGAGTCTCGAGTGTTTCATTATACTCCTGATCATCAAGCTCAGACTGACAAACGTCTTGTACACCCATCTTGATGGTTATGTCAGGGAACCCTTCAAATGTCACCTCGGGTTTGACAAACATCAAAATCCCAGAAAAGTGATTGCACCAATCATGTGGAAGCAGCATATTATAAGTCTTCATCCAAACAACCCAAAGTACAGACGCCCTCCTCCAAATGTCATCGCCCGAAAGGTTGATACTGATAAAGTAATCTCTGGCGTTTCCCTGGCCACAAAACACATTCCATTATGATTCACCTCTATTCTTCTTATGTTTTTGAGGTTTTTATATATAAAGAATGAAAATCAAAAGCCAAACCTGGAGCATGGAGTTTAGTAATATGTCACCACAAAGTGCACCAAGTTTGGTATACCCCCAAACTGAGACTTGCCACAACCATTTACAGTTTGAAATATTTCCAAAGCTTTTAAGTGACGAACACCAACCCGCTATAACAACAGCTATACTTGATGGCAACTCTAACAATTCTACAAGTTGTTTGCACCATGACACGTTCAGCCGTTTGAGCTGAGGAAGTAGCAAGAGACTAAAATCCAACCGGACAAATCCATTTCCTTCTAGATCGAGTTCTAGCAAATTGGGTAATTCCCAACCAGCAGCCGAATTGATGTCTCCATCTGTCAGACTGCAGTTGCTGAGAACCAGTTTTCTTAAGCATCCACTAGAAAACCATACACCTATGTGGTTCATGTTGCGAGGTACAATATTCTCCAAATTAATTTGTTGGATGTTTGAAAGATTAAAAATTAATGTGCACCATGAGAGTACAATGGTCTCGAGTTTCGTTGACTGGGTAATGGGTGGAACCATCTTAAGATTGCCACAATTCCTTATGTCCACACAAACAAGCTTTTGCAAATGTCCAAATGATGGATGGATTTGTTTTAAAAGTGAAGATCCATAAACCATGAATGTTTCAAGGTTTGGAAGCCCCTCAAAATCTGGTGTCTCCATTAGTTTATCCAGGCTATCAAGTTTGATCATTCTCAAGTATGGTAGAAACTGTATACACAAGTGCACATATGTCAAAAGTTTGCCCAACAGTTCAAGGAAAATGGGTGTGTGTCATATATATATATATATATATATATATATATATATATATATATATATATATATATATATATATATATATATATATATATACATATATATATATATATACATATATATATATATATATGTATATAATGTTTGTAAACATGATTGGTTTAATAAAATTCTATCTATAAAACCATGCATGTTTAAAAAAATTGATGGCCAAAAACTATTACATTGAAAAACAAAAATTGTGTTCAGGAAAGCAATCGATTTTTTTATGATAACAAAACTTTCATACAAAATCCGTATCTTGATCGTAAAGCAAGTCATATTTATAAAAGAATTTCCTTAAAACACGTTTTATATAAAATAGGTGATGGTTAACCGATTGAATCCCGGAAAAAATAAAAACCACGGTTTTGGTTCTGTTGAATCCCGGAATTGACTAAATTATAATCAACAACAATACTGAAAAACAGGGGCGAGCATATTAACGGACAAACTGAACCATTTTAATTGAACCATTACTAAAATAGGTGATGTGGTTTCTAACTTTGATTAACCGAATACATGTAGTTCGGTTATGGTTTTCAAATAAAAGTCTAAAACCAAACCACTACAAACCGAACTGAACAAATAATACTAATAAATTTTTTTAATATAATATTTTACAAATTATATGGTATGTAATTATATTAGGAATTGAAAATTTAAAGGATAATTATTTGGAATTAGATGAGATACGTAATCTTCTATCGTATTAATATAGTTACAAACATGCAGTCATTTATTTTTATAGCAATGTACTTTCTGTTTTTATTTTTTATAGCAAAGTACTTTTTATTTTATGTAATTTTGAACCATTATGGTTTAACCGACATTAACCATTGACCATATAGCCAATTAAAACAGTTAACCAAAACTACTACTAACCGATACCCAATGGCTACCAAAATACATTAACCAAATGTAATGGTTATGGTTCGGTTTTGGCCAATAACCTAACCAAACCACCTCATACACACCCCTACTGAAAAACCAAACAAACTACCACCTTTAAAAAAGTACATAATCAAAATCAAGAACCAAATTAGTTTTTGGTTTTGTTATCGTGACCGAGTTTTGGACCCCTAAGGAGACAAAAGTATATGTATAGAGTTGAAAACTCACATTGTATATTTAATAGAGGCTTTATTAATTTCTCAGTTTCATAAATGTCCTACAAGTGTTGGGTGATGTGATGTATAAGTTACCTTGCTAACTATCACATGTGTATATCATTACCACCAACTTTCTAATAAAATTATTAATAATCACGTCATATTCATAAGCAAAAGAAATAAACTTTTAATAAATAATATATTCATTTTAATAAGAGCCTAGTATTTTATGATTACTGAGATACTTTAAAATCCAGCCATTTATGTACATGATTGTGTGCTTCTTATTGATAGAGAGGAAGAGATAGGAAGCAACTTAGATTATTAATTTAGCCGTTCACTTTGCCTTCATCCATTAAAGTGATTAAACAATAAGGATTACCTTGTAACCATCCCAAAGTTGATTTGCATTGATGTTTTTCAATGTTAGACAGCAAAGGTCCCTTGGTGGAAAACTTTCTGGCATTATAACTAATGATAGTGGAGTCACAACCAATAGTTTCTTCGAAACATATTTCTGATTCAAATCAATCCAACGAAGTTTCTTCATGTTTGCAGCGATTTGAAGAGCACGTTGTGATTCAACACTCCAAAAACACGAAACACCTATAGCTTCAATCTTGTCAAGGTTCTACGATAGAGGAACAAAATGGTGTCAGCATCGAGTTCAAATTGTTTCTTTATACATACATACATATATATCATGAAAAGGTAGCCTAATATTACCATCATTGCATCCATAGAGCATATTTTTAAAACATCTTCCACTTTCCAAACTCTACTATGTTTTTCAGGATTCTTGGGGTGTTCCCTTCTAACAATGTAGTGTGCCATTTCTTGTACCAAATCATGCATATCAAACTCACCAACTTCAGAAATAGTTATGAGAGACTTTTGTACCAACACCTTTATGCCTATAACAGGGTAATAACCACAAGCATCAAGTATCATCATTCTCTCTTCATATGTATACCGGCAGGATCCCCTCAAGAAACATGCAATGTCTAGGAACAACTCTTTCTCCAGGGGTGTAAGTCTATCAAAGCTGATTTTTAGAACTTCCAAAATATTAGCATCAGGAATTTCTTTCAATCTAGCCAAGGCACTCCTCCACTCATTCATCTCTTTGTCACATAGAAAACGACCGAGAACTCTAAGTGCTAATGGGAGCCCACCAGCATACGAAACCACATCTTTTGAAAGTTGTTCATAATCTTCAATACGTTTGTAACCCCGGGGTGCATGCTTGCAAAAGAGCTTCATAGCTTCATCATTGTTTAACAAGCTTATATTGTATATCACATCTACTTTGTGTGCAGTTAATACATGCTCATCTCTAGTTGTGATTATTATACGGCTTCCTTCACCGAACCAATCATGTGATCCAGCTAACTGTTCTAGGTGCTCAAGGTTGTCGACATCATCAAGAACAATCAACACCTTTCTATGGTGTAACCTATCCTTTATCATGCGCCTTCCTTCTTCAAGTCTCCCTACCTCCATTTGCTTTTGTCTCAAAACACCACAAAGAATTTTTTCTTGCAATCTTTCCAGACCTTCTTTATTAAATGATTCCTCCCGAACATTTTTTATAAAGCAACAACCATCAAACTTGCTAGATATCTCATCATAAACAGAAGAGGCGAGAGTAGTCTTGCCACCACCCCCGACCCCCCATATTCCAATCATGCTCTTACCACCAAACCCGATTTGTAACTTTGATATCAAATGTTGCATGCGAGCCTCTACTCCAATCAAGTTGTTATCCACACTTGAAGTTATTGGATGCAACCTATGTGAAATTGTGTCAACAATTGTTTTGATGCATTTTGACTCGTGCCTGCAAATTGAATATACAAGGATCATCAATACATTGACAAATAGCTTCATCATAAACTACAACTCCAGAGAATGTTCACTTTGTGTGTTCTTAACAGATGTTAATCTCCAGTAGTATTGATAATTATTCGGCTCTAATCAAGTGATCTAGTTAAAGCCTTTTTTCATCAATTACGGTCATTAAACATCATCAAGAATAATTTAAACATTTGTATGACAGCCTACTTATTATCATGCATCTTCCTTCTTAACTCTGTACTACCAATTGTGTCTTCAAAATAGCTAAGAGAAATTTCTTCATATATACTTTTTGGATCCCTTCTACAAAATATATATATATATATATATATATATATATATATATTGTTATTTGATTATTGCATAGAACTATAAATATTTGCATCATTGTCCATGACAGTTATAAAAAAAAAAAGCGTGTATATTATCATCCAGAATTTGGCTATATCCTTTAAAATCGTATTAGGTATAAGTATACATGTCTTGTAGTAGAGCACACATATCGTAAGCATAAAAAGTGCACAAACAAAGAAGAAAATTACCCATTGGCAATGTGCTCGGTTTCCCATCCAGAAATGTTACTTGCATCCACAAGTGCTTTTCTCCAAGATTCAACCTTCGTGTTGTTCTCCAACTCATGTTTCACAAATGCTTCTCTGTATTTGTGTTTTTGTTTTCGAACTTCGGAAGGATCAACGTCATAAAATACGGGCATCACAATTTGTCCTCTTGTATCCTTGCATTTCATGATATGTGAAAGTTCATCTAAGCACCATGAAGAATCTGCATAGTTTTTAGAAAATACGATGACGGCGATCTGTGATTCTTCAATAGCCGTCTTTAGAGATGGGCCAATTGATTCTCCCTGAGGAAGTGTTTCATCGTCCTTGTAAGTGTAGATTCCCTGTTGTACGAGTGCTGTTTGGAGATGATCAACAAAAGTCTTACGGGTATCTTCTCCTCTAAAACTAAGAAAAACATGGTACTTCCACACCTCAGAAGAAAAGGCCAGAGCAGAAGGAGAAGATGATGAAGATGCCATCGACATTTTGAGTTGTTCAGATAGAATGTATGTGATTTTTGAGCAGCTTAACGAACTGAAATATATAGGGAGATGCAAGTCTTCAGTAAGTACAACCTGTTTCATGTTGAAAAACCTAGTCAGAACTCATAATTGTGCTAACTGTTACTATAATACAAAAAAATATACCTATTTTTTTCATTTTTTGTCTTAAAAGCTGCTTTGAAAATATAATACAGGTTATAATTCAAAAGATAGGCAGGGATTGATTCAGGTAATTGATGTTAGTAAATTCAAAAGTCTTTGTCCTGCATCCGCCACTCTGCTTTCCCATGACATACTCAAAATCTGAATTGAATGAAGAAGATCGTTCATTTAAGAATCTATCAAGAGATACATAAACTCCCACCATGATTAACTGCTTACATCTCAAGATTATACATCAAATATTGGTTGACCACTTTGGTACAAACCAATAATTACATTGGTTATCAGTAGATGACTAGTATCTTTGATGTTGTTTACTAATAATGAATTTCCCAAGTATTTTGTGCTTAATTGTAATAATACCCGAATTTAACTAGTGCCAAGAAACACACATCCGGGACCAATCCCCTTCTCAATTATTAATTTTTTGTATCCACAACACATATAAGCATCATTACACTCATTTCCTTTTAATTCCATTCGTTTATCGCATACACAAAAACCTAGTGACTTCCAAATTGTTTACTAATCGAAAAACTTCACCTCTGACTTAGGTCAAAATACGTTTCTGACATTCCAAATCGACAATTTCTTAACTTGCTGATAAATTTACTCAATAAGTCGTATACGAATTCATTGAAACTTCAATTTCTTTATTGATAACTTATACTTTATCAATTTACCGGTTTGAGGAACGTACCTCAAATTCGAGGCCACTCCAAACTCTAGCAGACTCCCTTTCTAAGCTTTTTCTTTCCAATCAATTTAACTTTGCAAGATTATATTCAATTTTCGAATTCTAATTTATGCTTTCAACTGGATCGATTTGAGATTTTTTGAGTAGGTTGGTTTGACACATCTCTCTAGATCGGTCAACGAGGGAGTGAATATAATGAGATGGAAGTTATAGTTTCCTTAAATATATATACTCACGTTTTGGAGTTTCAACATTTAGTCACCATACTTGCATATTTTACATTTTCGCCACCAAACTTAAATTTCATTATTTCATCATTTATGCTAATTCGTCAAATAAGTGAATAACCTAAACTATACTTTAAAGATCTTCAGCATTAACATGACTTTCCTAGTAAGAAATTCGTGTTAAATGGTACAAATAGTGATTAATATCTAACACTAGCACCATTTTATATCAAAAAAAAAATACTAGCACATGTATCTTTGTTTTTTCTAACTTAATTAGGTTTTAAAAAGAGTTTTCATAAAAAAAGCCCACCATAGTTTTTTTTAGTTTAACGACTAATTTTTTTATAAAGTTTAACTATTAAGAGTTTGTTTATATAATTCAAAGATACGCAAGTAGATTTTAAATCAATTCTATCATTATAAATATATCTGATTGTACGAATGTAACCATAATATAAAAAACATGTGTGATGACTATTATCAAGAAAATTCTATCTAGTTCGTCCGTGGATATAGCTAAGATTAAATCTGATTGAGTGAACCACATCAACTTCTATTATTTATTTTATATGCATCTTTAATTGTTGCATTTGTGTTTGTGTTTTCTATCCTCGACCCTAACTACTAGTATCAGCTGATTGGAGAGCCTTGCCTCTCCCAAGGTAACAATACCAAATTTCACAAAAGATAATCACACACCCCTTCACTCTATCATCTTATAATCATTTTGTTGCAACAACTAAATAACTTAAATACCCGTCCGTTAATAAGATGCTCATAAGTTTGTGGAATTCCACATGTTACCTTTATCCAATTACATGACTAAAGTGGATGTGTAGACGTGGTGTGGTCCTAGATTTGCTTGGAAATAGACTTTGTGTACCCACTATCATTTGGTTATATTTGAAGCTCTCTTGTGATTGTTGACTCCTCACATTGAGGAGGGTTTTGTTTTGATGAATGAGGTTTAGTGGAGTTTGAATCACATTGAGTTGTGAATCAGATGGCATGTGTGTGGATATTTTTAATTAACTTTGTTTTCTCTTATGTAACATCCCGTTTCTGGTATGCAATTAATCTAATTAAGTATTTATCTTTGAGCTACTCGATGACTTGGTAGCCCTAACTCGTCGAGTAGATGCCAGAAGGAACGTGGGGATTTAAATGGTTTATTTGGCGAGTCCAATCCTGGACTCGACGGGTAGGTCTGTCAGGAGGAAACTCTATTTTCGGGGTTTTGCACCCTATTTAAGCTACTTAACCCCTTTTGGGCCTCCCTTACCAGCCTCCATGTCCTCCAAAAACCCTAATCCGTTGTGAGCATCTTCCTTGAGAGATTGTTGAGGTTTTGAGTGTGTTTTTATAATATAGAAGAGAGTTGGAAGAGCTTGGAGCCAACAAGCTTGTGGAGATGATCTAGATCTAGGATTTCATCCATCTGTGGCAACCTTCTGAGGTAAAAAGCTCTTAGCTTGATAACCTATAGCTTAGATCTCTTTTAGCATTGATTTATGGGTCTTTTTGACCCCTTTGAAAAGGATAAGTAACTCTTCATGGGTTGCAAGCCAAGCAATCCCTTCTTCCTGTGATATTTAGCCTCTAGAACCATAAAAGAGGTCTTGAACCTGTTTTTGTCCAAGAAATGGTCATGTTCATGGAGTAGTAGGTTGCTATAACTTGATTTTGGGTCCATTTGAGGTGTCCAAAGCCATCAAGTCTCCAACTTTACAGAAATGGACCATGGAAACAATCTGGATCTGTGTTTTGGAGCCTTAGAAATGTGAAACCCGTTGTATAGGGTAGATCTGCAAGGGAACCTGACGAGTCCGATCGAGGATCTCCGATGATGTTCATGAAACTCGGCGAGTTGCCAAGGAACTTGACGAGTGGATCATCTTGTCCCTTTTTGTGATTGTTCTAGGACTCGGCGAGTCTGAGGACGACTGGACGAGGTAGTTCATCCAGTTGCAATGATGGGTAGCTTGGGAACTCAACGGGTCATAGTGTAACTTGGCGAGCCGAATCGCGATTTTAGGGTTTCTGAGTTCTAGAACTCGGCGAGTCAATAGGCTGACTTGGCGAGTTAGGCCAACCTAGAAGGTTGACTTTAACCAGAGGTAAAATGGTCATTTTACCCTAAGAAGGATTATCATATTTTGATTAAGAGTTATTATGGAATTGATAGCCGAAGAGTCACCGGACCAGCAGACAGGGATTCCTCACTCAAGTTTTCAGCGGTCAGTCTTGTGAGGTGATAGTGATTACTCCATTACTGAAGCAGATCCGGGAGGCGCAGGTTGAGGGCCTGAAGGAGGAGTGCCAGAAGTGCGAGAGGATTATGGGCCGAGTGGCCTCATTTGATTATGACAACCGAGGGTTTTTGACCCTGCATGGGAGCGTTTGGGTTCCAGACTGGGGCGGAGTATGGCAGGTTCTGATGGATGAGGCTCATAAGTCGAGGTTCTCCATCCATCCTGGGGCGATGAAGATGTACTGAGACCTTCACCCTGATTATTGGTGGCCTTACGTGAAGAGGGATGTAGCATGGTATGTGGAGAGGTGCTTGACCTGCAGGAAGGTCAAGGCCGAGCACCAGAGATCTCACGCCAAGATGCAACCGTTAGATATTCCCGTGTGGAAATAGGAGGATATCACCATGGGTTTCATTACCAAGCTTCCGAGGACCGCATGTGGAGTAGACTCGATATGGGTCATCGTGGATCGGTTGACCAAGAGCGCTCATTTTATCCCAATCCAGAAGAGCATATCGGCCGAGAAGTTGGCCGAAATATATGTGTGTGAGATAGTGGCACGGCATGGGGTGCCTGTCTTGGTGGTGTCAGACCGAGATGTCCGTTTCACTTCCAGATTTTGGAAGCGATTTCATGACGAGATAGGTACTCATCTCCATTTCAGCAGCGCTTTCCACCCCCAGACAGACGGGCAGAGTGAGAGGAAGATTCAGACTCTCGAGGACATGCTTCGTGCATGTGTTTTAGATTTCGGTGGCAGTTGGAATACGTATCTTCCGTTAGCGGAATTTTCATATAACAACAGTTACCACTGTAGTATAGACCGTCCTCCCTTCGAGATGCTCTATGGGAGGAAATGTACGACCCCAATCTGTTGGGGTGAGGTCGGTCAGAGGTTCATGGGGAGTACGTAGGTAGTACTCAAGACCACAGAGTAGATCTAGCAGGTCCGGAGAAGGCTCCAGACTACTCAAAGTCGGCAGAAGAGTTACGCTGCCAAACGTGGTTCGGATTTGGAGTTTCAAGTGGGTGACATGGTCCTCCTTAAAGTGTCACCCTGGAATGGAGTTATCAGGTTTCGGAAGCAGGGCAAGATGGTGTAACATCCCGAATTTCAGAAGTACGATTTAAGATTTTAAAGTGTAATTTCGAAGAAAGGACTCGACGAGTAGGTACGCTTACTCACCGAGTTGGAGTAGGTTTGGGTCGCGAATTAAGTGACCAACTTGCCGAGTCGGAAGATGGACACGACGAGTTGGTACTGGGATGAGAAAAACCCTAATCTTAGGGTTTGCACCCTATTTAAAGGACTTAATGTCCTCCCCTCAACTCCCTTAGCCCCCTTTAAGATCCAGTAAACCCTAGCTCGTGTGTATAAAGCCATTGGAGGGAGATTGAAGCTTTGAGAGGTGTTCTAGTGGAAGAAACTTGAAGATCAAAAGGGTTTGCATCAAGAAAGTAGTGTAGATCCAGAATCTACTGCATTTTTGGGCACATCTTGGAGGTAATGAGTTGTTACCTTTCCTTTGTTGCTTCTAGATTTATTCTTGAATGAGATTTGGGGCACTTCGGGTTTGGAGTCCAGATCTGAGGTTGCTACTTCAGATCTAGATTTGTAGTGGTCCAGAAAGTCATAAAGCATCAGTTATTGAATTGTTGGTGAATCCCTTTTGTCTAAAACCCAAGCCTTGGTGTGTTTTGAGCCTATATCTCTTTGGTTTCATGTAAAGTTTGCAACTTTATGTGAGGGATAGATTGTAGAAGGGTGGATCTACGGATTGGAGCCTCAACATGGCTCAAAAAGCCTCTGAATGAACTGAGAACTGGAGAGACTCGGCGAGTCACATGGGTGTACTCGACGAGTTGTATGAACACATGCACGGACTCGACGAGTTGGAAGAACAACTCGGCGAGTATGTTGAAGATTGCCTTGGACTCGGCAAGTCTGTTCTTGGATTCGGCGAGTCAGGTCGCAGAACCCCAACCTCTTTTGGTTAAAGCCTTGGATTAGTGAGTCGGTTGGCTACTCAGTGAGTTAGACAAGATGGGACTCAAAGATCGTTGGACTCAGTGAGTCTTGGGGCGACTCGGCGAGTTAAGTTGTATCATGAGAGTTTTCTGGGTAAGGGAACTCGACGATTCGATGGGGTGACTCGGCGAGTAGAGTCAACCAAGAAGGTTGACTTTGACTGAGGACTTTGAACTTGACCAAGAGTTGACCAATTTAACTTCCAAGGGTACTTTGGTAATATTGGTATTTATGGAATTGGTACTTTGGTAGTGTTCAGTGGCGGCGATCGTGTCGGAGGTCGGAGCAGCTTGGTCTTATCTTTTCAGTCAACAATTTCAGGTGAGTTATCCTCACTATATCAATAGGGGTTAAGGAACCAAGGCTGGCCCTTTTAGTTGTTATCTTGGTTACAGTATGCTACATGTAGCTATGATCTGTTAGATTGGTATCAGAATAGACAATATGTTGTTATGCTCATGTGATCCGTTAGGATTGGTATGTTAGTGACCTGGTTAGGTCGATGCCTTGGTCATGAGAGATTGCTATGATCAATGATTTGTGAGATAGTTATATATGATATATGTACTCGTACTGTTGATGTGCTTATTGATCTATTAGATCGGATTCCTGGTAATTGGGACAGTAATATGTCAGTGACCTGGTTTAGGTCGGTATCCTGGTATATAGGATGATGCTATGTTAGTGACCTGGTTTAGGTCAGTATCCTAGTATATAGGATGATGTTATGTTAGTGACCGGTTAGGTCGATATCCTGGTAAGGATGATGATATGCTTTATGATCTGCTAGATCAATTTGTTTGCATATGGACTATTATGTGATTTCCTGTTATATGTACACATGGTTATTTGCTTGATGTTTGGGTTGAGGCGGTCTTGCTTTGTGCTGAAGGCCAACATACCCTACGAGCGGTCTGGATAGATTGTAGGCCCGTATGGCGGTCCAGTCATACCGAAGGCTCGGATAGATCCAGATAAACTGAAGGCCCGGTGCGGGCGATCCAGTCATACTGTAGACTCAGAGAGTGGACTAGGTGAACTGAAGGCCTGTTGAGGGCGGACCAGTCACGCTGAAGACTTGAGAGGCATGGTTGTTCTGTATTGTGATACAATATGTTATGATTATGGTTGTATGTGGTTGGTATTTTGGGGGTAACTCACTAAGCTTTCGAGCTTACAGTTCAATGTATTTTTTCAGGTACTTCAGGAGATTGTGGCAAAGCGAAGGCGTGATCGTACCGCTCCTCATGTTTTATGATTCATGTGATATGGTTCTGGGGGATACTCTGATGTTTAAACTATTTTGAAAATAAAATGTATGAACTTAATGGGTTTTGAATGAAATAAAATGTTTTAAATTGGCTCAGATTTTTGGTCGTTACAAATGGGCCCCAGGTTCATTGGTTCGTTTAGGGTTTCGGTCTGGGTGGGTCGGGTTGCTTATCAGTTAGATCTTCCAACAAAGCTCCGCCAAATCCACAACACATTCCATGTTTCCTAGCTACATAAGTTCTTGGTGGATGATTCAGCAGTGGTACCCTTAAAGGATATTCAGGTTGATGACAGCCTGAATTACATTGAGAGACCGGTGGCGATTCTGGATCGCAAGACGAAGGAGTTGAGGAATAGGAGGGTCGAGCTAGTGAAGGTGCAGTGGCAGCACCGCAAGGGCTCGGAGTGGACATGGGAACCCGAGGAGGAGATGTGGGAGCACTACCCGGAGTTATTCGGATGCAGCAGACTTCGAGGACGAAGTCTAAGACAAGTGGAGGATAATTATAACGCCTTGTATGCAATTAATCTAATTAAGTATTTGTCTTTGACTACTCGACGAGTTGGTAGCCCTAACTTGTCGAGTATATGCCAGAAGGGACGCGGGCATTTAAATGGTCTACTCGGCAAGTCCAAGCCTAGACTCGACGAGTAGGTCTGTCAGAAGGAAACCCTATTTTTGGGGTTTCGCACCCTATTTAAGCCACTTAACCCCTTTTGGGCCTCACTTATCAGCCTCCCTATCCTCCAAAAACCCTAATCCATTGTGAGCTTCTTCTTTGAGAGATTGTTGCGGTTTTGAGTGTGTTTTTGTGATATAGAAGAGAGTTGGAAGAGCTTGAAGCCATCAAGCTTGGGGAGAAGATCTAGATCCAGGATTTCATCCATCTTTAGCAACCTTTTAAGGTAAAAAGCTCTTAGCTTGATAACCCATAGCTTAGATCTCTGATAGTATATATTTATGGGTCTTTTTGACCCCTTTGAAAAGGATAAGCTACTCTCCCTAGGTTGCAAGCCAAGCAATCCCTTCTTCCTGTGATATTTAGCCTCTAGAACCATAAAAGAGGTCTTGAACCCGTTTTTGTCCAAGAAATGGTCATGTTCATGGAAATAGGTTGCTATAACTTGAGTTTGGGTCCATTTGAGGTGTGCAAAGCCATCAAGTCTCCAACTTTATAGAAATGGACGATGGAAACGATCTGGATCTGTGTTTTGGAGCCTTAGAAGTGTGAAACCCGCTGTTTAGGGTAGATCTACAAGGGAACCCGGCGAGTCCGATCAAGGATCTCCGATGATGTTCGTGAAACTCGGCAAGTGGATCATCTTGTCCCTTTTTTGATTTTTCTAGGACTCGGCGAGTCTAAGGACGACTCAACGAGTTAGTTCGTCCAATCACGATGATGGGTAGCCTAGGAACTCGACGGGTCATAGTGTGACTCGGCGAGCCGAATCGCGATTTTAGGGTTTCTGAGTTCTAGAACTCAAACCTGGAAGGTTGACTTTGACCAGGATGTTGACTTTAACCAGGGGTAAAATGGTTATTTTACCCTAAGAAGGGTTATCAGATTCTGATTAAGTGCTATTATGGAATTCATAACCGGAGAGTCACTGGAGCAGCAGACACGGATTCCTCACTCGAGTTTTCAGCGGTTAGTCTTGTGAGGTGGTTTTCTCATGTCGGAAAGGGTGTAAGGAACCAAGGCCGGCCCGTTTAGTTAGTAGTAGTTCCGTACTACAGTCCGATGTCGAGCGGGGCCTAATGTAGCGTTATTTGCTTTCTGGATCTCATGATGTCGGGGCGGTCCCGAGGAATGCTTGTATGCTTATATGCTTGATGTCTTTGTGATTCTTGCATATGTTTGCTATGTGTTAGGATTTCCGGATTTCGGTCCGATGTCAGGGCAAGCCCGAGGAATGTCTAGTTAGTATGATATGATAGCATGTTTCCAGATCTTGGTCCGATGACGGGCGGGGCTCGAGGAATGTTTACATGATAGTATAAGTGTTACGTTATGTTCTAGTTGATATGTTTATATGTATGTCAAGATATGCTAGATGTTGGGCAGGGCCAGATGTCAAATAGGGTTCGATGCCGAGCGGGGCTCGATGTCGAGCAAGCCGATGTCGAGCTAGAGTCGATGTAGCAGGGGCGGGGCCCATGATATGTTATATGTTATGTGTATGGTATGTGGTAGTTTGGGGGAGCTCACTGAGCTTCGTGCTTACGGTTTTGAGTTTTGGTTTCAGATACTTCCACTAGCAAGGGGAAGGGCTCGGGATGATCGCATGGCACACACCACAGTTCAGCCTGGGATGTTTCAAGACTCTGATATTTTTACATGATTTTGATACATTATTCAATATGATGTTTTGAGATACATGATTTATGATTTTTTCTATATGATGATGGTTGACTTATGGTTTCTTAAATGATTTAAAAATGAAATTTTTGGACTGTATTTTTGGGATGTTTAATCTTACATTATTTATGTTTGATTAACTACTTTTATTATTTTATTATGTAAGATCCTACACACTACAAAAATGCTAGTAAGGTCGGAAGGTACGGTCAAATCGCATACAATGGTGATGCTGACATGGGCATTTCAGCGCACCATGAACATCACACCCAGAGCACCATGAACACCACACCCTAGGTGCGGTGAAGGTGTGAGTGGTGACCCCTAACCATACTCTCTCCTCCCTTTTCTCTTACCAACAACTAGATTTTTATTAAAAAATAAAAAAATAAAAAATAATAATAATAATAACAGTCAATAAGAATACACACACACACACACACACACACACATATATATATATATATATATATATATATATATATATATATAGAGAGAGAGAGAGAGAGAGAGAGTCAAGATCAAATAAGAAGGAAATTTTTGGTAGGAAGGTAAGAAGTTTTTTTTCTACATATTTTTTTGACGAACAAAATCAATGAATCACTAGATGATTCATTTCTAAGATGATTCACAAGAAAAAATTCTCAAAAAAACATTTTTATGATTCATTTATACAATGATTTTGTTGTTATTCACTAAAATTATCATAAAAATGAATTTTTTCTTAATTTACTTAAAAATGAATCATAAAGATGTTTTTTTGAGAATTTTTTCTTGTGAATCATCTTAGAAATGAATCATCTAGTGATTCATTTATTTTGTTCGTCAAAAAAATATGTAGAAAAAAAACTTCTTACTTTCCTACCAAAAAAAATTTCTTACCGGATCTATATATATATATATATATATATATATATATATATATATATATATATATATATATATATATATATATATATATATATATATATACCACTCAATAAATACCAACCAATTTTAACCTTCAAACTCACAAAAATATTCTATTTTATTCTCTTTTTTATTAATTTTTACTACAAATTAGATTCCAACAACCCCACCCCGAAATCACGTTGAAGAGATATTGTGTTTCTAGTTCAAACAAGCTAACTAGAAACACTTTCTCTTTCAATTTGTTGATTTCGTTTTATCGTTCCCAACTTGATGTTGTTATTCATTCTCATCTACAATTTCAATACCAAAATGTTCAACAATACTATCTCCAACTTGTTTTAATTTCGTTTTTTTAATTCGTCGATTTTTTTTTCAATTGTTTGCTTTCTTTTTCCAAGTAATGAAATAATATGCTTCTTATTAATTTTGTGTTTACTAAATTTTTATTTAATTATTTTTATTTATTTATTAAAGTATGGTTTTTTAAATTATAGTAATTTATTTATTAAAAAAAAAAGTTAAGTGAAATGAAATATGATCATTTCATGGGTTTGAAGAGAGAATGAGAGTTAGGGAAAATGAAGTAGCATTGAGGTGGGACAGAAAATGTGAATGATGAAATGTGAAAGATGAAAATGTGAGACAAGGAGCTTAAATAGGGTCCAAGACCCTAAAATAGGGTTTGGGTCTGATTGGAGTACACCCAACGTACATATGGTACACCCAACATACTCCATAGAGTACTCGCGACCAACCTGATCAGTATGCCTAGCGTACGCCGAATTACGCCCCACGTACTGCCCTTTTCACTAGTACGCTACGCGTACAACTATGTACTCCTTGAGTACCCGGTTAAGCCCTAAAACCACCAAACTTTCAAATGCTATAACTTTTCGTTATAAGTCTGTTTCCGACGATCCTTATATCCATAGAAAAATAACGAGAAGCCCTACACTTCTATCAACTCATAACAACCTTAAGACCTTTCGAACAAAAATCCAAAATTCATAAAGAACCGTGATATCAAAATACGATTATACCTTTGGGCTCCGAAACCCAAACAAACACCCAGATCACTTAGACTATACTACCCTCAACCAAAAGGGGCCAAATCCTTTCTTCCACAAGGCCCAAAACCTTATGATGACTGACGAACGGGCCACAGCCCCAAACAATGTAACGATTCAAAACTGAGTGTTACAAAACAATTAAACATATATGAACATAAATAAACTTATACAAATAACAGATACGAACGTTCATGAACATAAATGAACGAACGAGACCATTGTTCTTGTTCGTTCGTTTATCTAAACGAATTAGAATTTGTGTTCATGTTTATTCATTTATTAAATAAACGAATATAAACGAACTTCCCGCCGAACGGTTCACGGATAGTTCGCTGAACGTTCTGTTCGTTTACAGCCCTGAGGTGGTACAAAAAATGTGAAATGTGAAATTTAACCACACCCTCTAGCCTAAAGATACCAAAACATTTATAGAAACAACCCTTTTGCAAATACCGGTGTTGAATTAACGTCAATGTCCCAAAAATGCACCACATGGTGTGTATTTGCTTTCATAAATACTAGTAATATATATACAATGTAGATTATGATTCTAACCCTGTAACCCATTAATGAGTTTGTAGAGTTTCGTATCATTCATCAATCCCCTAATTATATTATTAACTGGCTGTAAGGTTATGACAAAACGGGAAAATAAACTATAGCAACAATCAACTGTTAATGTGTATGATCAGTCGGATATAGAACCACAGTTTTATTAGTTATGATTATGAAACCGGCAATCAAATAATCAAGTTGTTAAAAACAGACAACTTATAGAATGCTTGCAAGCAAAATAGCAGTTGTTGTAGAAACCAAGAAGAGGAAGAATCTAGGACATCAGCAAGTGTATTTTTCAACACAAATTATACTCATAGTGACCTTCAAGAGTTGCATTCTATACTCATAATGGCCTTAGAATCAATTTAATTAGAATACCATCAATTATTGTATTAATATATAATACATATTATATGGTGTCTTTCATCAAGGCAATTTGTAATTACTTTCCATGAATAGCATTAGATGATGCAGATATGGAATATCAACCAACAGTGTGGCTAGTCAAAATGTACTAGAATCAGATGTCTTGTTTCTTGTATGAGAAACACAAGCATTTAAACATGCAATTTTCGATCTAATCAGTTTATATATAATCTTTTTTTTAAAGAATCAACAACAGTGATCAATAAAGAAAATCACCAAGGATTTGAGGGATTCTTGGATATATGTCGCGATCAAACAAGTTCATACCAAAATGCATGTTGTTGTGAGGTGTCCATAAAATCTTGATAGATGACTCTGAATCATGTTGGACCCTAAATGTCTTTCCATCGTCCCAAAATTCTGAGGTATCTGTTGTTTGCATCAGATCATCTCTATTTTTCCTAGGAACGAGTACAGCTCTAAACCTACGTTCATCCTCCTTATCCTTACAGTGTACAGAAAAGGAAAGCATATTGTATGTTGAATTCAAGCATTCGGTCTTTTTCAATGAACTAAAAGAGACATATCCTACACATACTGCCCCATAAAAAGAAATGTCTGTTTCATTTGACTCCTGACCAAATAAAGAACGAAAATCTTCGTCTATGCCTTGCTTGATAGTTATATTAACACGCACATCGTGCTCTTCGGATTTAACGAACATCAAAATCCCACAAAAGTAATCGTACCAATCATGTGGAAGCTGCATTGTAAACTTCTTCTCCCAGTTGAGCCAAGGTACAAACCCCCTCCAGATATCAGAGTGTGAAAGGTTGAAACTTATAAAGTGATCTTTAGCGTTTCCCTGCCATATAAAAAACATATTAGATTATGGCTAAACTTATTATTCTTATATTATGCTTGCATTTATATACATAAAGAATGAAACTCAAAAGCCACACCTGGAGCATGGAGTCTAGTAATATGTCACCACCAAGTTTGTTCTCCCCCCGCAATATGTCGCCAATAAATTTGTTTCTCCCCAGAAGTGAGACTTTCCATAACCATTTACAGTTTGAAATATCTCCAAAGCTTTCAAGTGAGTCACAATAATCCGCTATAACAATAGCTATACTTTGTGGCAGCTCTGACAATTCTACAAGGTTATAGCATTCTGATATGTTGAGATATTGGAGCTGAGGAACTCGCAAGAGACTAAAATTCAACTGTACAAATTTATTTCCTTGTAGATAGAGTTCATGCAAGCTGGGTAACTCCCCAAACAGCAACTGATCCGATGTCTCCATCTGCCAAATTGGACTTGCTGAGATCCAGCTTTCTTAAGCATCCAATGTGGTTCATCTTGTGAAGTAGAAAATTCTTCATGCTTTGTTGGATCTTTGAAAGATCCCTGCACCTTGAGAGTACAAGGGTCTCGAGTTTCATCGACCGGGCAATGGGTGGAACCAACTTAAGATTTTTACAACACCTTATCTCCACGTAAACAAGCTTTTCCAAACGTCCAAATGATGGATGAATATCTTCTAAAAGCGGAGATTCATTAACCATGAATGATTGAAGATTTGGAAGCCCATCAAAATCTGGTGTCATGATTAGGTTCTGCAGGTTCTGAAGTTTGATAATTCTCATGTTTGGTAGACACTGTTGTATACAAGTGCACAAAAGTCAAAAAAATTCCAACAGGTCATGGGAAATCGCATGCACACACACACACACACTGCTAAATCACCACTCAAATTCATGTACAAGAGAAGGGGAAAAATGTGAAATGCAGGGGAGACAGATAGAAAATTGTTTAGGGGAATTCCTGGTATTTTACTTTTATTTTCCATTCCTGAAAGATGCCAATAAGTAGTGGGATGGAATGTAAGGAATCATTTATCAATTTTGTGTGAGATTTCTTGTAGGAGAGACTAGCCTCTTGAAGTACTTGAATGGAAACTCCGAGTTAACCAATTGATTTTTTTTTTTTTAATTATTACTTTCCAATTTGTGTTCTTCCTGTGGTGTTGTTGCAATTCAAAGTAAGGGTATAGCAAAGTGGTATCAGAGCACTATATGGCTCCTCCTGGAAACGTTTCTTAAAGTGGTACACATGTGCTTCTTTTTTTTTTTTTTTTTTTTTTTTTTTTTTTTGAGAGAGAGAGAGAGAGAGAGAGAGAGAGAGAGAGAGAGAGAGAGAGAGGCAACTATTATTAATTTATTAATTATTATTCTTTCATCCATTAAACAATAAGAAGTACCTTGTTACCCTCCCAAAGTTGTTTTGCATTGAGCCAGCTGAATGTTAGACAACAAAGCTCCCTTGGTGGAAAATGTTCTGGCACTATAATTAATGGAAGTGTACCCCCATTAACTTTTCTTTCATCCATTACACGTGTCATTCTATTATCCAAATAAATCCACCGAAGTTTCTTCATGATTGTAGCCACCCGGAGAACACGTTGTGATTCGTCACTCGTACACCACTGACCATATATAGCCTCAATCTTGTCAAGGTTCTGGGATAGAGGAACAAAATGGTGTGAGGTCGAGTTAGAAGTGTTTCTTCATACATATTTATACCATGAAAAGCATGCTTAACCATTACCGTCATTACATCCATAGCACATATTTTTAGAATGTCTTCCTTCTTCCAAACTCTACTATGTTTTTCAGGATTCTTGGGGTGTTTCCTTCTAACAATGTAATGTGCCATTTCTTGTACCAAATCATGCATATCAAACCTTCCATCTTCTGAAATAACTATGAGAGCCTTTTGGACCAACACCTTTATGCCTATAACACGATGATAACCACAAACATCAAGTATCATCAGACTCTCTTCCATCTTTTAACCGCCGCCTGAAGAAACATGCGATGTCTAGGAACAACTCTTTTTCTAAGAGAGTAAGTCCATCAAAGCTGATTTTTAGCTTTTCCAAAATATTAGCATCTGGAATTTCTTTCAATCTAGCCAAGGCACTCCTCCACTCATTCATCTCTTTATCACATAGAAAACGACCTAGAACTCTAAGTGCTAATGGGAGCCCGCCAGAATAAGAAAACACATCTTTTGAAAGCCTCTCATAATCTTCTATATGCCTGTGACCCCGGGGTGCATGCTTGTAAAAGAGCTTCATAGCCTCATCATTGTTTAACAAGGTAATATTGTGTATCACATCTACTTTGTGTCCGGTTAATACATGCTCATCTCTAGTTGTGATTATGATTCGGCTTCCTTCACCGAACCAATCACGTGATCCAGCTAACTCTTCTAGTTGGTCAAGGTTGTCAACATCATCAAGAACAATCAAGACTTTTCTATATTGTAACCTATCCTTTAACATGCGCCTTCCTTCTTCAACTCTCCTTACCTCTAGTTTCTCTTGTTTCAAAACCCCAGAAAGAATTTCTGCTTGCAGATTTTCCAAACCGTCTTTATTACTTGATTCCTCCCGGATATTTTTTACAAAGCAACAACCATCAAACATGCTAGAGATTTCATCATAGATTGAAGAGGCAAGTGTAGTCTTACCGCCACCCCCAACCCCCCATATTCCAATCATTCTCTTACCACCAAAACCAATTTGTGATATCAATCGTTGCATGCGGGCCTCTACTCCAACCAGGTTGTCATCCACACTTGAAGTTATGGGATGCAACCTACGTGAAATTGTGTCAACAATTGTTTTGATGCATTTGGACTCATGCCTGCAAATTGAATATAAAAGTATCATTAACACATGCTCACATTGACGAATAGACTTATCATAAACTACTACCCTAGACAATGTCTACATTGCAAGTTCTTAGCAAAAGTTAGTCTCCAGTAGTAGTGACAGCCAATTTATTATCATCACTACGTATTACCAGTTGTGTTTTCAAAGTAGCTAACAGAACTTCGGATCAAACTTGTTGATTCCTTTCTAAAATATAGATATTGTTATTGGATTATTGCATACCAAAACTATAATTATTTGCATCGTTGTACATGACTAGTTGTACTCTAACACTTATATTCTACCATCGAGAATTTGGCGTTATCCTTTATAAGCCACGTATAAGGTATAAGTATATATGTCTTGTAACAGAGCCCAATATATTAAGCATAAAAAGTGCATAAAGAAAGAAGAAAAAAAACATTACCCGTTCGCAATATGCTCTGGTTCCCATCCAGAAATGTTACTTGCATCCAAAAGTGCTTTTTTCCAAGATTCAACCTTCTTGTTGTTCTCCAACGCATGTTTGGCGAATGCTTCTCTGTATTTTCGTTTTTGTTTTCGAACTTCTGCTGGATCAACATTGTAAAATACGGGCATCACAATTTGGTTTCTCGCATCCTTGCATTTCATGATATGTACAAGTTCATCTAAGCACCATGAGGAATCTGCATAGTTTTTAGAGAATATGATGACAGCAATTTGTGATTCTTCAATAGCCTTCTCAAGGGATGGGCCGATTGATTCACCCCGAGGAAGTGTTTCATCGTCCTTGTAAGTGTAGATCCCTTGTTGTTCAAGAGCTGAGTAGAGATGATCAACAAAAGTCTTACGGGTATCTTCTCCTCTAAAACTAAGAAAAACATGGTACTTCCACTGTTCCACACCTCAGAAGAAAATTCCAGAGCAGAAGGAGAAGATGATGAAGATGCCATCGACGTTTTGAGTTGTTCAGATAGAATGTATGTGATTTGAGCAGCTTAATGAACTGAAATATATAGGGAGATGCGAGTCACCAGTACAACCTGTTTCACGTAGAAAAATCTCGTCAGAACTCATAATTGCACAAACAGGTTATAATGTAGAAAATCTCATAACTGGTCCTCGGCTGCATTTATTTATTTTTTTATTTTTGTCATAAAAGCTGGTTTGAAAGTATAATACAAGTTATAATTCAAAAGATAGGCATGAACTGATTTAGGCGATCTATATATGTTAGTTTTCACTCAATCACATCATACAAACTAGTCTTTTGCTGTTAATACTACATTAAGATGCAGATGAAATTTCCTAGCAAAACCAAACTTTAGTAGACTCGATCCCTTTTTAAACTTTTTACTTTGCAATCAACTAATCTTTGCAAGCATATATATACTTTAATTTTCCATATAATTTTTTATTAATTTCTTTTCTCAAGTGGAATCGATTTGAGCTTTCCTCCACACCTCGACTCTTCTCTAGATTCGTTTATAGCATACAAAAAAACCTTAACTTACAAAAAATTTACTATAATCATATAACTATATAACTATTCTTATTCAAAAACTTCATAATTCTGACGTGGGTCAAAATACGTGTCTGTGATTCGACAACGACATTTTCTTTAACTCGATGAGAAATTTTACTCAATAACTCGTATACGAATTCATTGACACTTCAATTTCTTTATTGATAACTTATACTTTATCAATTTACCAGTTTGAGGAACGTACCTAAAATTCGCAGCAACACCAAACTCTAGCAGGCTCCCTTTCTAAGCTTTTTCGTTGCAATCGACTTAACTTCGCAAGCTTATACTTCAATTTTCATAGGAAATCTAATTTATGCTTTCAAGTTAATTGGATCAATTTGAGATTTTGAGTAGGTTGATACCTTTCTCCACAATTTGACACTTGTCTCTCAATTCTGTAGATCGGTCAACGAGGGAGCAAAGATAATGAGAAGGAAGTTATAGTTTCTTTAAATATATACTCGCGTTTGGAGTTTAGCATTTAGTCGCCACACTTATATATATTTTTGACAAAATTACAAAAATGATCCTTGTGGTTTGCTAAAAGTAACAAAATCAGTTCTTTTTAATTTTTTTTTTATGCAAATGGTACCTGTAGTTTGCAAAACTTGCATAGATGACCCTTTTTACTAACGCTGTTACCATTCTGCCATTAGGGACTAAGGGCATTTTCATCTTTTCAAGTATAAAGGAACTGAATTCGTGACATTTACTAAATCTCAATGACCATTTTTGAAATTTCTTTAAAAAAAACAATTAAATTGATAGGGGAGGGCTCAAACTCATGACCCATACTCCTTAAATTGCTAAAGCCTTAACCAATTGAACTAAATGTTCTTTTGGTTTATTCTTTCCTAAAACTAATTTATGTATTAACTAAATCGTTAAAACATAAACAATAAATAAATTATAAAAACCATTTTTTTACATAATTTTTTTTAAATAAAACAAAATGTATTTTAATCGTACTATAAAAAAACAGTTTTTTACAAGCAAATTGTATGTATTTTTATGTATTTATTTTACGTAAAATATATATTTTTTGTCTTTAAAAAATATGTTTTCGTATAAAAAATACGCTTTTGTAAAAAATGCTTTTTTATGTTTTTGAAATAGTAATAATTAACAACACTACTCATGATATAAAAAATGTATAAATTCTTTTGGGTCATTAGTTCTATCCGTTTTTTCGGTTATATGTATTAAAAACAAATTAACAACGATTTTGTTATGTATCTAAACGATTTATACAGTTTTTTATGTCAAGAGTAGTGTTAATAGTTGTTACTTCAAAAAGATATATCATTATGTCTTTCCATCTTCATTTTAACCATATGATTTAGAACTTGCGATTAAGATGAAATACGTATTTAAAAAAACATAAAAAAAAAACCCTATAAATTGTTTAGATACATATAACCGGATACGTATACATCTTATCTAAAATACGTATTGTTCTAAATCGTATTTAAAAAAGCATAAAAAACCGTATAAATTGTTTAGATACATATAAGCGAATACATATATATCTTATTTAAAATACATATGGTTCTAAATCGTCTTTAAAAATATAAAAAACCGTATACATTGTTTAGATACATATAACCGAATACGTATATATCTTATTTAAAATATGTATGCTTCTAAAACGTATTAAAGAAAACATAAAAAAACCGTATAAGTTGTTTAGATACATAACAAACCTATTCGGTTAAAATACATATAACCGAATATGTATATATCTTATTTACGACACGTATGGTTTTTAATATGTATTTAAAAAAACATAAAAAAACAGATTTGTTATATATCATATTTAAAATACGTATTTCATCTTAATCACAAGTTCTAAATCGTATAGTTAAAATGAAGATGGAAAGACATAGTGATATATCTTTTTGAAGTAACAATTATCAATACTACTCTTGACATAAAAAAAAAACCGTATAAATTGTTGAGATACATAACAAAATCATTGTTAATTTGTTTTTAATACATATAACCGAAAAAACGGTTAGAACTAACGACCCAAAAGAATTTATACATTTTTTATGTCATTAGTAGTGTTAATTATTACTATTTCAAAGACATCAAAAAAACATTTTTTACAAAAACGTATTTTTTATACGAAAACGTATTTTTTAAAGACAAAAAATATATATTTTACGTAAAATAAATACATAAAAATACATACAATTTGTTTGTAAAAAACTATTTTTTTTATAGTACGACTAAAATACATTTTGTTTTATTTAAAAAAATTATGTAAAAAAAGGTTTTTTATAATATATTTATTGTTTATGTTTTAACAGGTTTTGTTAATATATAAATTAGTTTTAGGAAAGAATAAACCAAGAGAGTATTCAGCTCAATTGGTTAAGGCTTTTGCAATTTAAGGGGTGGATGTTATGAGTTCAAGCTCTCCCCCTAGCAATTTATGCAAGTTTTGCAAACCACAAGGGCTATTTGCATAAAAAAAATTAGCAGGGACTGACTTTGTTACTTTTGGCAAACCATAAGGACTATTTTTGTAATTTTGTCTATATTTTACATTTTCACCACTAAACCTTGAATTTCATTATTTCATTATTTATGCTAATTTGTCAAATAAGTGAATAACCTAAACTATATTTTTAAGATCATCAACATTAACATCATTTTCCTCATAAAAGAATTGTGTTAAATGATACAAATAGTGATTCTTCTTCAAGCAACATTTTATATCAAAAAAATACGGGTATATGTATATTTGTTTTTTTTAACTTAATTAGTTTTTAAAACTAGTTTTCATAAAAACCCAACATAGTTTGTTTTTTGGTTCAACCATTCAATTTTTTTTTTTTTTCAGATTAACTATAAGAGGTTGTCCATATTATTCAAAGAGGCCACTTTAAGGGTTTTATGTTGAGTTATGGAGCCTTTTACATGCAAGATCACTTGTGTAATTTAAGAGAGATCACGTATTTATGAAAACAAATAATACGTAATTATAGAAGCCATAAGGATCCAAACTGTAATTTAATCATTCCTGTAAAAATAACAATAAATAAATAACAACTTGGACCTAAAGGTGCAAAACATTGCAAACTATGTGGGCAATATTAAAAACTACACTGGACCAAAAGAGTAATTTCAGAAAATTAAAACTTCAAAGACCAGAAATGCAATTCATGTAAACTAAAACTTCAAGGACCTAAAATGTAATTATGGAAAAATTAAAACTATAGGGACCAAAAGTGTTATTTGCTTATTTCTTGGACCAAAAGTGTTATTTGCTTATTTCTTGGACCAAAAGTGTAGTTCTGCAAATTTATACTACGAGGACCAGAAGTATATTTATGAAAATTGAAAATTACAGGGACCAAAAATTTATACTACGAGGACCAGGCCAGAAGTGTAATTTATGAAAATTGAAAATTACAGGGACCAAAAATGTAAGTCCAAGTTCTTCGTAGATCCCACATCATACCAATCTTGGCCTCCATCTTCCCCTTGGGGTGGACAAATATCCACATGACATGTCCAACATAAGATGTTCATGGCTGTCTGGGCAAGCATTGCAAAAAGACCGAGATAACCACGTGGCTGTATCCTATCATTTGTCTTCATTTTCCACCCATGCAATAGCATTAATTAGCAAGCCAAAATATGAAGGCATGTGGTGTGGCAGCGGACTATACCCCACTCAACATGAGCACACAGGTGAAAACAGAGAGCAAAACTAGTTTCCCCCATATGATTGCCTACCGGCCCTCTACAAACACATACCATCCGATCTTGGGCCATTTTCAATCCAATGTTCACTTAATTGATGCCTATAAAAAACAAGTCAACAGAAATAAAGATTACATAATTTTGTATTCTGATGTGAAAAATGATAGATACAAAATTTGATTTGATGTTGACAATAAATAAGCGTTAGGAAAGACAAAAGGTAATAAACCTTACCTTATTCCAGGGAAACAATTAGTTGTTGGTAAACCAAAGCTTTCTCTAGTTCTTTAACGACCACATTCATTCTTGGGCGTTCTTTTCCGGGACACTTCAAGCATTGATCGGAATCAGTGATCTCATCTAATGTTCCTTTTTCATAATGATTTTGGGGTAATTCCGCTGAAAAAGGCTCATCAAGATGCTTTGAAACACCCACTAGCTTTCCACACAAGACTTCAAACATCACTACTCCAAAAGAGTAAACATCGGATTTTAGTGTGAGAATGCCATGTTTATAGTACTCTGGATCAACATATCCCGGTGTGCCACAAACTTTAGAGATAAGAACCGTACATGTCACATTTGCAAGAGCTATTTTGGACAACCCAAAATCCGAAATCTTAGCTCTGAAATTCTCATCCAATAGGATGTTTGCACTCTTCATGTCACAATGGATAATCCTATGTTCGTTTCTAATATCATCATGGAGGTACTTTAACCCTTGGGCAACATCTAAGCAAATTCGAAGATGTTGGATCCAGGTTAGATCTTTCTTATGTAAATGTTGGTCAAGACTCCCATTACTTTCATACTTATAAACAAGGATTTTCTCGCCACCTTCGTCGCAAAATCCAACAAGAGATACAAGGTTGTTATGTGTATAAGCCGAAAGCAATACAATCTCCATCATGAATTCATGGCCTCCTTGATAAGACCTCAGATCCAACTTCTTTACTGCAATTCTGCCATGTTCATTTTTGGCTTTATACACCATCCCAAATCCACCCTTCACGACGATATATTCTTCATTGAAGTTGTTGGTTTCCATAACTAAATTTCGTAGAGGAATCTTCAATTGCGACAAATCTCGAAGTATAATGGGGTCTTCAATAGGATTTAAACTTGTATCAACAAGGTCTTCCTGCATAATGGATGTATAGTGTGAATGATTATCAAGTAAGAATCCTTTACTTGAAAAGGATAGCGTTCACAAATTGGAACTAATGTCAAATTATCAGCACATTGCCTAAATTGATACAAACATTACAATACATTGTTATTTAACAAAATATGATGACTATTAGTTTGTTATTATATTATTGTATTTTATAGGGTAGCGGGAATTAACTTTGTATTTGTCAATGTAGCTTTGTGTAAATATGATCCTAAATATTCTAGGGCTTTTCCACCTCGTATTATGGGGGTGTTTGGGATTGCGTTTGAAAAATACTTATTTGTTTATTGGCTTTTTAAAAAAGCTAATAAGTCAAAAAAAAGTATTTGGCAAACTCAAAAGCACTTTTCAAAATAGTTTTTCCAAAAGCTTCAATAAGCACTTTTTAATAAGCATGTAAAACCTGGCTTTTTGAAACTGTTTATGGCTTTTCAACCAAAATAACTTCAAAAAGCACTTTTTAAGCCAAACGCTTTTTAACTTATTGACTTATTGGTTTTTTCACTATAAAAGCTTATCCAAACACTTTTAAAAAAAACTCCTTTTACCACCATTATAAGCAAATAAGCACTTTTATCTAAAAGCACTTTCTAGTTCAAAAGCACTCCCAAACACCCCCTATATATGTTTGGATACGATTCAATGCAAGACACGAAACATTTCTCTCTCTCTCTCTCTCTCTCTCTCTCTCTCTCTCTCTCCCGCCATCTTTCCCTTCCCTCTCTTCTTGACCGGTGATTCTCTCCTTCTTTTCTCCAATGGCAATAAAACTTCATCCACCTCTAGTGATCACTAAAATCAGAAACTTCATACCCCTTACCCTAGAGATGGAGAGTGGCTAGTATACTTATTGGGCAAAATTATTTAAAATATAATATTGTGCCTTCCAAGTTCTCGATCTCCTTCAACCCATGACCAACTCTCCTACTCCTGTTGAACCTACTGCAGCCGGCGGAAAAGATGCTCCCAAACCCATCGATAGAACTGTGACAACGTCTTGATGCCATAGTTCTACAGTGGATTTACACAGCACTATTCCAAACGATCTCCTTCACACCATTCTCAAACCAAATTCTTCGGCTGCCCATGCATAGAAATCTCTTGAAAGCATTTTTCAAGACAATCAAAATGAATGTGCTCTCTACCTTGAACACAAACTGTTACAACAAAGCTTTCCAATTTTCCAAATTGCTCGGCCTACTGCCAAGCCTTGAAGATGCTATCTAATCAATTATCTAATGTTGGTTCACCTGTTTCAAACCAACACCTTGTTTTACAATTGATTACAGGTCTCACAAAAGCATATGAAGGCATTGTTACAATGATACAACAAACAAAGCCTCTTCCAGAAAAATAATGCAACCAAAGTGGTTGTTGCGAACTCCTCCGTACTCACTGCTCACACTCAATCCCCTAGGCCCTCTTACCACTCATCTGATTTTCAAACAAATCGTAGGCATGGCTGCAGTCTAGGAAATAGAGGCAACGATCGAGAAAAACGAGGCGGTGGACAATATAACAATGGTCGTGGCTCGCAACAACCACATTCACCATGGAATGGACAACACTCATTCTCTCCCTCACCACGACTGTGGGTTGCTCCTTATGGGTAATTCTAGTAGCCACCTCCACATACCCCTCCTTGCCCTTACCCTACTACTACTCAGACACAATCACCTATATATGCACCGTCGAATGCACCCATACTGCTCGCATCCAAACCACTTGTGCCATAAGCTTATACCACATCAAAAACAACTTATACTTCTATGTGCCACAAGCATATGCCACATCAAAAACTACTTAGGTGTTGTTTGTTTTTTCGAAGCGAAAGTGTATGAAGTATGAAGACCACCTCTACAACCCTCTATAGTATAAGAGGTGGACCAAACGGCTGCAGCATGTAATAAAAAGGTTGTTTGTTTTTTAACATCTGCAGACTGCTGCAATAAGTTAAAGTAAGGTGTGAAGAGGTTTGAAGCAGATGGTCTAGTGCTACACCACACAACACGCGCACAACAGTTTTTAAGTTAGAAGTCTTCTGAAAAACAAACAGCTACAAATGGTCAAGTATTGCGCATGTGCTGCACGGTGCAACAATAAGTGGTCAAAAGTGATTTTTTAGAAAAAAAAACAGCACCTTATACTCCTACTGATCTGAATCAAGGTTTTCATACCATGAGCCTTCACCCACCGGACTAGAATTGGTATTTAGACATTGGCGTCACGCCGTCACCTTTCACATGACAAACAATACAAGTAATCTCTCATCTTAGCCACTAAGGGTCATTCTCATAATACCATTATAGGTAATGGTGCATATCTTCCAATCTAAGGAACCAGTATCCACACCCTACCCTGCCATTTTCCTCATTTATTTCTAAAACAAGTCCTTCATGTTCCTACTCTTATTAAAAAGTTACTTATGTATAGCGGCTCACAAAAAACAATAAAATATCAATTGCATTTGATCTACATGGTTTTCATGTGAAGGATTTATAGACACCGATGCTTCTTCTTCGATGCAAAAGTTTTGGGGACCTTTACCCGTTCATGCTATCACAACCTTCTCAACTCACATCTCCATCCACCTTTGCGGCTATCACTTAAGACCTGTGACATTCTATCTTCTTTCAATAAACATTTGTCTTTTCCTTTGTGTTAAAAGTACTTCTGTTTGTGAACCTTGCATTATGGGAGAACACATTAAACTTCCATTTTATTCTTCAAGTTCTCATATTGTTTCTATTTTTGATATTATACATAGTGATGTTTAGACCTCCCCGGTTCTTTCTTCCCGTGGTCAATGTGTAACGATCGTCTTCCGACGTATAAATTTATTTAAATTCTAAAGTTTTATTTTGGGCTATAATAAAATTGTATATTGGAGTGGACCTTTTCTTTGTTTTGGGTCGAGTTATAGCCTGCCCATAAGTCGTACGCGGGGCGTAACCCGTTGTACATTGGGCGTAATGATTAAATGAAGCGCGGGTGTAGCACCTGGTTTCCGGTATGTGAATTTTATTTGAGTATTGCCTAATTTTAGCCTTGGACTCGGCGAGTCACTAGGTCCGACTCGCCGAGTAGGGACGAGACGCAGAACACGTTTAAGTTGGCGACTCGGCGAGTCCATATCCTGGACTCGGCGAGTCACCGCTGTTGGATGAAACCCTAAGTTTCAGGGGTTTGCACCCTATTTAAACCCCATATCTGCCCCTTGCCAGCCCCCATTCACCCCCCAGAGCTCCCAACCCTCGTCCTAAGCTTGTTCTTGTGTATTTGAGGCTCTTGTGTGCATTCTTGAAGGTTTTGAGGCAAGAAGGGGAAGGAGATCAAGAGAAAGGAGAGCCATCCAAGCATCATTGTGTTTTTCAGCTGTATCATTGAGGTATATCTCGTTTTTCCCCTGTTTCTATGCTTAAGATTTCATTTAAGGCACTCTTGAGCAATTCCTCAAGCTTGTTTGTGCTTAATGTTTCGTAATAAGTGGATTGGCCTTTAGATCTAGGCAAGATTGAGCTCCAGGAGCTCAGATCTGTTAGCTTTATGGCCCCATGTGGCTTGTTCATCCTAGATCTACCCTTTTGAGGCATTTTGAACCCTAAAATCCATATTAGTGAGTATCCACACGTAAAGTTGGAAACTTTACGTGTGATTTGTGTCCTAGAAGTCCAGATCTATGAATGGCATGGACTGAAATCGAGTAAATCGGTGTATTTGGTGGATGCATGGCGACGACTCGGCGAGTCGTATAGGTGACTCGGCGAGTCTGGTCGCGAGTCACCGAATTGGTCCCTTCATGATGTATCGAGTTGAGCCGTGAGTCACAGGGGGTGACTCGGTGAGTTGGGAGCTGAACTCACCCATGTTAGGACTCGGCGAGTCAATGCCCTGACTCGGCAAGTCCAAGGCAATCTTCATAGATCAAGAACAGACTCGGCGAGTTGTTCATACAACTCGGCGAGTCTTAGCATATGTGTTCTTCGGGTGAAGATGAACTCGACGAGTTGTTCATATAACTTGGCGAGTAGGATGAAGGAGTTGAATGACAGTTTAGAAGATGAACTCGTCGAGTTATAGCCCAACTCGACGAGTAGGATCAGGGACCCAGGTCAATAGTTTGCTAGGGACTCGGCGAGTGGAGATCCACTCGGCGAGTCGGGTCAACTGAAAGTTGAGTTCGATTTGACTTAGGGCTAGACCAGGGGTAAAATGGTCTTTTTACCCAAAGGACAGTTAGCAGTGTATGATTAAGTATATTGTGGGAATTGCAGCCGGAGGACTCCCGGAGCAGCAGCAGTCAGTTAGCTCCCGATCAGTTCAGCAGCTACTTTGAGGTGAGTTACCTTCCAGTAGCAGTGGGTCTAAGGCCACAATGCCGGCCCACCAGTAGGAGATGTATGATAGATGATTGTCTTTGTGATATCATCTAGGTTTGCTACTACCTGATATGTTATATGCTAGCATGATATGTTGTATGTGATAGTAGTAGAGTTTGGTTGTTAGGACCGAAGGGTAGTCAGACACCCCAGATACGTCTGACAGTATGTGATGATATGTTTGCATGTTGGCCTGTTATGTTATGCGATAGAGGTAGCGGGAGGGGACCAGTCCCCGAGGATCGGTTGTTAGGACCGATGGGTAGTCAGCACCCCAGAATGGCTTGACATGGGTAGTCAGCACCCCAGAATGGCTTGACACGGGTAGGACGGCACCCCAGAATGGCCGTATGGGTAGGTCGGCACCCCAGAATGGCTGTACTGGGTAGTCAGGCACCCCAGAATAGCCTGGCAGTATTTATGTTATGTGTTTGCATGGTATGTGGTACGTTGGGGAGCTCACTAAGCTTTGTGCTTACGGTTTCAGTTTTGGTTTCAGGTACCTCCTCAGCTAGGGGAAAGGAGCCGGCACGGTAGCAGCATGTCACACACACACTCTTCGGTTTCCGCATTTACGAGATTCACTGGGATTGTACTCTGATATTTGATGGATTGTATGGTTTGAATATTAAAACATGGTTTGCGATGTGTTATGGCGTGATCAAACAATGCTTTTATTTATTAATGTTTTCTAAAAGTAATATTTTAAAATGAAATTTTTGGACATGAAAATTGGGTCGTTACAAGTTGGTATCAGAGCCCTGGTTTGAGGGATTCGGACACGCCTTCGAGAGTGTCTGAACTCAAATCGAGGGATTGAAAGATTTTCCAAAAGAAATTGTTCTTTAAAAACCCGGAAAAGAGTCATAAGAAAGAGCGAAGTGTGTGACGTGCGCGACTGGCCGAGCTCAAGTAAGTATTCCCCATAGTACCCATACAAGTTTATGTTGTGTTTATCAGCTTATGTAGCACTGCATGCTAGAATATGGCTAAGGATCTAGGAGTGATGCCTTATGTGCCTACTTATGTGTTACAGCTTTATGAATATTGCATGCTAGAATTGAGTAGACAGCAGTAGGATAGCCTGTTTAGGTTATGCCTGATAGTATGAGCTTAGCATCCTATGTTAAAGTGTCGTTTCTTGTTATAAGAATAGTTTTGGCTTGAGTCTGTTTCCCCTTATCCGAATGTTGCTTGCTTCGTGCTTGGTGGGGTTCTGAGTAATGGGAGTTAGCCACTAGGTAAACACATCACACCACATGTAATCAGGGTTGAATAATCCCAAAGTATTGGAACTGGCCCTATTGTGCAGCTCTTGTTTGAGTCCAACCGTTGTAGGGACGGATCTTTTACTTGAAGGATTATCTAATCCTCGTCCCATGTGATGGTGTTTAGGTGGTGGCTAACTAGCACTATGAGGAGACCCACAGCAGCTGAGGACCAGTCGTGTTGAACTTGAGTTTTCCCTAGGGCAAGCCTAGGATGAGAATAACAGAGAGTAGCAGTAGTAAAGGGGATCTGGTGGAGTCGAGGAATTCCTCAGAGAAGGTACGGATAGATGTGGAAGGTAGTATGGGCCCGTACTACTGAAAGCAGAGGATCCATACCCGAGCCGAGGAAGGCCAAGACGAGACCAAGGAACCTGTAAGTAGTTGAGATCCCTCAGAAAGTAGCAGTATCACTAATGATTATTATGACGAATTGCATAATGGTGGTACTTCGACCGAGACCGACAGATGGCGGATCAGGAGAGGGGTCAGGTTCGGGATCAGGCACCGAGCCGATTGACGAGAGGCTACGTGAGTTCATCACGTCGGAGATTACCAGGGGCATCCTTGAGTCGACCCCCATCCTCTTTGGGTCGATCAAGGAAGGGATCATAGAGTTGATGGAGGATCGCCTACGGGCATTCAGGAGCGATTTAGCCCCTAGCCAGTCAGGATCTCGCACACTGTCCTTCAAGGACTTCAGGGGCAGTGGTGCGCCGGATTTCCATGGGGTGAAGGACCCCATTGTCGCCAGGCGGTGGATTGCGGATATCGAGTCCGCCCAGTTGACTAGCTTCTGCCCCGAGGGGTCGAAGGTGAGGTACGTAGCAGGGTGTTTACGGGACCGAGCCCGGGATTGGTGGGAGTCAGTGGGTGACTCGTTGGGAGCCTCGGCTATCGAGGCAATGACCTGGTCGGACTTTGTGACTAGGTTCAGAGCAGAGTTTGCACCGGCGGTCGAGCTTCAGCAGCTGGCCAGCGAGTTTCTAGACATGAGGCAGACGACAGAGACTGTGGCGGAGATCACCGCCAAGTTTCGGGAGAGGGCTTTATTGGTGCCCCAGTATGCCGGTGACGAGGACATGAGGAGGACTCATTACCATGATATGCTACGAGCTGACATCCGGGAGCATGTTAGCTTTTCGGCTTGCCCCACCCTGGACTCCATGATTGCCAGGGCGAGGGAGAGAGAGATAGATTTGGAGCACATCCGGAAACGGAAACTTGAGGACGGTCAGGCAGCAGGGGCTTCGGGGAAGAAGCCCAAGGGATCAGATGGGAGGCCGAAAGGCCAGTCGGGACCGAGCCGCTGCAGGAGGTGCGGCAGGCCGCACGAGGGGGCGTGCAGGATGGGATCGTCAGGCTGCTACAAGTGCGGCAAGTTTGGGCATATCAGCAGGGATTGCACTACTCCTGCGACAGTTATTCAGCAGCGAGAGCGAGGCCACAGCGCGGACCAGTTCTGTGTTCAGCAGCGAGAGCGAGACGCTATTTCCAGCAGGGTTGCGCCGGTTATATTGCCTATGTTTTAGACGCCCAGGAGAAGGGCAAGACAATAGTTAATGATGTTCTGGTAGTGCGAGACTACCCGGATTTATTTCCAGAGGATTTTCCTGGAATACCTCCCGAGAGACAGGTCGAGTTCGGGATTGACCTGATCCCTGGTGCGGCTCCGATTGCTAAGGCATTGTATCGGTTGGCTCCCCCAGAGATGCAGGAGTTGTCTACGCAACTGCATGAGCTGTTCGACAAGGGTTTTATCAAGCCGAGCAGTTTTCCCTGGGGAGCACCGATTTTGTTCGTGAAGAAGAAGGACGGGCCGCACCATATGTGTATTGATTATCGGGAGTTGAATAAGGTAACGGTGAAGAACCGTTACCCACTCCCGAGGATAGATGATTTGTTTGATCAGCTGCAGGGAGCGTCTTGGTTTTCCAAGATTGATTTACGCTCCGGGTATCATTAGATGTGAGTCAGAGATGAGGATGTGCAGAAGACTTCTTTCTGGACCCGGTATGGTCATTATGAGTTCGTGGTGATGTCGTTTGGGCTCACCAACGATCCAGCTGCGTTCATGGATCTCATGAACCGCGTATGTAGGCTGTTGTTGGATTGGTCGGTGATAGTATTCATTGATGACATCTTGGTTTATTCCAAGACTCAGGAGCAGCACGAGGAGCACCTGAGAGAGGTGCTAGAGATTTTGAGGAGGGAGAGACTTTTCGAAAAGTTCTCCAAGTGCAAGTTCTGGTTGCGCGAAGTGCAGTTCCTTGGACACCTCGTCAACCAGAAGGGTATTTTGGTAGATCCGGCCAAGATAGAGGTCGTGATGCAATGGGAGGTCCCGAGATCTCCATCTGAGATTCAGAGCTTCCTAGGTTTAGCAGGGTACTACAGGAGATTCATCCAGGATTTCTCCAAGATAGCAGTACCGCTCACCCGACTGACTAAGAAGTCAGTGGTGTTTCGCTGGGGGCTTGAGCAGCAGGCAGCATTTGAGGCCCTCAGGCAGAGATTGTGCGAGGCACCGATCCTTACCCTGCCAGAGGGGGTAGAGGATTTTTTTAGTCTATTGTGATGCTTCGATCACAGGTATGGGAGCAGTGTTGATGCAGCGAGGTCGTGTGATAGCTTATGCCTCGAGACAGTTGAAGCCTCATGAGGCTAACTATCCTACGCATGATTTAGAGCTGGGGACAGTGGTGTTTGCCCTCAAGATTTGGAGACATTACCTTTATGGGGTCCGTTGTACCATTTACATGGATCACAAGAGCTTAAGGTACCTCATGGATCAGCCGAATCTGAACATGAGGCAGAGGCGATGGTTAGATGTGTTGAAGGATTATGATTGTGAGATCCTTTATCACCCAGGGAAGGCCAACGTAGTGGCCGACACCCTGAGCTGTAAGATGACAACGGCCTCGATCGGGGACATATGTTTGAGGATGATAGTAATTACTCCATTATTGGAGCAGATCAGAGAGGCCCAGGTCGAGGGACTCAAGGAGGTGAGGAAGAAGTGTGAGAGGATTGTGGGCCGAGTAGCTTCCTTCGACTATGATAGTCGAGGATTGTTGACCCTTCATGGTTGAGTTTGGGTACCGTACTGGGGCGAAGTACGGCAGGTGTTGATGGACGAGGCTCATAAGTCTCGATTTTCCATCCACCCAGGGGCAACGAAGATGTATAGAGATCTTCGACCCGACTATTGGTGGCCCTGCACGAAGCGGGATGTCGCCTGGTATGTGGAGAGGTCCCTAACCTGCAAGAAGGTTAAGGTGGAGCACCAGAGGCCTCACGGCAAGATGCAGCCGTTAGACATTCCAGTGTGGAAATGGGAGGATATCACTATGGATTTTATCGCTAAGCTCCCCAAGACTGCATGTGGAGTGGATTCTATTTGGGTTATAGTGGATCGGTTGACGAAGAGTGCTCATTTTATACCGATCCAGGAGAGCATATCAGCTGAGAAGCTAGCCAATATTTATGTGCGAGAGGTTGTGGCACGGCATGGAGTGCCTGTTTCAGTGGTGTCAGACTGAGGTGTCCGTTTTACTTCCAGATTCTGGAAGCGGTTTCATGATGAGATGGGTACTCGTCTCCAATTCAGCACCGCTTTCCACCCTCAGAAGGATGGGCAGAGCGAGAGGACGATTCAGACTCTTGAGGACATGCTCCGGGCATGTGTCCTAGATTCCGGTGGCAGTTGGGATACGTATCTTCCGTTAGCGGAATTTTCGTATAACAACAGTTATCATGCGAGTATCGACCGCCCTGCCTTCGAGATGCTTTATGGGAGGATGTGAAGGACCCCGATTTGTTGGGGCGAGGTCAGTCAATGTGTCATTGGGAGCACCAAAGTGGTGCTTAAGATGATAGATTTGATTCAGCAAGTTCGCAATAGACTGCAGACTGCGCAGAGTCGGCAGAAGAGTTACGCCGACAGGAGGCGATCAGACTTGGAGTTTCAGGTAGGCGACATGGTCCTCCTAAAGGTATCACCCCTGGAAGGGTGTCATCAGGTTTCGGAATAGGGGCAAGCTAGGCCCCAGGTTCATCGGTACTTTTAGGGTTTTGGCCCGTGTGGGTCGGGTCGCTTATCGGTTGGATCTTCCGGCAGAGCTCAGTCAGATCCACAACACCTTCCATGTTTCTCAGTTACAGAAATTTTTAGTGGACGAGTCAGCGGTTGTATCCTTAGAGGATATTCAGGTTGATAGCAGCCTAAATTATAATGAGATACCGGTCGTGATTTTGGACCGGAAGACAAAGACCTTGAGGAACAAGGTAGTTCAGCTAGTGAAGGTGCAGTGGCAGCACCGGAAGGGTTCAGAGTGGACGTGGGAATCAGAGGAGGAGATGCAGGAGCATTATCCGGAATTGTTTTCAGATTCAATAGCAGCGGACTTCGAGGACGAAGTCTGATTCAAGTGGGGGAGATTTGTAACGATCGTCTTCCGAAGTATAAATTTATTTAAATTCTTAAGTTTTATTTTGGGCTATAATAGAATTGTATATTGGAGTGGGCCTTTTTTTGTTTTGGGCTGAGTCATAGCCTGCCCATAAGCCGTACGCGGGGCGTAACCCGTTGTACGCTGGGCGTAATGATTAAATGAAGCGTGGGGAGGAGAAGCGTACGCGCAGCGTACCATATGATACGCCCAACGTACGCGGCCAGAGGAAAAACCCTAATTTAAGGGGTTTAAGGCTATATAAACCCCATTATATCCTCCTTCCTTGTTTCCCCATCAGCCTCCTTACTCTCGAGAAAACCCTAATTCGTTCTTATCCTCTCTTTGTGTGTGAAGAAGCTTTTGTGAGTGTTTCAAGGAAAGGAAGTAGTGAAGAAGGAAGGGAAGAAGTTGGAGAAGAAGCTTGAGCTCAGAGCTTTGGACTTAGCACCCTCTTGGTCATCAAAGGAAGGTATAAAGTTCTAAACTTTCTTCCTCTTTCATTCTAAATCTAGGTTATGGAAGTTTGGACCTTTTTAGGTCCAAAGGTTGAGTCTTGATCTTGTAAGTCGGATTTGGAGCTTGGGTTGCCATCCTTAAGGCTCAAAAACATCTTCCTAGCAATAAAGTTTCAATCTTTGTGGCATATATGGAACCATGCATGAGATCTAGTTTGCTACATGGAAGTAGAATGTTATTTATGGAACTTTGAGCCTTTATGAGACTTGTAAGCCATCAAGTAAGCAAACTTATGGCTTATGACATGGAATAAGCTTAGGATCTGGATTTGTAGCTTCTGGATCGGATTATTAAGCACTTAATGAGATTTTGGCTTAACAGAGCTCTACGCGCGTACAAGTTAACAGCCAGTACGCTCAGCATACCTTGGTGTACGCCTCACGTACGCTGCCAGTTGCTAAGGTTCCTTGGGCCTTAATTTCCCATTAGAATTTAGTTGCTAAGGACCAAGGATTTAGTATTGGCTTGAGTAAGGGCCAAAAAAGGGGTTATGGGCCCAATATAGCAAATTGGGCCATTAGTAGGCCTATAGTGGGGCCATGGATGGACTTAGAAGGAATTGAGGGTTTTGGACCATGTTGTGACCCATGCCATAGCAGGGGTAAAATGGTCATTTTACCCATAGGAGAATCCCTATTCTGATTTAGTATTTTATTTCCCATGATAGCTGGGAAGCAGCCGGAGCAGCAGTTAGGGATTTCTCATTCAGGAGTTCAACAGTCAGTATCACGAGGTGAGTTTTCCTTCCAGTAGGAATGGGTCTATGGCCACAATGCCAACTTGTCTAGTTAGCAGTTAGTTTCCGAACTTTGGTCCGATGCAGTAGTTAGATTGCTTGATGTCTTTGTGATTCAAGCATGTTTTGTGTTATGTGTTTCGGACTTCGGTCCGATGCAGTATGCAGTATATGTGCTTATGCTAGTTGATATGTTTATGCTATGCTATGTCATGCTCAATCAGTTTCCGGACTTCGGTCCGATGCAAGGGACAAGGTCCCAGTCTGTTCCGGATTTCGATCCGATGCAGTTAGTTCCGAGATTCGATCCGATGTAGGGGACAAGGTTCCTGTCAGTTCCGTATTTCGGTTCGATGCAGAGGGCAAGGCCATGGTTAGTTCCAGACTTCGGTCCGATGCAGTGGGCAAGGCCCAATATGTGTTTATATGTTATTGTATGGTATGTGGTAGTTTGGGGGAGCTCACTAAGCTTCATGCTTACAGTTTCAGTTTTGGTTTAAGGTACGTCCGCAAGTAAAGGGAAGAGCTCAGGATGATGGCATCGCACACACCACAACTTCAGTTTTTGTCCTGGGATTTGTGACAGCATTAGCGTAATATATCTTTCTACTAATCCGATGCAACATCAAAGAACTAGCACATCGAGATAGATATTCATTTTGTCCGGGAAAAAGTGGCTCGAGGTAAAGTTCACATTTTTCATGAACCTTATAGATTTCAAATTGTTGATATATTTACAAAAGGCCTACCGTGGATTCTATTTGAAGATTGCAAGTCCAGTCTCAACATAGAAATCCTTATGTTCCGACTGAATGGGTGTATTAGTCTGTTATTATATTATTGTATTTTATAGGGTAGCCAACATTATCTTTGTATTTCTCAAGGTAGCTTTGTGTAAATATGTCCCTAAATAGTCTAAGGCTTTCTACCTTGTCTTATATATTCAATGCAAGACACAAACATTTTAGCCTCTTTTAATGATAAAAGGAGGGAATAACGGTTGACAACTCCTCCGATGTTATGACAAGATAATTGTATTGTAACTGATATGAGGACAAAAAATTCCCAAATGATGAAATGAAATATTAATTCGTTGTCAACAACAAATATTATGTACCTTAACGAGGTTAGGTAGCCTAATGGTAACTAGATCTTCGAGCACTTCTACTTTGTCCAAAGATAAGGTGGTGTATAGCATATCAACATCATCAAACTCATCAAAATCCTCCTGTTGTAAACATGATTTGTGGTAGTTTTAGATGCTTTTTCCAAATCACAAAATTGAAAATTCCTTGATCTTAAATTTTTGAGAAGGTGACAAAGAACCAAGAACCTCAAAGGAACTATTGAGAGAATGTGAAAAGGAAAAACAAATTGTAACCTGATTTCGTTCCACATAGTCATTAATGAAGTCCTTAACGTTGTCGACTTGCTCAGGACTCAATTTATCATTATCTAGCAACCTCAATATCAACTCTAGCTTCATTATAAGAGCATTGTGCCTAGCAATTGATAATCCTAAATGAGTCTATGAAACAAAACGTATCCAGTAAATTTTAAAGAAATGGTGTCTATTATGAGGTGAAATTTAAAACACTGAATCCATTATTCATCATATTACCAATCTCGGAAGTCTTGCTTTTCCTTTCTTTACAGATAGCTCCCCCATATGGTCTGACATCCAAGTGTCATGGGCTCCCCCATGGTATTTACCTGAATATCCATGGGCTCCCCCACATGGCCTTACATTTAAGTGTCATGGGCTCCCCACATGGTCTTTCATGCAAATATCACATAAACAAATAGCATAGCATATAACATATAACCAACTGGAATACCACATATCACTACATCAACTAGTGTACCACATATTACAAAATGGGTCGGACTTAGTGCCTTTGACCCATTGATATGGTGAGGAGACTCACCTCACACTGCTGAAGTCTCGCAGATAAAACTCTAGTTGCTGGTTCCCGAACTGTCAACATCAAAACGACACCCAATTAATAATTGCGTTCCAATACGTAACCATAAGTCCATGCTTAGGGTAAACAGACTACTTTACCCCTAAATTAGCTTTATTCAGTCCAAGGCCTAATCCAATAACCTAAAAGTCAAACTATGGACCAAAGCCCAACATATGGCCCAATTTTCCAAATTGGAACCAAACCTCTACATGGGCTTATCTTAAGGCCCAACCATTTAGTCTAGTCCAACCACTTGGTATTCCAATGGTCCAACCTTTTATAATCCTCAAGACTCAGTTATGATCCATATATGGCCTAATTTTCCAAATTGGACCCAAACCCTCACATGGACCTTACCCTAAGGCCCATCCATATATTCTTAGTCCATATGATTATTCTTGGATGGCCAATTAATAGCCCAATCACCAAAACCCAATAGAAAGGACCAACTTAAGGCCTAAGCAAGATTAGGATTTTCACATAAAATGACGATTAGGGTTAAGTGTTTCTTACTTCACCCATTAAAGAATATGTCCATCAATCTATTGGGACAATCATATAATGTGGCCAGGCTTAATATATAATTCCAATCCAGTCATCTAAAAATGCGGGTGCTGACAGTCCAAAGCCCATATATCCAAAATTAGGGTTTTCTAAACTCTAATTAGGGTTTCCAACCCATCACAATCCAATTAGGCCCAATAGCTAAGTCCTTAAGTCCATTAGGGTTTCATTAACCCATTAGGGTTTCATAAGTCAGGCACCACCCACTACCACCTTAGGTACTAATGGCCAACGGTAGCTCACGGTGGTGGTTATGGGTCTAGTCCATTTTTGTCCAAGCATCCAAACGAAATCTAAACACAACAAAGCACACCACCACCCAACACGACAGTAAGAGGCGGTGGCGGCCACCTCACGGTGGTGGTTATGAGTTTTATTATTATTATTCCGACACCAATTACAATTTTACAAAGGTTTAACCCAAAATAGCACACACACAATAAGGTAAACACACATACACACACAACTACCCTTGTGGTGGCCGACGGTGGTACATGACGGCAACCACCACCTCACGGTGGTGGTGGTGGCTTTCTTGGTTTTCTAGCCACACAAAACACACACACACATACACTTCATATTTGCAGAATACACCTCAGCCACCCACATGGTGGCTCACGGCGGCGACAACGACGGTTTTATGATGGCAGCCACTACCTCACGGTAGTGGCGGTGTTTTTTACTTGATTCTCTGCCCAACAACATCTTACACATGCGAGTAGAAAACCCATAAACCGATGACAACTCGTCTTCAACGAAAACAGCAGCAACATCGCTATCGGTCGAAGATAGCAGCGGCATGTCGTGGCTGACGGCGGGATAGAAGAAGAGGCGAAGAGGGTGGCGACAACGACAACAAGCCACGACGACAGCAGCAACGGCAGGATAAGGAGGCGCCTGCTCGTGTCCTTGTCGGTGATTGGAGTAGCAACATCCCTGGGAGGCTGACAGCATACTCTGGCAGCAACGTCGTTGGCTGAGAGTGGCAGCATACTTGCCTCGACGTCGGTCTTCAGCATTCTAGGCTTCACTGGTGGCAACCTGCGGTGACATTGGACCGGAGATAACAACGACAATAGGTTAGTGGTGGTGGCTTTGGCGCCGGAAGTTGAAGAAGGAGGGTTGCAGGCGGTGGTGGGAGGCATAGGGATGGAGGTGGCGGCTGTAACATGGTCTCTAGGGTTAGGGTTTGCATTGTTTAAATACCCGGTCATAAGAAACATTACCCCATAATGACATGAATGGTCCCCCCCCCTCCTAAAAATTTCCGAAAAGAAGTCCATAACTAACCATTTAAACCCTGCCTCCTGAAATCATTTACATATTAAGTTTGAATTTTACCAAGCAGCCACTCCCTTTACAAATACTTTTCAACTTAGGTCCAAAATTTACTCTTTAGCCCCTGCTTCCATAAATACTTTCATATTAGGTCCAAATGATACCAAAACCCCCTGTCTTCTAAAAATCTTTACAAAATAAATCCCACAACTTACACTTTTAACCCCCAACTTCTAAAACTATTACGGTTAACTCCTCGGGACCGACCCTTGTTATATAATTATTGATTTTAGGGCTACTATTCGTTCATTAATTTGTTTGTTTATTTATTTATTTAATAAACTGGGTGTTACATACGATATCCTGAACAACCATCCATTTTCTCATAGGAGCTCGAGTTGAAAAATTACCGAACTACCCTTTAATTCCAAAACACAAACCGAATACCCGGGTTATCCAATACACATCATCCACCTCCAGTTTAGCCTAAAACTAACTTCTTCAAGGATCTTAAGCCTGCTAATACCGCAATGTTCGACCACCACCCCGAAATGAAAACGATATGAAATAGGGTGTTACAATTATATTGTAGCTAGAGAAGCTACAAAAATGGCTACATGGTTGAAGAACTTTACGGCGATCTTTGAGTTATACCAAACAACAAAGAGCCTCTGGAGATCTTTTATGATAAAGAGGGTGCAGTGACTTTGACTAAGGAACCCAAGGACCATGGTAATTCTAGGAAAATACTTAGAAAGTACCATTATGTTAGACCTACAGTGGACGACGAAGACATCATCATAAATAAGGTACCATCTGAGGAGAATCTTGTTGATCCATTCACGAAGCCACTATCAAGAGGGAAACATGATGGTCATTCAAGGACCATTGGCATTTGATTAGGTAGTGATCTAATGTAATAGTTTAGTTGTTTAAATTGGTTTTTTAAACATATAACAATATGAATTGTAACAATTTTGATATTTATTTCTTAATGACCTAATAAGGAGCTTTTCTTGGCTATCAAACTTGTGTTATTAAAATATTGTGTTTTACTTTTGCATGTTTTGAACTTGCTTCCAAAATGTTTAATTATGTGCAAACCTCCATAGTCGACCACACTCTAGGAAGTGAGTGAGTGATATAAGGTCATCATGAGTATCGGTTGACTAGCCAAATTGATTTGGGCATTGCAATTGAGATTGTGCTAAGACTCATGAGTACTTAAAACCTAGATTTAAGTATTGGAACAACCTCTACTTAGAGATTAATTCATGGATCTATTCATAAGTAATTCTAAGATAGAAATATCTTTTATTCTTCGAAATGAGATACCTATGGGGTTTTCTTTGCAAAATCTGTTGTGCATTGGTCTGCTCCAACGCTATCTGTAACTGGTAGTCATAAAGGGTATGTCCATTTACGATTAGACAAGTAGACAAAAACAATATAGTCAAAGTTTATTTGTTCATTCTCGTAACTAGTAAGCGATATCTATGGGCCTCTCGATGATTTGGTTGTGATATATGAAGTGTTTGGCGAGTCTAGAATAAAATGATGTGTTCGGTTTAGAAGTCAGATGCATTGTCAGACATCGTTAATTGGGAAACATAATTTTAAACGTCAAGATTGACCCTTATTCATGTCTCCTTTTCATAAAGATAAATATAAAAAAGGAATAAGTTAATCACTTGTCTATGGACTACTCTCTATTGATTGTTAGTGAAATATTTCGATCCTAAAAGTTAACGACTTGTCCAAGTGTGAGACTGTTGGAAATAATGTTTAAGGTCATTAACTGCTTGGTAATATTTCTAATAATAACATATGCCTTTTGGGTTGGCCTTATAACCCAAATAGAAATAAGGAAATGAAGATAAATAAGTTTTTAATTTATTAAGGAATAAATAAATTAATTAGAAATTATTTTGGAATTAATTAAATTGTTTTAATTAATTAAAAAGCTTGAGTATTAATTGATCCAAGAGATTAATTGGAATATTCCAGAAGCTCTTGGAGGTTTTGGTTAGGCTCCTTAATAGGAATATGACATGTTTGAATAAGAAAAAGATTAGCCTCAAGAGTTTGAATTCTTATAGGATTTTATCTGCAACCTATAAATAGATTGTTAGGGGTAAACCTTGGAGTTGCTGATGCTCTCTCATAATTAGTCCAGTCTCTCTCCCTCTCTTTTAGTGGAAAAATTCATAACCCTATCCTAGGGTTAGTGAATTTTGACTAAACCCAAAACTAGGGTTCTTCTTATTTACTTTTGGTGTTTGTGGGTCTGACTACATTAGATGGGTTCTACTTTTGATCCTTCATCAATTGCAAACACTAGCATGTACAAGATCCCAATCGAGGAATCCATAGGTTAATATGTTCTTTCTAGTTGATTTTTAATGTTCGTTGATATAACTAGTAAAACCTAGATCTAAGATGCATGTACACTTAGGTAAATCTTTTGATTGTTTTTGTTACCTTTAGATAGTGTACTGATGCTAATAAAACTCAACAACTGTTTATTTATTATTAATTTATTGTTAGTTTAGGGTTCTTTTTTATTAATAAAATTCACCATCTTTCTAATATTTATGCATTATAATTTATAAGTAATCATGAGATGATATATGTGATTAAATAAAGATAATCAGATACGAAGGGTATATTTGTAAATTTAGACCTAAGAAAAGAATAGAACAAATTATTGAAATTGTCTTTGTGGTTTGCTAAAATTACATGTTTAGTCCCTAACGTCTTTTTTTTTACACTCGGATTGTCCTTGTAGTATCATTTCATTGTGTATTTTGTCCTTAACACATATAAAAAGACTTTCTTACCCTTGTTTATTTATTTTTAATTTATTAATTACTAATCTAATTAAAAAGAGTATTTAATAAAACAAATATGGTCCTACCACTCAACACTCACCTGCATCATCTTTTCCACCTTAGTCTATACTCATCCTCACTAGAGCTAGCAATGGGTCAACCTGGATTGGGTTTGGGTTCAACCTATTTATTAATTGGGTTGAAAATTTCAACCCAACCCAACCTGTTTATTTAAATGGGTTGATATTTCCAACCCAATCCAACATTTCAGATAAATTAGTTGTCACCAAGTTGAGCCTTTTATGTAGTTTCCAAGCCAACCTATTAAATAAATTGGGTAAATTTGGGTTGACCCATTTAAAATAAAAATAAATTAATTAATGAACTAAAGATTACACCACTTAAAGTAGTTATAGACTGAAATAAAATTTCAAAATATGACAAAAGCCCAATCTCATTCTCAATTCACATATACAAAGAAATTGTTCAAATAACATTAAAGATATGTAACTTCTAAGTAATTTATTAGAATGGCTAGTGTTGTCGGTGCCAAGAAAAAAGGTAGGAATTAGGATTCTATTTTTTTAAAACGTAAATAATAATATGAACATTTTAATTTATAAACTAATACTTAGATTAATACATGATGATATTTAAATAATTATTAAATTAAATATAAATTAAAGTTAAATGGGTTGGTGGATTGAAAAGAGATTGATAATTTTTACCCGACTCAACCTATTTAATTAAATGAGTTAGACGGGTTGACTCATTTAACTTAAATGGGTTGAAAATCTTAACCCAACCTACTAAATTTGGGTTGGGTTTGAGTTTGGTTGGTGGGTTGAGTCGATTTTTGCCAGCTGTAACCCTTACCCTTAGTTCTCTCAATTGTCCCTCTCGCCGGAAACCCCTACACACAAAACTTCGGCGACATCCAACGCCTCCCCACTTCGCCATGATCACATTCGTTCATGGAGTTGGAGATGAAGGTGGCTCTATCTCCATCTGATTCAACTCAGTGGTGGAAAATCCAACGATGCCTCCCTCGCTGCGGATTATGACATGCCCAATCACTGCCTCCTCCGCCACCATTCACCTATTGCGGCCACCATCTACGTACTAGATCCCAACAGGCCTGTACCACGACTTCCCTCTAACCTAGACCCCATCTACTCTCTCTATAACTCATATCTCCTACTGTTGGCTAACCTAACCTCTTCATTGGGGCGGTGACATGTGTTTCGTCATTTATCTTCTGATTCCTCTTATATTCCCTCAAATTATTCTTTCGCGTGTGACCCTAACCATTGACTCACTTCTCTGCCAACCCCCTCCTTCTTAGGTATAGATTGGGGGGTTTTTTTTGTTGATTTGTTTTTGAAATTCAAAAAATGAACTCAATTGGTGTGGTGGTGAATAGTGGTTACATGTGGCTTTGATTTCGAGTTATTGAGGTAGTGAGGGAGCTAAATTTGCAAATCTATGTTCTATTCTATTGTGGATGTACAACTCTAACTTTCGATCTTTTTGTTTCCTCACCCACTCTTTGATTCTGATTTATGGATTTGATTACATGGAACACAGTCGCCAGTGGAGGGTTCTGGAGAAGACGATCGGGGCCTGAATGGTTGGGATGTAGGGATTAACAAGACTGTCATTTAATTTGAGAGAGAGAGAGAGAGAGAGTGTGTGTGTGGGGGGGGGGGGGTGAGAGAAGGGTTAAGGTAAGAGTGAAAGAGAGAGAAGGGTGAAGATGATAGTAGTGATGAGCGTCGGAACTGACCCGAACTGAAACCTAACTTGGTGGAAAATAGGAACCAAACCGGATCGTTGGTTCTACCGGTTCTTGCCGTGTCCTCAATGTTGGAAGCGGTCCTCGAGAAATAACAACATACAGTTCCAGTTTTTGCTGGTTCTACCAGTCCCCGTTTCCAAAAATCCACAAAAATATCATTCCAGTCTCGCCCCGATCGGTTATATCCGGTTCCAGCCGATTCCTCGGTCCAAATGTTCATCCCTAGTTGGGACCAAATCTTTTATCAAGTATCTTTTTAATTAAAAGAGTAATGCATAAATAAAAATAAATTTAAAATAGAAACAAACAAAGGCAATATTATATTTCTACATGTGTTAGGGACTGAAAACGCAATGAAGTAATACTATAAGATGGTCCAATGAAAAAAAAAAAGTTAGAGAGACTAAAAAGACAATTTTAGCAAGCGAACCACATGCGACGATTTCAACAATTTATTCAAAAAAATATGTTTGATCCAATTGTTTTTCGTAGGGATATTTTCGTCATTATGAATTTTTATCAAAGCTTACGAACGATGTCGTATCACATATAGATACTCTTCTCGTTAACCTCTTTCTTCATTGCGTCACCCCCTCTCTTAACACCCGCAGACACACCGTAAACAGTAGTACTGTAGAACAACGATGGCGTTGTTGAGGATGTCAATAGCGAAAAGCATCGCCGGTGAGAGCAAGAATTGTTGTATGTTGGTTTTCTCAAGGTGGACTCACGCCATCGCGCAGCCGCCGCCTCTGGACAGTGCGATAAATCGATCAGCCGCAGTACCACCGATGGTTTTGCCTGAATTCGAAAAAAGAATAGACACCTTCAATAATGAAATCGGGTCCGGTTTCTATGTTGGCAGCGGATCTATGGAGCTCATGGCCGTCCCGAAGAAGAAGGTAAATTTATCGATTCTAATATAACTAATATTTTATAAGTTCCACCATTTTCCCTAAAATCGTATATTTTTATTGCATGTCTGCTTTACATTTTGCATCTTAGATTGGATTGCCGTTAAGTTGAATATTTTAGAGATTTGGGTTATTGGTACTGAGCATTATTGCTTTAGGGTTTAGGGTTTTGTAATTTGTTGCAATATAGTAATCGAAGTATTGGATTGGAACGAAATCAATTAGGGATTCACTTCACTTTTCTATTTCACTTGAACCCTAATTTTAGGACATGATTGTATGATCTCAATTGGAGCATGGAGATGAGCCATATTGCTAAGTTGGGAAGCTTGGTTATGCAAATTAGATACAGAGTTTGAAGCTAATTGCCAAAACATCAAAACTTGATATATTTTCCATTTTGTTAGCATTTTTTGGTGCAATGGCATTCGAGTCTTTTGCACAGATGAGTGATTTAGAGCAGTCGCTATTCCACATTTTTTGTTGTACAAAAGTTTGCAATGTTTGTGCGGTTCACATCAAACATAGTACAACATGTTTTGTTCTGTATAACAAAAGTGGGCCCTAGAATTTTTTATTTTTTTTTTCTGATGTGCTTTTTTAAGTATTGTGTATAATGCAGACGTCTCCTCATAAACGTGGAATAAGAAATGGACCAAGAGCACTCAAGCCAATTCCAGTGATCATACGTTGCAAGTGAGGCCTCTCCTTTCGATTTTGAATATTACAGGAGTAGAAAAGTTTTTGATGGATTTGCATCTTCTTCTTAATATTTCTTGACATTTTTTTTTTCTTTTCACTTATTGCACTATTAGTTTTTGCTATCTAGCATTATGTAATTTTGGACTTCTTTTCTTATTTGGCTCTTTTTTTCTTACATTATTGTTGCAGGGTTTGTGGGCGAGTGAAATTGCCTCATTTCTTCTGTTGCAGTGGGCTTAGAGACACAAACGGACAAAATGATTCCACCAGTTGATCACAGATTCATAATCATTTTAAATCTTGTTTGGAAACTCATAATAGACATAGAATGTCATGATAGACATGTTTCTCTCCTATTTGGACTTTTGTACAACTGGCAATGGTCAATGATCAGTTTCTTTTTCAAGGTAGCTTCTATGGTAGATTTGAAATTCATCAGATTCGTGTACTGTTGTATTCTTTTTGGTTCTCTTGATTCTTGTTGTTTAAACTATATTTCTTCATTTCTCAAACGAGTGAAGCTTCATATGTTTGATATTAGGTATAAAAAACTGATCCATATGCTTGCAAAATCCAAAATGCATCTCCTGATATGTGAACCCTCTATCTCACCTTTCCAACAACTCCTGATATGTGAAGCTTAATAAGCAAATGGATTATGATTAGTCCTAACATATAATAAATGTTAATGCGCCTAGTTATATACCACGAAGTGTTATCAGTCCTGACATATTTATGTATTTGAGATGCAATTTCTTAAAGACATGAACAAATACACGTTTTTCGCTTGTTATAATATCTTCCAACGGATTCAAGTCATTTGTTTGTTTTTTGTATTTCAATAATAATAAATTAATAACATAAAACATATCCTGCTTTTTTAACCATGCCAGCCAAGCTCCCCAGCCTAAGGATACCTCTGGGTTTTTTTGGGTTGGATTTTTACCCCGTAGTAGAGGACCAGAGGTGAACATACATCGGGCTGAATTAAAGTTATTATGGTCAAGGAAATTTGCTGATTTGCATCACTTTCGTTATCCTTCGATTCTTTAATAGTAGTTGGAACCCACCATTGTATCTCTCTTGCTTTAACTATATAGTCAATCTCTTCTACAATAATCATAATTTCCTCATAAGTGAATGAGAAAATAGAAGTTTTGATACAAACTCTATTATTCTATCACATGAAAATGTACTAAGGAGGTGTTTGACTTAGCTTTTTAGAGGCCAAAAGATCTTTTTGGAAAAGTTATAAAAAATCAGGTTTTCCTAACTTTTCCAAAAATTTGATTTTCCTTCTTCGCAAAATCTAAAAGTAGATTTTAGAAGTCTTTTGTCAAACATCTTTTGCTTATGATCTTTTTCTAAAAGAACTTTTGAACATTCAAAAGCTAAACCAAACACCCCATAATATTGGCCTTCATCTTGAAAAATGACCTACCCCCATGCAAAAGCGACTTTACTAAATGCATTAGAACACCACATGGACAATGGAAGACCATTAATCTCGATCCATACTATCCGTCTTTAACCAAAAAAAAAAAAAAAAAAAACTTTAACAACTGTTTTATCTCCTTCAAAACTTTTTTAATGTTGGACCAATAATCAATTTTTTTTTTTAAATTTCATAGAAATAAAATAATATTTAAATTAAAAAAAAATGAGCTCAACAATCATGAACTCCCATTCACAGGACATTTAAAATTTATTTCAAGATGGAACACAAACAACTGTGTTGTTAACCCGTTTTTGAGATGCAAAACTAATTCTTTTAAAAGCTACATTCATGGATTTGAGGTCAAAACATTACCATAAATGACTCGTTGGATCTTATTAAGGAGTTTCCTATTTTGTCTATGGATATAACTCAAATACTCTGATCGGGTGAAACGCGTTAAATCCTTGTATTCATAACTGTATAAAGCACATGTTAATTACTCAAGCACAATTTCTCATATGATACTTTGCACGAGACATCTTTAAAAGTAGAATGTCTTACGGTGAACCCTCCAATCCTCAAGTCTGTGAGAAGGAAAACCTCTATTTAGATCCACACATGTGTGTTTTCCTGTTATTTATCTGAATAACCAAACATCAGTTAGGTCTGACTGTTGCTCTTCCTCCCAAAGAGTTAGTCAAGAAATTTCGAGTGCTTCTTTCTTAGAAGAAACCTCGACATGCCTAAGTATGTCAAAAAGAATGGCATTAGCCTAGTTGTATTGATACTTGAAACACTGGTGCTCTCTAATTAAATGTGTGCTTTCCAAAGGTGTCGAAAACATGTCTTGTGACAAACTTGGTATATCTTATCAACCGAAATAGTGGAATCGTGAAACGATACTTGAGGATAGTACGATACTCCATTGGTTTCATATGTTGGTGTCGATAATCTATAGGAATATCAAAAAGAAAATCATGAGCATTGTACTCATACACACTCAAAAAATTGTTTTTTTGTCTTATGATAATACCAAAATGTAGTTTTATGTCCCGAACAGGAGCATACCTACTTGGTGTCCAAGGAGGCACAACCAATCCCTCTAATTTTACCATCAAGTGCAAACAGTGGCAAAGCCAAAAAAATTGATACGAGATACAAACGTTGTCAAATGTATATTCTATATAGTTATCTTATCCTAGACATTAAAAAACATAGTACAATATCTTTAGCTAAAGATACAATAACATAGAACATATTTATAAATATTTTTTTTCATATATATAAAACAATTTTTTTTGGATACTATAGTATCCCTACTGCCCTATGTGGGAAAAGCTTAGTGTAAATTCATTCAAATCCATCTTTTTTTTTATTTTTTTAATAATACAACCCTTAAAAAAATTATACAATCTCTGGTTTTTTTTTCCCTGGGTCCACCGTTAGTCTAGTAAGTACAATTTTACTAAACTTAATTGGTATACGAAAAGCTTAATGCATCTAAAAATAGGCAAAACTCAAATTTAGTCATCTTTTGACAAACATTAAATTTATCTATTAGAAATTATATACAAAATTACAAATAGAGTGCAAATTTTGTAAGTGGTCAAAATAATCCCAAGTCATGTTTCGTGACTTTCAAGCCACACTTTGTTAGGTTTCCAGAAATCCTTTTAAAAAAGGTCCATAAAGAAACAGCAAAATAATCCCAAAAATTCCAACGGAGAGAGCCACGAAAGGATTTAAGTTGAAAAGTTTGAAGAATCTTGATCTCGGGAAGTTGTTTTCCAGCATCTTCTTCCTCATCTCCGTCAATTCCGCCGAACAAAACCCTAAATCCACCGCGCCGCCGCCACAACCTCCATGTCTACCTCCCCATCTGATAAACCCCTAAACCCAGAACCAGAACCCATCGCTGAAGTACCAAAAATACAAGAAAACGAAAACGAAAAGAAAAACCTAAATCCCGAATCCACAGATCCATCTCCAGTAGACATAGAAAAAGGAAATCAAGATGGGGAAGAAGAAGAAGGAGAATGTGGATTTTGCTTGTTCATGAAAGGAGGCGAGTGTAGAGAAACATTCATCAACTGGGAAAAATGCGTTGAAGAAGGCGAAAAGAACGATGAAGATATCGTGAACAAGTGTTTCGATGCTACATCAGCTTTGAAGAAATGTATGGAGGCTCATCCGGATTACTACGGCGTGATTTTGCAAGCAGAAAAGGACGCTGAGCAAGAAGTACACAATCAGTTAGATCAGGAAAAAGAAGAAAAGGTTGCAGTAGATTCAAAATCAGAGGATCAGCAACAAAAACAGGAAAGTCAATGATTTTGAACCGAAATTTTGAGGTAATTGAGAGAAATAACTGAGAATCGTTTACATGACTTTGTTAAATTCAGAAATAAAGATACTATAATCCAATTTATACTGTAGAGCCAAATGATTGAATGGCTATCCTGTTTAACCTTTTTGTGAATTCTACCATGAATTTTGATTACCCCAAATTGATGATGTTATACATAGAAGCTTTGATATGAAAATGTGACCCTTTTAAATCAATGTTGAATATTGTATTTGATATGTTGGGTTTGACCGTTTGAGCAATACTTGCTTAGAAAATCTTTTAAGGGGGATTAATTACTTTGTGAATCTTGAAATTCATGCACAAAATCAAGATAGAGCACTTCCAACCTATTTTAGGATCATATTATGTGATTATTGTTGCGTAAAAATCTTTTAAAAATATCTTGCTTTTTATAGGATTCATTTGTGTATTTGTCATGTATAAAGTAACCAAATATTTCACAGCATTGTTTGTGGATGAGACAGAACGTTGCACTGTGTTTGATCATATAATCAATCATATATGGATGGTTAGTGAGGTAAAAATTGCCTTTTTGTGTACCAAAAAAAAGGTGGATTAGATACTCTAAATCTCCATGATTTGTGTTGTTGATCATGCATATTTCCCATTCATATTGTATATGGTATATTTGTATATTTATAAAAATGTTTTGGTCAATAACTCAGTATATAGATTATAGATAAACACATCATTTTACTTTCATGTGTTATCTTTCACTTCCATATTCGGGAAAAAAATTATGGAGTTACATTTACATATTTTAAGAAACCTTATTATAATTGGTTTTGTTCTAAAGACTTTGACATTTACACGAAATCAAAGCTATAAAAATACATTTTAGCATTTTATTATTGTTGTACTATATAGAGTAAATTACATGAATAGTCATTATGGTTTGAGGTAATTTACGTACTTAGTCCCTAACTTATTTTTTTAATTCGAACCGTTTCTATAGTGTTTCTATAGTTTGATTTTGCTTCGTATTTAGTCATTTCCAGACTTGAAATGATTATATTACCCTTACCTATTTCTTTTTTGATTATTTATTTTTATATATCATTATTTATAATTCTCTTTTGGTTTATTAATTTATGTACATATATTACAACAATGAGCCCACCCACCCAACCCCAATTCATCACCTCAACCATCACCATCCTCTTCTCCGTCCAGCAAGGCCGCCACTTACCTTGCCGAAAAACCAAAATGTTCAACTTCAACCCTCTATTTCCACCAGGAAAAAACCTGTAAAATTAAAAACCTGATTTCTACCAATTCACTAAAGTTTCAATATTAAATCAAAACCCAATAATTAAATATGGAATTCTTGAATCATCCACTAGAAAAAATATTGAAACCCAAAACTTGAACTAAAGTTCTAATAAACACAACCATCATTTCCCTAAATGAAAAGCTCGAAGACGGAGAGGGGAAACGCCCCTTTTGAGGTCCAGTCCTCTTCTCTGACCACCCCATCACCGGAGACTTCATGGGTCAAGTTTTTCTGGTGAGAAGAGGACGAAGACGGAGAGAGGGAAAGCTGAAGATGGAAGAGACAACCACTTAACCGAAATTAGGCTTAACCATCGAATCAAATCCATTTTCCAGCTTCACCCTTTCCAATCTATCGAAATTAGGTCTAACCTAAAGTTCAGATGAAATCAAAATCCTTTCCAATCGAGATGCATAATCAAATCCATTGAATCATCAGATGAACTCAAACCTAATGGGCAGGGCTTGAAGTCTAGCTTACCCTCCGACACACCTTCTTTTTCTGGCCCTTCACCACCGACAAACCACCATCGCACTCTTCATTTTCATCGCTGATCTTGAGTCGAGAAAATAGGAACGAAATGCTTGTAGCTTTTCAGCAAGAAAAGAGGAGGCATCGATGAAGATTTCAGGAAAATAAAAAGAGATCTGATAAGGTGGGGTGTGTAGTAGGCGATAGAGTGGTAGTGGTGATGGACACCGGTAGAACGACAATGGATCTCAGGCAATTCTATATCAACAAGTGTGGTAAGTCAAGTGGTGGGTGATAGTCGAAGAGGAGAGTTGAAGTTTGAAGAAGAAGAATCAGCTGAAGGTGATGGTAAACCTTGCTTAGCTTTTAGGAATATCTTTATTATTATTATTATTATTATTATTATATAAATAAAAAAAACTTAATTATAGAAGAAATATATAAATCATAAAATTAATTAGAAAAAATATTAATAAGAGCGTGATAGTCTTTTTAAGTCACACAGTGACCAAACGTGCAACCAAAATACATTTTAGGGACTGTACGAGTTAAGAAAAAAATTTAGGGACTAAATCCGCATATTACCACAAACCACAGGGACCGTATGTGTAATTTACTCTACAATATATGTTACAAAAAATATAAACATATTTAATTAAAGCTTCATTTAATGAATTATATTTACTACTTGTTCAAGTTTTATTTAATTTTCTGATCCAACAATTTTATGTATCGTCGATTTTAATATCAGTGTCTTATATGGATTCGCCATATCCAGAATATAAATATATTTTGTCAAAACTTAAAAGGGCTTTAAGAATTTTTTTTTATTATTATTTATTTATTTTTTACAGGATGCCTGTATATATTTTTTTCAAAACATCATGTTAATACATAATGATTAAAACTTAAAATGCTTAATCACTAAAACAACCAAAATGAGTACGCCTTATCACGAAATGATAAACCAGCCATTTTACAAAGTAGACTCTAGTAAAAAAAAAAATCTTCTTGAAATTGCTATATCAATGGTCTGATGGTCTCTATTGCAAAAGTCTTTAAAACAATCAATTTTTTTTTTCTTTTGGGTGAAATGCCATCATTCTGCAAAGGTTGATTTCGTTTCCTGAAAAAATGAAGTTGTTGTGTTAAATGAACGATTTTATTTTTAGTAAATGTTCAAAGTATAGTTATCTTGTCGTAGAACCAATCTAGTTTGGTCAATTTAGTGATTAACCCGTAGGTAAATGAATCAATTATTGGTTTAAACATTACTAGTAAAAAAAATTACATTAACACATATTTTAAGACATGACAAATACATCAACAAATCTCAGGAATTCCATAATAATAGGGTTATAGAAGGTAGATGTCAATAATCATGCCTCCATTACAAGAAGTACATGAGCTTCACATAAATGACCTACAACATATATAGAAGGATGGTACCTGGAGATGAGGCAAACAAGGGTGAGTAAGACAAAGTGCATAGTAAGTCATAAACAAATATAATTGGAATACGTGAAGCATATAACAACACTAAATATAAGACACAAACATATACCTAAATATATAAAAACATATAAGAGGGCTAGGCTACTCCCCAACCATGATATTAAGCCTCCTACATGAAGACATGTCCCTCGAAAAAGCATACCCCTCCATGTCAAGTTTCACATCCTCCCCTCTCTCTCTCTCTCTCTCACTCTCTCTCTCTTAAAGTTTTGAAAATAAGAATGCAAAACAAATAACCAAAATAACTCTTTGATTAATTGGAAAATCACTCAAAACCAATGTTTTACAATCTGTTCTCATAATCATAAACTCGATTATGGACACGTATATATAGCCTAACATACCAACTTGTATTAGACTAGGAAACTTATGACCAACTTGCCATAAACTAAACTTTCCATAAATTAGATTGCTTGGACCCCAAGACTTAGCATTCCAACAATCACCCCGAATCTCTAAGTCCTTCTAGAGAATTCTTCAACCCGATCCGTATTTAAAAAACGGATTCGTCACTGTCGTCACGTTCCGAAAAATCACCGTCTTGTAATTTTTGGAGTCGTTCCGGACATTCAGAAGCAAAGTGACCCGGTTTGTCACACCGAAAACAAATCACCTTAGATCGATCCTTTTCCCTATTTTTCCGATTCTTGCCACAACAACAATTACAATTTTTGCAATCAGAATTAGAATTGGACAGTTTATTGGGCCGATTGCTTTGAGAAACCCTATTATTCCCTTTGGGCCCGCCTGACCCATGTGACCCTCCAGACCCGGATCCACTCGACCCATTAGTCCTATTAAACTCATTCGCTTTATTAGACCCATTCGATCCTTTCCAGTTTCCCTTTGTTCCCGATGAGTTACCCCCACCAGTCAACGACCCACCTCTATCTTCGGTCGATTTTTCAGCAAATAGAACCCTCGATTGTCCTTCTCGAGCATCGACTTCCCTTATTCTTTCTTCATATGCCTTCAATCGATCCACTACGTCTTCAAACCCTACCGATTTTAAATCTAGTACCTGTTCAAGAGATGCAACGATGTGAATGAAGTTTCTGGGTAATGATTTAAGGAATTTCTTCACCAATTTTGATTCCTCAATCGTTTCTCCTAATGCCGACGATGTAGACGCGATTCCGGACAGCTTTCCGGCAAAGTTGTCGATTGTTTCTAACTTGAGCATCTTCAGGCGATCGAATTCTGACATCAAGGTTTGTAATCTCGCTTCTTTGACTCTATCTGCTCCCACATTACGTGCTCTAATCGCATCCCATAATTTCTTGGCTGAATCCTGATCTCCGATCTGCATTATGAGGTTTTTTGGTAGGGCTTGATATAGCAAACCCATGGCAAGGCAGTCATTTTCTTCATTGACATCAGTTCCTGGATCAATCACAGTCCAGGCTTTGTGGATGCGCAAGACAACCTTCATACGCATTGCCCACACGGTGTAGTTAGTGGATGTGAGCATCGGACACGAAACTGAGGTTGTCCCAACCTCCTTCACTCTCACCGGAGCTTCTCCTTCTCCCCCTGTATCTGTCATGTTGACCTGACTCGTCAACAGGTACAAATCGATCTCATAGCTTCTCAACCTAAGCTCTGATACCAATTAAAGTTTTGAAAACAAGAATGCAAAACAAATAACCAAAATAACTCTTTGATTAATTGGAAAATCACTCAAAACCAATGTTTTACAATCTGTTATCATAATCATAAACTCGATTATGGACACTTATATATAGACTAACATACCAACTTGTATTAGACTAGGAAACTTATGACCAACTTGCCATAAACTAAACTTTCCATAAATTAGATTGCTTGGACCCCAAGACTTAGGATTCCAACATCTCTCTCTCTCTCTCTCTCTCCCCCCCCCTCTCTCTCTCTCTCTCTGGGACATATCCATGCTACCTAAATCAACTTTCCCTTACTTTATCGATGATTTGTGCCACACCAAACAATAATTTGAAAAAATAAAACATTAAAAAAAAAGGTAAATTAGACCATCTTAACGGCACATTACCAATGTTTAAACCCTGGACTCTATTTGTGAAATTTTGCATCTCAACGAGCAGGCTTTTAATGCGGAGGCGATGATAATATTTTTATTGACCCTAATAATGTTCTTAGTTTGCTTCTCTTTTGATACATAATGCAATTTTAAAAACCACAATAATTTCCAAATAACTCAAAATGCATTTGAATTAGCCCATGCTTAACTACTCGTATCGAATAGAACACGCTGAGCTAAATCTTTTTCATGTAAAACCTGCTTGATTTAGATTAGGAAAATCATGTGGTTTTATGAAACCATGTGCTATGGTTCGAATCCGTAGTCAATCCTATTTCCGATAGGGACAGTTGACAATTGAATTCTATTTTCCCATTATTTTCATATCCGTAATAGTGCGGAAAAAAAGAAGGCCCGGCCCCAAGTTGTTTAGGAATAGTGTCGTTGAGTATCTCGACCCTTTGGCTTAGGATTAATCAGTTCTATTTCTCGATAGGGGCAGAGAATGGATATAACTCCGCGGTAGAGTGTCACCTTGACGTGGTGGAAGTCATCAGTTCGAGCCTGATTATCCCTAAACCTAATGTGAGTTTTGATATTTTGATTTGCTACCCTGCCGTGATTGAATGAGATTGGATAAGAGTCTCGTGGGATTGACGCGAGGGGGCAGGGATTGCTATACTTCTGGGAGCAAACTCCGGGCGAATATGAAGTGTGTGGATACAAGTTAGGCCTTGGAATGAAAGACAATTCCGAATTCGCTTTGTCTACGAACAAGGAAGCTATAAGTAATGCAACTATGAATCTCATGGAGAGTTCGATCATGTCTGAGGATGAGCGATGGTGGCATGCTTAATGCATGCAAGTCGGACGAAAGGTGGTATTTCCAGTGGCGGACGGGTGAGTAACGCGTAAAAATCTGCCCTTAGGAGGGGAACAACAGTTGGAAATGGCTGCTAATACCCCGTAGGCTGAGGAGCAAAAGAATGAATCCGCCCGAGGAGGGGGTCGCGTCTGATTAGCTAGTTCGTGAGGTAATAGTGTACCAAAGCAATAATCAGTAGCGGGTCCGAGAGGATGATCAGCCACACTAGGACTGAGACACGGCCTAGACTCCTATGGGAGGCAGTAGTGGGGAATTTTCCGCAATGGGCGAAAGCCTGACGGAGCAATGTCGCGTGGAGGTAGAAGGCCCACTGGTCATGAACTTCTTTTCCCAGAGAAGAAGTAATGACGATATCTGGGGAATAAGCATCGACTAACTTTGTGCCGGCAGTAACGGTAATACATAGGATGCAAGAGTTATCCGGAATGATTGGGCTTAAAGCATTTGTAGGTGGCTTTTTAAATCCGCCGTCAAATCTCGTGGCTCAACTCTAGACAGGCGGTGGAAACTACCAAGTTGGAGTACGGTAGGGACAGAGGGAATTTCTGGTGGAGCAGTGAAATACGTAGAGATTGGAAAGAACACCAACGGCGAAAGTACTCTACTGTGCCGACACTAACACTAAGAGACGAAAGCTAGGGGAGCGAATGGGATTAGATACCCAGTCCTAGCCGTAAACGAAGGATACTAGGCGCTATGCGTATCGCCACTATGTTGTCTCTATTTTTGCATCATCGTCTTGGTGACATTGTCATGCTATAACAAATCTAGCTTGACCAAGAAATGGTTATGGATTCGTATGTTCTAAAAAAATTCTTAGAAAGATGTGATTGATAGAGTTGTAAGGCCATCAATCATCATTTAATATCAAAGCATTACTTTTACATGAGCTTTCTAATGATACCTAAATGTAATTGGTGTTGTAACAAATTTACTTGAATCTTTTGATAGATAGAGTGGTGTAGAGGAATCGATATGGTTTTGATTTTGGTGGAACTTTTGATTTTGGCGGTATTGATTTTGGCGGAGCCAGATCGAAATGTCATGGGTAGCACACGTAAATTTATGGGGTAGCACACTCAAAAATTGCACTACACCAAAAATATTCTCAAACACTGCGTCTGAAAATTTAATAGATACAATACGCTACCCCGGACACCTATATAGATCCTCCCTTAACTAAAATGGTGGAATGTCCAAATCCTACCAACGAGTAATAAATAACCTACTAAACAAACGATTTTTTGTTTGTTTATCAATAGATGATCGGCCTTCTCAAGGAAAATATCACAAGTAGGTGTAAGATGGTCTCCACCTCTATGTGTTTCCTATCAAGATTAAAACGAAATAGAAGCCAGTTTAGCCTAATTATCGATAACAAAGCACAAACACATGTTTGTTCATGTTCATGCATTTGCGTTTAATCGAACAAACAAATGAGTACAAACTACCAAACAAACGATTTTTTGTTTCTTTATCAAATTACCTTATTTTTGCCCGCTCGCTAAGATGTTAAACGAATATAAATAAGCAAACAAAAAGATGGAAAAAAAAAAAGCAATGGACATAAACAAACAGTGATAAACATAAAAGAACATATATGAATATTAAAGAATATAAACATCAAAATCAATAACTGTAAAACTTGATAAGATTTATAGGCCATTGGTATCGCATGCGGTGAGGGTTTTTGTAGCTGTTCTAAAAAAATATATGTACAAATAAAAGTAATGACACAATACATGTAACATGTTAAATAATTATCATTATCATGTTGATGTTGATGTATACAATAGTCCAAACTGTCGTACCGAAATCTCAAATGTACCTCCTTAATTTGATTCGTCATAATATAATCTTGGTTTTTCAAAAGATTTTTTCTTTTTGTATTTTTAGTTAAATTAGATTTTCAGATGATCCTTGCGCTATCAGCCATCTAAACTGAACCCAGATACGTACACACGACCGTTGATAGCCTCATTTGATTAATACTTAACAGGAATTTTCTAGATCATTTTCAAAATATTAGATGTACATTCTACTTACTACGATGGAAAATAAGTTAACAAGGGACCCGAAATGACAGTTAATCAGAAATCGAAGGGCCATTTGTCTAATCCACTCAACACCTCAAGTAACCTCTATATATACTTCAGTGGGCCATAGAGTTGCAGACTAGAGCACTTAGCACCTGTACCCTCCTTATTTTTCTTCTGAAAACAGAGCGTATATTACTATTTCGATTTCTTGATTCAAATTATAGACGAAGATGGAGATTGATTGGAATTCATTGACAGCTTTTCACTTTAGAGTCGAATCAGTTCTCGGGATATCAATGGAAGCGTTGATTGGGCGAGAATTGTACGATCCCATCCATGAACTTGGATTGACGACAGTGGCTGAAGTCTTTTCCACGAATCGAAAAGGAAATAAGCAAGAAGAAGCGTCTAGTTCTTCTGGTCATGTCAAAAATGAAGGGCAAGAATCTCCTGCAAATATCGAGGATCTCAAGAGCGAAGGAATGCAAGCATTTGACGTGAAAGATGAAAAAGACGAAGAGGTTCGTGGCGTAAATGTAGAACAAGATTTAAATGAAAACCTCAAGAATCTGGAAATCAATCCAAACGAAGAAGATGAGCAAAAGACTGTTGGAACGATTGAAGAACAAGTATCAACAGAAAACGTGGAGATACAAGATATAACAATATTGGCACGTGATTGGAGTCCGGAGAAGTTAAAATCCGCCATATCTCTTCTGAAGCAATTTGGGGAGGTACTGTTTGATGTTGGTAGTGAAGTTGAAGAGTCTACTGTTCTTGAAAATGTTGCTAGATATCGATCTGTTTACACATACCGTTTGGAAAAATTGAAGATGGAAGACGAAGCCTCTGGTTCTTCAAGTCATGGCGAAAATGAAGAGCAAGAATCTAACGAAAAAGCCAAGAATGACGAAGAACAAAGAACGACTGAAGATGTGAAAACTCTTGAAGAAAACTTTGAAAAAATGAAGGAAAAACAGAGGGAAGAAGCAGGTGCTTCTGTAATTATAGAGGAAAGTGGGACTGAAAATGCCGCTAGTTCTTCTAATCATGGCAGAAATCAAGAGCAAGAATCGTCTGAAAATGTTGAGAATCGCGCTGGAAACCCTGATGAAGAACAAGAACTGAACGCAAATGCACATAATCACGAAGAGCAAAGAATGCCTGAAAATGTCCAACAAAACCCAGTAAATGTGAATGCAAGAGCGTGGGAAAATCAGATTCCCTTTACCATTGACAACGCACTAAAGAAAGGCAAGAAAATCAAAACACCATATAAAAGACGAAGATAGAGATTTTTGTTCTAAGATTCTTTAGATTTTGATGTATTTGATCATTCTTTTATGATCACATTTGATTTCAATTCTTTGACATTAAGAGTAAATTTTGAGAGTTAGATCTGTTCGTTAGTAATTCACTAAACAAATGTACAAGTTCATCATTTAAACTTGATACTTTTATGTTATCATGATAAGTATAATTCTTTATGTAAATTAACTGAACATCATCTGATCTAATCATCTAAGGTTTTTCTGGATAGCGTATTTTTCGTTGGAGGGAAAATGTAAAAGTGGTCAAAATTACAAGTTTGATATGAATATTATAACAAAATGTATGATTACCATTCCATTATCATTTCGGTTAGCTTTTATATACCAAATGGGGGCATTCAGGTATGTGTTTTGGACTTTTGGTATACTTAATAGAGATATGAATAAAATCAAAATAGCTAAATAATGTTCAATAGAAACAAATCTATACTAAATAAAGTACGAGCACCGTACCATGCAGATATGCCATGGTGGCATCACCGTAGGAACGGTAACCACACATGCAGGTGTGTTTAGGGGTGACTAGACACCAACTTTTTTTTTTTTTTTTTTTTTTCCTTCAGTCTTTGTAATATAATTTTAAATTATGTATATATTAAAAAATATAAAATATATATACTAAAATTCTTAGTTGTAACTCCTTATAAATAAAGTATAGTATTGATATATTATTAATGTTGGTGATTTCATCACCAAATATATTTTAGTGTAATGGAATTAACAAGTGTTTCAAGAATAATATTTTAGTTATAATACAAGTTAGGAGGTGCGTGAGTGTACACTTGTATTTACTAAATATTATTATTACTGAACCGTAATCTACTGTGTCAAGGCGGGGTTCGGGGAAAGATGGAAATTGTTGTGACTTATCCGTTGATTGGATAAACCTGTGAAAACGGCAATTGAAACACATAAGAAAACACAAAACCTTTTTACACTTCATCTTCTTCATTTGTTCTGATTTTGTGCCTTAAATCGAAATTGATGCATCAGAAATTATCCCAAGTTTGGATTTCGTGATACCCTAGGCATATAGGGTCGAAATATCAAACAAGGAATGTGTTAACATGATTTCTGTTTGTAATCCAGATTTCCAATAACCCTATTTCGTTTTTCCCCAACAATTTATAGGGTTGTTAATTTTCGACACGACTTGAAAAACGACACGAACAAAGATAAATTTGTTTGGGCTGAGTTTTTCTATGACCCACGAACTCGATTTTGAGTCACAAACTTGAATTTGACAAACGAACCTGCAAACCCATATAATTAAACAGGTTATGTGAGTTGATCTATTTACGACTAATTTGGGTTAAGGTTGAGCAAAACGCTACGAATACTTATATGGGTCATGTTCGGGTTGAGCTTATATGACCCGCCAACCTATCAACACGAACGTAACATGATTATCACCCGTCATTATTTATACATGTTTGAAACTCTTGTATAAAATATATTTATTAAAAAAAATAAAGGGAAGTGAGAGATAACAATTTCCAAGGTTAGAGAGGAATGAGGAAACGACGGAATGCTTACATTAATGAGGGGAGTGAGATATAAACCGGTTAACTTGAAATTTTCTTTAAAAAATAAGATTTTATAAATTAAAACCCCAAATAACCATTACATATAACATTATTGATTACACTAATAACAACATAAACTCGCATAACATATCGTAGTATAAAAACACGCATCACATATATGCGACTTACCCTCAAGTCCTCGTACTCTCATCCATGTTAACTCCTAGTCACATACACGGTTTCGAGGATTCCAAGTACAAATGTTACGCCTCGTTCCCGAGTGTAACAAAAGAAAAGAAGAGAAGAGAAAAGAAAGTGACGAGAGAAAAGAAGAGAAAGGAAAGGAAAACAAAATTTTCATTTGTGTTCCCGAGTTGGAGAGAAGCGGAAGGAAAATAAATCATTTTGTTCTTTCTTTCCAAATCCTCCCAAATCGGAAGGAAAGTTAGAAGAAAAATTAATCCTCTCATTTCCCTCCACTTCCTTCCACTTCCCTCCTTTAATGAAACTCGGGAACATCAATTACTTTTATTTTCTTCTCATTTCTACCTATTTCCTTTCCTTTCTCTCGTTAAGTTGAACTTGGGAACGGGGTGTTAGTAAAATAATGATGTGGAGGTACTCGGTATGTTTCATGTGGTTCTATCAAACAATATGTCACAAGATATGTTTACGGTTTAACAAACATAACTTGCCATAAAAAAACTTAAGTTTGAACAAAAATATAGGTTTTATCCTCCGACGGATTTTTGGTTTGTTTATGCCGTAAATTTGTTAGTTATGTCATTTTTACTTATAATAACATGTTTCTAGGTTACCATAAAATATTATTTGAAAAAAAAAAAAAAACTTAAGTTTATAAATATTTTGCATAAAAACCCTTAAGATTTTACACATAAAATATAAATACATATTCAAAATTTGATAAAACTAAATAGTTTTTAAAATTTAAATATCAAAAGTTTATATCAAACCAATATAAATTTTACCGTCTTTATATATATGAAACCAAAACCGAAACATATTTTTACTTTTAAGTACGATAAATTTTATATTGATTCGATATAAACTTTTGATATTTAAATTTTAAAAAATTATTTTGTTGTATCAAAATTTAAATATGTTTATTAATTAATACTTAAACTTTTCAAAGCAAAATTAAAAAAACGTCTGTTAACTATGCTAAAATAGTTCAACCTTTTAAACATATAATATATTTATGTTTGTGTTTCAGAAATAATAACTTATACAACTATATTTATTTTATAAAAAATTATGATATATTATTATTTATGAAATACAAAACCTTTTAAATATATAAAATATTTTTTCCCTTTAAAAAATAAGTGCATGGTAATAATGCTACCACAAAGTGACTATGATCACCTCTAAAACTGCTTTACGAGTCATGGATATATACAATGAATCCAAAAAACACGTAAATCACGGATAAAAATAAGATTATACAAACATATATCACACCAACGATTTATCTTGAGAAGAATTTGGGACGTCACTTAACACTTAATGAGCACATGCCGAATATCGTTTTGTAGAGTTGTTACAAACCAAACATAAGGAAAAAGAAATGTCAAATACCACAGCTATACAAGTTTGTTTGGTAGGAAAATGGTCCAAGTGTAACATCCCGTTTAAAATCAATTAAATGAATAATAAACTCTAAAGTCCGATATGTAATTATTATTATTATTATTTTATAGCAAAATCAATAATATTTAGCAAGGCGTTGTTGTTTGGGGTTAAACTGTAATTTTCGGATTAGTTTGTAAAGAATTTTGGAGGTTAAGGGTGGTTTGGTAAATTCTGGATTTAAATTGAAATAAAATCTTGAAGAGAAGGGCTGAATGGTAAATATTGGATTAAAATTGAAAAGATATTATGGACGTAGGGGCTAAAATGTAAGTTTTGGATTGAAACTGAAAACAAATATTGTGCGGAGGGACTGATATTAGATAAATAAAATAAAGTTTGAAATATCACGGGATATACCCAGTGACCCTTCTTTCTCGTCTTAAGGTTAGCATCTGAAACCCTAGCACATCCCTTCCCAGTTGCCACCATCTTCTTCGGGCCTTCTTGGCCGCCATATCCACACCATATCTTGAACTACCGCTGCTCCAGTCACCAACGAAGTCGAGGTCGCAAGCCACCAGGCTGACACCACCGCAGTGACTGCCGACGACAATGGGTTTTGCTGAAGACCAACGTCGGGGCAGTGTCGATATCGCTCTCGAACGTCCCCCTTTCCTCCTTCTTCTTTTGTCTTGCGTTCAGCCACGTCGCCGTCGCCGCCATGTCACCACGATGGTTGGTGCGTGTTTCAATGGATTTCGTGCATGTGCGTGTGTTGATGTTGCATTTTGAAGTTGTGTATATGTTCTCTGTTGGCCGGTAGATGTGAGAACCACCATGGCAGCCACCATGGTGGCCATTACCTTATTACTGCTTGCTGCCATCTCCCGTCGCCATTAGCCACCGTGGAAGGTGGCTGTATGCGTGTGTTTACTGTGTTTTAGGCGGGTGTTGGTGGCATTATGTTGGATGTAAGATTTTTGGCCGGAAAAACTCACCACCACCACCGTGTTGCCACCACCAGCCGTCGTTTTTGGTGGCAGTGTGCATTAGTGTATAAAGGGGTTGCTACTTGATATGCTTGGACAATTTTGGGCCTAAAATTATAAGCCACCACCATTGGAAATGGTGGTTGCCACCGCCTGTCACCATGAGCCGCTGCCGACCACCACTGCTCGAGGTGGTAGTGGGTGGTGCCCAACCTAGTGAAACCCTAATGGACCTAAAAACTTAATCTTGGACTTTATTGGTGCGTAGTTGGGTTAGAAGCCCTAATTAGGGTTTAGAAAACCCTAATTGTGAATATGTTAGTTTGGAATTATCGGGACCCGCATTTTGGACCATTGGAGTGAAGTTATGACTCAAGCCCGATTACATTGTATGTTTGGACTTAATGGATTAAGTCCTTAACGGGTTAAGTAGGAACACTTAACCCTAATCGTCATTTTATGTGAAAAAACCTTAATTGGGTTTTAGGTTCTTGTTGGGCCATTTCTTGGGATGGGCTGCTATGGGCCTTCGTGGGCCAAATGGGAACAAGTTTGTGGACTAAGGAAATTATTGGGCTTTAGGATAAGGCCCATCGGAAAGGCTTGGGCGCAATTTCGAAAATTGGGCCATAAGTGGGACTTGATGATTATACGATATTGGGCCGTCGAAATGCCAATTGTTTAGACTAGAATAAATGGTTGGGCGTCAAGATAAGTCCATGTAGAGGTTTGGGCTAAATTTGTAAATTTGGGCCATATGTTGGGCCTTGGTTGATTATTGGGCTTTTGGGCTTTCATAGTGTGTGTTTGGACCTTGGTTTTGGACCAAGTTAGGTCAAGGGTAAAAAATTCTTTTACTCTAAGCATGGACTTATGGTTATGTATTGGAACCCAATTATTAATTGGGTGTTGTTTTGATGTCAGCAATTCGAGAATCTGTCGACCAACAGCTAGAGATTTATCCGTGGGACTTCAGCAGTGCGATGTGAGTCTCCTCACCATACCAATAGGTCTAAGGCACCAAGGCCGAACCATTTTATGATATGTGGTATACTAGCTGAAGTTGTATTATATGGCATGTAAGTTGGTTATGTGCTAGGAAGTATACTAGTGGTATGCTTGTACGGAAGACCATGAGAGAGCCCATGGTACCTGGATGTAAGACCATGTGGAGAGCCCATGGCTTTCCTATTATGTTGTAGTGTTTATTTTAGATTCATTATTGATATGCCTGGTATGCATGTATATGTGGTATGCTAGTGATTATATGGTATGCTAGTTGTCTTTGTGATACTTGCATGGAAGACCATGGGAGAGCCCATGGCACCTGGATTTAAGACCATGTGGAGAGCCCATGGCTTTCCTATTAAAGACCATGGGAGATCCCATGGCACCTGGATGTAAGACCATGTGGAGAGCCCATGAATATACTATTAAATACCATGGGGGAGCCTATGGCACTTAGATGTAAGACCATGCGGGGAGCCCATGACACCCTGGAGTAAGACCCTAGGACCGAGCCCACGACATCCCTATATGTTGTATGCATGGTTATGTGATTGATATGGTTTATGTAGTTGTTATAGATAATATGGTTATGTGGATTGTGTGAGGTATTCTTTGGGAACTCACTAAGCTTCGTGCTTACAGTTTTGTTTATGGTTTCAAGTATCATTGTTTTGGAAAGGAAGGGCTCAACTTGATTGCAGCGCACACACCCGCGTTTTCCGCATTGTGTGATTTTGGGATGAACTCTGATAAATATTTTTAATTAATCATGTTTTTGGAATGTTTGATTTAGAAGATAACTATGTTTGACTATGGTAAAAATAAATTTTTTACCCTTGATTTTTGGGTCGTTACACCAAGGCAGCAACTCACTATCGAAATATATTAACCTTACTAAGTTTATTTCATTCGGTCTTTATATGAAGCAATGTCACTTTGGGAATCCTTAATAACATATTCCAGACCATTATTAAGATTTATAATCTTAAGGGTTTCTTTGCAAAATATTTGTAAACTGAAGGGTTTTTTCACAAATAATATTTCATGGTAACTTAAAAACCTGCTATAACATGTAAAAAGGGCAAAACCGACAAAAAAATGGTAAATTTGCGGTATAAACGAACCAAAAATCCGTTGGAGGCTAAAATCGATATTTTCAGCCAAACTTAAAGCTTTTTATGACATTATCCCAACATAACTTTCACATGTTTTTTTATAAATCCTATCTTTGTCACCTGACGCCCACACATGGACTTCTCTCGTAATCTGTCTTCTATTTCTTCCTTCTTATGTGCTTTCTACAAGTGAGCTTTATCTTTGACCTTTTTGCTTTGCAATCCTTGACAACGTGGTTCAACTCTTTATAATTGTGATATACTATTTTAAATTCATAATTTAATGTTTTCTCTGCTAGAGCAGAGTTTGGTTTATGCTACGTAGGTTGACTTAGCTGAAATGGTTTACTATATCGAGGTTGGTTGATGGTTGGTTGTTTGTTAAGGTTCATTTAGTATTTTGATTTTTGGTACGGTAGGTGTCTTTGATATCCTAGATTTGGTATTATGGTTTTCATATGATATGCTTATGAGGCGTTGATTTCAGTGTTTTTAGGATTAGGAGTGTGATATACAATGTTTTTAGGAGTAAGAGTATTAAGATGTCACAACCAGAAAAGACCGGTTTTGTTTATACTTTATTTCAAAATCAGAGTAACCTTTTAATAAAAAAGTTGCGGAATTTGTCCCAAAACACTAATATGATAAAGAGTTATCAAAAGCATTTCCATAGAAATGTATTTCTTTAAAAGACTCAGGATGTCATGTTCGATACAGTACATAAGTATAAACAATACAATATAAGCCTTACTACATTATTTCATATCTACAGGCCTATATCTGTAATCTCTCATCCCAACACATCACAACTATGCTCGAGTACCACTACCTGTAATACATAAAACTGAGTGGGTCAGGCTTGGGAGCCTGGTGAGCACATAGGGTTTTCAACCCAAAATAAATAAGTTTATTAATTTCAACGACCAACAATAACCCGATTACCCGTTCCCGTTATCCTCACATTACGTCCCTAAACACCTATCATAAGGGACATATCCTAAGGATCATCATCGGGATGGACACCACTGCTAAGGGGGTTCCTTAGCAATAAATTTCCTAAAGGCAACCATGCAGGGGATGAAGTACACCAGTGAACACATCGTTCACAAACACCTACAGGTTGCGAGCCTGTCAGCGTTCCACTGGACTATCTAGAAGAGTCTGTGGTTGTCATCTATACTCCACTAGATGACTGGATCAACAACAACAACATCGAGGCCTCTCATCATTTTATCACACATCACCTATTACATCTACCCATGTTTTACCCCCAACATTTTCGTAGATATAAAATACATATACAGTTTAAATCATTGAAAACATGTATAAAAACGTTCATGCAGCATAGATAGCAAGTATTCAGATAATATGCACACATAGCACGTAATTTATATAAAATACTTCATATATATGTGTAAGATGAAAGTAACTATGCACTCACTTGAAAATGTGGTGAATCCGAACTCAGACAGCGCTTCGCTTCTTAAAAACAATTTTCTTCGACGAAACCTAGTATTATTACAACTAGAGTTTATTCTATTATTCGCCGACACTAATTAATAGTCTAGCTATTATTACTATTATATAAGCATCAAACAATATTTATATAACCCATAATAATAGCCCAAGTACTTATTATAAGTTGCTAATAACGTTACTATAATTAAATAAATGATATATTAAAAATAGCGTAGGCGTAGCTCACTTACAGCAGGTTTTATAGAAAATCGGGTTTTGCTTGAAGCAACGTTCCCGAGCAAAAAATCTCTTCTTCTCGGAGCCGTCGAGCACTCCGGGGCTTCCGCCTCGTGCTAGGGAGGTTCCCTAGGCTTTTCGGAGGGTTTTGGGGCTAGAGAGAGGTTCTAAAGAGAGAGTAAAGAGAAGAAAGAATGGAAAAGGTGTGAAGAAAATGAGGGTGAGAAATGTTATATTTATAAAGTGAAAATTAGCTGAACTTGGTGTCACATGTCACCATCTAGTGGCAAGACTTGGGGAGAAAGCAATGGCCAAGATTGTGCCATATAACCCATTTTCGCACAGCACACTTCTGACTTCTAAAATACGTAACTTTCACATACGACCTCCGTTTTTGACGTTCTTTATATCCACGCGTAGGTAATAATAAGATCTACAACTTTCATTTTGACTCCGTCGGCTAATTCTCGGCCGATCTTAAATTTAACAGTACAAGGAGATTATACTGTTAAACGTCCGCGTAAAATTCATAACTTCTACATACGGACTCTGTTTTTGTCTGTCCTTTACCATTGATTTCCTATTAATGAGATCTTCAACTATCATTTAGGTCGCGTAAGCCAAAAACCGCTCGAACTAAAGTTCGAGTTTCGGGCCGTGCACTGCTAAGCCGAATCATAGAAAAATCATAACTTCCTCATACGAAGTCAGATTTGGGCGTTCTTTTTATGGATGTTCTCAGTTTAAAATATAATACAACTTTGGTTTAGATCACTAAGGCTAAAAAGTCCTTCATCGTAAATTCACTATTTACGTCTCCCGATGTCGTGCCGGTTTTGCCTTAAAACTTCGGCGAGCCATAACTTCTTCGTTATAACTCGGATTTAGGCGTTCTCTATATCCCCGGAATCCTTGTTTCGACTACTACAACTTCAGATAAAGGTATTGGGCTTATCTCATACTTTAATTTTGACGCTTATCTTTATTCTTTATTAATTATACATTTAAAATTAAATAATAAGTACATAAATACACATAATTCACATAATACTCAAATATTTCATCTTTATTACTTCAAAAAGAGTTAAAATAGTTGACCTAGACTATTACATTGTCAAAAATGCTTAGCCTTGAAATCCAGGCGTTACATCGGGTAACTTAGTAATCTCGAACTCTGTAAACATTTGGTCTAGCATCCGCCTAATCATATGAAATAAACACTCTTAATCATACATCTCTCAAGGCTAGACTATTCCCTCTCTTAGTTCTCTCAGAAGGGTAAAAGACCATTTCACCCATCTCGTGGCTCAAATACCCTAAAGTTGACCAAACCCTAAAAGTCAACAGAAGTCAACTCTATAGGTTACGTTGCGCGTACCAAACATGTACGTTGGGCGTACCCGGCGTCCTCACATAAATGGGGTATGCGACCCTTACGCCGCGCGTACTGGGATTACGCCCCGCGTAACTCCCAGTTTCAGTCTCTTAAGCTCTTGAGGTCTTAAACAGTTAAAACACACGTCCAACTTCTAGATCTGACCATTTCTAAGCCTCTTAAACCATAAAGTTGGTGACTTTAAGCCTTTGCATGGCTATACAAGTCACTAACACCCATAACATTCCATTTCCAACCCCAGAAAGCTCATAACTCAAACATGACCCCATAACAACGACCAAGTTGGGATTTTTATAGATCTATAACACAAATATCACTGAAATGGGACAGATCTAGGTCCATGGAGTCCATTACACTCATAAAGTCTCCACCTTTTGGACTTTTAACCCTAGAAATGGTCCATGAAATATCAAACCAAATAAAGAGGAAAGTTTACCTCTAGATGAAGCTCCTTCCTCTGAAGATCTCAGATCCAAACTTACACTTCAAGCCCTAGCCTCCACAAGCTCCTCTCCTTCTTCTTCCTAACACACCAAGGCACTTTTAGCTCCAAAACACTCACACTCAAGCTAAGGACGATGGAAGGCTCTCTTAGTGTTTCACTCTCTGATATGGAAGCTGAGAAATGAGCCTTAGCATCCCTTACATAGTGCACAAGCCAAATATTTGGGTTTGCATCTGGGCCTGCTACGCCCAGCGTACCTAGGCGAGTCCGCGTCCAACTTAAGCACATGAGTACGCGCATCGTACTCCCCAATACGCCCAGCGTACTCATTTGCTACAAGAACTCACATAAGGGACTAATCTTGACAACTTGAAAAAATGGAAGGTTTAAATAGCTTTACCTAAATTTCGGGATGTTACATTTCCCTTCATCTTTCATCAATCCTAAAATGTTTTCAAAGGATAGATAAATGGTTGATACAATTGAATGAATATGGTCACCTATAGAGTGAATGACAACGTCTTCTGGAAATTCAACTTCAACTTCACCATCATTAGAACCACCAATATTACCTTCACCAATTTTAAGAATCTACTCATTAAATTTTTTATCTCATCCAAATCATTAGTTAGACAACCGAACTAAAGCCTCATGTTTACGGTTAAACGTAAAACTATACATTAACGTCATATTTTGGATGAATATGATGCATGCACAATATCTGAATGATTACCTCTTTGTATTGATGGAAGAATTTGTCTAAAGTCACCTCCAAATAAAATGGTCATACCTCCAAATTATTGTGGAAGATAAATAGCTATAAAGCAATGATATCCTTTTTATCGACCATATTTAATGTGTAGACTTCACTGTCATTGAACTGTTCGTCAGAGTTCTCTAATACTTTTGTATTGGCATGTGATATCCCTCTAAGACAATGCCACATAAAGTTGGCCAAACGAAAAACCGATTCTAGGAGATAAATACCTACATTTGGAATTGTTTGTTCCTGAGCTTTATTGATTGTCATTGTAAAACATAATCAAATTAGAAATTGTTTTCTTATTAGCTTGAATGGGAACATGTCATCTTCATGCGGACATAAAGGAATCATTGGACCAAATCTCTAGAATAGTTTATTTCGACTATTAGTGATGCAACGATACCAAATAGTTTCTTTCGATGATTAGTTTCAGACATTTATTTATGGGTTTAAGGTTTATAGGGAGGTTGTGTTGCAATAAATATTAGCAAATTGGTTAAAATATTAAACTTATTTATGAATTCAAATTTGTATATGTTCTTAGTGGGAACATGTTATACTTTAAAGAACATGAAATATTTGTTCTTGTATCATCTCCCATTCATATATAATTATAAATTAATCCTAAAGAAAATAAATAGTTATTTTGTCAAAATATCTGTTTAAAAATTAAAATAATATGTGAAGTTTATTTTAAAACGGGTTGATGCTTGTGCTCTTTTTCATAATATGATTTTCATATATGAAAAACATAAACCTTGATTAGTTTTATAATTTGACAAATTAAAACATGATTACTTTTATATATTTAGACAAAATTTTCGTATACAAAAAATTAATCGTTTAAAGATCATAATGAAATAGAGAATCGATTAATTGGTTGTTATATAATTTTTGTTTTTATAAGGTGGTAACCTCGTTATGTATTATTTAAAAACTTATATTATATTATATTATATATATATATATATATATTATAATGTAAATTATTTTAAAATAAGCTATATAAATTTTAGAATTAATACAACTAATAAAACAAAAAGATTATGGTTTAACTTTTGCATTATTAACGTAATAGTATATAAAAAGGAATAATTTTGGTTTTTAAATGATTTTACAAAGTGATTATTTAAAATCAGTCATCCAAACCTTATTATTGCAAAACATAAATGCTACTGTCAAATTAGCTATTAGATATTTCACAAAGGAAAGACAACACTCTCATATTTGTAGGTATTATAGGTATTTATCCTTTGTACATGTAAAAGTAGTAAAATCAACAGGGAACCTAACAATTTACGATATACGTAAATAATCAAATGCATAGCAACTCGATAACATTAATTGAAAATGTTCAAGGTTTAATGTTGGAAGTTTGATGTACAATTTGGGAATTGATTCAAGAGTTACTACAATTCAAAGTCATTGCCTGTTTTGGAGGATTACTCTAAGTACATTGATTACTCAAAGTACATTGATTACTCAAAGTACATTGCTAATCTCAGTCGAGGTCACTAATATGGTTGATTGTCTGATCTTGGTTGATTTGATGTGTTATTCGCAATCATGATATCAATGTGGATAGTCCACAGACCATGTGTTGGGTAACACCTAAGTGAAACATTTTGACACATTTAGAACAACATAAATCCATTACCTTGCATGGGAGAGTTGGGTAGGGCCAATCAACTGTTTCAGGAAGACCTTATTACAGTAAATTAAAAACATTAGGTTCTATATGCAACATTGTTTTGTACATTTATTACATTCTTTCTGGTAAAAAATCCTTCAAATGTTTCCTGGTAATGATCATTAGAAAGTACAAAACATGTCAAATAACTTTTTAGATTTATTATATCTCGAAGTTATTTTATATGTTATTTTGAGAACATCTAAATAGTGTGTAAGCTACTAAAATTGAATAAAGATTTTAAATAAATTGGGTTAGTCAAAACTGAGTTTTTCTTTTTCTTATTTGGGTGTCATATCAAGATTTTATCCTTTTCCAAAAGGATTTCTCCTCATATGTTCATCAAGGTAGGCATTCAATGAATCTACCTGGCAGTTAAAGAAATTCAAAAAAAGTTATTTTAAAAGTACGATGCTATTAATGAAATTCTTTTTAGAAAAGTTCAATGCTATTAATGAAATTTGCTTCCAAAACACTGTCCTACAAATGAGCTTCAATGTAGGAAAATATGAAACATTTCAATATCATCTAAAAATAATCCAAAATAATCTATATTTTTAAGTACAATGCCAATAATGAACTTTTTTTTTTTTGCAAATTTCAATACTAAAAACAAATTTTCCCTAGAAAATTGTCATATTAATGACCTACTAATTAACATTTAAATTTATATATTACAGAAATGGTTCACATGTGAACAAAAGTACATAAATGATCCATATTTGAAATGTTTTTTTTACATAAATGGTCTATATGTGAAAGAAAATGAAATGTACTTTCCATTAACAAAATGTTTTAAAAAATCCTATTAATGAGCTCTAATGTACAAAAAAATAAAGCTTTTCTAGATTAACCAAAAAGAATACGAAAAAGTCATTTTTTGAAACTACGATGTTATTGATGAACTTTTTTGCAAAGTTTAATGCTATTAATGATTTTTTTTTTCTAGAAACAATCTTTTAAATGAGCTTCAATATACAAAAAGTATAACTTTCCATACAACCAATTAAAAATAATCCAAAAAGGTTATTTTTTTAAGAGTACGATGCTATATATGAAATTTTTATTGAAGTTTAATACTAAAAACAATTTTTTTCCTAGAAAATCTCCTAATATAAGGTTAAAAGAACATATTCTAAAATACTTATCGATCTACATGAGCAAGAATTAAACGTTTCCAAATAAGGCATATAAATCGTCCTCCTTCTATAATGAATTTCAAAGCCCCACAATGTGAAATCCTCTGAGTAGCAGCATTCCAGAACTTAAATCATATTGGATAATCAAAATGAAGAGAATTTGCAATAAAAAATAATAATTGTCACCATCTTATACAAGTATTAGATATTATTGGGGTGTTAGATAGTGTATTAACTTGCAATTAAATATAATTTTCAAAGAAAACTTAGTATGAAAAACTAACCAAGCTGATCAACGGCTAAAGGAGGGCATTATAACTAAAACATAAACAAAGAAATATTAGTGATGAAAAGGGAAACTTTAAGGAGTAAACATACAAATTTTGTGACATCCCCAAAATCACGGCCAGAAAAGACCGATTTTGTTTATGCTTTATAAAAATCAGAGTACTTCATTTTATAAAAAGGTTGCGGAATTTGTTCCCAGAAAAACATGGTAAATACGTTATTAAAACATTTTTGAAGAAACGTATTTATTTCATTTTAAAACGTTTGGGATGTCATCGTTAATACAGGAACATAAGCATAAACAAAACTTACAATTATTCACACTAGTGGTCTACATCTCTTTAAATCTCTCAGTGTAATGTCACTTCATATCAACACCTGTGATATAAATAAACTAAGTGGGTCAGGTTGGGAAACCTGGTGAGCACATAGGGATTTCAATCCCATAATGTTATACCATATATATAGTTTAAAATTCACAAAATATACAATTTCACCATACATATATATAAACAACTCTTATCCCACCCCGTCGATCCTCGCAACGAGGCTATCCATACTCTCGGACCTAAGATTAGTCGTTTTACCTACTCCATACTCTCGGATCAGAAATGAACGAATTTACCAAATCCATACTCTCGGACTAGGGACGAATGACTAATCCATACTCTCGGATTAAAGATGAATGATTATGCCTAATCCATACTCTCGGACTAGGGACAATAGCTAATCCATACTCTCGGATTAACGAATGATTATGCCTAATCCATATTCTTGGACTAGGGACAATGACTATGTCTAATCCATACTCCCGGATAAGTGACATATACTAACTTCTATTCTCTGAGTTACATCACTTGTACTCGTAAGAATATACTACCCAATATTCCTCATATTTAATTTAGGTCTACTCTTTATCCTAAATTATCAAATATAATCAGGTATGTTCTTTAACACGAATTTCAAGCAACATCAATTAACTCGCACATAAACATATAATTAATATTTCAATCAATACTTGTATTAAAATCATGTTCATGAAAGGGACTATGCACTCACCTGAGAAGGTGGTGACTGGGGGTTGGTTTCTGTTCCCATTTGCATTCACGTTTCCGCTACGGGTTCTTGCCATCTTGATCTATACACCAAATAAGGTGAATCTAGATCTTTACTTAGGATTGACGGTTAAATCATCCTTATCACTCCGAAACGTTTATATGCTAGTTCTAATATCGTAGTCGTACGTTTAGAATCCTAAACACATAAGGTTTCCAGATCCGATCGGCAACAGACCATAGATCCGAACAACTAACAGCATATCAGGCACAAGTATTTAGCACATAAAAGCATTTTAGGCGTAATTCCTAAAATAAGCTAGTGCTCACACCTCACAATCATCGCTTAGCATTCTAAGTTTAAGTCTAGAAATAAATCCATATTCCTAGTTCGCTTAAACTAATGCTCTGATACCAACTGTGACATCCCCAAAATCACGGCCAGAAAAGACCGATTTTGTTTATGCTTTATAAAAATCAGAGTACTTCATTTTATAAAAAGGTTGCGGAATTTGTTCCCAGAAAAACATGGTAAATACGTTATTAAAACATTTTCGAAGAAACGTATTTATTTCATTTTAAAACGTTTGGGATGTCATCGTAAATACAGGAACATAAGCATAAACAAAACTTACAATTATTCACACTAGTGGTCTACATCTCTTTAAATCTCTCAGTGTAATGTCACTTCATATCAACACCTGTGATATAAATAAACTGAGTGGGTCAGGTTGGGAAACCTGGTGAGCACATAGGGATTTCAATCCCACAATGTTATACCATATATATAGTTTAAAATTCACAAAATATACAATTTCACCATACATATATATAAACAACTCTTATCCCACCCCGTCGATCCTCGCAACGAGGCTATCCATACTCTCGGACCTAAGATTAGTCGTTTTACCTACTCCATACTCTCGGATCAGAAATGAACGAATTTACCAAATCCATACTCTCGGACTAGGGACGAATGACTAATCCATACTCTCGGATTAAAGATGAATGATTATGCCTAATCCATACTCTCGGACTAGGAACAATAGCTAATCCATACTCTCGGATTAACGAATGATTATGCCTAATCCATATTCTTGGACTAGGGACAATGACTATGTCTAATCCATACTCCCGGATAAGTGACATATACTAACTTCTATTCTCTGAGTTTAACTCACTTGTACTCGTAAGAATATACTACCCAATATTCCTCATATTTAATTTAGGTCTACTCTTTATCCTAAATTATCAAATATAATCAGGTATGTTCTTTAACACGAATTTCAAGCAACATCAATTAACTCGCACATAAACATATAATTAATATTTTAATCAATACTTGTATTAAAATCATGTTCATGAAAGGGACTATGCACTCACCTGAGAAGGTGGTGACTCGGTACTCGGACAGCGCTTCGTTTACTTTAAAATAATTTCCTTCGACAAAACCTAGTATTATCACCAATAGATTTTAGTCTATTATTCGCCGAGACTAATTAATAGTCTAGCTATTATTACTATTATATAAGCGTTAAAAAAAATACTTATATAACCCATAATAATAGCCCAAGTATTTATTATATGTTCTTAATAACGTTAATATAATTAAATAAAAACTATATTAAAAATAGTGTAGGCGTAGCTCACTTACAGCAGGTTTTATAGAAAACCAGGCTTTGCTTGGAGCAGCATTTCCGAGCCGAAAAGCTCTTCTTCTCGGAGCCGTCGAGCACTCCGGGGCTTCCGCCTCATGCTAGGGAGGTTCCCTAGGCTTTTCGGGGGATTTCGGGGCTAGAGAGAGGTTCTAGAGAGAGAGTAAAGAGAAGAAAGAATGGGAAAGGTGTGAAGAAAATGAGGGTGGGAGAGGTGGTATTTATAGGGTGAAAATGGCTGAACTTGGTGCCACATGTCACCATCTAGTGGCAAGACTTGGGGAGAAAGCAATGGCCAAGATTGTGCCACATCACCCATTTTCGCACAACACACTTCCGACTTCTAAAATCCGTAACTTTCACATACGACCTCCGTTTTTGACGTTCTTTATATCCACGCGTAGGTAAAAATAATATCTACAACTTTCATTTTGACTCCGTTGGCTAATTCTCGACGGATCTTAAATTTAACAGTACGAGGCGTTTAGACTGTTAAATGACCGCGAAAAATTCGTAACTCCTTCATACGGACTCCGTTTTCGTCTGTCTTTTTACCGTTGAGTTCCTATTAATTAAATCTTCAACTCTCATTTATTTCACGTAAGCCAAAAACCGCTCAAACTAAAATTCGAGTTTCGGGCTGTACACTGTTAAGCCGAATCTTAGAAAAATCATAACTTCCTCATACGAAGTCAGATTTGGGCGTTCTTTTTATCGACGCTCTTAGTTTAACATATTCTACGACTTTTGTTTAGATTGATAAGGCTAAAAAGTCTTCTATCGTAAATTCACTATTTACGTCTTCCGGTGCCGTGCCGGTTTTGCCGTAAAACTTCGGCGGGCCATAACTTCTTCGTTATAACTCGGATTTCGGCGTTCTTTATATGTACGGAAACCTTGTGACATATTCTAAAACTTGGTTAAGACTATTCATTCTAAATAATCTTTTGTTGAAAAGTCATTTTTGACCCTTATTGCCTCTAAATTGACTAGCCCGGATCTGCGGGCGTTACAAATTTAAACCATGAAAGATAACAAAATCCACAAGTATATTTTTAAAGTAATTTAAATCGGTATATTTATAAAGTAATTTAAAAAAAAGTAATTTAAACCAGACCGTAGATTTATCCTAGTATTGTTCCCTTAAGCATTTCATCGAGCAGGTAGTAGACAGATAGACCAAACAAAATTTCCAAGTATCCAAATCAAGCTCTCAAGTCCTAACACATCAAAACAAACGAAAAAAATAAAAAATTAGATTTGTGATTTGAACAACCAAAAGCGAAGGACATGATATACCTTGTGTATGAGTCCATCGTTTATAATTGGATTGCTCAACTTATTGAACACTTCGTCAAAAGTATAAAGAAAATGGGGAATCCCATAGAATGGTCCGATTCAAATTTCGAAATAACACAACTGCGATAATTAATTTTCAAACCACAAAATTTGATACCCTCATAGTATAAAAATTAAAATATATTTTGCTTACATTCACAAGAACCCCAATGAACTCGATCAATTCTATTGTTCGTTAACTCCAATTTCGACCTACAAGAAATCCAAAAAATCAAGCAACTTGAGTAACAATCATTTTCATGTTGTTGAAACTTTAGCACAAATATCAATGAAGAGTACAAATAGCAGTTATCAAGAAATAAGTATATATGAGTTAACTAAGAATTTGTCAAGTGGAATTTGAGTTACTTGCTTTCTTACATTTCCCTGATGTGATTATAATTCCAATCGTTCGACTAAAAATCTAAACTGTTAAGTAAAAATCAAAACAACCCGCTTTATGTGTATTTTTGAGAGAATGGAGAATGGAGATGATCAATAGCCTAATATAAGAAATCATCAATGGTTTATGGAGATTTACAAAGCAGAAGCATACCTATCGGTTTTAAATATGGATAAATCCCTGATTTTGTGCATACTTGATGGAATTTAAATTTCGTTTCTGATTTTTTAGAATAATTGATGGTTACATAAAAGATTGATTGGGATTAACGAATTGAAAATGGTCTTTGACTCTTACAATTCTAGACACCTTAAAATCTTAAATTTAGATCAAATAAAATATTATGACATATTGAATAAACATAATCAAAAGGTGGTAATTATGTTGTAGACATAGAAGGTAATAAACAATAAAATAAACAATTTATATTAAAAGGACCGTTATACCCTTGCATCTTTCATAAGCAACCAAAAGTCATAAATATCCGTTTGTACTCTTTAATAGAGTGTAATATTTAAAGAATTATCAAATAACCTTGATCATAGACATGGATGACCAAACCTTGTAGCCATCACATGTACAATATTACAAAAAAAATTATAAAAAAATAAACTATAATTATGATATCTCTTCTAGGGTACATATGATTATTGAAATTAATGTCTACAAAAATCTTCAATATTCAAGTGGTTCTAAATACAACTACCCTCCAGTTCTATGCCCTTGTCTTCACCCTACTCCTAAGCAGAAACGATGCCTCAAATACTCTAAAAAACCTGAAAGATTAAAATATACACACAAAAAGATGAAAAAGGGTAAAATGAACTTTCGAATATAACAACAATATTTTATAGACAATACTACAAACAGACTAGAAATATGCAAATAGAGACGAAAGAACATCAAAATTAGATTAACATCATACACTCGTTTAGTCTTATCTTTCTTCTTCCCTTATAGGTGGTTATAAAATATTTTCTATTTTGTGATGGATTTTTGAATTACTTTTTTGAGATATGTTAGGTTGCAAAGAATGGAACAACAAATAAATGGAATGGATAGGTAATCGTAAAGCAAGATAATAGAATGAGTAATTCGCTTCCAGAAACATGTTTGTGAGGCGTGGAATGGAACATAATGACAATTTCAGACGATTTTTATTTTATATATTGCAATTTAAAGTATAAAGATAATCCTTCATATATATTTGTTTAGTTATTATTATGTAATTAAAAATGGTTTATATTCCAACTTTTATAAAAATATCTTCTCTTATTGATGAGAAAATCTTGATACTCATAATGTTCCCAAAGCTATTTTCAAGAGTGTAAAGTGTACCCATTTATCCTTGATAAAGTAAACTCAATAAGAAGATTCAAACCAATTAAACAAAAGAATAAGGTTGTGCAAGGTTTTTACTATACTTCTCGGCATGCCCAGACAACACAAGTTAAACAAGAAAATCTGCTAATTAACTAAAATTAATCAATCCCAAACATTTTCCAATAAGATTTATCGATGTAATCTATTTACATGGTATACTAAAACTTTGTCTTTTCTTTGCTATTGAGTTTAAAAGATTTTTTATAGTATTAAATAAGGATCGGTGAATAACTTATTTCTAAGAGCCCAATTTGTATTTTTATAAAAAGATGTTTTTTTTTTACAATAAATCAAAACACATATCACCAGTGGGTTTTGTTGAGTTGTAGAATATGTGGATCATTGGTATAAGGGTTTGAATTCCATCTACAAATCCAGGAAGGGATCATATAGGTAAAACATTATAGACATTGACTCGAGCATATCTTCCATTCATGACCTGGTAAGCCACAAAAAAATCATTGACTAAATTGATATACAAAAATGTAAAAATAAAATATAAAATCAAAATATACAAATTCACTACCTAGTGGACATATCTTCCAAATCGAAACAATGGATGAGAGGTATTGGTGCTGCTGTGTCCATCATTTTGCTCTCTAGATACCTATAACTTAAAAAATCAAAATCAACAATACATATAATAAGAACAAAAATCGAATTAGATTCAGAAAACATAACCATTATAGAGTTAAACTTAAATAGAAAGGTTTTACAAATTGGATCTTCATAGTTAAAACATAATAAAAGAAACATAATCTAAAACGTACCCAAAATCAATCTAAATTATGATCAAATTAAAGTAGAATCCAAAGAAATTTATCTCTATGTCATTCCTTCTTCTTCCATGATGATCAAACACACGAATGATCCACACAGATCGAAGCCCACAAATATTCTATTTCTTTTTTCCCCAAATTTCTTCTCCACTACAAAATTTAGGTTAGATTATTATATAAAGAAATGAGGGGGAGAGCGCAGGAGTACTGGTAATGAGGGATGGGGCAGGGTATTTTTTTTCATTTTATTTTTGGTGAGATTTAATTGTTATTAATATAATCCCTAACTTAATGCATTTTATTTTTGTTAGATTTAATTGTCATTAGTATATTTACTAATTTAATTCATTTTATTTTTGTGAGGTTTAATTGTAATTAATAGAATTCTTAATTTAATTCATTTTATTTTTGGTGATATTTAATTGTCATTAATAGAATTCTTAATTTAAAACATAATATATGTTTTATAAAATTGTAGACAAAATTAAATGGTTGAGAAAGATAATGTCAGCAAATAATCCAAAAGTGGAAAAAATAAAATTGAAATACAATCAATGGTCCAGATTTTTTTTTCATTTTAGAATTAAGGATTTTTTTTTAATAATATTAAGAAATTAAATACATGGCATTTACTGTATTAGGAATTTTAAATATAAAGGGTAATTATTTTGAGTTAGATAGGATAAGTAATCGTATATTGATACAACTATATATATAATCTTCGCTTTTTTTTATAACAATGCACTTTATGTTTTTTAATTTTATAAAAAAATATATTTATTTTTATGTCACTTTATACCATTATGGTTAAAATATATTAACCATTAACCATAATTATTAACCGATTAAAACCATTAACCAAAACTAATATTAACTGCTACCCTGAGTATCGAAATACATTAACCAATTATAATAATTATGATTTGATTTTTATCAATAATCAAACCAAATTGCCTCATACATAACCTAATCTATTGGATGTATTGGAATGAAACGATTCATGGAGTAACCTTCGAAATGAAATTAGAATTTATGGAAATTAGAAGATCCATACTGGAATGGAGTCTTGATCCAATAACCAATATGGTTTTCTGACTTGAGGTGTATCGTGAGCTTTAGATACCCTATTAAGGGCATGTTTTTTCATTATTAAATCATGTATGTATTAAAATCATTAAAAGGAATGAGTTATAATATTTAGGGAGATATGTAAAAAAGTCTTTATTTATATTTTGATTCTATTGACATAAAAGTCATTCCTAATTTATTTTTATTTTAATAGGAAATCTTTATAAAAATCTCAATATTTTAGAAAAACTTACATTTTAGTGTTGAAATATTTTTTTAATAAAAAAACCCAAAAAACCAGCAATTTTCTTCAATTTAGTCCTTATTAACATGCTATATCATCCCGATTTATAACCTTACAAAAACATATTTTTCGGAGAAAAAAAAAAAGATAGAGCAACTCAAACTTGAGATCTCCTTCTCACAAAACACGTCTTCTACCAGCTAAACCCAAGAGTTTTTGTTGAGTTATATCCTAAACACTTCCTCATAATATGTTGTAACGAAACGTTTTTTTTTCGGAGTAAAGTTGTAGAAAGGGGAGTGGAACCTAAGACTTACGTATCCAAAGAAAACAAATCCTCTGCAACATGGTTTTTGTTTTTCATCATTCACATTCCAATATAATTATTAATCAATGAATATTTAAATCTAATTATTATTTCTATTCTTATTATTGTAAAAGGATAATTTCGTATGCCCTTGCTAAAAATTTAAATATCATATTTACCCGATCTAAACTCTAATTATAATATTTGCCATTATTAGTGTTTTTTAATATCAGATATATCCAAATCTAACTTTTTGATAATTTTTATTGATTTATAATTTTTTTCCATAGTTTTTAATCATTATAACTAAAAAAGCATTGTAAATGGACAATAATGGCCTCATTGCTAATTTCCAATACAACACACACATACATATATATATATATATATATATATATATATATATATATATATATATATATATATATATATATATATATATATATATATATATATATATATATATATATATATATATGGAAAAATGAATATACCCTTAAAGGTATATAAGCTTAGGTACCAAAACCCACCATAATATAAAGTTTTGTATCACATATACATATTGTAATTGTCCAATGTTCTTCTAATTCATCTTCTAACTTGATATAAGTTCAATATTTTTATAAATTTTATATTTATCTTCCTCTTACATAATTTTCATTTTTAACAATAATATATATAGCCTACTAGGTGTCCGGCATAAAGATGTGATGTAAGAGGAAGTTAAGAGTGAAATTTCGAAAATCTTGAAAGTAATCAAGTTAGGGTTGAATTTTAAGAACACTATAATGAATATATCAAACAAAATGACGTATTATGGTGAGTTTGGGTACCTAAGTTTCTATACCCTTAAGGGTATATTCACTTTTCCCATATATATATATATATATATATATATATATATATATATATATATATATATATATATATATATATATATATATATATATATATATATATATATATATATATATATATATATATACTTTTAAAACCATATATACATATTTTTACAAATCAAACGTAATATTTTTTACAATAATAATATAACAATAATAAGAATAGAAGTAATAATTAAAGTTAAATCTTCAGTGGTTAATAGATATATAAAAATGTGAAGAAAGAAAACTAAAAAGGATGTTGCAGACTAGTTGGTTTAGGGTTTGCGTGATTTGGATTTGTATTTCTGGGATTGGACTCTCCTTTCAACCATTTTTTGCCCAAAAAAACATTTCGTAAAACATATTATGAGGAAATGTTTAGGATAAAATTCAACAAAAGCGTTTAGCCTAATTGATAGAAGGCGAGTTTATGGAGAATTGGAGATAGGGGTCGTGAGTTCGTGGATCTCTATCTCTTTTTTCTCCGAAAAACAGTGTCTTTTTAAAAGTTATGAATTATACCGACATGATCATGCCACATCTATATTTGTTCCAACTTAGCATGCCACATATGCAGTCCTGATCGGCCAAAATTTTCAAATATTCAAAATTTTAAATATTAAACCAATATTTTCAAATTTTCAAAAGTTCATAGTATTTCAATGTTCAACTAATATATAAAAAATTTTAAAAAAATTAAATTTTGAAGTTTTTCTCCAAAATTTACAAAATTTCTATGTTTTCAAATATACAAATACCAAAATTTACTTCTTTTCTTAAGATATATTAAAATTTGAATAACTTTTCTTATTAATCGGATGATAAATTGTTGTGCTTGTAAAACTTATTATTAAACTTTTATGCTTATTTATTTATATTCTTACGATTAAAGTTAGATTTATAAATTTTTGAATAATTTTTTTAATAAATAATGGTCCCCGATTAATCACCACTTAACCGATTAATCCCTAGACTCCAGTCTACCGACTAGCTAGCGTCTAACGATTTTTGCAACCTTGATATATATATATATATATATATATATATATATATATATATATATATATATATATATATATATATATATATATATATATATATATATATATATATTAAATTCATTTGAAAACAAAACCCTTATATTACAAGTGGCTTAAAAACACACTTCTTACGAAAAATCAACTAAAGTCCTTTTAACGGTATTTAGGATTTGTATTTTAAGGTAAATTGTCAGAAAAATCCCAATATTATCGAAATTTTTTCACTTTAGTTTTTTTTTTAACAGAAAAGTCCCGATTATTTGATTTTACACGATAATATGTTATTTCCTGCTAAAAGAAAAAAAAAAAACTTTTTTGTTAATTTGAGCCAAAATGAAATAATCGGGACTTTTATGTTAAAAAAAATTAGGCCTAAAGTGAAACTTTTCCAAAATATTGGAACTTTTCTAACAATTTTTTTATAACTATTGTAGCATTTATATTAGGGTTATTGTCTTAAAAGCCCTCATATTTACATGAAATATATGGTTATGTCATCAGTCCAAATTTGTGTTCATTAATGCCTCGTATTTAGCTAAGTTTTGTCATTTTGAGCGTTTTATCAAGTTGTGAGTAGAAATAACAGTAGGTGGATGATAGTGATGATGGTGGATCAAAGATGAAGAATGCAGAAGGTGAATTGGAGATGGTGCTGATGGGGGCTACCGATGTTTTGTGGTGAAGGTTGTGTTGTTAGTGTGGCACATGGTGGTTGTAGTGGCAGAGTGTAGTGGTAGTGATGTGTAAATATGAGGGCTTTTAGGGCAATGGTGAATAGGGATGAGCATAGGCGAGTACCCGCCTCAGTGACAAGAACCAGAATCGGAACCGGAACCGGCGGTTCCTAGAAAGTTAGAACCGGAACCAGAACCGCTCTAGGCAGTTCTTGAATTTTTGGAACTGGCGGTTCCGGTTCCGGGAGCGGGTAACCCGGTTACATTAACTTTGTTAACTTTTGTCGATAAAACCGCAACTTAGTTCAATCCAAATTGAATCAATTCAGACCAAAGAGGGACATAATCGGACCAATATATTTTAAACCGGTCTAAGTAACACACACATATTTATATGAAATACTAATATATATATATATATATATATATATATATATATATATATATATATATATATATATATATATATATATATATATATATATAACTGGTTTCGGCGGGTACCCAGCAGGTAGCGGTTCTGAAAAAATGAGAATTTGAACCGGAACCGCTCAAGGCAGTTCCAGTTTCAGAACTGGCAGTTCCGAGGCGGTTCCGGTTCCAAAAGCAGGTACCAGGTTCCGATGCTCATCCGTAATGGTGACCGACTAATAAGATAGAAACCCTAATAAAAGATTAAAATTAAAAAATTTAACAAATATGAGCCATTAATGAACAAAAGACAAACTTTTGTTGATTTGTCCTAAGAAATATGTTTCTAGGATACTTAGTGTGTATAATTGAGCTCTATTTATGAATAACAGACGTTGGTAAACCTTTATTTTTTAGGTGTCGTTCGGTAAGTTGTAGTTTTATAGTAACGTTTTACCCCCAAGGCCTAAAAATTCAACAATAAAGTATCATTTTGCCTAAAAATGCATTTCTTGCGACAAATCAAAAAAGTTCTCTTAAGTTATATAGGATATAGATGATATTTTTATATTGTAATAATGATATTTATTAAAAAGAATCACAGGAAATTCCAAAAATGATATACTATAAATTATCATTATTGTATTTTTTAATAACAAATATCTTTATTTTGAGTTTTTTAATAAATATATATAAATTGTCTTCAAATAAATTTAGTATATAAATGAAAATCTCCAAAAAAAAAAAAAAAAAAAAAGTACTTAAACTTTAGTATTATTAACGGAAAAGTCATTCATGATTTTTTTTTCTTTTTACATTAATACTTACAATGGTTAAATAACAAATAATAATAATAATAATAATAATAATAATAATAATAATAATAATATCTGACTTTTTTTATCAATAAACCAAAATACAAACAATTTTTTTACAGATTTTCCTAATATTTATCTAGATAAAATGTAGTATACATAATATATATTTGTTACGAATAAAATAAACAAAAGTATCAATTTGCTTAACGCTTTGAATTGAAAATTTGAACACTTCAACACATGTCGATGGGTATACAGAGCTTATGAACAAATTGAAAATGAAAATATAAAAAAATAAATAAATACTTAATAACTTAAATAAGGATAAACTACACCAATAGAACTATAGAAGATATAGCAAGGCCAACGATCTAACGAACACCCTATATGAATAAAAAAATAACAAGGGACCAGATACGATAGTTGATAAGAAGTCAAAGGACCATTTGTGTAATTCCTCAAAATCTCAAATAAGAATTTATACGTTGACGGGTTCTAGAGTTACAGCCGAGAGCACCCGTAACCTCTCCTTTAGTCCTTTTCTTCTGAAAACAGAGCACACAGTTGCAATTCGATCTCTAGAAACAAATTACATAGAAGATGAAGATTAGTTGGGATTCATTGATGATACTTTGCTTTGATATCTAATCAAATCTCGGGATATCTATCTATCTAGAGTTGTTTGGGGTCGAATTGTACGTTCTTATCAGCGAATTTAAATTGTTCTTGAATCTGTTACTGTTTCCAAGTATCGAAATCATCATTAAAGTCATTTGAAAAGGATGAGCAATAATCAAGGAGAAACCTCTAGTTCATCAGGTCATGGCAGAAATGAAGGGCAAGAATCTTCTGCAAATTTCAAGAATCCCGGAATAGTTGATGAAGGGGATGAAAAACGCGAAGAGATTCGTAGGATGAATGAAAACCAAGAACTAACTGAAAACTTGAAGAATCTCGAAATTAATCCAAACGGAGACGATGAGGAAGAGACTGTTGCAACGAATGAAGAACACAAATCAACAGAAAATGTGGAGAATCTCGAAGAGACAACAATGGCGGGTGATTGGAATCCGCAGAGGCTAATTCAGTTTGGTATCAATCATGAATCCATCTTAACAATTATGGATCTTTTTGAGGAGCAACTCCTTGGTGCTGGAAGCGAAGTTGAAAGGTCTAGGGTTCAAGAAATGTTTGATGGGTATCGAACTGCTTACATATCCTATTCGGAAAAGTTGAAGAAGGTGATAGAAGAAGGCTCTAGTTCTTCTACTCATGGCAGAAATGAAGAGCAAGAATCTACATCTACCGAAAATGCTGAGAAATGCTCTGGAGATCCGGATGAAGAACAAGAATTGACTGAAAATGTCAAGAATCAAGAAGATCAAAGAACTACTGAAAATGTCGAAAATCTTGAAGAAAAATACCCGGTAATTATGAAGGAAAGTGGGAGGGAAAATTGGTTATCTGCTCTCGTTGATGAGGCACTAATGAAAGGTAAAAAAATCAAAATACCAAAAAGAAGACGAAAATAGAGATTTTTGTTCTTAGATTCTTTAGATTTTGATGTATTTGATCATTCTTTATGATCGTATATTGAGTTCATCATTACATAAATAATAAAACATTTAATTCACTGAATATAGAGATATACACGTGCATGATTTCGAACTTAATAGTTTCTATGATTATAGTAAGCATCATTATTAAAGCAAATTTAAATACAGATCGTATTAACGATCCTATAAAGCAAATGTAAAAGCAACCAAAATTCTAATTTCTAATCACTTCCCCTAATTTAATCATATACTTACTGTTTACTTTGAATTTGGTATGATGATAAAAATCATCAAAAAGTAGATAAAACAAATGAGAGGTATTCAAGAATGTGTTTTGGTAATGCATAAATAAACACCTAAATAAAACGAAATTGTTAATATGTAAAACAATTTTACACTTAGTAAATTACACATAAGAAATATTTCATTTTCATTTTATATTTCTTCTATAAAAATAGGTTAACGACTTGAAAAGGTAATATATTATTTTTTGTATAAACATTTAGTTACCAAAATATTTTTATACATGATTTACGGTTAAACTGTCTTTATTTGTTTAAAAACTATCATTATGACTGAAAATTTTAAATTATGTTCGTTCCCATGTTCATTTGAAAACATGATTATATATTAATAACATGGATATTACATGAATATTGTTAAAACACAATTAAATGGTAGAGAAATCTCTGCAAAAGTTTTAAAATTTTGATCAGTTTGCGGTTTAGCCCCAAATTAATTTTTATTTACGAAAAAAACAAAATACCGGATAATTTATTCGAATTGACCCATTTTCACCGGTACAACTATTTTAGTCGGTCACCTTGTTTAGGTGAATGCCATGTCATTAAATGATTTGCTTATGTGGCTGAATATGTTGTATTTAAGCACATGTTATGCTCCTTCAAACCATAGAACCTCTCGTGCAATGTTTTAAAAACCGGTTTGAACCGGTTGGACCGGGAATCGGGGGAGGGAGTGGTTCAACTATTACCGGTTTTACGTCGATTTCTGAACCAAATTGAATCTGCCGGTTTTTAGAAAAATCTAGTTGAACCGGTCAAAATAAACTGGTTAAACCGGTTAAACCGAATAAAAATATCTGGAAAAGAATCATTTGCATAATAAGCTTTGATGATTTTTTTTCAAATCTATTTTGTTTTCTCTAAATAAAAATATATTGTGTATGTTATAACGTTTTTTTGATGTGTTCTCTATTCATCTAAAACTATACTTTGTTTCAGTATTTTTTTTTTTTTTTTTTTTTTGACGTATATAGATTGATGTAAAACACTAAAACTTCTAGTTATGTGTTATTTTAATGTATTTGGATTGATTTACAACTTAATTTTATGTATATTTTTAATATTTGAACTTGTAAACGTCAAATCATGATTTATATATGTATGTATGTGTAGGAAAATAGAAAATAAAAATAAAAATTATAGAAACCGGTTTACCCAACAGTCGAACTGATTAGCCAGAAACCGATCACCATACCGGCTCAACTAAAAAACTAGTACTTAAAGCATTGCTCCCGTGAAAGAAAAAAAAATGGTCTCTTTGTCTTCTATTGGAAGTAGGCAAGGAAATCGATCATCGAGGAGAGGCTTAAGGTCAAGATGCTTATGTGAAGATCCTGTTGGGAAATGGACTTCATGGAGTGATAAAAAAAATCTTGGATGAAGGTTTATTGGATGCCCCAATTTAGGGTTTGTATTTTTCTTTCTTTCACGATTTCTACCTTATTTCTGTTGAAATTGGACTCATTTTGTGTAATGCAGGACCCTGAAATGGATTGTAAATACTTTGCTTGGGTAAACCCTCCATAACGTTTTGTGTATGTTATAACGTTTTTTGATGTGTTCTCTATTCATCTAAAACTATACTTTGTTTCAGTATTTTTTATTTATTTTTTTTGACGTATATGGATTGATGTAAAACACTAAAACTTCTAGTTATGTGTTATTTTAATGTATTTGGATTGATTTACAACTTAATTTTATGTATATTTTTAATATTTGAACTTGTAAACGTCAAATCATGATTTATATATGTATGTATGTGTAGGAAAATAGAAAAATAAAATAAAAATTATAGAAACCGGTTTACCCAACAGTCGAACCGATTAGCCGGAAACCGATCACCATACCGGCTCAACTAAAAAATTAGTACTTAAAGCATTGCTCCCTTGAAAGAAAAAAAATGGTCTCTTTGTCTTCTGTTGGAAGCAGGCAAGGAAATCGATCATCGAGGAGAGGCTTAAGGTCAAGATGCTTATGTGAAGATCCTGTTGGGAAATGGACTTCATGGAGTGATAAAAAAATCTTGGATGAAGGTTTATTGGATGCCCCAATATAGGGTTTGTATTTTTCTTTCTTTCACGATTTCTACCTTATTTCTGTTGAAATTGGACTCATTTTGTGTAATGCAGGACCCTGAAATGGATTTCAAATACTTTGCTTGGGTAAACCCTCCATTACCAAAATAGTGGTACAAAGACATGTTCGATTTTTACCATGGAAATGGATTCAACCATGATGGATTTGAAGATTTTTTGGAAGAACATGTAAAAATTTTGCAATGAAATTTGTTTTGGATAATGATTTGCATTTCCTTACACTTCAAATTTTGTTTCCTAATCAACTCTTTCAGAAATTGTCTAGCTATCCATGTTGGATCCATAAGTTTTGCATTATTAAAGGTCCTAACACACTTATGCTTATCAACTAATTTCTTAATTTGAAATGATCTTTCAGTGCACATCCAGGAAGCCCTAACCAGGAAGGGACATTGAACTTTTACTTGCTCATCTGTACACACATCTACAAGCCTAACACTATCACATTTTTCGAACCTAATATGATAACCATGTTTTATGGAGTAGTTGGTTAAACAGAGTTTAAGTTGTTGTGGTGATTTATACCTCTCTCCTAAAACTGGCCTCATTTTGCTCCATTTCACCTTTGGATCATGTATACTGTGGCATCCCCATTTTCACGGCCTAAAAAGACCGATTTTGTGTTTATGCTTTATAAAAATTAGAGTACCTCTTTTAATAAAAATGTTGCGGAATTTGTTCCCAGTAAAACATCATAAATATGTTATCAAAGCATTTCCGAAGAAAAGTATTTTTATTCATTTTAAAACATTTGGGATTTCATTGTCAATACAGTAACATAAGCATAAACAGAACTTACATTCATTATCACTAGTGATTTATATCTCCTTAATCTCTCAGTGTAATGTGACTTCATATCAACACTTGTGATATAAATAAACTGAGTGGGTCAGGTTGGAAAACCTGGTGAGTACATAGGGTTTTCAACCCACAATAATATAATTAGTATGTTAAACATCAAGCAATCAATCTAATTACCCATCCCCTTTATCTTCTTTACTCTTAAGGATCTACCTTAAGATTCAGCTATTCCTCGTTCGTTCATTCCTAAGGAGTATCCCAAGGAATCGACACTAAGTCTGCATAGTCGCCAGGGTTTATCTCATTTATTGACAGTGTCATTTTCGAGAGTCCACTCGCAATACCTGTCATTGAGTTTTTAGAGTACACTGGGTGAACACATTGTTCACAACACCTACATGTTGCGAGCCTACTAGTGCTCCACTAGACTATCTAGAATAGTTTGTGGTTGTCATCCATACTCTGCTAGATGACGGGGCCATCGCTTGGGTCATCGCTTCGCACAATATTTAATCACTCATATATCCTCACTCATCATTCATCTCATCTTTCATCGCTCATCATTTATCTCATTTTTCATCGCTCATTATTTATCTCATCTTTCATCGCTCATCATTTATCTCAGCTCTAATCTACCCATGTTTTACCCCCAACACATTTTGTAGATATAAAATACATATACAATTTAGATCATTTAAAACATTTATAAAACGTTTCATCCAGCATAGACATCAAGTATTCAGACAGTATACACACGTAGCACATAATGTATATAAAATACTTCATATCTATGTGTAAGATGAAAGTAACTATGCACTCACTTGGTAAGGTGGTGATTCCGAACTCAGACAGCGCTTCGTTACTCTTAAAACAATTTCTTTCGACAAAACCTAGTATTAATACCGCTAGGGTTTAGTCTAACGTTAACCATGACTAATTAATAGTCTAGCTATTATTACTATTATATAAGCGTTAAACAACACTCTTATATAACTCATAATAATAGCCCAAATAACTATTTTAAGGTCCTAATAATGTTAGTATAGTTAATTAGAAGCTATATTTAAAATAGCGTAGGTGTAGCTCACTTACAGCGGGTTTTTATTAAAAAAATATCGGGCTTCGCTAGAGCAGCGTTTCCGAGCCGAAAGCTTTTCTTCTCGGAGCCGTCGGGCACTCCGGGGCTTCCTTCTCATGCTAGGGAGGTTCCCTAAACTTGGTAGGGGTTTAAGGAGGCTAGAGAGAAGTTAGAGAGAGAAAGAAAGGTTATGGTGTGAAGAAATTATGAAGGATTCATCCTTTATTTATAGAGATTTTATCGTAGAGTAGCCCCCAAGCTTCGTCCGTATCTTCCGTGTACGAGATCCGTTTTCTACGTTCTTTGTATCAATGCATTGGTATTTACAAGTACTACAACTTTCATTTAGACCTCGTCGGCTAATTCTCATTCTATCTCCGATTTGCAAAACTGTATCGAATTTATCGCGCTTGAAGAGTATGAACTAAGTTTCGTCCATATATTTCGCATACGAGCTCTATGAAAAACGTTATTTATATCCACACATTAGTATTTACGAGTACTACAACTTTCGTTTTGATCCTGTCGGCTAGTTCTCACTCTATCTTAGATTTACAAAACTATATCGAATTCACCGCGCTCGAAGAGTAGGGACTAAGCTTCGTCCATATCTTTCGCATACGAGCTCCGTTTTTTACTGTATTTTTATCGTTTAACTCGTATTAATGATATCTTCATTTCTCGTATAGATTATTTTGGCTAAAAATCGACCGATCCAAAATTCAAATTTCGGACTGTGAACTGTTATGCTAAATCTTAGAAAAATCATAACTTTCTCATACGAAGTCAGATTTGGACGTTCTTTTTATGCACACTCTCGGTTTAACAAATAATAAGACTTTCGTTTAGATCGCTAAGTCTAAAATGTATTTTATCGTAAATTCACTTCTTACGATTACCGGTATCGTGTCGGTTTAGCTGTAAAACTTCAACGGGTCATAACTTCTTTGTTATAACTCGGATTTCAGCGTTCTTTATATGTACGTAACCCTTGTGACATATACTATAACTTGGTCAATATTATTTATTATAAATAATATTATATCAAAAATTTCATTTTTGATGCTCATTGTCTCTAAATTCACTAGCCCGAATCTACGGGCGTTACATATACTGCATTGGAAATCTACACCATCTTCATCCTCTTTTTCACTTAACCCTTTTTGTGAAGCACCTTCTTCATCATCTGTCTCATCTTCAAGGTTCAAATCAAGGGACTCATATGATGGGTTTTGAGCACTACATCATTCCTATGGTGTACATGCAAACACTAAAGCTTTGGATCTAGTTTGTCTAATGAACATGCAATAATCATCCAAAGCCATAAATCCTAGATCTAGCATACAATAATCAATATTATCATAATATAAGGTTTAGATCTTACCTTTGATTCTTATGTATCAATAACAATCTATTCCTTCTTGTAATTGGCTTCTAAAAGCTTAGTGTCACAAATATCACACCTCTAATGGCTCACAAACACCAAGAGCAAGAGGATGAATTAGGAGAGGAGAAGGAGACACCAAAAACGTCCAAGAAACTCCAAGGAATGCTTAACCATGTTTTTGGGTGCCCTAGGGGTCTTTATATAGAGATTCTATTAGGATTTTGAGCTAGGAAACCCTAATCTAACTGCTTAGGCCCTAAGCAACCCATAGACTCCCTCCTTAGAGGCCTTGGACGAATTCTCATGGGTTTCCCCATAGATTTCGTCTACTCTAACATCTATGGAGTACATTAGCCCAATATCCAACTATCACACAATTGATAGTTCTAGCCTCCTTTATTTAATTAATGTCTTTTAGCCACAAAATTAATTTTTATTAATTCTTGACTAATATTAATTAAACAATATGATTTCTCTTTTAATATATTATTCATATAATATATTAATAAATCATAATTAATCTCTTTCTCCACAAATCATCCTATCAAGTTGCTTTGGTGAAGGCAACCTAAAAGGATCATACTCACAATCGGGTCAAGTACATACCAAAATAGTTATGGACTTAGACACTAGTCCAACATCATCTCCATTGCTTTCATCGATTTGAACGTCAAGGATGGAACAATCATCTAGGCCTTCTTCACAGAGAGTGTTCAAGAACTTGTCTTTGCATCTAGGCGTTTGTTTCTTTATGAATAGCTCATCAAGTTCCACGTCTATTGTGTCGAAGTCTTCAACGCTCTCCATTATCATCACTAAACAAAAATTAATTTAAATTAATCCATCACGGGATGCAAGAAAATGGAAGATTGCGTGGATGTGTTTGCAATTTCTTACCGTTTGAAGATTGTCGTTTGCTACTTTGGTGCCAGTAACTTCACTTCCTTCAAACGATTGACTGCTTGAATCCAAAGAGTTTTTATTTAACCCTTTTTCACTTTGTCTAGGGTTAGAAATAAAGGGGAACAAGTGAATAACGAAGATCGAGTTCCAGGTCATATAAATGAGGCCACCTAAGCAAGGTGACCGGGTAAAATGGTTGTACCGGTAAAATTGGGTCGATTCGAATAAACTATCCGGTATTTTGTCATTTCTTCAAATAAATTATGCGGTATTTTGTCTTTTTTTCATAAATAAAAATTAATTTGGGATAGATTGTGTAAACTAACCCAAAACTTTAAGACTTTTCCGGAGATTTCCCTAGATGTTAATTACGTAGATAGTATTAACATATATTAGTGTACTGTGATGTACTGTACTCATGTTGTAGTTAATGCATTGGCCACACTAAAAAGTATAAATGGAAATAAATAAATAATGATATTTATAGAATATAAATTTTATTATTTATCAACCTTAGCAAATAAAAACAAATAGTATTTGTTATTTATTAATCAAGTGCGGTTTATACGTAAACAAACATTTTTTTATTGTTAATTAAATAATGATAATTTGATTAATAAAAATCGTATTAATTTAGAATTAAATGGAAATTTAGAATTAGTTGAAATGGTATTTTGTTGATGATTTTAGTGTTATCAATATATATTATTATAGTTATTGTTAATATCGAGACATGTTGAGCTCTAGTTACTCACCAATACTGGAGGTGTGGGGTGCATACTCTAAGTGATAAATGTAACTTTGGAATACGGAGGTCTGGGGGCAGCGCCCTTAGCAGGGTTTAGGGGTAACGCCCATGCGAGGTCAAAAAGATGGAGCTCTTAGCAATGGTAAAAATTGGTTTTGTCCTGTAACCACCATTTTGATGCCAATATGAATGGTAACTACCTTTAACCGTCATCTTCCTTGTATATAAGGAAAATGGATGTTACATGCAAAGGTTACAATCTTTATACTTGAAAATCAATTACTTTGTAAAGGTATTATGTGTTTGTAAATCAGGTTGATCTTGAAATATGATTTGATCTCTTGAATTATTCCATAAATTTGCATTCGTGTAACCCATGAATAAGTGTCAAATTACAGATTTCGGAAAAGTTATTACGAAAACATGGTTTAAGAGATTCTTCAAGTTTTGTTATTCTATATCCTTGAAGTCTAACATGTTTGTGGGCTTTTTAGTAATTCGTATCATCTAACAACAATAAAATAAGGCTTTTATTGTTCATTATGCTATTAAGGGGAAATGACTTATTAGGGTAATTAATTGTTGCCTTTGTACTCAATTAATTACTTTCTTTTTTTGGTATCTCATTTACCATTGAACTTGTTGTAGGTGTTCACAGAAACCATTGAAACCGGCTATTAAAGGTTTCTGGCAATTTCTTATCTCGACGACTCTCCTGTCATCTTCTCCGGCAAAAATGAGTTTTTCGACGGATCCTTGGGTCTCGGCTAGATGACTTACAGCAGCAGCAGGCAGTAGGAGGTGGTGATGGTGGTTTACCGGCGACAAAATGGAGGTGGCAGGTGGGTTTCGGTGATAGTAGGAAGAGGTAACAGGTGGTTTGCTGCCTGTGTCCCTTCTTCCTTTTTCTAGCAGCAAATCGACAGGAGGGAGAGAGGGGAGGGTGGAGAAAGCTACGCAGCAACACCAACGGTGGGTGCCGCTTGGATGGCAATAAAAAAAAGTCCGCTGGAAAAACTCATTTTTGTCGGAGGCTCGCCGGAGAAGACAACTGAAGAGTCGCCGGAGATAAGAAATTGTCAGAAGCCTTCAATAATCGGTTTCAATGGTTTCTGTGAACACCTACAATAAGTTCAATGATAAATGAGATAAAAATAATAATAATTAAATAATTAAATAAATGACCAATTGAATACAAATACAACATTTAAATACCTTAATAAGTCATTTCTCTTGCTATTAAGCGCACATAAATAAAGAAAACCTTGATATCCCTCCCACAGACCGTTAGAGGCTACCTACTCTTTGTCTCTCCTCTCTTTATGTTGATCTCGAGGCAAGGAAAGGAAGAATGAAGTTGGTGTTTATCCATTAAGAGTCTAGTAGATGTTTATTATTGTTTTATGTGGATCAACTTTAGTAATTATCAACTATAGATAACTAGACTCCAAACATTGAGGTAACATTCTAAACATCATATGGTTGTGATTACTTGATCTATCTTTTCTAACCGGATCCATGGATTCTTGGAGATTAAAATTTTAAGATATATTTTTTTTCTTTTGTTGTTATTTTTATCTATAATATTTATTCATAAATCCCCAACAATTATATCAGATCAATTTTCAGAACGTCAGAGATGATTCAACCAATTTAGAGGCTCCAAGCAAACAAAAAAATTGAGGCCTTTCAAATAAGTAAACAATTTCAAACTTGGGGTTTTTTTTTTTATATAAACCAGTTCTTTTACCAAAATCAAGCTTTAAAATTGGAGGACCTTTAGAATTGGGGGCGTTAATCCCTTGCTTAGTTTTACAAAGGGTAGAACCGGCCTTGCAGAACGTTAGATCATTATATTATTTGGTTTTTTATTGTTTTTATGTGTTATTTGTGTACTTGAAAATAGTCACAAAAAAAAAAAAAAAAAAAAAAAAAAAAAAAGACTAAATGTGTTTTATAACGTTTTTGATGATTTTTAATGTTTTTACTTTTAGCAAAGTATTAACATAGTTACTTTTACATACGCATGTAAAAACAATGTTATCATTAAAGTCATTTTTCAATAGGATTAAATGTTTCTGTTCTAGCTACGCCCGAAAATTAGATTTCTTTTATGGTGAATGTGTTCTTGGTTGTTTATGTTGCTTTTTTTCTCATTACGTTTTATGTTTTGGTTTAATGATTTTAGCAAAGCTTTTGTAACTAGTTTTGGTAGTTTATTTTATGTTTTGGATGTACTTTTTTTTTTTTTTATCTTGTAAAATGTATAATACACATCATGATGGAACCCTAACAACAAGTTGAACCAAGACCTACAAGATGGACAGGAGGCCCACCTAAACCACGGCCCAAAAAACATCATTAGAAGCATGTTCCGCATACGCCTATTATTACCATTTCTAACTATAAATAGTTTCAACCACACGAGATATGTAAGCTACGATATCATTGCAAGATACAAAAATCAAACAAAAGTAGAATCAACTTGCTAAAAACTTGAAAGAAAAAAAAAATCAATCTTGTGAATTTTGTTGAATTATCGAAGCAAATGAACATTCTTATAACTATGAATACCGTATAAGATACCAAAGTCGAGAAATTTTGAACAAAAAGAAAAAAGAAATAATAAGCACAATATGAAAGAACAAATCTTTATGCCCAGAAAGACGACTTACGTGGTGCTTCCTTTTTTTTCCCTCTTGTTATCTATCAACAAACAACTCTTTCATTTCTTGTTTTCTCTCATTTCCCACAAACTTCATTTCAAAAACATCTTTCTTAAGAACAATTTCCATTTCCAAAAGTGGCATCTATGCACTCAACTCAAAAATCCCATTTTTGATCTTAAAATCAATCATGGCTTCTTCAATTCAAGACTAGAATTTGTCATCTCACAGAAGCACTCTTCAGGATTAGCATAAAAATAGTCTTCTTCTTTAGGTTTTTCTGCAATCATCACACGATGATTTGGTTGTCCCATTCTTTCCTCATGTGATGATTTCACAGCATTTGAAAACTCATTCCATGATATTGTCCCATTTTGATGTAAATCTATCAATTCCACAAGTCTTCTTCTGTTCAATCTCACAGTTTTCTTGAATCCAAAGTACCTACATTACATCACATGATTACATTATGTATATATATAGTTGGATTTGTATATGTATATTGTATACATACATAAATGGAATGAAATGTTGAAAAGAGTTGACTTATTAATTACCTTCTATGACCTTCAACAAGCTTTGCCATGTTTCCATCATAAGATGGAACATAAATGTTACTAGCAACTGACACCATGAAATCAAGAGCTGCCATTTGAGATGAATGATTTTGGAATTGCCTCAACTCTTCTCTATCTAATAAAGTTTCTTTCTTGACCTAAAAATGTAATGGAAGATTTAGTTCCAATTCCCAAATAACTAAAGTCAAATTGTTACAATATATATAGGCTCAGAGATCACTTTTTACAAATTTTCCCTCAAGAAACTTACAATTCGTGGAAATGTAGCCCTTAGCATTTCAAGTCTTTTTTCACTTCCATAAATTTCACCCGATGCAATGTATATTTGTGTGTTTTGCTCAAAACCAAGTGCTTGTAGAATCAAAGTTGCCTCTTCAGGTGTAAGAGGACAAAGACCTTGTGATCTCCTCTCTTCAGACACTATCTCCTTCTCTCTCCACCATGGAAACGCATACCTAAAAACGTAAATCACATTCAAAATCTAACCATTTGATTGAATGGAATGGAATGAGTCATTACATTCTTTGATAATGCTTGGTTGACACTTGACAATTGACATATATATATTTTTTCATATGAATTCTTTATATTATGTTCACATACAATACATAATGGAATGGTTCATTCCATTCCATTGGGAAAATGGAATGAACTATTCCATTCCAATGTTTCCATGATTCCATTACCTAAGCCGTTTGAGTTCTTCAGCTTCTTCAATGGTGCAACCATGTGTGCAACCTGAAAAGGCCAACATGTCCATTTCATATCTCAAGTGTAATGCCATAAATGGTCCTTGTTCTTGAAGAATTTGCACTAATTTATTCCCAAGAGCCTCGATTGAAGGTGTGAACTTTAGGGCTTGGAAATTGACACGACATCTGAGTTTTTGAAGATCTTGAGGAAGTCCATTGTTTGCTAATCGTGTATCTGTTCGATTGAAGTGTATGACTTTATGCTTGCTAAAAAGTGGTAGAATCTGTAAAAAAATTTCAAGGATATATAAAATATTATTCACCAATATCTTATATCTTGCATTTGACCTTTTTTAAAATATAGCAATATCCCAACCTGTTCAAGGTAATACTTTTCACTTGACCAACTGACAGGTGGCATTTCTAATGGTTGGAATCCGTATTTCCTGCTAAACCTCTTTGGCAACCTTTTAACAATCCGGACTTCATCTCTTAGTGATTCAATGAAATGGCCCACATCAAAGATGTCCTCAAAATCACTGAATCAATCAAACACCATAACTTGTAAGTCATAGTTTCCAAAAACATCAAATTTACTAAAATGCCCCTGGAATTACCTAGGATCAGCCCAGAAAGATGTCTTATCCAGCTCTGGAACAACCAGAGTGAGATTTAAAAGACGTGCAACTGTCACCATGTCACATATCTGAAATTGATAAGCTAGTTTTAAAAATAAATAAGTGGTGTTTAAGAATAAGATAGACATGAAAGAGGAAAAGAAGAAGCACAAACCGCAGCTCTCATTTGATTTAAGCCTCCGTTACATGAAACTTTAAGAAACCCGTTGCTTATGTAATTCCCTGAATAACAGAAAAAGAGTGGAGTCCAAATGCAAATGATTATCATTAGATGAAACCCTTATAATCATTGGTAATTAAAGCAAACTCTAATAGCATAAAGTAAGTAATCTGTGAATCAAAATCAACATCATTAACAAGTTACCAAAATGGAAACAATTAAACAATGTTGCATACAATATGTTTGATTGAAAATGAGTTGCAATCTGACATTTTTTACATCCGAGAAAAGATTTGAATCAAAAGAGGGGTGTAAGGGTGAAGTTCACTCACTTGGAGGTGGCAGAGGTGGTGGCGCTGGTGGTGGTGTTGGGAAGGTTTCGAAGCCATTTAAAAATCTGGTGAACAATTTGGGATGCCAAAGCTCACCAACAGCGACAAGTTGAACAAGACAAGTCCAGATCAAAATGCTGGAACAAATCCTAATGAACCACACTTGTAATCTTGTTCTTTGGATCACTTGCCCTGGTAACTTCGCCCATCTCACCACCTGTACACTACTGTTCTCAGATCTAACATCCATTTCATTTCTTTACACCACATCGCGTCTTCATTCTCAAAACATTGCTAAGAGATTCGCCAACTTTCTACTAAGTAAAGTCTCTCGCTTTTGAAAACGAAATTGAATCAATCGGAATCCTAAAGAAATGACCTTAATCTAACCTCGAGTTGGATACTCGGAAAATTACGAAAAAGATTCGAAACTAATCCAATCGGAATGACCTAATTTCGTTGCTACGAACTAGGTGCTGAAGAAATTGCGTAAAAAATTATCAAGATTTAGATATGACAAATTGACAATGAGGTAACATCAAAAACACCCAAACAGAATTGAATAAACCTAAATTTTCGAAATGGGTGCTGTGACGAATTGACAAGAAGATTTGAACTTTTAGCGTATAATGGATAAATTCTAAGAACCCTAGAGAGGGAGTGATAAACAATGGTTATTATTGATGATGGTGTGAAAGGCAAAAACAAAAAAGAATTGCGAGAAAGAGGAGGTGAGGAAATCACGAGAATGGGGAACAATCAATTGATTATAATAATGAAAACGAGACTTCCAACCACCTAAGCAATCGTCGTCAAATACTTTCAAGATCTTTTCACAAAAATTTATTTTCTGTAGTGTAGTAAATGAGAGAAATGTGAAGAAGGGCTTGTTGTTTCTTTGGTATGAAATCTTGGGGAAAAGGGGAGAAATCTAATATGAATTATATGATGAAAGTGACAGAGGAGAGAAATGGTACAAAGTGGTAATTGGATAGGTCATACAAATCTAGAAATGGTGGGACTATTTTTTCCTCAAACAAAAGAATGCCGTTGAAATCTTATATTTAGATACATCATGTGACAAATAGATTAAGATGTTTCAACAATTAGAATAATAAAGTATTATTTTGATATGTATTTATGAATATGAGGAGTAAAATGTGAAGCAATTAAGTTAAGATGTGTTCATTGTTGGCTAACCGAATCAAAATTATATATATGAAAGGTTAACTAATTTCTTGAACCTAAGCATGAATGGGTTAACCTAATTTTGATAAGAACTTCATAGTTAAGTTCAAAATAAAAATAATCTTTCAATGCAATCTTTAGAAAATTGCAAAACAAGAAATTTAAATTTATAACTCAAACCGACATTATCAAAATGAATTAACGAAAATAAATAATGTCATCTTTACTTCAATAATTTTTCTAAATTGTTGATATTTCAAACTAAAGAGACTATTTTTATTTTTAAATTAAATTAGTAATTTTTAGTTAAAGTTATTATTGTTTGATGAAATTGATAATTAATAAATAATGATTTAGTATCAGCTTTAGTCTTTTAAAAAATAATATAAAAAATTGATTTTCTGGAAACCGTCAAGTAGTGGCAAAAAAATGTCACCGAATCGTATGATTTTAGCGGTGTGATTAAACAATTATAATTCAGTCACTAATATTAAGTTTAAAAAAAAAAAAATTAAACAAATGAAAAAAAAAAAAAAGTTAAGGGTCTTTTTTATGTTTCGGACATTTTGAACCCCCTAATTAAGATAGGAAACTACAAGATTCTTTGTTATTCAATACTTTCATGTTATCTTTTATCCATAGATTTTTATACAGACGGAAGTTTTTAAAAGAGCTTAACTCGTTCCAATTATCTACAAAAACATATTTTGTATTCTATGTATAAATAAGAATAAATAAACTAATTGTTTTTTCTGTATTTTCTATAAAATAATGGGATTAGAAAATTTCCATCTAATGACTTTGCTTTGGATACACCAAATGGCAATAAAGGGCCTGCAGAGATGACTGAATTATAAATTAAAATAAGGCAATTTGTGCCAACATTTGTCCACGATTCAAACTTCAAACGAAGACTAACAAACACTTGCTTCAAATGAAAATTAGTAATTTAATGTCCATGTTAAATATAAAAGCCTAAATCATAATTTTGTCAGGCTCGATCTGGTCGTAAACACCTAAATTAACCTTGTTTTTTTAATGTTTTCATGATTATAATTTGAAAATAATGGATAAACATCATATTTACATATATTTATATTTTCAAAAAACCAAATATTATAAGAAATTTCAAGTAATATCATCCAACATAAAGAAGATTGAAGTATATTCAAAAGTCACAAAACATGTTTGCGTTCATGATTCTTTATACAAGGTAACTTTAAAGTTCCAACTATAGGAATCTTGAACACAGCCTAACTTCATAACTTTAATAATTAGCATTAGTTTTCTTGGTTGGCCTTGTGGTGTCCCAAATGTTCTTACCAAGATGTTAAAAACGTTTATTAGGAGTTAGATAATAATCTTAGTTGTTTAGAATTGGATTTAAAGTGGTCGAAGTCATATTGGGTTACCTAAGTGGCCATTCTTGGAATCGAAGAACACAGCTTAATCCATTAAGTTGTTGGAAATTCAGCGCCCACGGCAAGGTCTTGGGCCGCCACAACGTGGCAACTTGGCAACTGGGAAAAAATCGATTGTCTCAATGTATGAGGGCCACGACATAGTGGTTGACCAAAGTCAACGTTGACCAAAGTCAACGTTGACCGTTTGATTTTGATTTGAGTTGACCTTTGGTCGAGCTCCTGGTTTTAGAAGAACTAAGGGATTATTTGGTATAACTGTATAGGTGGTGCGTAACATCGGTATTTCTGGCAGTAAGAATAGTAGTAGTTGTGTATCGACTGAGAGGTGAGTCTTTCCACTGTGCTTGTGGGTCGAAGGCACCAATATCGGCCTACTGGATTGTGTTATGTAGGATGTTAGTTGTCTTTGTAACTCTTGTATGTTTGTGTTTGGGTTGAAACATACCCCTGGACTAGGCCTATAATAGTATGCTTGAGTTGAAAGAGACCCTAGGGTTGAGCCCATTATTGCATGTTCGGGTTGAAACATACCCAGTAGCAGAGGAAATGAGTCAGCCTTACAATGCATGCACCGATGATTTTCTGCACTATGAGAGTTTGGGATGACTCTGATATTTTTATTAAAAAGATATACTTAGGTTTTGGATATTTTACTTGTGTGGTCCATGGAATGGTTTATTATTTTAAAAATAAAAATTTTTCATTGGTATTTTTGTAATGTTACATAATGTGAGAGATATATAGAGAAAGAGATTGGTGGTTGGTTCTTTAGGTTTAAAAGTGAATCGGGCAAGGAAGAGGGCAAGGGTGAGGATGAAAGGTAAAGGGGTGGTGAGAGTAAGGTCTATTTTCTCTGTTAATTGTAAATGATAATATAAATATTAAAATTAATTAGAAAATACACAATGGTCTTATGGGCATTTTAGATATGACAATGACTAAAACCGCAACAAAACCATTTTGTAGGGAAGAAGCATACAGGTTTTAAACATATAAGGGTCATTTCAGACACAAAAACTCAGTTGTAGCTAATGGGTCATTTTTTATATTTTTTGAAAAGTACCCACTTTGTCCGAAATGGGTCATTTCAGACACAAAAACTCAATTGTAGCCTAGTACTGTAGCTCAATGATATATATATGGGTCCCACACAGAAAAATCCGGAATATGCATTCCGAATTGTAAAATTCCGAGGATCAATCTACCCGCATTTTTTACCTAATTTTCAACATGCATTCGTCAAACAAAATGAGTTCTACTTTTTAAGTTACTTACATTTGATTTTACAAACAACTTTAAGTATTTTGGAGTAGTCTGGAATATGATGAACAAGTCTGAAATACAATGATCTAGTCCAGAATTTCCTTTTTTTAAAATTTTATATCGTTGTACGTGTACAAATCTCATGAAAGTATCTTGGAGTATGTTTAGGATCTTTTTTTCGGCCATAAATAGTTTTTGTAGGCAATCCGGAATGTTATTATAAGTCCGAAACACGAAGAACGTAGTCCGAAACCTGATAATCTATTATGGAATGATGTTTGGAATGACAACCTACAATAAATACTGATTATAATTTTCTCTTCATGATGATGTTTAATAACCCCTATTAGTCTAAAGACAATTTTGCTTGGGCGTTCTCAAAAAAATGGGTTTTACGGACGAAGAAATTGTATTCAGTTTACAAGTGCCGAATCGATTCCTAGTCTGAGGCTGTGGTCCGAAGATCGGTCATCATAAGGATTATAGATTTTGGAAAAAGGTAAGATCTAGGCTCATTTGGGTGCGGGTGATGTATCAGAAGTGATATGGGTGTTTGGTTCATATTTTGGAGTGTAGGGGTATTTCGGTAAAGTGTCAGTTCATGCTTTTGTGGAAAATGGATTCTCATTCAGAAGGTCTTAAAAAAGATTTGAGCTGTTAGAAGTGTAGGTCTTCTCGTTACCTTTCCGTTGATATAAGAATCGTCAGAATTAGGCTTATAACGAAGAAGTTATGGTCTTCGGAAGTCTCGAGGGTTTCAGGCTTAGCCGAGTACACGGGGCGTACACAAAGTGTACGTAGGGCGTACTAGTAAAAAAGGAAGTACGTTGGGCGTACCTTGGAGTACGCTGGGTGTACTGACCATGATGGTCGCGAATGTTCTTCGGAGTACGCTGGGCGTACCAGAATTATGTTGGGTGTATGTCGGTCAAGTCATAACCCTATTTTAGGGTCTTGTACCCTATTTAAGCTCCTTATCTCATAACCTAACCCTAATATCTTTAGCCTCCACCCTCTAAAACCCTAGAAATCATCATATATCATTCATGATGACATTTTGAGCATATGGAGTCCATTTTTTGGATGTTTGGCCCATTTTCAAGAAGATGGAACTTGTTGCAAAGAAGGCAATAAAAGAGGAGCTTATGGATCTGGCTTTTAGGACTTATTCTCAGCTTGAGGAAGGTATAAAGCCTTGAACTTGATCATTCATCTCTTAGATCTACCATTTTTGAGTTTTGGTTACTTTTTGGTCCCAAGGAAGAAGCTTTATGGTTCAAATTCGATTCTTAGACTTATGGTTGCCACTCTTAGTGTTAAATGAGTCCCTAAGGCAGAAAGTTGCCATCTTGGAGGCCTTAATGGGTTCATGCATGAGTTAAGACCATTTTCATGGAAGTATCATTTTATGGGTTTGAGCTTATGTGGGACATGCAAAGTCACCAATTCCATGACTTTATGGGTTTAAATGTTAGGAGGAACTCAGATATGTGGTTTGGACTTATGGCTTAAGGTATTAAGTGCTTTATAGCCATTTGTGCATGACTAACTTGTACGTTGCACGTAGCAACAGGTACACAACACGTACAGACCAAACCGTAGTACGTTAAGCGTACTGAAGGGGTACGCTGAGCGTACGCACTCAAAAGGATTTTGGGCTTCTTGTGGGCTATAAGCCTTTCTGGGCCTTGACCAGTTTTGGGCCTGGACTTGGGTTGGATTGGTGGACCAATTTATCTGTTTTGGGCCATGGTTGCTATGTCTGGGGCTTATTGGGCCATATAGCCCATTTAGATAGTTTTGGACATAGAATTTAGTCCCATTAGTAAGGAGAGCTTATGGTCCATTATGAAAGATTTTGGGCTAAGAAGGTGTTTGGACCTTGGGTTGGGATTCAATAAGGAGTATGAGCCCAATTAGGAAAATTGGGCCATTAATGAGCCTTTTGGGCCATCATGTTTTGGGGTTGATATTTAGTTATGGACTATTATGTTTGGGCCCAATTTTCCCAATTTGGAAAATTGGGCCATTAGTGGATTAATTGGCCTTTGGGGCCTTCGAGATTATAGCTTGTGCCAAAGTGTTGGTCAAGGAATAAAATAGGGGTATAATGGTCTTTTACCTCAGGTGTGAAGTTATAGTTAAGGATTAGAACCCAATTGCTAATTGGGTATATTGATTGATTGATAGTGACAGCTCAGGAAGCTGGTGGGGCAGCAACTAAGGATGTCATTCAGGAAGCTTCTGCATTCAAGGTAAGTATTCTCACCATACCTATGTCCTATGGGTCTAAGGCACCAAGGCCGACCCATTATGTGATTATGATATATGTGTTAGTTATTCTGTGTTTTGATATGATATGTGATTGTGTGTTTTTCATGAAAAACCCCAGGGGGAGCCCGTGACATTGGATGTAAGGCCATGTGGGTTAGCCCATGGCAATCCTAGGTAAAGACCATGTGGGGTAGCCCATGGAAGTCCTAGGTAAAGACCATGTGGGGTAGCTCATGGCATTGGATGTAAGACCATGTGGGGTAGCCCATGGTAGTCCTAGGTAAAGACCATGTGGGGTAGCTCATGACATTCTTACAGGTTTTTGTATGCATGGCCTATGTGTTATAGGTAGCTTCTATAGCTAGCAGGATATGTGATACAGGTAGCTTTTATAGCTAACAAGATATGTAATATGTGGATTGTATGTATGGTATGCTTTGGGAAACTCACTAAGCTTCGTGCTTACTGGTTTTGTTTATGGTTTCAGGTATCATCGTTCTGGAAAGGAAGGACTCGGATTGATCACAATGCACACCCCTATGATTTCCACAATGAATGATTTTGGGATAATGTGACATCCCCAATTTCACGGCCAAAAAAGACCGGTTTTGTTTATACTTTATTTCAAAATCAGAATAACCTTTTAATAAAAGAATTGAGGAATTTGTCCCAAAACAATAATATGATAAAGATTTATCAAAAGCATTTCCTTATAAATGTATGTCATTAAAAGACTTGGGATGTCATGTTCGATACAGTACATAAGTATAAACAGTACATTATAATCCTTACAACAGTTATTTACAACTAATGGCCTATAATCCAAAAGTCCCTCATCATCATCATAATTATGCTCTGAGTCCACTACCTGTAAACAGAAAGCTGAGTGGGTCAGGCTTGGGAGCCTGGTGAGCATATAGGGTTTTCAACCCACAAATAATAATAAATTTATTAATTTCATCGATCAAAAATAAATTTATTAATTTCATCAATCAACAATAACCTTGATTACCCATTCCAGTTATCCTCACTTTACGTCCCTAAACATCTATACAAGGGACCTAATCTAAGGATTTTATCATCGGGATGGACACTACTGCTAAGTGAGTTCCTCAATAATAAATGTCCTAAAGGCAACCATGAGGGGGATGGAGTACACCGGTGAACACATCGTTCACAACACCTACAGGCTGCGAGCCTGCTAGCGTTCCACTGGACTGTCTAGAAGAGTCCGTGGTCGTCATCCATACTCCGCTAGATGACTGGAACAACAACAACATCGAGGCCTCTCATCATTTTAATACACATCAACTATTTTTCTACCCATGTTCTACCCAACATATTTGTAGATAAAATACATATACAGTTTATAACTTGTATAAAACACTGTATTCAACAATCATCTCAAATAAACAATCAATATAATTAGACATAACATGTATTTTATAGAAAATACTTCATATTTATGTGTAAGATGAAAGTGACTATACACTCACTTGATTTGATGATAATCGGATAGCAATTCGTTCCTTAAAATGATCGTTTCTGATAAAACCGGGAGTTTTATTGAGAAACCGAGCTCTACGAGAGTTGGAGCTTCAAAACCGAAAAGATAAAATTTTCCGGGTTTTCGGGCACTTCGAGATGTATTCCGGGCTTTAGAAATGATATCGGGGCTTCGGGGGAGGTCAAAATAGTCAAAATATAAGTTTAGGGGTGAAAAATGTCAAGTTTTCAAAAGTAGTCGGGAGATCTCGCAGCCCCCCTATTTATATGGTGCGAGGCCGAGGTCTCCGTGGCTGAGAAGCTTCCACGTAGCTGCTTGAGAAGTTCGGACACGGAAGGGAGGCGTGGCAGCAGCGAGGCGAGACACGGAGGCGGCTACGAGGCTCGGACGTGGCTCTACGAGGTTCGGACACGTGGCAGCCACGAGGCGGCTTCTGATTGGCCGAGGCTTCGGTCCGAGGGAGTTGCGACACGCATCTGGTCCGGATTCGGCCACGTCCTTGGTGACGCAGCAGCTTCGTGTAAGGTGACGTGTCCGGTTACTGTTCATGCGAAAATTTCCGAATTTTGAGCCCCGAACTTCTAAAATCCATAACTTTCGCATACGAGCTCTGTTTTTGACGTTCTTTATATGCACGTGTAGCTAAAATCATGCTCTACAACTTTCGTTTAGACTCCATTGGCTAATTTTGAATTTAATTTTAATATTATTTTTTTTAACAGACCGAGACAGGAAAATCCGTTAAAAATTCATAACTTCTTCATCCGACGTCCGTTTTCGTCAGTCTTTTTACCGTTGTACTACTATTGATGAGACCTTCGACTCTCTTTTTGGTTGTGTCGGCTAAATTTCGCTCGATCTTAAATTCGAGTATCTAGCTGTCTACTGCTAAGCTAAAAGTTAGAAAAATCATAACTTCCTCATACGAAGTCAGATTTGGGCGTTATTTTTATCGAACTTCTCGGTTTAGTGAATACTACGAATTTAGTTTAGATTGTTAAGGCTAAAAAGAACTTTATCGTAATATTCACTTTTCATGCTTCCTGGTGTCGTGCCGGTTTTGTCGCGAAACTTCGACAGGTCATAACTTCTTTGTTATAACTCGGATTTCGACGTTCTTTATATCTCCGGAATCCTTGTTTCGGCCACTAAAACTTTATTAAAAGATATCGACTTTTTATAATATTTATTTTAAATGCTTATTTTTATTATTAATTAATTAAATCATAATAATTAAGCAAATAAGCATATAATTCACATAATATTCACATAATTCCTCTTTATTACTTCAAAATGAGTTACAAAGGTTGACCTAGACTATTACAACTTTATTAATGCTTTTAGCCCAGAAACACGGGCATTACAATTCTCCCCCCCTTAGGATGATTTCGTCCTCGGAATCACACATCAACAAACAAATACGGGTAGCGACTCATCATGTCACTCTCCGTTTCCCAGGTGAGATTTGGCCCATTCGTATGTTTCCATTGCACAAGCACTAAATCGGCCATCTTGCGTCGCAACTTTTTAGTCTTACGGTCAACGATTGCCTCTGGTTCTTCGATTAACCTCTTGCTTTCATCCAATCTTAACTCAGATATTGGAATTATGTCGGGAATATCTCCTGTAAACTTCCTTAAATAACACACATGGAAAGTATTATCTAGTTCTTCTGGTAGTTGTAGCTTGTAAGCTTGATTCCCAATCCTCTGAAGAACTTTAAATGGTCCAATAAACCTTGGACTCAACTTTCCCCTTTTACCAAATCTTATAAGTCCCTTCCACGGCGAGACTTTAAGCAAAACCGAATCACCAACTTCGAATGTTATCGGTTTTCTTTTCTTGTCAGCATAGCTCTTTTGACGATCCTGAGCTGCAAACATCCTTTCCCTAATCATTTCCAACTTTTCAGCAGTTTGATGGACTATCTCAGGTCCCATAAACTGCTTTTCTCCAGCTTCAAGGCAACAAGACGACGTACGACACTTCTGTCCATACAAAGCGTGATAGGGTGTCATCTTATTGCTCGAGTGGAAACTATTGTTGTAGGAAAATTCTACTAAAGGTAAATGTTCACCCCAGTTACTTTGGAATTCCAGGGTACATGCTCTCAGCATATCTTCAAGTGTTTGTATTGTTCTTTCGCTCTGACCATCAGATTGTGGATGGTAAGTTGTACTTAAACACAACTTGATACCCATTTCCTCTTGTAGACTTTTCCAAAATCGTGACGTGAAACGACTATCACGATCTGATACAATTGTTAGAGGAACATCGTGAAGTCTCACAATTTCCTTCACGTAAGCATTCGCAAGCTTATCCATAGACCATTCTTCATTGGCTACTATGAAGTGTGCACTCTTGGTGAAACGATCCACGACCACCCAAATCATGTCGTGACCGCTCTTTGTTCTGGGTAGTTTAGTCCCAAAATCCATGGTGATGTCTTCCCATTTACCCATAGGTACAGGTAAAGGTTCTAAACTCCCATATGGTTTCTGATGTTGTGCCTTAACTCTTGCACATGTCACACATTCGGCCACATACTTAGCAACATCGAGCTTCATCGTTGGCCACCAGTAATAGGGTTTTAAATCCCTATACATTTTCGTACTTTCGGGATGAATCGAGTACATGGTCTTGTGAGCTTCTTCCATCAGAACATCTCTTACTCCTCCCGTCTTAGGTACCCAAATCCTATCTTGGAATACCTTCAACTCTTGGTTGTTTGTACCGAATACTAATGTTTTGCCCAAATGTTCTTCTTTTCGGTCATTCTTCTCTAAATCTTCTTCCTGAGCTTTCTTTATACTCTCCAGAATTGTTGAGACAACCTCAATTCTCAACGCTCTTGGCCTTTTCTTTTCAAGGTTGATTTTCCGACTGAGAGCATCAGCAACAACATTTGCTTTACCAGGGTGATAAAGTATCTCACAGTCGTAGTCTTTGAGTAATTCCAGCCAGCATCGTTGCCTCATATTCAGTTCCTTCTAATTAAAGAGATACCGGAGACTCTTATGATCAGTTTGCACTTCGTACCATAGAGGTAATGTCTCCATATTTTTAAAGCGAAAACTACCGCTGCCAACTCCAAATCATGAGTAGGGTAGTTCTTTTCATGCTCCTTCAGTTGTCTTGATGCATATGCTATCACTTTATCTCGTTGGGTCAGAACACAACCTAACCCAACTCCAGATGCATCACTATAGACTGCAAAGTCTTCAACTCCTTCGGGTAAAGAAAGAATTGGTGCTTCACATAATTTCTTCTTCAACTTCTCAAAGGCTTCCTTATGCTTTTCACTCCAAGTATAAGTAGCTCCTTTGTGGGTCAAGGCTGTCAATGGAGCGGCTATCTAAGAAAAGCCTTGAATAAATCTTCGGTAATATCCAGCTAATCCTAAAAAGCTTCGGATCTCCATAGGACTTTTTGGTTGTTCTCACTTCATTACAGCTTCAATCTTTGTTGGATCAACCAATATTCCTTCTTGGTTAATCACATGACCCAAGAATTGGACTTCTTGAATCCAAAATTCACATTTGGAGAACTTTGCATACAACTTCTCCTTTTTTCAGGACTTCTAGCACTTCACGTAAATGCTTTTTATGCTCCTCTTGGCTTTTCGAGTAGATGAGAATGTCGTCAATGAACATTATCACAAATTTATTGAGGAATGGTTTATAAACCCTGTTCATCAAATCCATGAATGCTGCAGGAGCATTGGTTAGCCCAAATGACATAACCAAGAACTCATAATGTCCATATCTTGTTCTGAATGCAGTCTTTTCGGTATCCTGCTCTCTCACCTTTAGTTGATGGTATCCCGACCTAAGATCGATCTTCGAGAAATAGCTCGAACCCTGTAACTGGTCGAACAGGTCATCGATCCTTGGCAACGGGTACTTGTTCTTTATCGTTGCTTTGTTCAGCTCTCTGTAATCAATACACATTCTCATGCTTCTGTCTTTCTTCTTTACGAATAACACCGGAGCTCCCCCGGGTGATGAACTAGGTCGAATGAAACTGCTGTCCAACAGCTCCTGAAGTTGCATCATGAGCTCCTTCATCTCCGTTGGTGCTAATCGGTAAGGTGCCTTTGCTATCGGTGTTGTTCCTGGTAACAAGTCTATACGAAACTCCACTTACCTATCAGGTGGTAATCCGGGAAGATTTTCGGGAAAGACTTCTGGATAATCACAAACAACCGGTATATTCTGCACCTCTCTCTTCTCCTTCTTAGTATCATTTACGAATGCCAAGTACGATGTACATCCTTTGGACAAACATTTCCTAGATTTCATCAGGGAGATAATTCTAGAATTTACTCTGCGTTTGTCCCCGTACACCATAAATGATTCTCTTCCGGGTGGGTTCACCCTTACAATCTTCTTCTTGCAAAGAATCTCAGCATCGTTGGCGCTAAGCCAATCTATACCCAAAACGATGTCGAAACCGTTTAACTCTATGGGTAATAGCTCTTCGTGGAATTCGTTTCCATTTAGGTCAATGACGATGTTCCTAATATGATTACTAACAGGTACGAATTTGCCATTGGCAACTTCTATAATCAGGGTATTATCAAGTTTTTCTATAGGTAATGCTAATTTCCCACCAAATTTATGCGACACAAAGGAGTAGTTGGCTCCGGAATCAAATAGTATGTTTGCAGGCAAACCATTTACAAGAAAGGTACCTGAAGCGACGTCTGCTGCCTCCTTTGCAGCCTCAAGTGTCATCTGGAAGGCTCTCGGCTTCGGCTTTGGTGGTATGTTGGGTCTTCCTGCCTCCTTCTTCTTTGGGCAATCCTTTAAAATGTGCCTGGTGGTTGTCGAGGCCAACACAAATAATAACCCTAAATATTACACACTAAAATAGTGTATAGTGGTAAAGGGATCGAATCCACGGAGATTGGTTCAATTTATAACTCTATGAAAAATCTCTTTGTAAAAATACTTGTAAAATGACAATAAAAATAAAATGGGGGATTTTGGTGTTTTGAAATACTTGAAACAAACTAGAGTTAACTATGATTTAAATAGACAAATGCAACAAAAATAAGAGTTTGATGTAAAATCAATAAGGGAGAGATGGTTGACTTAAAGTTTCCTCACTTTGACTTTTGATGAACATATCATTAGAATCCAATAGTGCAATACTTTGATTTAAATCCTTAATTTGGTTATAGTAATCCAAGGAGCTTGAGATTACCTAGACTTTTCTTAATTGTTGAAATGGCTAGAGAAGCTCATAACAATTTCCTTAGTCAAAGTCACTAATTCCAAATAGCATGTAATTAGTGAAAGTCAACTAGCATTAAGAACCAAAAAATCACCAAATCCAAGAGGAGTCAATTGCTTTCACTACCATGTTGGAGGAATTGTTTTTATGATTGTGTGAAGCAAAAACAACACAAAAATCACTTGTTGCTTGCTAATTTGAGGATCATTTACTTAATCAAGAAATTAGCCAACTAATCACCACAAACATATTTAAACTCATGAATAAAAACATACTAGTAGTGATAATATGATGAAACACAAAACATTTCCATAAAGATTCAAGAACAAGTTCATAGATTCTTCAACATCCAACAAAAGTTCAAAGGATTCAACAAAAAGTCAACCAAGATTTGTTTAGCCAAGCATGGCTAAACTCAAATGAACAAAGTTAGATAAGATTGTACCAAACATTTTACAAGATTCACGAGGTGAAAAGAAGATGTTCTTCAAGTGTTCTTGGCCTCCAAAAGTGCTCCAAACTCCAGAGAGAAAAGCTCAAAATCGGACCTCCAAGATTGTGCTAAAGAGGCACACCAACCTTCCCAATATAGAGCTCTTAGCAAAATCCCGAAATTTCCCTTATCAGGAATCCACGCGGGCCGCGGGGAATCTTACGCGGGCCGCGGGTAATGACGGGAATTTTGGGCTTCTTCAAGTCTTGGGCCCCCACAGCTAATCCGTTGGCCCAGTTCGAGTCCAATCAGCTTCTAGCCCATTTTTCTTCAATGTTTCTTCAATTTGAGCCCAATTTATCTTTCCACATCACTCAAAACTTCCGCAAACTCCCAAATATTGATCTTGCATACTCAAGAATTCTCCCGCATCTTTCAAATTTAAAGCTCAATTCTTCCAAGCCTTCAAGCAATTGACAAGTCCACCCCATGAATCACCTTCATAGCCATCAAGCATGAAATCTCCAATTCCTTTCAAGCCCAATCGCCTCCCAAGAGTGCCGCCCCGCTAGTTTCCATGAAAATCTGCAATAATGCTTAAGAAACTAGAAAGTACCCCGAAATGGTCATAAAAATAACAAAAGGGAAAATATGCATGAAAGTTAACTAAAATGCGAATGAAATGTACTAAAATAAACTATAAAAAGAAGTAAATAAAATGAAGCTATCAGTGCCCCTCCTCGTTGCACTCATAACAGACCTTCTTAGTGAATGTGCATTCGTTGGCATAGTGCTCAGGATTTCCACATTTGAAACAAGTGACCCCTCCGTCACACTTCCCAGAGTGATTCTTCTTACACTTGTCACACCACTTCGCTTCTGATCCTCCTCCTCTCGAACCAGACTTCGAGAATCTACTCTTCTTGTTGGATTTCGAGGATCCATCGAACTTCCGTTTCTCACCAACCTCAACCCTTTCTAGACCTTTTTCCTTTTGTTGGTTCTCCACATTCTTAGCTGCTCGAACGGCTAATTTCAGAGTGGTTGCCATCTTGACTGTTGGGCCAAAGTCAGCCGGCAGTCCGTTTGCGAACTTCTCAACTTTGGAAAGTTCGGTTGGCACTAGGTATGGAAACGAGTTCATCTTTTCCGTGAATGCAACAACATAGTCATCGATGCTCATTTTCCCCTTTTTCAAAATTTGGAACTCATTGTTCAGATCAATCAGATTTATCTCTGAACAGTACTACGCCTTCAGTTGTTCCAAGAACTCATCCCACGACATTTTCAGAGCTTCTCCTCGCGACATTGTATCTGCTAATAGCTTCCACCAGCTCAAGACCCCAGATTTCAATTGTCTCACAGCGAAGACAGTCTTCTGCTTCTCGCTACAATCGCAACTTTCAAACACCATTTCCATCTCGGAGATCCAGTCCATGATCTCAACAAGCTTTGGGCTTCCTTAGAGACTTGGTGGTTTCTCACCCAAGAAATTTTTGTACATCCGCCCATCCTTGTTGTTTCTCCCTTCTGGGCCATCCCTATGCTCACCTTGAGTCCCTATTTGACTCACTTAGCGGCTGTAGTTCCCTTCCTCGGATTGCTCGGGAATTGGCTCCATCGGTTCAACATGTATGGTAGATTCGTCCCTATTCTCGTAGAGAATTCGTCTCATTTCTTCCCTTTGTTCAGCTAGCATAGCCTGAATTACGGCTTGAACTCCAGCCATGGTGACTGGCTCAAGTGCAACTTCTTCAACAATAGGTATTTATTGAACTACTGGGGGTTGGTTCCTATCCCCATTTGCGTTTACGTTTCTGCTACGGGTCTTTGCCATCTTGATCTATACACCGAATAAGGTGAATTTAGATCTTTATTCACTATAGACTCCAAAACGTTTACATGCTAGTTCTAATATCATAATCATACGCTTAGAATCCTACACACATAAGGTTTTCCAGATCCGGTTGGCAACAGACCATAGATCCGAACAATAATATCATGTACAACAAACACATAACATTTAGCACATAAAAACATTTTAGGCATCTTTCCTAAAATATACTAGTGCTCACACCTCACAATCATTGCTTAGCATTCTAAGTTTAAGTCTAGAAATCCTACAAATTCCTAGTTCGCTTAAACTAATGCTTTGATACCAACTGTGACATCCCCAATTTCATGGCCAGAAAAGACCGGTTTTGTTTATACTTTATTTCAAAATCAGAGTAACCCTTTAATAAAAAGAATTGCGGAATTTGTCCCAAAACAATAATATGATAAAGATTTATCAAAAGCATTTCCTTAGAAATGTATTTCATTAAAAGACTTGGGATGTCATGTTCGATACAGTACATAAGTATAAACAGTACATTATAATCCTTACAACAATTATTTACAACTAATGGCTTATAATCCAAAAGTCCCTCATCATCATCATAATTATGCTCTGAGTCCACTACCTGTAAACAGAAAGTTGAGTGGGTCAGGTTTGGGAGCCTGGTGAGCATATAGGGTTTTCAACCCACAAATAATAATAAATTTATTAATTTCATCGATCAACAATAAATTTATTAATTTCATCAATCAACAATAACCATGATTACCCATTCCCGTTATCCTCACTTTACGTCCCTAAACACCTATACAAGGGACCTAGTCTAAGGATTTTATCATCGGGATGGACACTACTGCTAAGTGGGTTCCTCAACAATAAATGACCTAAAGGCAACCATGAGGGGGATGGAGTACACCGGTGAACACATCGTTCACAACAACTATAGGTTGCGAGCCTGCTAGCGTTCCACTGGACTGTCTAGAAGAGTCCGTGGTCGTCATCCATACTCCGCTAGATGACTGGAACAACAACAACATCGAGGCCTCTCATCATTTTAATACACATCAACTATTTTGTCTACCCATGTTCTACCCAACATATTTGTAGATAAAATACATATACACTTTATAACTTGTATAAAACATTGTATTCAACAATCATCTCAAATAAACAATCAATATAATTACACATAACACGTATTTTATAGAAAATACGTCATATCTATGTGTAAGATGAAAGTGACTATACACTCACTTGATTTGATGATAATCGGATAGCAATTCGTTCCTTAAAATGATCGTTTCTGATAAAACCGGAAGTTTTATTGAGAAGCCGGGCTCTGCGAGAGTTGGAGCTTCAAAACCGAAAAGATAAAAATTTTTGGGTTTTCGGGCACTTCGGGACGTATTTCGGGCTTTAGAAATGATACCGGGGTTTCGGGGGAGGTCAAAATAGTCAAAATATAAGTTTAGGGGTGAAAAATGTCAAGTTTTCAAAAGTAGTCGGGAGATCTCGCAGCCCCCCTATTTATAGGGTGCGAGGCCGAGGTCTCCATGGCTGAGAAGCTTCCACGTAGTTGCTTGCGAAGTTCGGACACGTAAGGGAGGCGTGGCAGCGAAGGGGCGAGGCGCGTGGCAACAGCGAGGCGAGACACGGAGGCGGCTACGAGGCTCGGACGTGGCTCTACGAGGTTCGGACACGCGGCGGCCACGAGGCGGCTTCTGATTGGCCGAGGCTTTGGTCCAAGGGAGTTGCGACACGCGTCTGGTCCGGATTCGGCCACGTCCTCGGTGACGCAGCAGCTTCGTGTAAGGTGACGTGTCCGGTTACTGTTCATGCGAAAATTTCTGAATTTTGAGCCTCGAACTTCTAAAATCTATAACTTTCGCATACGAGCTCCATTTTTGACGTTCTTTATATGCACGCATAGCTAAAATCATGCTCTACAACTTTCGTTTAGACTTCATCGGCTAATTTTGACTTTAATTTTAATATTATTATTTTTAACAGATCGGGACAAGAAAATCCGGTAAAAATTCATAACTTCTTCATCCGACGTCCGTTTTCGTCAGTCTTTTTACCGTTGTAATACTATTGACGAGACCTTCGATTCTCGTTTAGGTTGTGTCGGCTAAATTTCGCTCGATCTTAAATTCGAGTATTTAGCTATCTACTGATAAGCTAAAACTTAGAAAAATCATAACTTCGTCATACGAAGTCAGATTTGGGCGTTCTTTGTATCAAACTTCTCGGTTTAACGAATACTACAACTTTAGTTTAGATTGTTAAGGCTAAAAAGCACTTTAGCATAATATTCACTTTTTACGCTTCCCGGTGCTGTGCCGGTTTTGTCGCGAAACTTCGACAGGTCATAACTTCTTCGTTATAACTCGGATTTCGACGTTCTTTATATCTCCGGAATCCTTGTTTCGGCCACTACAACTTTCTCAAAAGATATCGGATTTTTATAATATTTTTTTAAATGCTTATTTTTATTATTAATTAAATAAATCATAATAATTAAGCAAATAAGCATATAATTCACATAATATTCACATAATTCCTCTTTATTACTTCAAAATGAGTTACAAAGGTTGACATAGACTATTACAACTTTATTAATGCTTTTAACCCAAAAACACGGACGTTACAGATAAACTCTAATAAAGAATTTACTTGACTATGACTTGAAATGTTTAAATTAAATGATATCAATGCTTTAGTTATATTAAAAATGAAATTTTTACCCTTGATTTTTGGGTCGTTACAAAATGTTTATAAAATGTTCTTGGAGTTTTTATATTATTATTATTATTATTATTATTATTATTATTATTATTTTGCAAATAAAAAACAAAGATATTGAATTAGAAAATAAAACAAAAAATAAACCAACAAAGACACCTATAAAATTAAGAAATAAATCAGAAATAGTGCTCAAACTTAAATTGAAAGCAGATAGAACTCCGAAATATGGGACCGGAGCTAGTGCAGACAAACTTGTTATCATATACTAGTCTTAAATATTTAATTTTTTATGGATATGTTCCAGCAATTTGGTTTTATTATTATCGGAGGCTTCATAAAGAGCTTCTTTAGGAGTTAAACTTCCATTTGTCCATATTTCAAGAAATAGTATCTCTTTGTTACCATTTTCATAAGAATGAATACTATAATTCGCATTTCGAATAGGCATGTACATATGTTTATGCAAGTAGGTTTTCAATGTGAATGGTAATATATTTTATTTTTAGTCCCCAACATCCAATGACTCGATCGTTGATGATAAGTTGGCAATAACATATGATATAATACATGTTGAATACGAGCAACAACATCTTGTTGACACAACTGCATTAGAAATGACTCGTGATTATCAATGTGTGAAACAATGAATGGTAATAATAAAAATCTCATTACCGCTTTCAGCTGTTGAGGAGTAGAGAAAAGTAGCATTGTATAACATGAAAATGCTTCTCATTACCATGTCTGAAGATACGACAATTTGTGAACACAATGGACATCATAGAAGAAACACGTACGACAAGTCCAACAATAGATAATCGACTTAAAATGACTGATAATGGGTTCGACCTAATTGAGACCTACATGGAATTGTTTAAAAATCATATATACACATCCAGTTTGCACCGGATGCAAGTTTCCGGTTATCCTGGAAATGTAATATAAAAATTTACTATTGTAATGACTTTTTAAACTTAAATATGTAAACGGAACGGTAGGTTATCTAAAATGACAGTGTTTTTCATTAACATTAGTACAAAGATCGATCATTACAAATCCTAATACATACTTATATTGTTTTCCACAAATTAAAAAATTGTAAGGGATGCATATTTTGTTCTCGGGAAATAAAATCTCGTCTAGTTCTAACAACATCTATTAGACGGTCATGTTTTTCACGTAGCTTATCAATCTCTGCATTTACATGTTGAATCCACTTCTTAGCTTCTTTGACCTTTTTCATAGCTTCAACAACCCATTTTTCGTTTTTGTTTACTTGTTTCGCTAGATCGTTTGCAAGTTGATTTAGTGTCCGACCTGCTTCATAATCCCTTTTGTTTGCTTGTTCAACAGCCTTCATAGCATAGAAAATGTCATCATGTATTTTATCTGGTAGTGGGAAATCTGGGTCTTCCAGAAATGGGTTAATATCTAAAACATAGTAATCTTCTTCTTCTTCACAATGTCAAACACCAAACTCATATGAACTCATTCTCAAATTCTTTCTACGTTTAAAATTCATGGTAGGTACATTTTAATAGTCCGCAATGCCATGTTAAAAATAAGTGTCCAAAATGCAATTTCCGAAATCTATGTCTCCGGAATGTGACATTCAGAATGCATGTCCGAAATATTTGTCTGTGACTCATATTCGTCAAGAATCTATGACATATATGATTGATATGATTACACGTGAATGATTGATATGACTTCCATAATGTCAGTCCAGAATGTCCGGAATATCAGTCCAGAATGTCAGTTGAATACGACATGAACCACTATAAACACGTGAATGGAATTATAGAACCTATAGAACTTTGAAATTCTAAACCTTTAGAAGTCCATAGTGGCAGTTAATCAACCCCAACCGTAAACTATACATGAAGAGATCATGATTATATAGTCTTGGATAATAATTAAGGATAATTTGGTTTTCCTCATGCTGCCACATCTAATATACGGTTTGCGATGGGCACACTTGAAAATTTTGTTTCACTTTGAGTTAAATGTTCCACATTATCGAACAAAAAAAGAAGTAAAGGCTAAGATTTTAGACATACGACCAAAGGTAAAGAATTTTATCAAAATTTATCCCAAGCTCGACAACGAATTGATGAATGAAGACGAATAAGTAATTTACAACTGAAAAGGGTCCAATAAAAACAGAAAAATAATGTGGTTGATTTCCATACGCGCATGCTTAGGACAATAATAATATCTTTCATTAATCACTCCAAAAATCGATTATAAACATAATTAGTTGCATATTAAGGGTGAAATGTAATGTCCGAAATGAGATCCGAAATATTACGTCCGAAATGTGGATCCGTATTGCATGTCCGAAATGTGTGTCTGTGACTTCGTGTGTCAAGAATCTAGTAAATGTTTACGGTTTGGGATGATACACATAGTGCAACCTATGAGAGTGTAGTGCCCTCTACAAATGCCATTATATAATTGATTTAAAGTGTCCAAACTTGATACTTAGTTAAATTTACTACTAAAAATTCATTTATCATAAACCAAACAAATGACATACTGTAATTGTGGCACTCAAGGTATTATAAGGACATCAACGACTAGTAATAACCCTAGAATAATATTTTATGCTTATCCTAAAGAGATATACGGGTTACCATTTCATTATTTTAACTTTGAATTAATATTAATTTTACATAATATACGTCATGTGTTTGATATTAAATTTTTAGGGACATAGTCTGAGTTTATCTGTTGGGTTGACTAAGCAAAAGACAATAATTCAACGATGATTTGTAAGTTAGTTCGATTGAAAAGAATCTTGAAACCAAAAATTTGCACTGGAAGATAGCATTAATTTGTAGTTGGATTTTTTTTGGTATTGTTGTGTACAGTTGTAAGCTTTTATGTTTATTAACTAAGTTTATGTAAAACTTATTACTTAGGGGGTGTTTGGATTAGCTTATTAGCTTATTGCTTATAGCTTATTTGTGGTGAGAATAAGCAATAAGCAATAAACATGGGGAGAGATGCTTATTAAAATTAGCTTATTTAGCTTAATAAGCTGGATTTTATCCAAACACTCAAATTAGCTTATTGTGGGAATAAGCAATAAGCATATCTTTTTTTCCTATCCAAACACCCCCTTAATCTATGTAATATGCAATGTTTTCTTGCTTATTGGAATACCATTCTGGATTCACATAATGAATTACAATTACATAGGTAATAAAACAACCATCAAATGGTGTGGTATTTCCCATTTAGATGGAGGGGGAAGAGGGTGAACAGTTTGCTTTGATTAATCAACAACACCAAAAAAAAAAAATTGTGGAACATCCATGTTGACTACATTCCAATGTATGTTAGGGAAATAAGCTAATGCCCATTTTGCATGATCGATGTTGGCAAACACTTCACGAACATCAGGGGTTAGCTGATGAAAGTTTGTTCAAAATTAGACACAATATATGAGTTGGGTGCCATCCAGAACAAATGTTTCAATGTTCTTCTAGAGACGCCTCGTGTGCGCATATACATGAACATACTTTTAGAAGTATACCCATGATAAGAATCAGGGAATACATTGTCTTTGAAAGAACTAATGACATCATCCATATTGGTTATGAATGATACTTCTCTACCCTGCCTGATAGATTCCTTTAACCTAATAAGGAACCATGTATAATAGTAGAGATTATTTTCTACAGCCAGACCAAATGCTGTTGGGAGGTCTAGTTGTTCTCGTCCATAGCCACCACTACGAACATTGTGTTTAGATAGTCCATTCTTAGATGGACACTACCTATGAAGATGACAAGCAACAAGTAGTTGAAGAATGTATACGATTGTATTTTTTGGAACATAAAACAATTAGTTTTGATATAAAAACATTATCAGTTTTAAAGAAACAATAGAAAAGTGGAAACAAAAATATACCACACATCTAATAGCCACAAAACAAGCTTGGAAGCGATCCATCACATGAGTTTTGATATAAGTGTAAGTATGCAAGTTAGTTTGCCTAAGTTTGTGTAGGTAATTAGGTAGTTTGTTAAAGCTTCTTCGTGCTTACTCTTTGGGAACTCATCTTCAAGCGGTTATAAGAGATAATTATGAATTATCGGAGGTAAGGGTATAAGTACATGTAGATGAGTTTCTCAAAGACTAAGCACGAATAAGCTTTTAACAGACTACCTAATTACCTACAACATGTCCAAAACATGTGTCTGTGGCTTCGTATTGTCACTTCACTGTAAGAGGTTGACAATCGTACATAGATTCTTATTTCGGAATGGCAGTCTGGAACATACGAAGATGAGAGCAAGAACAGAGAATCTGGGTGTTATGAATTTCGTGTGTACCATCAAATGAAGACCAAAAATTAGTTAAGTAACATTTCCATTAGAAAACTGTCATCAGACAGTTGTATGTCTGAAAACTGTCACAAAAAACAGTTTGATGTCCGAAACCTGTCACTAATCAGGGTTATTTATATAAGGGTCAAAACAAAGTAAAAAACCGGGTTTATTTCAAAAAATTCAAATTTCTGATGCATTTTTGATACAGCAATATAACCCAAATAAAAATTTTATGCGCTGATCTGTTAGCTCAACCCCAGCTAGGGGCTTTGCCCCTTCGACCCCGCCAGGGGCTGCTGCCCCTTGGACCCCGCTCCCAGGGGCGTTGCCCCCGGACCCCCGTTCGTTTAGGGTTTTACCCCTAAATAACAGTCTACTTTAAATCTTGAATGAACTTAAATAAATGTACACTCCACACCTTTCTTACTTGTTTAATATTCATCAATATTGATTTTTGGTAAACAAGTCAATCCATTACACTTAAATACACATTGATGATACAAATTTACCAACATATGATCATGTATAATATTTTTAAATCATGATAATTTAAAAAATAATAATAACAAATTGACCATACTACAACAGTACCCCCCTAAATATTAACCAGTTAACCCTTAAATTCTTATCATGATGATACCCACCAAAGTCGTTGTTATATCTTTGATTCATCGTTGTACAAGGGTTTGATTTCGATTCGTTCTTCTTTAATGCAGATTTTGTATTTAGGGTTATGGTTTCGATTTTTTAGTTTTTAGAATACGAATTTTGTATTTAGGGTTCCTGGTTTCACATAAACCGACAACCGAAGTTTATGAAGTGACGAGTCTTCCTCAAAGTGTAGGAGTAAAAAAGCATATATTCTCACTAATATTCTATATAGTTTGATATTTGATAACAGTTTGCAAGGCAACAATTACTTCATATATACAAGGACTTTTGCAAATTTATAAACCTTTAACACGATCCTCCCTCAATTTCCCCAGGCGTGTTTCAATTTAGCATTTACAGGGACATGAGCACAATTTGTGTTGTAGTGTGATGATTTGTATGGTTTGGCTCTTAGAACCTTGTTACATTTGCATAGATTTTGACAGCAGATTGATTGTTTCTAGTTTTAGCTAATTTCTTCCGTTTGAAAATGATGTCTTTGAGTTGTTACAACAAGGCTAATGTTAATTTGATTATGAATATGTTGAATTGCAGGTCAACTGCTTACGTTTTTTACTTCTAGAAACACCATATTTCCATTGTTTTTCAATTAAATTATATGGTGTTGTTGGTGATTGAACTAAGTAGAAGTATCATCAAGGTCAAGTTATCTGGCTGCATTTTTCGAAATGTGACAGGTTTAAATGATGTTGTTTGTAGAAGTATTTTAGGGACAATTACTATAATTTGGTCCTAGTTAAAAACCAAACTTTCACTTCAACGCATAATATTTATTTCATTTTCTTTTTCTCTGATGTATTTATCAAGAATTGTATCATACTTTGATTGCTTGAATCCATTACCATTGTTGTAATTTGCACGTGGACCCTTTGATATTCTATTGAGAAGCTCCTAAACTTTGTGAAGAGTTGTTTGATGGGATTTCCATAGAATCAAAAAAACGTTCCATAAAAGTAATAAGCTTCTAGCAACAATTCCATATTAATAATGTACTCTTTGAAGTTGACTTTAATAACATTAAACTTCCAGATGAAGTTAAACCAAATTTGAGAATCTATTAATTCAATTAATGTTGAAAAACATCATATGCGCCCATCATAAACATAACTACAAATGGCGTCAAACGTAAGACACGAAAAATAAATTTGTTATTTTTACATGGTCTTTTGCATGTTAGAGGATTAGAAAGTTACCATTATACCTAAACATGGCCTTCAAGACTCTCTTTGCAGTCATCTTTGGTCAAGCAACAGACAACCTCGATGACATAATGTCTTCCATTATTAGAGTAAAAAATTTACACTTTGGTTGAGAACACTCAATCATGATTTTTAAAAGTCTTTAAAATCCTTCAAAGCTACATTAAAAAAAATAAAAATGTTTTATATGAACAAAATTTAAAGAAAATTTTAAAGATGTATTGATTATAGCATTTCTCTCTAATTCCATATCACATACATTTCTTCGCTTAGAGTGATCTTGATATATGGTGGAGCCTACCATACAACACAATTCTTATATATGATTACGGTCTTGACCATTACAAAAATAGTTCGTGTAAGTCCCATTACACAAAGTAATAGTCCATGTGTAAATTATAACACTAGCTCTATACATAATTCATTGTTCAATATAATAATTGAGTAATCAATATTCCGAACTTACAATCAAAATCGATGACCATAATTTTTATTCACAAGTAGAAAATTATTGATAGCTCATTGTTTCTAACTGACATTTCATAACAATACTGATGTTGATTTAATGATGACAGTGTGAGAGCGACGTACGATCCTTGCTTCTTTGAAGCATGTATACATATACGATCAAATTAGGATTAAATGCGTGATCCAACATGTGCGTGTACGTCTGTGATACGTGAGTTCCAAAAATGTTAGAGACAATGTAACAATGATGTCAACTTGGTTTTTGTTAAAAGAGTATTAATAGTTAGGGGTAATATAGTCGGTCTATTATTTTTTTAAATTAGAATGTTTAAAAAACATAAAAATTGATTATAATATATAAAAAAATGTTTAAATAAAGGTTGAGGCAAATAAGTTTAAGGACTATGATTATATTATACAATATTTTGTGGATTAATAAGGATACATATAACCTTTTTATTATTATTTTGGTAATCAAATCTAAAAGGTTTGATGTTGAAAGGCCATGGACTCTTGGTTGATTCGGAGTCTTGGTTCTTCAAAGCTTCCAACATAACCACATCATCTCTTTCTCCTTCTCGCCTAGAATTTAGCTAAAACCTGCAAACCCAATCAAAACCTCTGCTTAACCATGAAGCTACCAAAATTTATGTTCGCTGGCGTTCTAATCTTAGGGTTTCTATCCATAGTCGCACAATCCATCCGTTTCGAGATCGAATCAGGCCATACAAAATGCATATCGGAAGACATCAAAAGCAATTCTATGACAGTCGGTCACTACTCCGTAGTTAATCCCAACGAAGGACAGCCATTACCTGAATCCCACAAATTCACTATCAGGGTAAATCAAATACAATCAAATAAATGACTCAGAAATTTTCACTTTCTTAAGCTCGAAATCGTCAATTACGATGTACATCTTTTGTCCCAATTCGATAACTTGAGTTTTATCATGCATTTGCTTTTCTTGTATAGAGAATTCTGATGTTGCAGAGTTCTGAACTTTGTTTAATTACTAGTGGAGATGTCAATTTTGGTTTTTCTGTTTTGGGATTTCGTGTTTATGTGGTCAAATTTGAGCGAATTTTGGGATGAAGACGTGATTTTGTCACACGCTAAACATGATCTGATTGAACTTGTTCTTCCTTCGTAACTCAGGTGACTTCGGTGTACGGGAACTCCTATCACTACGCCGATCATGTACAGTCGGGACAGTTTGCATTTCAGGCTACTGAGGGAGGGGATTACATGGCATGCTTTTTTGCCATCGATCATCATCCCTCCATTAAAATTCCTATCGAGTTCGATTGGAGATCTGGCTTGGCTGCTAAAGATTGGTCTAATGTAGCCAAAAAAGGTTCTGTAGATGTAAGTATTCTTCCCACAATGCATACAATCAATCATCAATGCGATAAATCAAATTTCAATCGGTAAATTAGTTCTTTTTATAGGCAATGGAGTTGGAGCTAAAAAAGCTTGCAGACTTCGTGAGTTCCATTCATGAAGAGATGTTTTATCTCCGAGAAAGGTGATTCAACAATCTTTGTGTTTCGATTGCTGCAGTTATTTAAGGTTAATGGGAGGTGATTTATTGTGTGGTTGTTACAGGGAACATGATATGCAAGAGCTTAATAACAAGACAAATTCAAGAATGGCGTTATTGAGTTTTCTTTCACTGTTCGTCTGCTTGTCAGTTGCAGGTTTGCAAGTATGGCATTTGAAATCATTTTTTGAAAAGAAGAAGCTCATTTAGTTCCATAGCATCAAGGTTAATAGCTGTTGTAGACTTTTTTTTTTTTTTTTTTTTTTTTTTTTTTTTTTTTTTTAAAGCATGAGATCTTGTAGTTTGTTGTTGAATACAATATAGACTTGTTATATACCACTTAATTATATGGATTGTTTTTTTAATATTAAAAAGTTTTTTTAATATTAAAAAGTTTTTTTTTTTAATAAATGTTAATTCCAATAATGTGTTAAGGACGTTTTTATATGAATATTTCAAAAAAATAAAATTTAATTCAACAAAACATTGAATATTTCAAGAAAAAAGTTAATTCAACAAAAAAACACGTTTAACAATGTTTTTAATTTCTTATAACCAAAAAATAAAACTTAATCTTGTTTTGTTGTATATAGTTTTTATCATTTGTTACGCATTACTTCAATTATTGTATTTTAGGATATCATACTAGCTAAACTATTGTATGTTTTAGGTATCTTGCCATTCAAAATATGTAATTAGTTCTTGTTAATGGAGAGTATCGTGTATTCTTTTTTTTTTTTTTTTTTTTTTTTTTTTTTTTTAATTTCCAGTTAATAGTATTTGAAGCCTAGGCAATATTTGAATATCAATAAAATGATGTTTAGAGTGTAATGAATAATTGATACATGTAGTTAAACGAGTCAAAGTTTAATAAATTTTAAAGGTTAAAAATAAAGTCCAATAGGAAAAGGGATGCGGATGTTTAGAGTGTAACGAATAATTGATACATCTGGTTAAAATTAATAGACAAAACTTCAAAAATGGTCCATGTGGTTTCCGATAATATCAAATTCATAAGTTCAAAAAATCTTACAGATGGTCCATGTGGTTTCAAAACTTTTAACATTTAATCCTTCCAGCTAACTTCGTTAGCTTTTGGCCGTTAAGTGGAGGGTATTTATGTCATTTCGCTACACAGAGACCATTTATGAGGTTTTTAATTACTTTTTTTTTTAAATAAATAAATATTTAATATTTAATATGCAAGGGGTCCCACCCCATCTCTCTCTCTCTCTCTCTCTCTCTCGATTTTATCAAGTCAAAATCAATTTTACCATGAATCTGATACAAAATCTTCATTAGTTACCTCTTTCATTTGATTCTTGTAGATTAGAACAAATAGGGAAAACCATACAAAGAAAAAACCCAGAATAAACTCCAGCCTCCACCTCAATCGTGGTCCTCCTGCTCTGCCACTCCATTTCTTGTTGAAACCCACCTCCAATGCCACTATCTTTTTAGCGATGACACCAATCTTCACTGCCATCTCCATCGTTCTTATCCTCGTTCTTCAACTTATGTCTTCACTGATGTTTGTTAGCAAGAAGCATGCTCCAATATGATTGTATTGACCATATTGTGTTTGTAATTGACAAGGGAAGCAAAGAATGAAAGGTGATAGATCTGATTGACTTTAAGTAGTAAGGTCTCAACAAAATCGTGTCAAATTAGCTCAAATCCAGGGTTCTAGAGCACCCAGCAATCGACGGAGGCAGAGATGGGTGGTGGTGTTGGTTGGAATACGAAGAAAGGAAGAAGATGATGATGTTCGTAAGAAAGAAGACGGGTGCATCCCCAACCATTTACAGAGACGAAATCCTTTGTAGACCTTCTTCGTTTTCTTTCCTATTTCTTCTCCACTACTTCCGATGAACATTTGACACCCCAAACATTGATCTGGGATTCGCATTCTTCAGCGACAGATGGCTCTAAGAATTTCATGTTTGACACAGATTTCATGTTCCATTTGACACAGATTTCATGTTCCACCAGTGACAGCTGGCTCTAAGAATTTCCGATTACTGTTCTTCCTCCCTACCCTTCACAATGAAGATGACTATGCAAGGGAGATAAAACCCATGATTTCCTCGCATTACATACAGATAATCCAACATAATCTTTCATAATCTTTATGGATCAAATCAAATTCGAAGGGATTACAATTTGGGGATGAAGCGTAGGGTTTTGGGTGGGTAATAAATCAAACAATCTTCAAGGTTTTTAATCTTGCAGAAATAAGCCTCCAACCAACAATTTATCATTGATGTTTCCTGTATCAGATGTTATGAGTTCATGTGGTTGATTGGATAACCATAAAGAAGAATCAAAATATGAGTTTAGAGGATTAACACATACAGACACACTTATTTCGAGTATGAACCCAGTGTGAGATTTCCGATGAGAGATGGTTATCTACGGGTAACAACAATGATTCAGAATGTGCTACAAACTAAATATACTTGTATTTTGTAGGTTCTTTTGGTCTCTATACACATTGATTTCTTATAAGTGTTTTGATATAGACGAAATTAGAGAGAGAGAGAGGGAAAGAGAGAGAGAGAGAGAGAGAGAGAGAGAGAGAGAGAAAGAGAGAGAGAGGTGGGACCCTTTAATATTAAACAATTAGTTTTTCTTTTTAAAATAAGACAAATCTTTATAAATGGTCTCTGTGGCAGCGAAATAACATAAATACCCTCCACTTAACGGCCAAAAGCTAACGGAGTTAGCCGGAAGGACCAAATGTTAAAAGTTTTGAAACCACAAGGACCATCTGTGAGGTTTTTTGAACTTAGGGACTAAACTTGATATTTTCGAAAACCACAGGAACCATTTTGAAGTTTTGTCAAATTAATATTTTGTTTTTGTTTAAGAAACCAAGCCACATGAGAATTAGCATATTTTAATATACAATCTCAAAATTCGTGATTTAAAATTAGAGCTGGTAAAAATCAATCCAACCCGTCAACCCAACCCAAAATTAGCGTTTTGGGTTGAGATTTTCAACACATTTAAGTTAAATGAATCAATCCGTCTAACCTATTTAACTAAATAGGTTGAGTTCGATAAAAATTATCAACCCATTTTCAACTCACCAACCCATTTAACTTTAATATATCCTTAATTTACTATTTATTTTAATATTATCATGTATTAATCAAAGTATTAATGTATAAATTAAAATGTTGTATTATTATTTGTGTTTTAAAAAAATATAATCATAATTCTCATCTTTTTTTTACTTATCCTCAAAAATACTAGCCACTCTACAAAATCCATTTGAAATTAAATATGTTTTATGTTATATGATCAAATTATTCAAATTTGTAAATTGTGATTGTGTTTTTGTTGTACTTTGAAATTTTATTTATGTTTGAAACGGATTTATATAGTATAATCTTTAGTTAATGTATTAAATTTTTTGATTTTAAATAAGTAAACCTAAGTTTAACTCATTTATTTAATAGGTTGGATCGAGAACTACATAAATGGTTCAACCCGGTGGCAACATATTTATCTATAAAGTTGAGTTAGGTTGGAAATATCAATACATTTAAATAAACAGGTTGGGTTGGATTGATATTTTCAACCCAGTTAATAAATAGGTTGAACCCGAACCCAACCCAGATCGATCCGTTGTCAGCTCTATTTAAAACAAGTTGTTTATTTTTTAGATGATTTTTTATTCCTATTTTTAGTATCGTAAATAGAATAAAAACTAATAATAAATAATAATTTTTAATAAAATGTTGGGTATGCATAAAGCGTACACAGTTGGAATTGGATTGGGCCATTAGGCTGGGGTTATGGTGCACAAGAGGATAAAAAAGCGGATCATTTCGTTTTTCCCCTAACAAAGATAACCCAGTTTGATCAAAACTAGATTGGTTTAAAACCAAGTTTGTGTTCTAAAAAGCGGAACCTCTAACCGATTTTTTAATAACGTATATTTTCATTATTAAATTTTGTGTCAGAATTTAATGATATTTGTATGATTGATCACAAAAACACCAAAAAACAAAACTCAACGTTTAAGATGTCAAAATGTATATATATATATATATATATATATATATATATATATATATATATATATATATATATATATATATATATATATATATATATATATATATATATATATATATATATATATATATATATATATATATATATATATATATATATATATATATAGAGGTTAAAGTGAATATACCTAATAACCTTATATAAACTTAGGTACCTAACCACATCATACTACCTAATTTTGTATCATATGTGCATTGTAATCACACAAAGTTCTTAAAACTCAACCTCATAACTTGATTGCTTCCAAAATCTTTGAACTTTCACCATTATCTTCCTTCAAATGACGTTTTTCTATCGGAGACCCTCTGGTGGGCTTCATATACTACCGTTACAAATCAAATAGTGTAGGAGGAATACAATGGTGAATGTCTGAAAATCTTTGAAGTAAATCAAGTTAAAGGTTGAAGTTTAAGAATCTTCGACGATTGCAATGGAAATATAATGCAAAACAATGTAATATAATGTGGTTAGGTACCTAAGCTTATATAAGGTTATTAGGTATATTCACTTTACCCATATATATATATATATATATATATATATATATATATATATATATATATATATATATATATATATATATATATATATATATATATATATACCAAATTTTGATTTGTAATACATCTTACATTCTTACCCAACTTATTGGACTATTAAATATGACTACGACATAACTTTATCAAACAAATTGTCCTTTTAACTTAAAAAAATAATAAATGCACTACAATTTGCAACATCATCTTTAAGGAAAAAGGACAATAAACATAGCATTTACAAGGCAAGAATCATAAAGTAGCAAAGCAAATGCAAACAACTAAAATGTATTTCCATTCCAAGCAACAACAATTTTGTGTGGTATAAACAATAAGATTTCATTATTAAAAAAAAAAAAAAAAAAAAAAAATCTGAAAATTCGTCAAGTTCCTCAATACTTACCTGAAAACCTTTGGTGTAAGTAAAACTGGCTATTTAGATATATATATATATTTTTTCAGAAATAGATGATGATAAATTTGTTACTAATTAAAAAGATGCCAATGATGATCTGGGTGTATCGTTTCCTTAATTTTTTCAAGCTTCTTTAAAATTTCCAAAAAAGAAGGTCTCTTGTTCATATCTGCTGCCCAACAATTCTCGATCAACCTACCAAATATCATCATACCAATTACAATTAAATTATGTTTAAATTTATTTACCCTAATATTATATTATTATAAATTAATTATAACTGACTTACTCTTTCAATTCAGGGGTGTAACCTTTTGCTCTAAATGCAGGTCTGTTTCCTTCTGCTACATATTTTGCTGCTTCATAAGCTTCAAAATTTGATAATGGTGGCTCACCTTCAATCATCTATTTAAAAAAAACAAAACATCATTGTCAAAAAATCTACTATTTGCAATTCTGGTCCCCAAGTATAGCTCTTTTTTCAAGTTTAGTCCCAAAAAGTTTTCTTTTCCAAATCTGGTCCCTTATCTGAGGTTTTTGTAACATTTTTGGTCCATGAAGTAAAAAAAACTACTTCTGGGACCAAAACTGCAAAAATGAACTAAACTCAGGGACCAAAAATGTACTTTTTATCTAATAAAAAAGAAATTACCTCGAATAATATCATCGCAAAAGAGAAGACATCGACTTTTTTGTCATATTTTCTGTGCTTGAAGACTTCAGGAGCCATGTAACGATCTATATATTGCATACCATGAAAAAAAAAACGATTAATGAAAATTCAAATAAATATTATAAGGGAAAAGTAAAACTATATGATATAAATAAATAAATAAATGGTGCATACAGCTTCCAGTTTCTCCAGTCATTTTATAAATATCATGAGAATTTTGAACCCTGATTAGTTTGCTAAGTCCAAAGTCTCCAACTTTTAGATGATCTGCATTAGTGTTCACTAAAAGAACATTCCTGAATCAAAAACAAAAACAATAAAAATCAATATATTTTATATCTTTAAAAAAGATTATTTTTGTTGACTTTCAAAAGGACACAAATATCAAAGATCATTTAAATACTAATGTCAACCATTGTTAAAAAAATATGATGTATGTTTAAAAAGATAACACATTATAAGGGAGGACTTTTTATAACATTTAAGATAGATAAGGTTGAAGATTGGAGAAAGTTTTTTTACAGTAGGTTTTTGTTAAAAAAAATTAGTTGAAAGCTGACGTGGCAAAAGTAATAAGGTAAACAAACCTTGGTTTTAGATCCCTATGAACAATGACATTAGGCTCATTATGAAGATAAGCCATTCCTCTGTAGACATAAAAAGTAAACAAACACAAACTTAGTACTTTACTCTTTTACCAATATAGGCAATATACTTACATTTATTTACCATAATACCCATGTAGTTTTATTTTTTATCAATAATAGCAGAATGTATCAAATAAACTAATAAAGTATAAGGCCCATAAATATTATAGCTAAAAGAAAATTACATTGCTCATATTGATAGTGAGAATAAAAAAATGTTGATATTTCCTGTAATTTGTGTATCATATTCATAAATAAATAAAAAGGTACCTTGCAATGTCTAAAGCAAAGTTTATAGCTGTTGTTGGACTTAGTGCACCCTTCTCTTTTAAGCACTGGTGAAGATCACCCTGCATCCATATATCAATTTTCAGACCTTGAAACCTTATAAAATGTTTTTATTTGTTATTTTTTATTTTTTATGTGATGTTAGAATTAATTTATTTATATACCCCTCGTAGATACTCGGTTATCAGCATTAATGGCTTCTTTTCAGTAACAGCTCCAAGAAATTGCACGATATTAGGGTGGCGAAGTTTGACAAGCAAATTGACCTCATGCCTGAAGTCCTGACTGGATTCACAAGGTGATAAAATATTATTTTTTTAATTCGAAGAGTAAAATTATATCATTATTGATAAACATAAGAAGACTCACATCACCAATTTGTCATCTGAGAGACTTGGAAGTATACGTTTTACAGCTACTGGTGTTCCACGCCAACTTGCTCTCACAATTTCACCAAAGGAACCCTAATTTGATGAACTAGTTATTATCACTAAAGTCAATCATTAAGATGAAAAAAGATATATAAAGATTAAAGAAAAAGAAAGCAGACCTTTCCTATCATGTGTGAGTTTGTGAAGTCCAGCTCAACAGGATCAATTTCCCAGTCACACTTATTTGGGAGAGGTGGTGGGACAGGTCTTGGTTCAAAATGGCTTCCATTTTGGCCCTGTATAAAAGATGCCAAATTCTTTAGGCCTATAAAAGGATATAAAGATCACCTTAACATGTGCAAGATAACATGTTATGTTTTGGTAAGTGCATTCTTTACTGAAAATGTAAAGGTGTGCAACATGACATGCATCATAAAGTATAATCAAAATAGAGTGATGAGTGTTGAACTTACATATGATAGGCCACCATAAGACTTTAGTAACTCAATCATGTTATATTTTCTAGCTCCTTCTGCATCAGCTAGAGGCTGTCATGAGTTTGAATCAAGTAATGTGAGTTGGTCAAATGTGTTGAAAGCTTAGAATAAGTCAAGATTAACTCAGTAATCAATTGTCTGAAACTATTAGAAAGATCGAGAAGAAGCTGAATGTATTGCATATTAACGAGTGGGCATAAACTCTCCTAATCTTGGTTTGTTTGTAACACATGTACACTCACATACATATTGGCTTAGCTATGTGTGTTCCTGATATAAGCTATCTCCTAATGTGCAAAAGCTAAGAGTACCTCTGCAAGGCTGCAAACAACACCTTGATCACTCATTGTGCCTTACTTCTTTTATCCAAAGATTATAGACACAGATTCGAAAGCTTATTTCTCCCCAGTGATGAACGAAAACCTTACTTGTTCTGTTGTTCAACGAACTTTCAATTACACTTCTAAAATATAAGCATAAAGGATTGTAGGAACTCAAACAATTCAAGTGAACCCTGGCAATTCGTTTCTTAGATTTCACCGATCTCAATTGAATTGCAACAATTCCTCAATTACAAGCATCTTAAACTACAACTGAGTAGAAAAATTAGTATTCAATTTGTTTGCAGTGTGTACATTCTTACCGTGTTTTTCCAGCGATCTTGCGCGTTAACGTCGGCACCGTACTCAATCAAGCATTTAGCAACTTCGATCCATCCATGAAGCGAAGCAACGTGAAGCGGAGTTCGATTATCATAATCCCTGGCTTGAACCAAAGACTGATCTTCCTCCAACAGCTTTCTCACGGCAGCTGGATCGTTCTGGTGAGCGTGCCACAGTATCAACGACGTTCGGCTCACTTTAGCCTTATCCCTCTTCTTCCCCACCGCCGGCGCCGGCGCTGGCGCATCTCCGGCTGAATGTCCAGAGCTTCCTTCGCTCCCACTCATTCAATTTCTCAGATCGGAGATGGAAAATTGAGGTTAAATATTTGATTCGCTGCTTTTTTGGGTTCAATGATGTATCAACCGATTTATAAGAATTTAAATATTATTAAAAAAAAAACTAAAAAAGTGAGCGAATTTCATTTCCCACTGTCGAGTGACCAACATTATTTCTTGTTATATACAGCATGACAACACCCATCAAATTCCGTAAATAAATACTTTTTATATAATTTTCTTTATTGATAATTATTTATTCAATCATATATCTAATTAAATCAATATTTGACTGTGAGGCACATTTTAAAAATCTAACTCAATAAAAGCTTTAGAGATGTATCAAATATTAGAGACTTTTAAATGTTATATTATACTGTCTAAATTTAATCAAAATAGATCTAACCTTTAAATGGACTCGATAAAAGGTATATCAAACGGTCTTTAGAAAGGTAAAAATTCTATAAAAACTATTTGCGTTTTTGTTTTTTTATATAAAAACATTTATTATACTGTTTATATATTATATATATTTGATAGTAAAATAATTGAATATATACCAAGTTACGATATTTCTCTTAGATATTATTTTGGGATTATCCATAATTCCAAGGGTTTCAAAATTTTTGATGCGTCGTTATTTGGATATATCCCAACTCAAATAACTATATGAAAATAACTGTACTTATTCATTATTTTTCAATAAAATATTACAACTTTATCAAAAAAACAGTTGTATATTATACAAACAAGTGGCTCATGGTTCAATCATAACGTTTTATTTATTTTTTTCCTAATATTAAATAGGGAGGATGATTTATTCCAAAGTTTGTTTGGGTGCAATTAATCAAATTATATTGACTTTATCTTTTTTGACTTTCTGTAAAGATATAGGCTGGTGTTAATAATTTAATATTATAAAAGATTATATTTGTTCTTTTATGGAAGGTCGACATGGGAAGTAGCGAACATTGAGGATTTGATGAGGCTTTCTTTCTTCTTTGTAATCCGTTAGGAAATAAACAATGAAAGAAAATTCAAGTGGTATTAGAATAATTTGGGAAAAATATTATTATATATCTATATACATATTACAAAAATTAGCTATAACTTACAAAACAAATTTTTGTGTCATTATGTGGGTGTGCTACCACCTAGAGATGCATATCCAAACCGGTTTCTAAAAATAATCGAAAGGCTAAAAAAACCGGTTTGATGGAAAACCAAATATATGCAAAGGAACAGATCTAACCAAATTGTCGGTTTAGGACCGGATCCGGTTTGAGAAAATTGGTTTAACCGGTATATCCATAGTTATCGATAGCGAACATGGTTGTAGAACTCGCTACTCGGCACCTGTTCGGCCGACTACCGAGTAGCGAGTACTCGGGAGTACTCGCGAGTACTCGCGAGTACTCGGGGAGTACTCGGATTCGGTAATTCATGTAAAAATATTTTTAAGGAAATTATATATGTCAAAATTATTAGTTAAAAACAATATTTTATTGAAATATATAACAAAATTAGATACATGTGAGTTCACAAAAACTGAGAAACACAAAATGGTCTTACTTCATGAATAATTACTGAAAATTCCAGATATATATGTAGTAATAGTCACAAGTGTGTGTGTTAAATAACAAATCATTAAGTATATTACACATATTAATCACCGAGTTGGACGAATTTTACAACACTGCTCGCTTGAATAAGCGGTCGATCGGGGAGTACTCGGATTCTGTAACTCGACTCGGTAAGGGGCCGAGTAGCGAGTACTCGGGCGAGTAATCGGCAAAATCGGTGAGTTTTACAACACTGGCGGTAAATAGCGACGAGCTACCTATATGCTATGTAGCGATAGCGATAAAATAGCGAACGCTATTTCGTATTTAGCGATAGGCATAAAAAAATTAAAAATATTTATTATGTTTAAATACTATAGTTATTATAAATTTATGATCATCAGATAAGGAAACAAACCATTAAACTAGATAAAATCGTTCATAACCTCAACCCTTATCGCTTTTATTCTGATTTATCTCTTAAAAATGAAAAAAAAAAACCCATAATGTCGCTATTTGTCGCTAAGCACTCAATAGCGACCATGTACCTATACGCCACGCTATTCGCTATAGCGACCGCTATGGTCGCTATTGACAACTGTGGGTATATCCATGTTATAGTTAGGATTAAAAATGATTTTTTATTTAATATTCCAAACCGCTGTGCCACCATTTAAAGCTGTTTTTTTTTTTTTGGCTAGAATGACCACATGAATGCATGACCATGCTAGGCTTGATAAAAATAGGCGTTGGGTGAATTGGACTCGCCACACCGCTTAAATGCTTTCTAATATCATAATCTCAACTAATTTTGAATTCTCGTATTCTCAATTTTTTTTTGTTATATATTTTTTGATCAAAAAATTAATCCTCACAAGCATCCATCGAGGGAGGCTCATGCAGCGGAACAAATGAAGAAGTTGTTGCTATTCTCAAGCATACCCAAAATCCAAAAAAAAAACTTTAATATATGTCGATTGTCGAATGACAAGAAATGATGTGTTGCAAAAGATATGGTAAGTTTTATAAAACTGATGGAAACACCACATTGGAAATTCAGGCAAAAAATTAATTCAAGATACTTAAACACGTTGTGTGCCTGACTCGACAAGCTAAAAGAATCATTAACGAAGTTCGTGATCCCAAAAGTTAGGTCTTTTGACCACTAAAACTTACTAACACCATGAAACAAAAAATCACGTAAAATAAGTCGAACAAAACTTCCCCTTCACAAAAATACAACTTCATGGAGATAAAATAAATAAATTAAAAAAAAAAAAACCCTCCAATCAATCTAAGGGAATCAACACAAGTTGTTAAACGCCTTTCTAAACAAGCAATATAAATGAATCAACATAAATTGTTAAACCGGTGGAGATTGAAGCTTTTGATGAGTTTTGAAGATTACTAATGGAGAATCACACCTTGATTCCCCCTACTTGAAATTGATGGATTGAATGTTGCTACAAAAGTGTTAGGACAAAGTTTCCAACATTAAACATCCATTCTGTCAAGAGAAATCTATATAAATGACATTATTTGAAGAGTTGGAGTTTAGAATTATAACACCCGTGTTCCAAATTGGTTTAGTTTTCTCTTTTAGCAAGGACTAAGGGTGGAGTTTTGGAAAAACTCTATGTCACAACATGGCAACTGTTCTGGCCCAAACCCAAACCTAAGCTCTTTTAGGGTTTCTTCTGTATTTATGCCTCACTACCTTGAACCTAGGTTTCCTTATCAGCCTTCATCACCCTCAAGCTTCAGAAACCCTAAACCTAATTCCTCATTATGGGTTGTGAATCCATGTTGGTGATTTTGATTGCTTTTGAAGGAAGAAGAGGCGTTAGAAAAGATTGTTGTGCTTCTTGACTGGAGTGAAGATCACTTTTGGGCATCTCTTGACATGTGTAAGTATCCAAGCTCCTCGCTTTATGCTTCTATTGTAACATCCCAAAAATACGAGCCAAAAATTTCATTTTTTAAAACACATACTTAGCAAAACATTAGAAACAAAACATTCACCGATCATATCATTTCATAAAAGAGGTGCGTGTCTGGAAACCAGTTTATAAAAACATAACAAAGTCAAAGTACAAATCCCCAGGAAGATCTCATAGTGCGGAATACAGAGCGTGTGTGTGATGTGCTGCTACCGCACCAGCTCCTTCCCCTTCGAAGAAGAGGTACCTGAAACCAAAACTGAAAACTGTAAGCACGAAGCTTAGTGAGTTCCCCCATCATACCACATACCATACATTCACATATCATACATATTGTCGGGCAATTCTAGGGTGCCCGACTTACCCGGTACGACCATTCTGGGGTGCCGACCTACCCGTGTCAAGCCGTTCTGGGGTGCTGACTACCCATGTCAATCCATTCTGGGGTGCTGACTACCCATCAGCCCTAACGACCGATCATCGGGGACTATTTCACCCCTTACTGTTACTATCACATATATCATAACATAACATAATATCATACATATTTGGGGTGCCTGAACTACCCTTCGGTCCTAACAACTAAACTCGGGGACTGGTCCCCTCCTACTACCCCTATCGCATATAACATAACAAGCCAGCATGCAAACATATCATCACATACTGTCAGAAGTATCTGGGGTGTCTGACTACCCTTTGATCCTAGCAAGCGAACTCTACTCCTATCATGTACGACATATCATGCTAGCATATAACATATCAGGTAGTAGCAAACCTAGATGATATCACAAAGACAATCATCTATCACACGTCTCCTACTGGTGGGCCGGCATTGTGGCCTTAGACCCACCGCTACTGGAAGGTAACTCACCTCGAAAATAGCTATTGAAGTCTGCTTGCTGAGCATCTGACTGCTGGATCGCAAATCCTCCGGCTATAAACCATAAACATAGGTTAGACACCCATAAATACCCTTAGGTCAAAAGACTGACCCTCCGTTGGTCCAAGGTCAACTCCTTGGTCAAAGTCAATGTCCATTTGACTGGACTCACCGAGTCCTTTTCCTATTAACCCAGTCCTACTCGACCAGACCTTCTTCCCACTCACTGAATCACCCTTAACTCATTACTTGGGACGATTGAACCGACTCGCGACCCGACTCGCTGAGTTTGAAGAACAACTTGTCGAGTTCTAGGCAATCTTCATAGGACTCGCCGAGTTGTTCATCCAACTGGTCAAGTCTAAGTCCATCTTCATGGAACTCGCCGAGTTCCTCCTTGGGACTCGTCGAGTCCCTATGACCCCTTTCCCATATAGGCCAAATCTGAGACATGTAACGCTTCAAAACCATAGATCCATGTTCCTTGAGCATGCTTATCACGTAAAGTTGCAAACTTTACGTGCATGCATGGCCCTATAAGCTCATAAGGCCAAAACCAAATTCTTAATGAGGTCATACACTTAATGGGGACCTCAATCACTCCAACTACAAAACTTTATGCTACTAATTCATCCAATAAGTCCAGATCTGAAGTCCTTTTGGATCATTAAGCACCACACATGGAGTTTGGTGTTTTTAGGGCTTGAAAACAACCAATTGGGGACAAAAATGGTAACTAATGATCTAAAGATCAAGGTAAAGACTTTTTACCTGAATGGAAGCTTCTCCCTGAGTAGAGTTCGGATCTACTCCTTTCCTTGCACTCTTCAACCACCTCTTTCTTCCTCTAAGCTCCAAACCTCCTTCACAAAGCCAAAACACACTCTCAAGAACAATATGGGGGGCTAGGGTCTCGCTCTACTGCTCTCTGGAAGTGTTAGGGACAAAGGAGGCCAAGTTAGAGTGTTTAAATAGGGTGAAAACACCCGTATTAGGGTTTTTTCCCAACCAGGGCCTACTCGCCGAGTCCAAAGTCCAACTCCCGCGCCTTGTCCCACTCCTACTCGGCGAGTTGGACCTTCAACTCGCCGAGTCCAAGGCAAGATGCATTATTATCATTTATTTATTTTTAAAAGGTAAATAGCAAGGAGTACGTACCGGAACCAGGTGCTACATCTATGAAGGTAGATCTAAGATTTTGTCCCATTTTCTTCTTGTGTTGCCTAGTTAGAATGGAATGATTCCATAAAGTTGGCAACATTATAGATCCTAGAATTCCCTTTGAGATCATATATTGTAGATCTGATTGTAATAAACAGTTATTTTGGGTCAATATAAGTCAATAAAGGTTACACTAGTTCAAATAAAAGCTTAATACTTAACTTAAAATATAATATATATATATATATATATATATATATATATATATATATATATATATATATATATATATAAGGTTTTCGGTTTAGGGAATCCAATCCTTAACCAAAACCGAAAACCCTTCCTTGAAGTAAAGCAAAACCGAAAACCCTAAATGATGAAAAGCTTGACCGAAGTCCCTTCTCTATTTTAACTAAAAACCGAAAACCCTTTTTCCTTGTTGAGTTTAAGACCAAAAACGCTATAAGGCCCACATCTTAAGGCCCATTAAGGACCAAAAAACCCTTATATATATATATATATATATATATATATATATATATATATATATATATATATATATATATATATATATATATATATATGAAAACAACATTATATGCCTAGTATTAGTGAATATGAACCTAGGATTAATAGAAAACATGTAAGTTAAAATGTAAGCTTGTGTGATGAACAACCATACAAGATGTTGATTAAATTAGCCATTTAATTAGCTATAAATATAAGTCTTACTTAACCCGAATCAAAATACTAGGAAATTCATTACTTTAACCAATTGGCCACTATTTAAATTAATTTGTGTTTCTAAGGATTAGTAATAGTGAACATGAGCCTAATCACATTTATCGGTAGCCAATGACAAAATAATCCATTGCACTTGCCATAAAATCAACTATAGAAACAAGTGAGTCAAACCTAAACAAAAGTCTCTTTTATTATTGAATCTAGTTATCTTCAATTTCCTTAGTTGTTAGTCTTTTTTTGTTTAAGTAGTAGTTAATTGTTGAGTTTCTAGTCTTTTGAAAAACTATAGAAAATTGTTCCTTTTTTAATTACGTAATTCTAGTGTTTAATATAATTGTTACCATTCCTGTGTTCGATACCCTGATTGCTTGAACTATATTCCTAAACGATAGGTACACTGCCTTTCGTGTGCTTATTTGTGTTTGAAGTAGTAGGATTAAACTAGTGCACTTTACACACATCACACAAAACTAGCTAAAGGGCAAGTTCCTGACAACACTCTCACTGGCCCGAAGATCATGAGAGAAACGATTGAGAAGATCGTTCAAATCCGAGACGACTGAAACCTTATAGAGACAGACAAAAGAGTTACGCAGACAAGAGACGAAAACCTTTGGAATTCCATGTTGGTACCCGCATTCTATTGAAGGTCTCACCCTAGAAAGGCATGATTTGCTTTGGAAAGTGTGGAAAACTAAATCCAAGGTATATAGGGTCGTTTGGAATCGGCCCAGTAGCTTACAAACTCTTACTACCACAAGAACTAAATAACATACACCCTGTCTTCCACGTGTCAAACCTAAAGAAGTGTATATCTGACGAGACTCTTGTGATTCCACTCGATGAAATCGAGATGAACGAGAGTCTACAATGCATGGAAGAACTAATAGAAATCATGGATATGGAAGTCAAACGAACGAAACAAAGTCGCATACCAATAGTGAAGGTTCGTTGGAATGCCAAGTGAGGACCTGAATTCACTTGGGAGTGAGAAGATCAGATGCAAAAAAAGCACCCACATCTTTTCCCTAGTCCATGATGTACTCATTATAGAAATAATTTCGGGACGAAATTCCCTCTAACGGGGGGATAATGTAACAACCGGTTATTTCGAGTCAATATAAGTCAATAAAGGTTACACTAGTTCAAATAAAGGCTTAATACTTAACTTAAACTATAATATATCTTGATATATATAAGGTTTTCGGTTTAGAGAATCTAATCCCTAATTAAACTGAAAACCCTTCCTTGAAATAAAGCAAAATCGAAAACCCTAAATGATGAAAAGCTTGACCGAATTCCTTTCTCTATTTTGACTAAAAACCAAAAACCCTTTTTCCTTGCTGACTTTAAGACCAAAAACACTATAACGCCCACTATAGGACCGAAAACTCTATCTTAAGGCCCATTAACGACCACAAACCCCTTATATATATATATATATATATATATATATATATATATATATATATATATATATATATATTGTAACACCCCAAAAATACTAGCCAAAAATTTTATTTTTAAATACACATACTTAGCAAAACATTAAAATAAAACATTCACCAATCATAACATTTCATAAAAGATGTACGTGTCTGGAAACCAGTTATAAAAACATAATAAAGTCAGAGTACAAATCCCCAGGAAGATCTCGTAGTGCGGAATACAAGGCGTGTGTGTGATGTGCTACTACCGCGCGAGCTCCTTCCCCTTCGAAGAAGAGGTACCTGAAACCAAAACTGAAAACTGTAAGCACGGAGCTTAGTGAGTTCCCCTATCATACCGCATACCATACAATCACATATCATAGATATTGTCAGGCATTTCTGAGGTGCCCGTCCTACCCGGTACGGCCATTCTGGGGCGCCGACCTACCCGTGTCGAGCCATTCTGGGGTGCTGACTACCCATGTCAAGCCATTCTGGGGTGCTGACTACCCTTCGGTCCTGACGACCGAACCTCAGGGACTATTTCATCCCCTACTGCTATTATCACATATATCATAACATAACATATTATCAGACATATATGGGGTGCCTGAACTACCCTTCGGTCCTAGAAATCGAACTCGGGGATTGGTCCCCTCCTACTACCTCTATCGTATATAACATATCAGGCCAGCATACAAACATATAATCACATACTGTCAGACATATCTGGGGTGTCTGACTACCCTTCGGTCCTAACAACCGAACTCTACTACTATCACATATAACATATCATGCTAGCATATAACATATCAGGTAGTAGCAAACCTAGATGATATCACAAAGACAATCATCTATCATACATCTCCTACTGGTGGGCTGGCATTGTGGCCTTAGACCCACCGCTACTAGAAGGTAGCTCACCTCGAAAGTAGCTGCTGAACTGATCGGAAACTGACTGTCTACTGCTGCTCCGGACGTCCTCCAACTATAAATCCCTAAAAACGATCAGTCAAACACTGCTAGAATTTCTTAGGGTAAAATGACCCTTTTACCCTCGACCAGGTCGAAATCCAAGTCAAAGTCAACTTCCAGTTGACTGGACTCGCCGAGTCCACGAGCAACTCGCCGAGTCCTTCCCTTAATAATCCGGTCCCACTCGCCAAGTCCTTTTTCCCACTCACTGAGTCACGCTTGACTCACCACTCGGGACTATGGGGACGACTTGAGTACCGACTCGCCGAGTTTGAAGAACAACTCGGCGAGCTCCAGGCAATCTTCATAGGACTCACCGATTTGTTCATCCAACTCGCCGAGTCTAAGTCCATCTTCATAGAACTCGCCGAGTACCACTTTAGGACTCGCCGAGTTCCTCGACCCATTTCCCAAATAGGCCAAATCTGAGACATGCAATGCTTCAAAACCACATATCTATGGTCCTAGGGCATGTCTACCACGTAAAGTTGCAAACTTTACATGCATGCATGGCCCAATGAGCTCAAACATGCAGTTCCAAACTCTTTAAGAGGTCCTACACTCAATAGGGACCTCAATTACCTCAACCACAGAGACTTTATGCTACTAGGATGTCTTAAAGGTCCAAATCCGAAGTCCTTGCAGAACATTAACCATAAACACATAGAGATTTAGGTTCTTAGGGCTTAAAACCTCTTTTTAGGGACAAGAAAGGGGATTCAATGAACTAAAGGTCAAGTTAGGAACTTTTCTACCTAAATAGAAGCCCTTCACAGAGTATATTCCGGATCTTCTTCTCTTCTTGCACTCTTCAACCTTCTCCTTCTTCTCCCAAGCTCCAAACTACCTTCAAAATGCTAAAAATCACCCACAAGGACACAAAGGGGGCTAGGGTTTCGCTCTACGGATCTCTGGGAGTGATAGGGGTTGTGGAGGCTGGGTTAGATCGTTTAAATAGGGTGAAAACACCCATGTTAGGGTTTTAGTCCATACAGGGTCTACTTGCCGAGTCCCACGACCCTACTCGCCGAGTAGCCAGAGTTGAACCCGAGTCTAGACCTGCTTCTACTCGGCGAGTTAGTCCTTCAACTCGCCGAGTCCAAGGTTAAAATGCAATACATAAGGAGAGTTAATAATCAAGAATACATACCAGGAACTAGGTGCTACATATATATAGGATTAACCGCAAACATACTTCATTTCTTAATTCCCAAGCCAAAAACACTCCCATTTTGCTCTCAAAACTCATACAGATCCTCCATATCTTCATGTGATTTTTACCCAGATCTTCATAATTTCACCAAAAACACCAAGAACAATCTTCAAAGCTTCAAGTTTTCACCCAAGAACACCAGAAACACACAAGGGCATCGAAAACGCCAAGAATACCTTCAAATAATTCCTAAGGCTTTTTGTAAGTATTTCTTACATAATTAAGTGTTGTCTAACACTTTAATGTAATATTTAAATTAATATTTTATTAATTTAGTTACAATATCATGCATAATTATTATTAGGACATGACTGTTTACATGGGTTCTAACCCGAGGATCATCGCTACTACTTCATATCCAAACAAGAATGCATATTCGAGGTGAGTTCATACCCCTACGTTTTAACTATTTTTCAACGTTTTTTTTTTTGGGGGGGGGGGGGGGCAATACATGTAAAACACAAGGGATTTTGTGTTAACATTCAAACGATTTCAAACCATTTTAAAATACTTTCAATTGTTTCAACCTATTCCAAATCATTTAAACGGTTACGTCTGCTTTTATTTCCAAAGTATATATATATATATATATATATATATATATATATATATATATATATATATATAATTAGGATTCAATAGGCTTAGGACTAGTGCTTTTGCTTTAACTCAAGTTCCTTGTTTGGTTGTGGGCTTAGGGTGGAATTACTTGTCCGACTGCCTTTTTAATCTCAATTATGTACGTCGTATATATATATATATATATATATATATATATATATATATATATACATATGAGTATAAAACTTAGCTTTAACCTTTTTGTAATATGCCGAGCAAAGAGGTATTTTCATGATTATTTCAATATACACAGAACGTACATATAAAGTATAATAAGTATAGCTTATGAACCATACATACTAATCTACTAGTTCAAGGAACTATACAAGAACATAAATGATAAAGTATAATAGGTATAATTTATGGAACACATACATTATTTTACTAAGTTTCAAGTGTACAATACATAAATAATTATTTAAGTATAATTATTTTTTATGGGTTTTTTTAGCATTCTAACACTCCTATGGTGTACATGCAACCCTATAAACCTTGGATATATGTTTTCTTTATTATACATGCAAATACTCAATATTCCAAGCTTTTATCCAAACTAGCATAATATAAAGCAACTATACTACAAAAGCCTAGTTAGATAACATACATTTTGATGGAGCTTGAAGTCTTGAACCTTTAAGAGCTTAGTGCCCCAAGTGTTGCACCTCAAATGGAATCACAAAACACCAAAAACACTTGGAATAACTAGAGAATAAGGATACTTAGGTTCCCTCTTATGAAATTGACCTTGCCCTCTTTTCTATGCACTAGTGAAAATTTCATGAACCAATGACCTCTTTATATAGCGTGGAGGATTAGGATTACATTTACGTAAACCCGAATACCCATGATCTTTCATTTCCATAGGATCCATGGGTTAAACACTCCATGGACTATCGATGAAAGCTTAGTCCAACCTAAATGAACTTGGCCTGTCATATATATATATATATATATATATATATATATATATATATATATATATATATATATAAGATTGAAAATTTAATTAGTTCATTTTGAGCTCTAAATTAATTATTGACCAATACTAATTAAACAATATGATTTCATATTAATATATTAGAACTTATAATATATTAATATAAATCGTAAGTATCCTTGTTTCTCATTTAGTCTATCCAATTGTTACGATGCCATGCAACCCAAATGGACCATGCCAAGTCGAGTCAAGTACATACCAATTATAGTTATGGACTTGGACACTAATCCAACAGTCACCCACTTGGATAAATCTAAAACTATTATTGTGTATGACTCCAAAACCCAACTAGCAATCGTAACTCTTAAAGCCACTGTCGAACTCTGACCTAGTCAATGAATTGTCCATTAGATAAGGGATCATATATTTCTCCATTCTAGATATCATATGGACTGAGACATGGATTATAAGCATTCTCTCTGTCTATTTGTTGTTTCCCGATTTCCGATTTATGACGACTGACTAATTGAACAAATCAAATCAGTCCAGGCTTGTCCAAACACTTAGGGGTGTCATCACTAAATCATCGAGGGGCCCACAAATGTCACTTTTATCCCTCCAAGGGTAAAAGGAATGGATAAACTTTGACTCATATCCTTGTTTCACTACTTGTTGAATCATACACAAAGGCACGTTTTGTAACATCGAGTTACCAATGCGTTTTCGTGCAATCAATGTATAACCAACTCATAGTCAACAAATTATATCTCTAGGTTTGAAGAATATAAGATATTAACGTCTCATGATCACTCGTGATAAAATCGATGAAGTGATTTAAATGAGCGTGGGGTTTAATCCAATACTTAGAACTTATAAGCACTCATGAATGTTGTATCAACTCTCGCTATGTCCAACACCTTAGACATCTACAAACCAACTTCATGAAAGTCTTGCCTTAATACCTACTTCCAACGTATTATTAACTGTGGATGGTTTGAATAACTTAGTCATTCGGGAAGAATGACCTAGTTATTCTGGAAGTCAAAACATGCAAAGTGAAACACAAGAATAATCGAATCCAATATGGTCTCAGAAATTATGAATATAAATAGTACACCTTTTATTTATCACCATATTGATTACACATTATTCTTTGTATAATGTTTCAACTAATAAACTTTATACTTGAATTAAAACAATAGTCATTCCATGCTCTAAGCATGCACACTATGTTTATCCAAACAATAGTCTTGCCATACACCAAGTATGCATACTATGTTTGTTCGAACATTAGTTATGCCATACACCAAGTATGCACACTATATTTGTCTATGATCTTTACTTTGTGGAATAGATCGATTGAACATAATTCCAATGATTCTCATTTCAAAATCCCAAATCCTTACTGCAAATGTAAGAATTCCAAATTCCTGCCATTTACCAAAATTTGTTAAATTTTAAACTTATATGCATTGATCCTCTTGTAATGATTATGCACAAAGTCACAAAGACTTGTAAACAAAAATTACAGAGTATTCCAATGGAGATCAATTCCATTGAAACGAAGTCTCATATTTAAAATACATTGCTTTGAACATCCTTCTTTCATTAAGTTTTTCTAATCTTACACAGATTGAATAACTTCCACCTATAAAGACATTTCCATATTCCATTTTAACTATGACTTCTGAACAAGAGTTGCCTCCTTTCAAGATATGTCAATATGGTCCTTCCAAAATTAACACTATAATTCCAATTGTCCCTGAGCAACCAATGTTTGTTAAACCTTAGATTGTCCTCGACAATTGCTTAATCAGTTTAGTCATATCCAATTCTACACCTTTTCCCCTCTTAATTCTCCCAGACATTTGGAAAATTTAGAGAGGATAAATATTATAGTACATCCAATCGATCCTATACCTGAAGCAGATGGGACATGATTCATGATGTCTCACATAAAGACATGATTCTAGACCAGTCTTTTGCTATTATATTTTTATTTGTCGTGTTTTCATAATTCGACTATGAAAAGGGATGCCGTAATCATAATCGAATTTTGAGAACACAATATATATAGAATTTCCTTAAGTTGACCATTCCAACATAAAACTCATATATATATATATATATATATATATATATATATATATATATATATATATATATCCTTGACTAGAGATGATTAAAATCTCAATCTAAGCTTTTAGAATTGAAATGCAGTATAATTTCTTCTCCCTTAATTATAGCAAAACAACTTTTTCCAATTGAAACTTTTGTTTTCTATAATTAACATTGCTAACTTGCAACACTTATCATAATTATCATGCTCCCACTAACATGAGAATTATCAGCATAACACTTATGCTCCCACTAACTCTGATATTTACTTAGAAATCAGCTGGAATTTTAGAAATCAATACTTTATTGACTTTCTTACCAAAGTTCAGACTTCTGATACGAGATGCTTTTATAAAACTTTATCAAAATCATACACCTTTCCTTAGATATCACACATGTGTATCTATATAATTTCAGAACTATGAAAAGGGATGCCGTAATCATAGTCTCAATTGTTTAGACCTTTTCCATTCATCACAAGTCCATATTAGTGTGCTAGTTAACCACACACGATCCACTAGCGAATTTGAGAATGCAAATTTCACAATTGCTATCCACTTAAAATCTTTTTAGTGAAAGCAATTCCTCACCATCATATTCATGAATCGGAGAGAAACCTTATGACACTTAGATTTTATGGTGTATGTGTTCTTATCCATGTGAATTTTGTGAAAAACATAATCACAAGACAAGGTTAATGACAAATCCAAACTCATATGGACTGAACTTGTGCAGTCTTAACTTCTTGCCACCTGGCAGCACAAGGGCCTGCCATTGCTTCCAAGTTGTTATGCAGCCAATTGAGAACTCTCAAAACTCATATGCAAAGCCAACTTTAACTGGAATGGGCACATAAATAGGAATATGTCAACATGATAGGTTATAAAACTCAAGTTGTGTGCTAGTAACAAACTATAGGTTTTATTCTTGATTAGATCTTGAAACTCTTTCAGGATCTTTTTAGACTCCCACTGTCCTCTTGACATATAAGACTCTCTTGCCAAGAACCATTCCTTGAAAAACAAATATTCAATAGATAGTGCATATTCTTATCAAGACAAACACTTCACACAATTGGCCTTAATTGGTCTTTGTTTTATCCAAAACATCACAACTTACCAATTTCAAATGTACAAGAGTAGAACACATTTTACTCTTACATTTGACAAGTGTTAATAAACCTTCTTTAAGATGTGTCACTCGGATTACAATCTTGGAGTATGACTCTAAGACTTGTTTTGGAACGAAGTATGAATCATCTTCTTGATTTAACCATTTCAACAATTCATGACTCCTCTTCTTAGCCATAAGAATGCACTAAGATGTCCTTAGAGGATGAATTGTGATATGGTCTCACAATCATTAAGATGATTATAAAACATGATACTTAAGTACTCTACCATCATTTCGTATTTGAGAAACTTTTATTTTTCTGCCAAATTTGATTGTTCTCATTCGTTTTGCCATACATTGAAACTTTTCCAATGCTTCAGAATTATACTTAAACCTGTAATTATAACCATATTTAATAAACTTTAGTAAATCATGACAAATAGTCTTATCGATCTTTTGTAGTGGACTTGACCAGTGCACTAGAATATGTATTCGATCCCTTAGTCTTTCACTTGACTCACATATACATGTGAACAAGGAATTAGTCTTAATTTTCCAAAGATGAAAATTCTCATTCATCATACAATATAACTTGCATGATTCCAAGTTTCGGTCCAATTGAAACTTGGGTGATGAAAATCTTTCCTTATTTGGTAAATTATGACACTACCACAAACGAAAGAGTCAAATTCATATTTCCAATATTGCTAGAAACATACAAACATCAATTTTTCATACAAGCCATTGCAAGGAGATATAAATTAAAATAAAACTAAAATTTTATTTATTTATAAATGCGGAAAAACTTTTCCTTACAATGCAACTTTAAATGAAAACTATGTTATTACATATTTCCAAACAATCTATCATAACTCCTAAGTAGCAGCTCAAAAATCTGATCTTCGAACCATGCGATTGAAATCCATCTTCGCGATCAGATTCAATATACTCTTCCTTTAAGTTTCCTTCCCTTTGCTTGATCCTGCCAAACATCAAAAGGTACCTGAGTCACATCATGTATTACAAATCAACAATTAGGAACTTTAACAGAGTTAGATAGTGGACTTACCTGAAGCAGAGTCAAAATTTTTGATTCTTCCTTCTCTCAGATCCTTCAGGTAGTTAGGGCAGCTTCGCAACCAATGCCCCTTCTCTTGACAATGAAAACATATAGATTCTTTGGGAATGGTACATAGGGCTATCACAGACTTAGCCTTTCCCTTTACCTTTTGGTCAACTGGGTTGACCAAGGCCGATCCCTTTCCATTGGGAAGAGAAAGCTTTTATGGACTTTCAATGTTACCATTTTTAGTGTCCATAAAAGTTTGAGAAATAGATATTCTACCCAAATTTACTTTTCCAGTCCGCCAAATCATTTATGATTCAGCACCAACAAGCAAATATGTAAGACCAATAAGGGTCAGGTCGTGATCTGTCACATAGTAGTTCTTAATGAACTCACTATACGACTCAGGAAGTGACTGAAGAACCCAGTCAATAGCCAACTTCCTTGGAACAACGACACCCAACATTCTCAACCTGTAAATGTATGACTTCATTTCTAAGACATGAGTAGACATATGTATTCCATATTTATGTTTCAGTGCAAGTAGGGCTTGAGTGACCTTGAACTTTTCAAGTCTTCGAACTTGTGGGTCAGGGAGAATAAATAGAGGACGTGGAGGAAGAGAAGTATGATTTCCATCATCTTCATTAAGGAAGCTTGTTCCAAGAGATTTGGGAAAATCATAGTTGTCTGAACCAGACATTTACAATGGGAGAAATTCAAGTTAGTTGATTTAAGGTCCTTAATATAACACCCAACATGAAATATAACACAATATTTTATAACTTGAAAGAGGGATGCCGTAATCTAAGCTATAAAATATTTGAAGGTAGGCGAATGACGAGTCACCAATTTCCACCATAAAAAACGAAATATAAATTAGGTTTTAATTAGTTTGAAACTCCTAGATCTTTTGAGATTCATTGAACTTTTCAATGATATGTTTCAATATCGATTGTGCCCTCTCAAGTTTGTGACTGGGATGCCGAGGATCACAAACAAGGTGTGAATAACCATGCAAATATACTTGGTACCTTTAATATTTATCACTTAATCGATGTGTCGGCTAACCACACACGCTCTACCGATCTAATGATAAACATTAAGTTACCCTTTGCCTACCTTGTTAAATCCAAGCTAGAGTGCTGGTTAACCACACGTACTCTCCTACCGACTTAACCAAAGTGCAATGTGTAATTTCATGGGTTAGCACCAAATCCACATTTTCCTAAAGTAACTAATATTGGGAATTTATAAAAGGTTTAGTTACTTTATATTTATCATTATACTTATAATGAAGGGAAAATTAGAGTCATGTTAAACCCGTTTGGCTAACGACCCTCCACCAATCAAGGAAGCGGTGAGTGAGAGTGGACACCCATTAAGCTACCATTTTATAGGAAACAACCTTATACCCCCTTATAGACCGGTTTCATGAATGAGGCCTATTAACGATAAGACAGAATTGATCTTATATATATATATATATATATATATATATATATATATATATATATATATATATATATATATATTATTAAATTATAATACTATAAAGTATAAGGGTTGAATTTTAACTTTTAAAACTCTAGGGTTTGGAATTAAAGTGTGTGTGAGACTTTACAAATTCCAAAACTTGAGGGAAAGTTTTGAAAAATTGAAATAAAAAACCTTTGGATTTTCATAACTTAGGAGCTTAATTAAGGTTTTAAAAACTTTAATGAAGAGACTCTTGAACATCCGAGGACAAGTTATGGAGTTCATATAACAATTTATGATGAAAAAGACTCTTCAAATATGTAACCTATGCATTTTAATGGATCTTTAAAAGAAATGACTTTTGGTAATCCATAAATTGAGCATAAATTATGTACTCCATTAAAAACATTTAGATCAAGAATTAACTAACAAACTATTTGTAAATAATTCATATGATCTACCAAAACTCATAAGTGTATGAACAATCAAATCATCAATTTCAAGAATTAAGTAAACACACATAAACTTGAAATTTTAATAATAACTTTGAAATTGGTTTACCATAATCATTACCACATCAAAAAAAGTTTTAGAAATCCAAAACAGTTTAAGGTAATGATTCTAGACCAATTCCAACCTTAAAATTCGAAGATATGTTGTCAGGGGTCCAACTCGTCGAGTGCATGAACCAACACGACGAGTTGGATGTATTTAGGAATGGACTCGTTGAGTCCCTTACTAGACTCGTCGAGTCAGCTATCTAGACCACATACAAACTTCAATTTTCAGCCATTTACATCAAGTATAAATGAAAACAAGCCTAGGCTCTGATACCACTGATGAGTTTTTGAGCATTCTAACACTCCTATGGTGTACATGCAACCCTATAAACATTGGATCTATTTTTTCACTATTATACATGCAAATATTCAATATTCCAAGCTTTTATCCTAACTAGCATAATATAAAGCAACTATACTACAAAAGCCTAGTTAGATAACATACCTTTTGATGGAGCTTGAAGTCTTGAACCTTTAAGAGCTTAGTGCCCCAAGTGTTGCACCTCAAATGGAATCACACAACACCAAAAACACTTGGAATAACTAGAGAATAAGGATACTTAGGTTCCCTCTTATGAAATCGGCCTTGCCCTCTTTTCTATGCACTAGTGCCAATTTCATGAACCAATGACCTCTTTATATAGTGTGGAGGATTAGGGTTACATTCATGTAAACCCTAATACCCATGACCTTTCATTTCCATTGGATCCATGGGTTAAACACTCCATGGACTATCCATGAAAGCTTAGCCCAATCTAAATGAACTTAACCCATCATATATATATATATATATATATATATATATATATATATATATATATATAAGAGTCCATATTTAATTAGTTCCTTTTGATCACTAAATTAATTCTTGACCAATAATAATTAAATAATATGATTTCATATTAATATATTAGAACTTATAATATATTAATATAAAACGCAAGTATCCTTTTTTCTTATTTAGTCTATCTAATTGTTTCGATGCCATGCAACCCAAATGGACCATGCCAAGTCGGGTCAAGTACATACTAATTATAGTTATGGAGTTAGAAAATAATCCAACAATTTTACACTACGAGTAAACTACAAAAAGGGAATACATACAATTACACGAACAAGAGAACATTTATACACTATACGTAAACAAGTTAATACAGGATTATGAGCCACTACTTCATTTTACCTATTAGGGTATGCGTTAAAGTCCTTATTGTAACCAGAGTCTCCCGCAAGGAGAGCCTGAATTTGTGTATAGATCTATACGGGACTGACAATCTCACACCTAAATTGTTAGCTATAGTTAGGCTGAAAGGCATGGGGTGACAAATGTCATAACATTTTGACGCCTGAAGAATGTCGCGCGGGCCACTAGTCACTTTATCATGGTTATAACATCACTCACAATAAGTATTAACTAAACATTTTGTTTACGTGACAAACATATCTTCAAAGGTTTTATTTTAATAATTGAACCACATTACAATACACTACTTTACAGTACAGTTGGTGGATTCCAGGCACATACATACAAATAGTTTTCATATGAATACATTATAGTACACTATTTTCCTAATACAATATACTATTTCAGAGTACAATAATAAAGATACATTTTGGTCTTAAGGCCTAAGACTACGGTTCATTTACAAAAGGAAACATTGGATTTTCTAGAGGAGTACACTAACATTTTCAAAGCACAATGACAAGCTTTCCTTCACAAAAACATGCTTATGAACTCACCAACTTAAATGTTGATACACTTTCAAAATCACTTGTATTCTTAAGGAACCAGTATAGAGGTACAATACAGGTTTTTGAGAAGATGGAGCATTAATGGTGTCACATCTATAGTTTTTGCTATACATTTTGATGTTATACAAACAATGTTGCAAACACAATGTAAACACTATATTATCAATGCAATGGTTGTTGTTACTTTTATTACTATTATGCAATTGTTGTGATACTGTACATGATGTCCTCTGCCCCCGAACGTTTCTGCCGTTCCGGTTTGGGGGTGTGACTTTGATATTCCACGGTGTATGTTATCCTATGCATGAGTGTGAAGCCCCCTTATCACTCTTGTTGACCTAAAATGGATGAGACATGCATGTCCATAAAAGCATCCAACTTTATGGCTTTTGGGGTAAAGGAAAACCCTTTTGGAAAGTTTGGGCTTGTGTCTTTTGTGATTAAGGACTTAATGGTTGAATTATACTTCTTGATGAACTTTAGAACCTAGGTTTAGAGATCCAGTCCTAATTAAGTGTCTTAATGGATAAAGTTGGAAACTTTATCCATCAAGGCGTTGGGAAGAAGTAAATATGTGTTTTTAAGCCCTTAAAAATGACTTAAAAGCAGCTTAACTCGAATAAGCCATTTAGATTGAGCCCCATGGCGTGGAGACTAGAGATCAGTTGACTGTTTCATCATTTTATGCCCATAACTTGGCCAAAGGAAGGCGAAGATATGAAGGGATGCTGATTGTATTTTGATTTCTTTGACTTGGATCAAGATCGGTTTTAGACCCGTGGGCCACGACGTGGTGGTCAATAAAAATTAACTTTGTCTTTGACCGGTGACTTGATTTCTGGTCAACTCTTAGTTTTTAGAAGGTGGACAACGGGTTTATTTTGTATGAATATATAGGTGGGGTATATCACTTGTATTTCGGCAGTGAGAGCAGTAGCAGTTGATCATCGTTTAAAAGGTGAGTCTTCTCATTGTACTTATGGGTTGAAGGCACCAATGTCGGCCCCCTGGATTGTGTAGAATGCTAGTTGTCTTTGGGATACTTGCATAGAATACCCTACGGGTAGCCCGCGGCATTTATATGAAATATCATGAGGGTATCTATTGACAATTGCATGAAAGACGGTAGGGGTAACCCATAACACTTGGATTTAAGACCTTGGGGGTAGCCCATGACATTCTAGGGAAAGACCATGGGGTAGCCCATGACACTTAGTTGTAAGATTTTGGGGGTAGCCCATGACATTCCAGGGAAAGACCATGTGGGTAGCCCATGACATTTGGTTGTAAGACCATGAGGTTAATGATGGGTTTTTGTCATAAGACATCCTATGTGCTCATATAAACCCTAATGCTTGGATCTAGGTTTCTCTATTGTACATGCTTTTAATCCAAGACTATAAACCCTAATTCTAGCATGCAAGTAATCATATTAACATGTAATTAGGTTTAAGATCATACCGTGATTATTATGTAGCAATAACAATCCCAATTCCTCCTTGTATTGACTTTGGAATGCTTAGAGTCACAAGTGTCACTCCTCTAATGGTTCACAAACACCATAAGCAAGAGGATGAAGAGGAGAGAGGTTGGAGGTTGCCAAAAACGTGTGTAAACCCTTACAAGAAGCTTAGCCACGTTTTTTTTGAGCCTTAAGGGCTCTTTATATAGTTGGGCTATTAGGGTTATCTAACAAGGAAACCCTAATTTGGATGCTTAAGCCCTAAGCAACCCATAGACTCCTTTTATCAAGCCCTTGGATGATTTCCTTATGGGCTTCCCCATAGAATTCGTCCAACCCTTGATACAAGGCAATCCATGGCCCAAATTGCAATTATCTTATAATTACAATTCCAGTCCCTTAAGTTTAATTAATCTCTTTTAGTCACAAAACTAATTACCAATTAATTATTGACTAATATTAATTAAAAAATATGATTTCTCCTTTAATATATTATTCTCATAATACATTAATAAATCATATTTAATCCTTACTCTCCATAAATCATCCTATCAAGTTGCTTTGGTGAAGGCAACCCAAAAGGACCATGCACCCATCGGCTCAAGTACATACCAAAATAGTTATGGACTTAGACACTAATCCAACAGTCTCCCACTTGGATAAGTCTAACAACTATTCTGCGTATGACATCAGATCCCGATCTGCAATCGTAGCTTTCCAAAGCCGCTGTCAACTCTGATCCTATTAGATACGCATGTCCTTAGATAAGGGATCATATATTCTTCCATTCTAGATATCGTATGAGATATGATTTCAAATCATTCTCTTTGTACTATATCTCGATTTCCGATTTATGACGACAGACTAACTGAACAAATCAAATTAGTCCTAGCTCGGCCGAGCATTTACATATGTCATCACTAAACCATTGAGGGGCCCAAAGATATCGCTTCTATCCTACCTTGGATAAAATGAATGGATAAACTTTGATACAATGCTTGCTTGCACTCACTAACCAAATCGCACACAACAATATGTTTTATAACACCAAGTTACTAGTGCGTTTACATATTATCAATGTGCAACCGATTAGCAAGATACAACTCACACATCTCGGTTTGAAGAATATAAGATGTTATCGTCTCACTAATCACTCGAAATAGTGATCCAAGTGAGCGTGGGTTTAATCCAATGCTCAAATCATATTCATAAGCACGCATGAACGTTGCAGCAAACATTTGCTTATGTCTAATACTCTTTTAGACAATCCACACACCAATTCACGACAATCTTCATTCATATCTACTTCCAACCTATGAACGACTGTGGCCCGTTCGAATAATTCGATTATTCTTAATAAACTCAATTATTCTGGAAGTCAAAACATGCAAGGTGAAACACAAGAATAATACTAATCCCATATGGCCTCAAACCTTTGAGTATAAACAAAACACGTTTTATTTATCACCATATCGATTACTCATTATTTGTCGTTTCGGGTAATCAACTTCTTACTTGAATTATTACACTTGTCCCATGCTCCTAGCATGCACACAATGTTTACCTATGGTTCTTACTTTTGTGAAATAGACAAATTTAACACGTTTCCAATCATTCTCATTTTACAACTCCAAATCCATTATCTTAAGTGTAAGAATATCAAATTCTTGTTACTTATAGAATATACTAGATTCTAACACTTTATGCAACGATCCTTTTGTAATGTCACCGTACCAAAGTCTCAAAGACTATTGCCAATGATATTACAAAGTCCTCTATCGGAGATTGTTACAAGACAATTCCTTAGATATGATGTCTCTCACTCAAAGTACATTCCTTTGAACATCCTTTTGCACAAAAGTTTCTAATCTAGACATAGATTTTCAATATTTACTTCCTAATATGGACACGCTTCCATATTTTCCATATGACAACTCATTTCTTAATAGAATGTTATCTATTCGTAATGATGTCGATATTGTCCATCCAATATGGAAACATTTCCATAATTTCCAATACTATACTTCCAACTACTCACAAGCGACCAATCCTCGTCGAACTTTGGATTGTCCTTTGATAGTTGTTTAATTATTTTAGTCAAAACCGATTCTAGTCCCTTTTCCCTCTAAATGCGCTAGACATTTGGAAAATTTTAGAATGATCAAACATTAAATCATTTGCAATCGATCCTATACCCGAAGCGTATGGGACACGGCACATAATGTTTTATTTGCTATGTTCTCAAAATTCAAATTGTGAAGAGGAATACCGTAATCATAATCGAAATTTTAAGAACACACTATGTACCCTTGACTAAATTTATTAACATTCCACAACCTAATCCTTTAGATTTGAAATGAAGCATAATATTCTCTCCCTTAATTATAGCAAAACAACTTTATAACCCTTACTACTTTGCAAGGTTTAACTCTTGTTTTCTATAATTAATATTGCCAACTTTGCAATACGTGCCTTAATAATCATGCAATCATAACATTTATGCTCCCACTATCATGATGATTAAAACATAACACTTATGCTCCCACTAGCTTCGACATGTATTCATAAACATCTTAACTTTCAGAAAAACAATACTTATTGAATTTCTTAAGTTCATGTTTCTAATACTTAGTGCTTTGATAATCTTTTATCAAGGCTTCTTGAACTTATACACTCTTGCCTTAGACAGTTCATATGTGTGTCATAACAATTAAGACTAATTGCCAAACCTCACAATTCAAATTATGGAAAGGGATGCCGTAACCATGATCGAATTCGAGAATGCAATTTTACAATCACTATCTTTTAAAATCTTTCTTAGTGAAAGCATTTCCTCACAATCATTTTCATGAAAGAGGAAATCTTATGACACTTAGATTTAAATGGTGTATGTGTTCCTATCCATGTGAATTTGTTAAAACCAAAGTTTACGACAAATTCAAACTCATATGAATCGAACTTTCTTAATCTTGATTTCTTGCCTTATGGTAGCACAGCTGCCCACCACGTCTTCCAAGTAGTTAAGCAGCTCACCTTTTCCTATCAATGTACATTCCATTGATCAAGGTCCTTGCCTTTTATGCATTCAAATGAGAACTCATAGGACTCGCATGCATAATTAACTCGATTGGATTGGCACAGAAACAAAATAATGTCTTCACGATAGGTTGTAAACCTCAACTCGTGTGCTAGTGATAATCGATAAGGTTTATTTGATTTGTTCTTGAAACTTTTCAAGACTATTAAGACTCCCACTGACTCCTTGACATATACGATTCTCTTATCAAAACATTTCTTGACAAACAAATATTCAAGAGTTAGTGTAGTTTTTATCAAAACACTTCACAAATTGGTCCTAGTTGGTCTTTTGTCTTATCCAAGACATCACAACTTTCCACATTCGATGAATGTTATAAACCTTTAATACTTTTCACTCACATGTCACAATCTTAACTTTAAGACTTGTTATTGAAACGAAGTATGATTGACTTCTTGATTTGACCATTTCTTCAATCTTTGATTCCTCTTCTTAGACATACAATTGTACTAAGATTCACTCAGATGATCAATTGAGATATGGTTCTTAATCATTAAGACACATTATAAAGCATAAAAGCTACTCTCCCTTCTTCTTAGAATGGAGAAACTATTATCTTTCTGCCTACTTGATTCTTCTTATTCGTTCTACTATTGATCTAAACTCTTTAATCAATTCAGAATTACACTTAATCTTGTAAGTGTAATCATATTTACTAAGCCTTTAGTAAATCATGACGAATATCTTTGTTACTCTTATGGTGAACTTGATCAACACACAACTTTGTGTACTCGATCTTCTAGTCCTTCACTTGACACTTTGTCAATGAGTTAGTCTAATTTCGAAATACGAAATTTCTCATTCATCGTGCATCCACATTGCATGATTCCAAGTTTCTGTCCAATTGAAACTTGGGCGATGAGAAACTCTCCCTATTTGGTAAATTCTTGACATTTCCATAAATAACATAACTAAGAATCATATCCATTCGTTGTAGAAATATGCAAACATCAATTTTCATAACAATTTCATTGCAAGGAAGTAAACAAATAAATAAGTCAAACAAAATTTGTTTTATTTATAAAAGCAGCGGAAAAACATTTGTCCTTACAATGCAAAATCTATTGAAAACTATGTAAAAGGAAAAATTTCTAACAACTCTATCATAACTATCTAAGCTCAAAATCCAATCTTCAAGTCCATGCGATCAAGATCCATCTCTTGTGATTAGATTCATCTTGCTCTCTCATCAAGCTTCCTTTCTTTTCACCGATCCTTCAAAACATTCAAATGCAATCTTATCACATCATGTATTAAGAATCAATGAATAGGAACTTAATGGAGTTAGATAGTGGATTCTTACCTAAATCGTAGTCATACTTTTGACTCTCCCATCTCTTAGATCTCTTAGGTAAATAGGGCAACTTCGTCTCCAATGCCCCTTCTTTTGGCAATAAAAGCAAATTGACTCTTTTGGAACAACACATGGAACTACCTTAGACATCGCCTTTCTCTTATGATCAAACTTTTCGATCATTGCATGTCTTTCATTTCCATTGTCTATATCCATAAAGGTCTTGAAGGCAGATTCACCAATCAACTTTGCTTTTCTATTGCGCCAAACCATTGCTGATTCAGCAACACCAAGCATATAGGTGAGATCTATAAGGGTCACGTCGTAGCTCATCATATAGTACTCTCTTAAGAACTTACTATATGAGTTGGGAAGTAACTGAAGAACCCAATCAACAGCCATTTCCTCACAGACAACGGATCCCAACATTCTTAACCTATCAATGTGTGACTTCATCCCTAGGACGTGTGCACACACGGACTTTCCCTTTTTACGTTTACTTGCCAAAAGGGCTTGAGTGATATTGAACCTTTCAATTTTACAATCTTGTGGGTAAGGGAGAATAATTGGAGGAGGAGGAGGAAGTGAAGCATGATTTCTTGTTCCTCGATCGAATCGTGGAATATCATCTTCATGTGGAATACTTGTTCCACGGGATTTGAGAAGACCATAGTTGTCGAACTTTGACATCGGGAGAAAAACGAATTCAAGTTAGTTGATTGATTGAGTCCTTGGTAAATCACCCAAATGAAATTCCAAGGCTAGGACCCAACACAATATTCTACAACTCGGGAGAGGGATGCCGTAACCCAAATTGCAGAACATTTGAAGGTAAGTGAATGACGATTCACTAACTTCCACCATGAAAAACGAAAAAGAAATTTAAGTTTTAAATCTATGAAAACTCCTAGATCCTTTGAGATTCATTGAACATTTCAATGGCATGTTTAAATCTCGATATACCCCTCTTGTTTGTGACTGGGATGCCGAGGATCACAAAGCGGGTGTGAATAACCATGAAAACTACATGGTGCCCTCACATGTTACAATCACCTATTCGTTGTGCCGGTAAACCACACACGCTCCACCGAACTATGACAAACATTGAGTCACCCTTTGCTACCTTTGCTCAGAACCATTTAGTGTGCCGGTAAACCACACACGCTCTACTAACGTCTTCGCAAGGGCACAAAGTGTAATTTCATGGAATTGCATCAATTCACTTTTGCCTAAGTAACTAAGATTGGGAATTTGAAAAACATTTAGTTACTTTGTATTTCATTATACTTATAATGGAAGGTTTCGTCCTATCCTACCCGTTCGGCTAACGACCCTCCACTAGTCAAGAGTGCGGTGGGTAAGAGTGGATACCCATTCAATCGCCATTTTATAGGCAATTTCCTTAAACACCCCTTATAGACCAGCTTCGTGAATGAGGCATACTAATGGTAAGACTGACTTTTACTCATACATATATATAATGTTAGACCTTTAATGTTATATATATATATAGTATAGGGTGTATTTTACACTTTTAAAATACTATATGGTTAACTTTAACAATTACACTTTTAATTCAATTAAATGGTTAACCTAAACTTTTATGGATTTATTAAACCTCTTTTAATTATACTCCTTAATTAATTAATAAAACCATAAGGGTGTGATTTGAACTTTTCAAAACATCACTAGGGTTTTAGAATTTAACATTTCTAATTAAACCTTTAATCAACTTTTAAATTCTAAAACTTGAGGGCAAGTTTTGAAACCTTTTTCAAAACATTAGGGTTTTAACTATTTAATTTCAAAACTCCAAAACTTTTGGGTTTAAATTTAAACTATAAAACCTAAAGGGGAAAATATGAAACCTTTCATAACAACAAGGATCAAATAACAAATAATTTTAAATTAACATTTAATCACATAATTATCCTTATTTGATTTGTTTAATGATTTCTTTCAAAACAATTTATCAATTTACTCAAAATAATTAATCAATTATCTTATAAGGAAACAATTATCTTGTTAATTGATAATTATCTTTAATTAGATCAAGAATATAGTCATATATATATCATAAAATCGGATTTATATTGATCTAACATGATATGGTAACTATCCATATGCAAAAACAACAAGAAATCCCGAGACAAGCATTATCTGATGAGTTGACTCGTCGAGTCAGGCATGGACTCGTCGAGTCTGCATGGACTCGGCGAGTTCAGCCATGGACTCGGCGAGTCCAGCCTCCAAAATCCAAAAAATCGAATTTTTCAGTTATACAATGCATCAATACAATTGAAACCAAGCTAGGCTCTGATACCACTGATGGGTTTTTGTCATAAGACATCCTATGTGCTCATATAAACCCTAATGCTTGGATCTAGGTTTCTCTATTGTACATGCTTTTAATCCAAGACTATAAACCCTAATTCTAGCATGCAAGTAATCATATTAACATGTAATTAGGTTTAAGATCGTACCTTGATTGTTATGTAGCAATAACAATCCCAATTCCTCCTTGTATTGACTTTGGAATGCTTAGAGTCACAAGTGTCACTCCTCTAATGGTTCACAAACACCATAAGCAAGAGGATGAAGAATTGAGAGGTTGGAGGTTGCCAAAAACGTGTGTAAACCCTTACAAGAAGCTTAGCCACGTTTTTTTTGAGCCTTAAGGGCTCTTTATATAGTTGGACTATTAGGGTTATCTAACAAGGAAACCCTAATTTGGATGCTTAAGCCCTAAGCAACCCATAGACTCCTTTTATCAAGCCCTTGGACGATTTCCTTATGGGCTTCCCCATAGAATTCGTCCAACCCTTGATACAAGGCAATCCATGACCCAAATTGCAATTATCTTATAATTACAATTCCAGTCCTTTAAGTTTAATTAATCTCTTTTAGTCACAAAACTAATTACCAATTAATTATTGACTAATATTAATTAAACAATATGATTTCTCCTTTAATATATTATTCTCATAATAAATTAATAAATCATATTTAATCGTTACTCTCCATAAATCATCCTATCAAGTTGCTTTGGTGAAGGCAACCCAAAAGGACCACGCACCATCGGGTCAAATACATACCAAAATAGTTATGGACTTAGACACTAATCCAACAGGTAACCCATGACATTGCATGGAAAAGACCATGGGGTAGCCCATGACAATTGTATGTATGATATGTGGTATTTTGGGGAACTCAATAAAATTTGTTCTTGCGGTTTATGTTTATGTTTCAGGTACTTTCGGTTCCAAGGGAAAAAGCTCGACGTGATTGCATCGCATCCACCGGTGTTCCGCATTTTACGACATTGTTTTGTACTTTGATAATTATCTGATACTTTTCTATACTTTTATGGGCTTTTGGAGTGAATGAATGGTTGTTTTGGTTGACTAAAAACAAAAAATTTTACTTAGTATTTTTGGGACGTTACAAGAATGTTAACGGAGTTTTAGGTGTTTAATTCAAGTTTAATTTTGAGTTTATATGTTGTTAATGGATGATCTAAGGAATTAAACCTTACCTTTAAACTATTAGATCATTCATACATCATTAAACCGGTGACATTTGAAGAACAAGTGAAATATAGTTGATAAAATGGACAAGGAATGATTTTTTTTTTCTTTGCATGATGTAAGGTGAGCGGATTGCATGGCTTTGTACTTTAGCCTATGTAATTTTACATGACCGTGTAGTCTTTTGGAATGCTTAAAATTTGTAAATCACAAGCATAGGCTCATGAGTGACTCAACTAGTTTAGATGCTCTAAGCGAATCAAAAATATGGATCCTTTTGGCATTTACTATACTTAACATTATAAACTCTTATTTATCATATTTACTATTCTCACAATAATCATATATAAGTTTTTGGAGACTAAAGAGGTTTGGAATTTACTTGAATATCCATCTTTAGAGTGCGGATCTTGCTAACCTGAATAGAGTGCTAGTCTTTCTAGCATAGTGTGACTACAAACCCTCCCTTTAAGTAGAACCCCCTAAAAAGAAGGGCTTAAGAGAACTTTGGGTTTAGTTAGGTACATGACATACATTGCATCTTCTGTTTCCACTGCTTTATAATTTATTTTGATTTTTGTATTAAGACTTATTAGTGGTTATAATATAGACTTATTTGATTTGTTTAATCATTTATTTCTTACTAGGTTGTTCGTAACCTAACGTGTGCTCGAACCGACTTATTATATGGTTATAATATATACTTATTTGAACGATCTAACTAGGTTTGAGAAAGTGAAGTAACTTTAATGGATTACGTAACTAGAAGTCATACTCTTTTACAAATTACGATGATCCTCATATTTCGATTTTAGACCTCAATTATTGTGAAGGGACTTTAGGCATTTCACATGGATTAATATTGAAACAATATCAAACTTAAGGATCGAATCATTGGAAAAAATTTGGTTTGCAAGTATAAATTTTAGACAACCATAAGGACCATTTGTGTAAATTTTATTTTATTTTGGTATAACAATAAAGTTTTGAGGTCATCATTGGTTAAGGGACAAACAGTATCCTTATCCCCGGGAGTATTGGGTTCTCCGTCAAGTATGAATTTTTTTTTGGCATCCCTACTCTAAAGAGGGACACTACATATTGTTCTCCGACTTATGAAAACTATTCTATCATCGAAAAATCATTATTTCGTTGTAGTGTCTGTAATTGTTCTCTAACTTTCAAAAACTATTTGTAAACTCCAAAAACCACCATTTGTCGTTCTCAATCACTCTATGGGTATGATATATATATATATATATATATATATATATATATATATATATATATATATATATATATATATATATATAATGTATGTGTGTGAACACCATTTAAAGTGAGAACAACTTTTAGCTTCAGATTTAATTTCATATATATATATATATATATATATATATATATATATATATATATATATATATATATATATATATATATATATATATAATGTATGTGTGTGAACACCATATAAAGTCAGAACAACTTTTAGCTTCAGATTTAATTTCATATATATATATATATATATATATATATATATATATATATATATATATATATATATATATATATATATATATATATATATATATATATATATATATATATATATATATATAATGTATGTGTGTGAACACCATATAAAATGAGAACAACTTTTAGCTTCAGATTAAATTTCATTAGTTAAATGTCAAAAAAATTGAGTATCCTAAAAAAACCCAACATAAGCTTATTAGAAAATCATAATGTGCACAAACGAAACAAGTTAGCAGATCTAAAAAATCTTATGAAAACATTTAGTAATTAAGATGTTGTTTGTTTTTTCGAAGCGAAAATTCATGAAGTTTGCGTACCACCTCTGCAACCAAGGTTCTAAATAACGTAAGGCGTGACTTGGCGGCAATGTTAAGCCTCAAGCTTTTCCAAGCCTTGGCGAGTCACGGCGTTTGTAAGGCATGACTTAAGACGAGAATTTTCTATATAATTATTATTTTTATATGTATTTTTCAACTATTATTCATTTTTATACACATATATGAGTTAAGGCGGCGTTTTGGCAAAGCTTGGCGGCAGGTGCAAGCATTAGAGTCGTGGCGCGCCATGGCAGAGCCATGACGAGCTTTTTAGAACCTTGTCTGCAACAGAAGATGTGGACTAAACGGTTCCAACCTGTAATAAGAAACATGTTTGTTTTTTAACATTTGCGGACTGCTGCAGTAAACTGAAATTTAAATAAACTAATTTTATAAACTGAAAATAGTTCTACACCAAAATTTTAATTATTCTAATATTAAAACATTGAAAGAATACTAAAAAGAACATGTAAAAAAAGCTATCAGTTTTAGTCTAGAAAAAAATAAATTTTAAAAAACATAAAAAAGAAAATAATAAAAAAATTAAGAAAATATTGCAAATAATAAGTTCATACAATAATTACACATGCTAAAAAGTGTAACCAAAACTGAAAATATTATTATCCGAAACGGTAAAAAAAGTTAAAAAAATCAAAGTTTCTTTTTTTAAAACAAAAAAAAATCAAGTTATAAAAAATCGTGCAAACTATAAAAAAAATTATATCAAATCCGTAAATCAAAGTTTAAAAAAAATTAAAGTTAAAAAAAAAAATTCAAAGTTTAAAAAATAAATAAGCTATATCAAATTTCCAAAAAAAATCACGTGGAAAAAATGAAAGCTGAATAGGTTTGAAGAGACAAATCAAGTGTTGCGCTGTGCAGAACACGTACAAATGTTTTATAGTCTGAAATCTTCCAAAAAACAAACTGTTGTGAGATGGTAAGTGTTGCGCTTGTGCTCTGCCACACAACAAAAAATGTTTTTAATAGGTTTTAAAAAAACAAACATCACCTAAATATATAACGGTAGTTCAATGACAAATTTCAACTTTCCCCTTTAATTTTTATGTTTGGGAAAATTAAAAGAGGCAAATAGGTACAAGGTAGGTGTTTTAATAACTTTTAGTTAGGTATGTACTTAATCTATTAAGTTATTATGTCGAAATTAGTCAAAATGAAACAACCATATGTATAATTTGTCAAAAAGAAACAACCATATGTAATCGACTTAAATGTGTAATTCATTCAATCCATTAAGTGTAAAAATAAAGGCCGTCACATGCCTCCGATGAATTATCTTGAGTAGAGATGACAACAGGGGCGAGAAATATAGCGAATCCTCATTCCAATCCTCAAATCCTCATTGTAATCCTCATCTCCATCAGAGAATATTAATGAATCCTCATCCCCACTTCCAGTAGAAAACCGGGGATTTAATTTTCTCTTTTTATATGAAAACTTTTACGTAAAGAAAAACACTAAATTTCAATTTTACGAACATAAGTTTAAAGATATTAAAAAATATAAAAATATTCATAGATTGTATAAAAGCTATAAACAAAATTTCTACCAAATTTAAATACAAACATGAAAAAACAAGTAGAAAACCAATTATCAGTTATATTTCAGGTAAAATAGAAACCAATGTAAAAAAATTATACAAGATATTAAACTAGATGAAAAAAATACAATTTGAACAAAATAGTTATTAATCAGTTGTGTTATTTAGATCAAATTTTAGGTATTATAAATTATACTATAAATATATGTTACTATTATTTTTATATATTAATATGTAGGGGGACTAGGGTCGGGGATAAATGGTATCCCTATTCGCGCCCCGAACCCCAATCAACTTGGGAATTTCCTAGCAAAAACGAGCAACAAGTGCTAGTTTCGGGTTCCCCATCGGATATGTTTATTTTCCATCTCTAATATTGGGTTGAAATTCACGGTATTCATACATAGGTTGAATTATTAATTAAGGAATGTGGAGTGATTATTAATTAAGGAATGTGAACTCCACATGATCCATCCATATATCTAAGAATTTGATCTTCTATTTTTTATACTTACAAATATTTCTACCCACTAACATTATAACATGTATCATCATTTCACCATTCAAATTAATTTTATTTGATATATATTCCTAATATACTCTTAATTAATTAAATATAAAATGATGACACATATCATAATTTTAATAAATATGAATATTTATAGGTATAAAAAGTAGGAAACAATTTAATTTCTCGTTTGATTATAAGTTCACCCTATTTAAACCAATTTTTCCAAAAAATTCAAAATCAAAATGTGGGTTCGACATTTTCACTTTTAATGCATGAGAAATATCTTCCACAGTTATTAATATTTATAAACTGAGCCTAACTTCCTATGCATGTTCATTGATACCAAATAAACACTGTAATTCCTTACTCTAGTAAACTTGTACATACAACATATACATGTATACAAATAAAAGGAGATTTACAAACATTACACAAATCCACAACTTAGATTACATAGAACACAAACATAACAGTCAATATGCAAAAGCTCAAGGACATATACGTGCTATAAACCATATGCAACTATTAGCATTATTATGCTTCTTTTAAATATGTACTTTGCAATGTCAACAACCACCCTTTGTTGAGCTGATGAGTAGGCTTCATTCATTCAATCAATCTGAGGAAACACATGAACATAAAAACGATAAAAAGGTGTTGTTTAACATGTTTATGTTTTGAATATACAGTGTATTTATATTTTCACAATAAAGGGTTTTCCTTTATTGTCTAATAATTTAGATATTGTCGACCTTTTGTACTTTCTATTGCTTTGTTTTTTAGATATAAACATTGATAATGTGCAAGCTGTGAAACATTTATACTTAAGCTATCTTCCAAAAACTTGAATCATTTGTGGCTTAAAGAAACTTTGGTCTGTAGATTCGTAATTTAATAGTATTGATATAGCTAAAATGAAGATACAAACAAATAGAATTTAACAAACTTCTAATTAGATATCAATTAATAGTATTGATATCAATTAGATATTGGTTGTTGAACCAAACTTCTAATTATATTGTATTTTATAAGTAAAAAAGTTGAGAATAAGTAAGGGCCCTACATATGTAGTAAAATATATGCAATTCTTGACTTTATAAAGAAGTTTCAAATATATTATTTGCAATGTGAAGAAAACTTACATGAAAGTGTCAAGTTGGCTTCCAGTTTGCCCTCGGACCTATCATCAGTGGACTATCAACCACAACCCGAAACACTGGAACTTTTCTTCTAGCTGATAGGGCTTCATTCATTCGATCAATTTGGAGAAGAAGTTGTTTTATTTTCTGAAAAAAATAAAGGAATAAAGTATCCTAATAAGCAGAAATCAATGTCATGTAAGGTAAAAACGTGATACTTGTAGGAAGAATCTCAAAAAGCGAAGTATAATAATCTGTTATCCAAAGCATTTTATCAAACACCTGGCGTCCATATCAATTAAAGGACAAACCCTCATGCACGAGTCTTACAATCTACATAAATCAAGCAATATAACCCGCATATACAATGCGATATAATTACAATGAGATGTTTTAATTGATATGTTGAAATAGTCACCGAACGCATATAAAGCTGATTGCCAAACTGACCTCATCTTTCTGATTTATGAGAAGCTTCAGCTGATCCTTACTCTCTTTCGCCGCTAACATCCGCCGGCGTTGCCATTGCATTCCGTACACCATCACAGACGCAAAAGCCGTCACCGACGCAATTGACCAAAATCCAATTCTGTCACGGATCCCGTAAGCAATCCTCAAAACCCATGAGCTCAAAATCCTGAAACTGGCCTTTAGTTGCGTGCTTCTCGTTTCGGGTGGCTGTGGCAACTCACCCTCGACTATCTCAGTGGAAGAAGGGTTTGATGACGACGAATACGACGATCGTGGCGAGGGCGTTTCCAGAACTGGTTCATGGAGGTAGTCATCTTGTGGTGGTTGAGTGAAAACGAGTAACCCCTCGTGATTGCTTGGAGCAACACCCGAGGAATCGTGGAAATTGGTTGGTTTGGCCACCACCACCGCATCGCCGACGTCTTCATCCGATTGAGTGGCGGAACTGGATGCTTGAATTGTCTCCCACTCGTTGTCCTCCATGGGAAAGGGAAAGTGGAGATTTTTTTATTTTTATTTTTTACGATGGAGGTTCTAGAGCTGCCACTATAGACAATGGAGCTTATGCTGAGCCAGAACTTCACATTTTGCGATGACCCAATCAGTCTAATCCAGTTGGGCCATCCGACTGAGTGGAAGTTGAACGAAACCCGTTTCTTCCTTCCTACTCGCTACCAAAATAATTAAATAAAGCATTAGATAATTGTGTCAATATGGGCTAACAATTCAATAGGTACTCGAAAGATGTTCATTCTCAATTAGTTAGTTACGAGTTCACGTCTTATCGTGAATAAATATATAGATTTAAGAGTAACTCATACAAAAATACTCAACGTGAGGTATTTGTTCATTTGGGAACTGAAATAGGCAATAAAGATTATCGTTTACTTGACCCCAATAAAAATATTCGAACAAACAAGTATGATGGATTTGAAGAAGATAAATGTTGGTTATTAGAAGAATAAACAAGTTTCAAAGGTAAACCCATGTGGTGCTTTACTCTCGAAGGGTATCCTGATGAAGGGACTCCATCGACCCTTGAAACAAATGGTGAAGAAGTTCCTACCACCTTGAGATCATCGTTGTCAAAATCGCGATCATAATCGTAGGATCATACGATCTTACGATCCTAGGTATGAAAAACGATCCGGATCGTAAAAGGATCGTATTTGGGGTAGGATCGTAGAATCGAGATCCGATCCGATCCTACCTTTAATTTTTTTTTTTTGCAAATATAATTTTTTTTACCGCTTTATATCTTTTACCATTTACCAATTTACCATTTATCATTTTGTATTGTACCTTATGGCTAATATTTTGAAGTTTTTATAGCTTTTGAATGAAAAATTGAATGTTTGAAATATTTTTCATGATTAAAAATTATAAATTAAAATTATATTTTATTTTGTGGGATCTTAGGATCCCGATCCCGATCTTACGATCCCGATCTCGCAAACCCAAAAACGATCCTAGGTAGGATCCTGATCTTGACAACCTTGCTTGAGATAAGTCTTGATCATGACCTGGATAGTCTACAAACCTTAGTCATATGAAGCTTCGCAAACACCAAATACACGAAGTACACCCGAGCGATCATTTACTCACGAAGTGTTACATAAAACGTGAACAACCAAAAAAGGTGTACAAACTGTCCAAGGCACTCTATAGGTTTCTTCAAGCTCTTACAACTTGGAATTCGCTCCTTGATAAATGCTTAAAAGGTATAAAATTTGTAAGTTTCCCTCAAGAGTAAGTGATGTACATTAGAAAAGTAAAAATGAAACTCTTTGATAATTAGGATCTATGTTGATGATCTGATTATTATAGGTGATTGTCAGGTTAAAGTCAAGGTTTTTAAGAAACAAATGAGTAAGCAGTTTGAGATGAGTGATCTTGGTTTGTTGTGATTTACTTGGGTATTAAAGCAGTTCAGATCTATAAATGGTATGTAACGACCAATATTTCTATACATCTAATCTAAGGGGAAATATAAGAGTTTTCATACAATTGTAGAATTCTACTCTAATTAAAAAACTTTACTTCCCATGATAAATCACAGGTTTATAATAAAAATGTTCTTACAAATTAGAACAAGGAAATAAAACCTATACAGACCTTATGTTATTGTCTTCACTTTTGGTACCATGACTGCTGTTATCTGAACCTACAAAACATCAAACATATCTACAATATTAGACAATAATGTTTTGTTAGTTATATTCTTTCTATTTTCATGTTCATATGCTCTTACTATCTTTCATACTCTAAGCTTTCATATTCTCTTTTATCTCATACTCCACATCATTAACTCTTATTCTCATTGCATAGATTGCCAATCTTTTTCTCATCTCATTACATTTATCTTTATTCTTCAATCTCTTCTCATGCCTCAACATTCTATTCTATCATACTCATACTCTGTCCTTTATTTTTCGTCTCCAATAACACACACTTCTATTCTTTCCGGTCATCTATCTCTTCTATATTTCTTCTCTACTCTTTCTTATCTCATTTATCTCTTTCTATGCTATCTACTCTATTTCTCACACTCTTCTTTATACTCTAACTCTTAGCATGTCTTCACATGCTCTGCTTACTCTTCATCTCTCTCTCTCTCTCTCTCTCTCTTTCTATATATATATATATACACACACACACACACAAACATATATATATATATATATATATATATATATATATATATATATATTCTCAACTCTAATGCCTCATGTATACTCTAAGAGAAACAACATTCCACTTTCATTGTCGGGTGAACTCATATGGACTTACTCTTCTCTCTTATGATCCCTCGTGGATCCTTAATCTTTTTTGTGCTCTTGAATCCCTTATGGATTCCTTAATCTTTCTTCTTACTATCGAATCCCTTACATATTCCTTACTCTTAATCCTTTACAGATTACATCTAAGTTCTTACAAAGAACTCTCTTATCTCGTTCCTCTCAAGGAACCTTTCTATATCTTCTCTAACCATACCCAAGTGTATTATCTATCTATTTCCCTATAAGGACATAATCTTATTCCCGTAGGAGTCATACTCTTTTCCCTGTAGAAACAATACTCTCATTCCTGAAGGAATTAGACTTTTGTCAACGTAGGAATCTCTATCTCTTATTCCCGTAGGAATCTATATCTCTTGTCCCTAAAGGAACCATACTTTGTCCCTGATGAAACCTTCTATCTCTCGTTCCCGAAGGAACCATACCCTTGTTCCTAAAGGAACATACTGTCTCTACATCTCTATCTTTGTTATGTGGCTCATCACATAACACTAGTCCCATGGACATCTATCTCTTTGTCTCATTAAGAAACCATCTAATCTTTCTCTTCTACTACTCGACTCATTAGGTACTTAATTTCTATCTATCTCCAAGAACATATTGGCATTTTACACAATACCATTAATGTCTAGACATAGATACACATTCCATGATTACACCACATGTAATCATCATCTACTCTTTTTACTATCTCTAAGGTATTTAGCAAATACCCTTCTCATCCAAACCCACATACTCATGTATACATACATGCTCTGCTACATGTATCTTGTGTATATGTCTTACATACTCTTAATATGTGTACATGCTCTGATACATTTCTTACACACATATTCTTTCTATATCTTCATCTTATTACTTGGGGACATTCACTTAGTACCCTAAGCTCTAACACACACACACACACACACACACACATATATATATATATATATATATATATATATATATATATATAATCAAGAGTGAGAGAGGGAGAGAAAGTAAGTGAAAGTAACAACTCACCTTATTACTTAGTGAGGACTAACAACCATTCTTGTCTCTTTTCTCCGATTGATGAATCTTAGCTCATCCTCTTGCTCAAGCCCTATTCATACAATAATTCATGTTCCTTAAAACTTGTCTTAGTCTATTAAGAGGTTATCTACTTCTTAATGTCAAAGTGATCACTTAATTGATCATAATTTCTAACATTTCATTCTCTACTTCTAATTTCAATCGAAACAATGAATTAAGCACCCCTAAAATATTTAATTTGTTACCATCTAACATCTAATGCATAAATTGACATAATTTCTAGTTTAAGGTTTCAAACCCTAAATTCACACATAGTGATTTCACAATTGAAATCATACATAAAGCTTTTCCAAAGCTTCTAAACACTACTAATGACATCAATTAACATGATTCTTAAAGGTAATCGTTCATATCTAACTTAATCCCATTAATCACCATTAAAAGCCAAAAGCTTAAAGATAGAGGAGATAATTACCTCATAAGCTTTTGATGTCTAAGCTTTGCCCCTAACTCTTTGAATCACCACAAGATCACCCTTCATCCTCAAAATCATCAGAGCTCATCCTCTGTAACATTCATAAAATTCATGAAAATTTAAAATTTTTAAATAATCCCAAAAACCATCATTGTTTACAAATAGTTTTCAAAACAAGTTCAATATCAGAGTAATCCCAAAATCATGAAGCAAAATATGAGGAGGTGCACGATCACGCCTTCGCTTTCCTGTGATCCTCTGAGGTACCTGAAACATAATCCAAAACTGTAAGCCCAAAGCTTAGCGAGTTCCCCCAAAATACCAATACATAACGAATAGCAAAAATATAATAACAACATGCAATGGGCCCATAACTAACATACTGGATTACCCATGAGCCCACAATATAAGTCTGGATTTCCCTTGGGCCTACATGTTATGTGTGGCTTGCTCCCTGGCTAGATCAGTCCTCGGACTGAATACCACTAAGCCCTCAGTACGAGTCTGGCATGCCCTTTCCCAACCCTCAGCTCGTATCTGGAATGCTCATGAGCCCTTAGTATGAGTCTACCATGCCCTCCCTGGCCCTCAGCTCATATCTGGTATGCTCTAGGGTTTGTTGGCTACAACACAGAGCAATACAACCTCAACCCAACCCACACAATATGTCGACAAATAACAGATAATATCATAAATAGATAAACCGACAGTAACACAGGTAGTTCAACAGATCTACCAAACTATCATATCAAAAATAGCATGCATATATATTCCATACTCAACATATGAACAATATCAGGTTATCAAACCAATGGGTCGGCCTGGGTGCCTTCGAGCCAAAAGTACAGTGAGGAAAACTCACCTCACAAGCAGCACAGAACTGATAAGGCATGACTTAGAATCTTAGCTCTCAACTCAAATGCCTACAACCACCAAGTGACCAATTCCATCAAAATCCCAAAAATACCCAAAATACCCTCAAAAGTCAAACTTGGTCAAACTCAAAGTCAACTAGTCAAAGTCCATAAACGCACCGAGTCAACCCAATCGAGTTAACTCACAAATGGTTGAACCATGCGAGTACGTGGGCGTACTACGGAGGTACGTGCATTGTAAACGAGGCTCCATAAAAATCACCATCAGAGTGGCTAACTAGGTATGTGGGGCATACGCCAGTCTATGCGGGGCGTACCCTTGCAAATCCATTTCCCTCCTTAAGTGCTTAATAACTTTAGCACTTGAGCTCATACTTCAGATCCAAGGTCCAGAGGCATAATAGGGTCATAAAGTTCCCAACTTTATGACTTTCCACATCCAAAAAGTCCTTAATGCAAGGTCTTAATCCATTAAGACCTTCTACTATAAGCATGGAGCCAAACTAGCTAAATGGACCTCATTTTTATGGCTTAGAACCCTTCTTAGGGTCTGCAAGGACTACCCAAAACGTCCAAAACCAAACATGTATAAAAATGGGACTTTTGGAACAAGAAGAACATCATAAAGCTACCAAAATGAGATCCAAGAAAACAAAGCATAAAGGTAGCAACTTTTTACCTTCTAGAGCTTCCCAAGAAAGTGATGATCCAAGATCCACAAGCTTGTTTAAACTTCTTATCTCCTTGATGCAACTCCTTCTTCCTTAAGCACACAAAGAACACATGTTTTAGCTTAATACACTCTCTTATGAGATTAGGGTTTTGCCAAAAACCACTTAAGGGCTTGGAGGCTTAAAAGATGAGGCTAAATGATCCATAAAGGTGCATAAATACCCCACAAACCCTATAAAATAGGGTTTCACGGACATAAGTATGCCCAACGTACTAGGATGCACCCTAGTACGCTTAGCATACTCACATGTACGATCAACGTACACCTCCTGCCCCAAAATTACCATTTTGCAACTAGGGATTCTTAGGGCTACATCCTTACAATCCAAGGACCAAAATGACATAATTTAAAAGGATTTGAAAGTACCTAAAACCTGAGATGTTACAACTCTCCCCCACTTGAACTGGACTTTGTCCTCGAAGTCTGTTGTTGCGAACAAATTTGGGTAATGCTCCCGCATCTCAGCCTCTGACTCCCAGGTCCACTCGGAGCCCATTCGATGCTGCCATCGTACCTTTACCAAAGGTACTTCCTTGCTACGCAAAACATTTACTTTCCTCTCCAGAATAGCTACCGGTCTCTCAACACAGTTCAGGAGCTCATCAACTTGAATATCATCCAAGGACACTACCGCATCCTCATTTAATACGCACTTTGCAACTGCGAAACATAGAAACTGTTGTGAATCTGAGTGAGTTCCTCAGGAAGATCCAATTTGTAGGCAACCTTGTCAACCCTGGAAACAATCTGGAATGACCCAATATATCGGGGACCCAATTTCCCCCTCTTTCTGATGCAAATCACACCTTTCCAAGGTGAGACCTTCAGTAACACCATGTCGCCGACCTGAAATTCCAACTCGGATCGGTGCCAGTCGGCATAGCTCTTCTGCCGAATCTGAGCAGTCTGCAATCTTTGCCTAATCTGATGATCATCTTTGTAGTATGAAGGACCACCTCGGTCTGCCCCATAACCCTGTGACCAACCTCGCCCCAACAGACTGAGGTACGACATCTCCGCCTATACAAGAGCTCAAAAGGCGGAGCACCAATGTTGGAGTGAAAACTATTGTTGTAGGAGAACTCTGCAAGAGGTAGGTAAGAATCCTAGTTCCCACCAAAATCAATGAAACAAGCCCACAACATATTCTCAAGGTTATGTATCGTCCGCTCACTTTTGCAGTCGGTCTGTGGATGATAAGTTGTGTTGAAGTGCAACCTCGTGCTCAGTTCCTCATGGAACTTCTGCTAGAAATAGGAGGTGAACCGAACATTACGGTCTGAAATAATGGAGACCGAAACCCCATAGAAAGCAACGATCTCACAAATATACACATCGGCCAACTTCTCAGCCGAAAAACTCTCCCGAATCGCCAATAAGTGGGCACTCTTGGTCAATCGATCCACGATGACCCAAATATCATCAAAACCCTTCGACGTCTTTGGCAAGTTGGTGATGAAGTCCATAAAAATATGCTCTTATTTCCACAAATGAACCTCTAGAGGCTGCAGCTTGCCATGAGGCCTCTGATGCTCGGCATTGACCATCTTATAGGTCAAGCACCTCTCCATATACCATACGATCTCTTTCTTCATACACGGCCACCAATAACTCAATCTCAGATCCCGATACATCTTGGTGGCCCTCGAATGGATAGAAAAGCGAGACTTATGAGCATCCTCCAACACAATCTGTTTGGCCCTACCATACATAGGAACACATACCTGACAGCAGCGAGTCAACAATCCACGACTATCTAGAACAAATCTGGAGATCTCACCCCTAATCCTCTCTATGTTCCGGTTCTCTTCCTGGACACCCTCGACCTGAGCCTACCTAATCAATCCCAAAAGCGGAGAATCCATTGGTATCCTCATACATGATACCCCATCTGAAGACCCAACAAACTTGCAGCTCAAAGCATCCGCTACCACATTCGCTTTACCTGGACGATAAAGGATCTCGCAGTCATAATCCTTGACTATGTCCAGCCACCTGGGCTGCCTCATGTTCATGTTCGGCTGATCCATAATATGACTCAAACTCTTGTGATCAGTGTAGATAGTATAGCGGACCCCATAAAGATGTCTCCAAATCTTGAGAGCAAAAACCACTGCCCCCAACTCCAGATCATGCGTGGGATACCTCGTCTTGTGCGGCTTCAACTACCGTGAATCATATGCTATCACCCATCCTCTCTGCATCAGGACCTCCCCGAAACCAGTGATGGAAGGGTTAAAATTGGGGCCTCACGCAATCGCAACTGAAGGGTCTCAATTGCTGACTGTTGCTCAGGGCCCCATCGGAAATCCACCTCCTTCCTCGCCAGACAAATGATGGGTACTGTAATCTTCGAGAAATCCTGAATGAATCTCCGTTAGTACCCTGCCAACCCTAAGAAACTCATGATATCTGATGGAGATTTCAAAGCCACCCACTGCATCACCGCCTCGAACTTGGCCGGATCGCCCAATATCTCATCCTGGTTAACGAGATTTCCAAGGAACTGAACCTCTCGTAACCAAAACTTGCACCTCGAGAACTTAGCATAAATCCGTTCTTGCCTCAAAACCCATAGTAGCTTGCGAAGATGATCCTTATACGAATATACCAAGATATCATCAATAAACACAATAACCGAACGATCGAGCATCGACTTGCATACTCGATTCATCAAATCCATAAATACCGCAGGTGCATTGGTGAGACCGAATGACATCACCACGAACTCGTAATGACCATAAAGATTCCGGAACACGGTCTTATCCACGTCCTCCTCTCTTATACTGACTTGGTGGTACACGGACCTTAGATCTCTCTTGGAGAACCAAGATGCACACTGCAAATAATCAAAGAGATCATCAATCCACGAAAAGGGATAACGGTTCTTTACCGTTAGCTTGTTCAACTCCTGGTAATCAATACACATCTGGTGTGAACCATCCTTCTTCTTGACGAATAAAAACGGCGCTCCCCATGGTGAACTACTCGGTCTAATGAACTGCTTGCCTAGCAGCTCCTACAGCTGAGATGATAACTCATGCATCTCAGGCGGTGCTAAGTGGTACAACGCCTTGGCAATCGGGGCCACAAATGGCATGAGGTCAATCCTAAAAATCGACTTGCCTCTCAGGAGGCACACCGAGTAACTCCTCTGGAAATACATCTGCAAACTCCCTGACAACCGAGACCTCTAAAACTGAAACCTGATCCCCAACACTTATATCCACCACATAAGCCAAATAACCCACACACCTGTGCTGAATATACTATCGAGATCTAGCTGCAACACAAAATCCTAAACCCATCCTGGTGCCCTCTCCATAGATAACCAGTTCACCTCCACGTAGGGTTCAAACTACCATGCGCTGGCCCTCACCATCAATCATAGCACCGAAACGGCTAAGCCAATCTATACCCACAATCACGCAGACATCCCCCATGGGGATAGGGATCAAATCGATCGGAGAAGGCACCTCGAAAATCTACAAAATACAACCCTAATATACTGACGATGCAGAAACCCCGTGTTTGTTAGCGACAGAGACTCACAATAGATACTCTAACTCCCCAATGGGCATGCCAAACTCCTTACTAAACAATCGAGGCATAAAAGACCGAATTTCACTCTAGTCAATCAACACTAGAGTAGGCAAAGAGTTTATTAGGAACATACATAATAGAGGTACAAACATAAGCATAACACAAAACATAATCAACAAGATAAGGGATAGAAACATACCAGTCACAAGATCTGGTGTTGCTCTGGCCTACTTGAAAGTAAGCTCGAAAGCGTGACCTCGAGCCCTTGGGGGCTCCACCCTTCCCTGACTCCCATCTGTGATCCTCAAAGTAGCCGACGATGGAGCCTGTGCCAGCGTATCCAAAAGCGATATGCAGTTCACCTTCATATGGCCTACATAGTCACAATGATAACAAATCCTAGAACTGAGTGCTGGGGATTGCAGGCGAAAATCCCTCACTAAATGGCCCTACCGGCCATAACTGTGGCACCCAGAATACGATCGACAAGCTCCCTCATGCACATTGTTGCACTTTCCCACAAGTGCGACCCTTTTGGCCCCCAACTGCGACATCCCCATTTTCATGGAAAGAAAAGACCGATTTTGTTTAAGCTTTTATAATAAAATCAGAGTAATCTTTCAAAAAATAATGCGAAATTTGTCCCCAAAACAAAATATGATAAAAATTTATCAAAGCATTTCTTAAAGAAATGTATTTTTTCATTTCATTACAAAACCCGAGATGTCTACATCCATACAGACCAAAGGCATAAACAGTATAATATGGGCCTTACAACATTTATTTACATCTACTGGCCTATAATCCAAAAATCCATCGTCATCATCAAACTATGCTCTTGTTCCACTACCTGTAATATTGAAAGCTGATTGGGTCAGGCTTGGGAGCCTGGTGAGCATATAGGGTTTTCAACCCACAATAAATAAATTTATTAATTTCATCAACCAACAATAAATTTATTAATTTCATCAACCAACAATAACCCTGATTACCCGTTCCTGTTATTCTCACTTTACGCCCCTAAGCATGTATCATAAGGGACCTAGCCTAAGGATCATCATTGGGATGGACAATATTGCTAAGGGGATTCCTCAACCATATATTTCCGTAAGGAAACCATGAGGGGGATGGAGTACACCGGTGAACACATCGTTCACAAACAGCTACAGGTTGCGAGCCTCCTAGCGTTCCACTGGACTGTTTAGAAAGGTCTGTGATCATCATCTATACTCCGTTAGATGACTGGAAACAACAACAAAATCGAGGCATCTCATCATTTTATCACACATTAACTATTTCATCTACCCATGTTTTATCCAACATTTTTGTAGATAAAAATACATATATAGTTTAAAACCTGTATAAAACATTCATTCAACACCCATCTCAAATAAACAAACAATATATATACACATAACACGTATTTTATTGAAAATACTTCATATCTATGTGTAAGATAAAAGTGACTATACACTCACTTGACAAGATGGTGATTGGACAACAATTCGTCCCTTAAAACAATCTTTTTCTATGAAACCCGAAGGTTTGCTCAAAAACGGGCCTTATGCAGGCATAGTTTCGACTTGAAAAACTCTTTTTCTTGGAGACTTCGGGATCTCCTAGGATTTCTTACGGTGCTAGGAAGGTACCCTAGGCTTGGGGGTATTAGGATAGTTTGAGAAAGTGTTTAGGGTGTAAAAGTGTGAATTTTTTAAACAAAAACCGGAATGCCTCGCATTTTATTTATAGTGGTCGAGGACATACATTACGTTGGGCGTAATCCTCGGTATGTTGGGCGTACTGAGTACGTTGTGTGTAGACCGAGTACGCTGCACGTAGAAGAAGACGTGGCGTCTGATCAAAAATTCGAGCTTTGGACGTGTGCGATACATGTCTGCATGCGAGGGAAAGGTGACATGGCTAATTCCGGACCTAGTCCGAGTACGCGGGGCGTACGACCTGCTTAAAGTTTGTGTTTGAAACTTCAAAAATTCATATCTTTTGCATATGGGCTCCGTTTTTGACGTTCTTTATATGCACGTGTAGGTAAGACCGTGCTATATAACTTTTGTTTAAACTCTGTCGGCTAATTATGATATTATTTTTATAGTTATATTTTAAAAGGCCGAGATAGGAAAAGTCCGTTAAAATTTTTTAACTTTTTCATTCGACGTCCATTTTTGTCTATCTTTTTACCGTTGAACTAGTATCGACGAGACCTTCGATTCTTGTTTAGGTAGTATCGGCTAAAAAACACTCGATCTATAATTCAAATGCCAGGCTGCATACTGCTGTGTTAAAGCTTAGAAAATTCATAACTTTCTTATATGAAGTCAGATTTGGACATTCTTTTTATGCACACTCTCAGTTTAACGTGTACTACAACTTTCATTTAGATCGCTAAGGCTAAATAACACTTTATCGTAAACTTACTTTTTATGTCACATAGTCGGTTCTGTCGTGAAACTTCTTCAGGTCATAACTTCTTCATTATAACTCGGATTTCGGTATTATTTATACCCCCGAAATCTTTGTTTCGACCATTACAACTTCTTCATAGATATCGTGTTTATCTAGCATTTATTTTTGACGTTTATTTTTAACCTTACTCTATTAAATTATAGTAATTAAGTATAAAGCACATAATACTCAAATGATACATTATTATTTCAAAACGAGTTACAAAGGTTGACCTAGACTATTACATCATCTTTAATGCTTTAGACCAGAAACACGGGTGCTACACTACATCTCCAATAATGTACCATAGTGCTGAGTAGAAACAAACTGTCTAATCTCCGTCTTGAGAATGCTCAAGTAACGGGTCATCTGAGCTTGATCAGATGCAGCAAACTCAGGACAGAAGATAGCTCTCTCCATGAACATCATGGTGATCTCTATCACCGTTTCAAAACCCTACCTCAAGTCCAGGTACTACTGAGCCAACCTATCTCGCTCCACCAATGACACATAACGGGAGCAGAACATCTCAGAGAACTTCTCCCAAGACAAAACAGGTCTCTACTTAGCTGACCTTCTGGTTAACTAGACATGAACAAGTGAAGAAACATCCCTCCATATCAGATAGCCACCTTATGGTGATGATCGGGTCATGCACCACATCAAAATCCAGGGGCTTCGTATTATCGAAGTCACGGTAATGAAAAACTGACCCGATCCAACCCTTGCAGCCATAACGGCTGCAGTGGCTGTAGCAACAACAGTCTCAGACAAAGCATCATATTGCTCATCAAAGTACTCAACCATGGTGGTCTTGATAGAACCAAACATATCCGCCAACTGAGCTCAGAAACGAGCAACAACCTGCTCCTATAGGATCTCCCTGATCCTATCATCCAACGCAACTGACTCACCCTCGTGGCTAGCTCCAGATCCCGAACAGGATCCTGCCTCAACTTGATGCGTAGTCATCATACTGAAAAATAAACCAGGAGGATATTAGATAACATGCATATCATAATGGGGAACCAACTCCCAACATATCCCTAGGGGTTGTGACTTCCTTGATACGCGTACGAGTCCTGTGCTTTTAATAGTACTGGCCCATACTATCTTCCACACCTACCCGTATTTGTCTAAGAGGATGATCATAACACCCTAAATATACTTGCTAGCATAACCATATGCTCAATCCTCACACCCTAAAGGAAGGCTATATATATATATATATATATATATATATATATATATATATATATATATATATATATATATATATATATATATATGAAAACTGGCCGGCTGACCCCACATCACTCATACCTAATCCCTTCATCAAACAAGAACAGTAAATAAGGTCAGACCAAACATTCTCAGGCTATAAGATTTTATTTATGCACGCGTGACCATGATACATACACTAAGCAACTACAGTAATGATGTCAATTCCATTAGAGAAGAACCCTAGGCTATCAGACATCATATAATCAGGCAATTCTTGTTGGATTTAGTGTCTAAGCTCATAACTATAACTGGGATGTACTTAACCCGATAGTAGCATGGTCCTTTTGAGTTGCGTTCACCAGTGCAATTTGTTAGGATGGACTTTTGAGAATAGGGCTATTTATTAATATATTATAAGTATAATATATTAATTAAGTAATCATATTATTTAATTAGTACTGATCAATAATTAATTTGGAATTAATTTTGTGATCAAAAGAGACTAATTAAATATATAGGGATTGATTATGTAAATCAATGATTCTCATAGTGTGGGCCAATGATCCATGGTTATTTACGATGGGCTAAACCAATGTAATAGTCTGTGGATAGTGCATGGAGGTTTTAACCCATGGAGCCTAAGTAATATGAAAGGTCGTTAGGGTTTGCAAAGATGTAACCTTAGCACTATAAATTGAACCCATCACGATCAAAATTGGTTACACCATCATTCTAAGAGTTTGATATTGATTTTGTGCTAAGTAACTTATTCTCTCAAGCACCCTCTTGCATTTGGTGTTTGTGACACATTAGAGGCATCACACTTGAGGTGATAAAGCTTTCAAAGGCCAAGAACTACACCCTACATCAAGAGGTATTCATCTAAACAAGTTTTTATGTTATATACCATCTATTGTATGCTAGTTAGGATGTATGCTTTGTAAAATTTAAAATGCATGCATAATTAGAGAAAAACATAGATCCAAAGCATCTAGGGTTGCATGTGCACCATAGGAGTGTTATAGTACTCAAAAGCCAACAATGGTATCAGAGCCTAGGATTGTTTTCTATTATATTGATGCTATTGTATTATTTTTCAAATCTAGAAAACTATTCTGACAACACCTACTCGACTAGTACATGATTGGACTCGACGAGTAGGTTGAGTTTTGCCTTGAACTCGATGAGTCCATAGTTGGGCTCGACAAGTTGGTTAATCAGACATCAGTTTTTCAGGGGTTTGGATAGAACCAAACATATCCGCGAACTGAGCTCAGAAACGAGCAACAACCTGCTCCTATAGGATCTCCCTGATCCGATCATCTAACGCAATTGACTCACCCTCGTGGCCAGCTCCAGATCCCGAACAGGATCCTGCCTCAACTTGATGCGTAGTCATCATACTAAAAAATAAACCAGGAGGATATTAGATAACACACATATCATAATGGGGAGCAAACTCCCAACATATCCCTAGGGGTTGTGACTTCCTTTCTACGCGTACGAGTCCTGTGCTTTCAATAGTATACTATCTTCCATACCTACCCGTATTTGTCTAAGAGGATGATCATAACACCCTAAATATACTTGCTAGCATAACCATATGCTCAATCCTCACACCCTAGAGGAAGGCTATATATATATATATCAAAACTGGCTGGCTGACCCTACACCACTCATCCTTAATCCCTTCATCAAACAAGAACAGTAAATAAGGTTAGACCAAATATTCTCAGGCTATAAGATTTTATTTATGCACGCGTGACCATGATACATACACTAAGCAATTACAGTAATGATGTCAATTCCATTAGAGAAGAAACCTAGGCTATCAGACATCATATAATCAGAAAATTCTTGTTGGATTTAGTGTCTAAGCCCATAACTATAACTGGGATGTACTTAACCCGATAGTAGCATGGTCCTTTTGAGTTGCGTTCACCAGTGCAATTTGTTAGGATGGACTTTTGAGAATAGGGCTATTTATTAATATATTATAAGTATAATATATTAATTAAGTAATCATATTATTTATTTAGTACTGATCAATAATTAATTTGGAATTAATTTTGTGATCAAAAGAGACTAATTAAATATATAGGGATTGATTATGTAAATCAATGATTCTCATAGTGTGGGCCAATGATCCATGGTTATTTACGATGGGCTAAACCAATGTAATAGTCTGTGGATAGTGCATGGAGGTTTTAACCCATGGAGCCTAAGTAATATGAAAGGTCGTTAGGGTTTGCAAAGATGTAACCTTAGCACTATAAATTGAACCCATCACGATCAAAATTGGTTACACCATCATTCTAAGAGTTTGATATTGATTTTGTGCTAAGTAACTTATTCTCTCAAGCACCCTCTTGCATTTGGTGTTTGTGACACATTAGAGGCATCACACTTGAGGTGATAAAGCTTTCAAAGGCCAAGAACTACACCCTACATCAAGAGGTATTCATCTAAACAAGTTTTTATGTTATATACTATCTATTGTATGCTAGTTAGGATGTACGCTTTGTAAAATTTAAAATGCATGCATAATTAGAGAAAAACATAGATCCAAAGTATCTAGGGTTGCAGGTGCACCATAGGAGTGTTTAGTAGTCAAAAGCCAGTAGTGGTATCAGAGCCTAGGATTGTTTTCTATTATATTGATGCTATTGTATTATTTTTCAAAGCTGGAAAACTATTCTGACAATAGCTACTCGACTAGTACATGATTGGAATCGACGAGTAGGTTGAGTTTTGCCTTGAACTCGACGAGTCCATTGTTGGGCTCGACAAGTTGGTTAATCAGACAAACTGTTTTGAATCATAAAATCTGTTTTTTTTATATGGTAGTGATCATGCTCATCCAATTAAAAGATAATTGTCAAAATTTCAAGATTTGTATTAGTTTATGTGATAGGCTAATTTCTTGTAAAACTGTTGATATGAATTACCTTGACTTATGAGTTTAACTAGGTCATAGAATAATTGTTTGATAAATGTTGATCTTAATTATTTTAATGACATCCATAACTTGTCCTCAAGTTATGAAAAATGAACAGTCTCATCCATTAAAATAACATTAAACTCATAAGTTATGAATTTCAAGAGTCATCAAAAGATAGTTATCAAAATTCTTATGATAGTTTTTAGTTTATATGTTAAGCTAATTACTTGTATCATTTGATTTGAAACTATTTTTCCTTATCAGTTAGTTTAGATCATGATTAAAAAAATTGTATGATAATTTTCCTTGTTAGAATTGATCTAAATGTTCTATAATGAGTTCCATAACTTGTCCTCAAGTTATGGAACATGAAAAGTCTTATCTTAAATTTTTAATGCACTCCATAACTTATCCTCAAGTTATGGAAAATCAAGAGTTTTTTCATAAAACGAACATTAACTCATAAGTTATGGAAACCAAGAGTTTTGAAAAGTTTCAAAACTTGTCCTCAAGTTTTGTAATTTGTAAAGTCTCACAACTGAAACATTTAATTTCAATCCTTAGAGTTTTAAAAGTTAAAATTCAACCCTTATACTATTATTATATTAAAAGTTAATATATATATATAAGACAAGTCAGTCTTACTGTTATTAGGCCTCATTCACGAAGTCGATCTATAAGGGGGGTATAAGGTTACTGCCTATAAAATGGCAGTTTAATGGGTGTCCACTCTCACCCACCGCTTCCTTGACTGGTGGAGGGTCGTTAGCCGAATGGGTAGGAGAAGACATTAATTCTCATTATAAGTATAATGATAATTATAAAGTGACTAAACTTTTATTAAATTCCCAATCTTAGTTACTTTAGAAAAAATGTGAAAATGGTGCTATTCTATGAAATTGGACTTTGCTCCTTGTTAAGTCATTAGTGGAGCCTGTGTGGTTAACCGACGACAAACTAATCTGGTATTGACAGTGCATGGTAAAGGGTAGATTGATGTTAATCATAGATTAATGGAGCGTGTGTGGTTAACCAGCACATTGATTAGGTGATTTGTAACATTGAGTGTACCAAGCTAATTTTCATGGTTATTCACACCTTGTTAGTGATCTTCGGCATCCTAGTCACAAACTTGAAGGGCACAATCGAGATTTGAAAATGGCATTGAAAAGTTCAATGAATCTCAAAGAATCTAGGAATTCCAATCTATTTAAAACTTATAAATTTGTTTCGTTTTTCATGGTGGAAATTGGTAAATCATCATTTACCTACCTTCAAATATTTTACAATTGGATTACAGCATCCCTCTTCGCAATTGTAAAATATTGTATTCGATCCTAGCCTTAATATTTCGTTTTGGGTGTTATATTAAGGACTTAAATCAACTAACTTGAATATCTCTCATTATAGATGTCTAGGTCAAACAACTATGGTCTTCCCGAATCTGTTGGAAAAGGCTTTCCACATGAAGATGATATTCCACAATATCATACTTCACTTCCTCCACCTCCTCCAATCGTTCTCCCTAACCCACAAGTTCAAAGACTTGAAAAGTTCAAGGTCACTCAAGCCCTATTGGCAAGCCAACATCAAGATGGAAGGTATGTGTGTGCACATTTCTTGGAGACGAAGTCACATATTGACAGGTTGGGAATGTTAGGAGTCGTTATGCTAGGGAAGCTGGTTGTTGACTTGGTTCTTCAGTCACTTGCTGAGTCGTATAGTCAGTTCATTAAAGACTACTATATGAAAGACTGTGACATGTCCCTTATCTATCTTACATATTTGCTAATTGTTGCTGAATCAATAATGAGTTGGCGCATTGGTAATGAAAAGTTGATTGGAAGATCTACTTCCCAAACTTCCATGGATAATGACAATGGAAACATTGGAAGTACAGAGAAGATTTCTCTTTCCAAGGGAAAGGGAAAGGCTAAGTCTGAGATTGTCCCGTGTATCATTCCCAAAGAGTCCATATGTTTCTCTTGCCAAGAGAAGGGGCATTGGTTGCAAAGCTGCATATCTAGCTGAAGGATCATAAGGATGGTAAAGTCAAAAAGTTTGACTCTGCTTTTGGTTAGTCAACTATTTAACTCTATTAAGTTACTATTGGTAGATTCTTAATACATGATGTGATGAAATTACATTTTGATGTTTTGTTCGATCGAATGAAGCTTAAAGGAAAATCATGTTGAGTCTGATCGCGAAGAGATGGATTTCGATCGTATGGCTCGATGATCGGATTTTTGAGTTGATGTTAGGAGTTATGATAAACTGCTTATAAATATTTAGTAACATAGTTTTCATTTATAATTGCATTATTAGGAAAAGTTTTCCTCATATTATAAGTACATAATTTTTTTAAATTTATCTTGTTTTATATTTCATTGCAATGGAATTTGTGAAAATTGATGTTTGTATGTTTCTATTGTTAGCAATGTTGAGAATAGATTTGATTCTTTCGTTTGTGGTAGTGTCAAAATTTACCAAATAAAGAAAGATTCTCATCACCCAAGTTTTAATTGGACAACAACTTGGAATCATGTGAATTGTATTGTGTGATGAATGAGAACCTTCGTCTTTGGGAAATTAATACTAATTCCTTGTTCACATGTATATGTGAGTCAAGTAAAGGACTAGAGATTGGGTACACTTAGTTGTGCGCTGGTCAGGTCCATCACAAAGAACGATAAGATTATTCGTCATGATTTACTAAAGTTTAGTAAATATGGTTATACTTACAAAATTAAGTGTAATTCTGAATCATTGAAAAAGTTTCAATGTATAGTAGAATGAATAAGAAGAATCAAATTAGGCAGAAAGATAAAAGTTTCTCCAATCTGAAAATAAGGGAGAGTACTTGAGTATCGTGTTTTATGATCATCTTAGTGATTATGGAACCATATCACAATTGATCCTCTAAAGTGCACTTGTGTGGCCAAGAAGAGGAATCGGAGATTGTTGAAATGGTTAAATCAAAAGGTGAATCATACTTCGTTCCAATATCAAATCTTAGAGTCATAATCCAAGATTGTATATTAAGTGACATATCAACAAATGTAGAGTAAAATGTTTTCTGCTCTTGTACATTTGAAATTGGTAAGTTGTAATATTTTGGATTAAACAAAGAGCAACAAATACCAATTGTCAAAAGTGTTTGTCTTGATAAGAAATCGCACTAACTCTTGAATATTTGTTTTTCAAGTAATGTTTCTTGACAGAGAGAAACTTATATGTGAAGAGGTCATTGAGTGTCTTAAAGATCTTAAAAATTTTCAAGAACTAATCAAGAATAAAACCTATTGTTTAACGCTAGCATACAACTTGAGGTTCATTACCTATCATGTTGACATATTCTTGTTTCTGTGCTTATTCCAGTTAAAGTTGACTATACATGTGAGTTCTAAGAGTTCTCAATTGTTAGAATAGGGAAACGCACCTTGGTCAGTGAAAGTTCATTAATCAGTAAGGGTGATCTACCGAAAAACTTGGAAGACATGGTAGTCCCTCGTGCTGCCAAGTGGAAAGAAATTAAGATCGAACAAGTTCAGTCCATATGAGGTTAAATTTGTCATAGATCTTGTCTTATGATAATGGTTGGAAATGACATTTTCACATGGATAGGAACACATACACCATAAAATCTAAGTGTCATAAGGTTTCTATCCAATTCATGAAAATGATAGTGAGGAAACGCTTTCACTAAGTAGATTTTAAGGATATAGCATTTGTGATATTTGCATTCTCAAATTCGATTATGATTACGACATCCCTCTTCATAGTTCGAATTGTGAGAAATGGAAAAAGGTCTAAACATTTGAGACTTATTGTTGTAAGTTCTAAAATTGTTTGGATACACATGTGAGCTATCTAAGGAAAGGTGTATGAATTTGAGAAGCCTAGATAAAGTCTTATCGAAGCGTCTTGTGTCAAAAATCTGAACTTTGGTAAGAAAGTCAACAAGTATTGATTTCTAGAAGTCCAGATTATTTCTGGTTACATGTCAAAGCTAGTGGGAGCATAAGTGTTATGCTAGTAAGATAATAATTAGTATGCTAGTGGGAGAATAATTATTATGGTAAGTGTTGCGAGTTAGCAATTCTAATTATAGAAAACAAAGGTTTCAATTCGCAAAGTTGCAGTGTTTGAAAATTTGTTTTGCTATAATTAAGGGAGAGGAACTTATACATCATTTCAATTTTAAAATTTTAGAATGAGAATTTAATCAAATTTAGTCAAGTACATATATGAATGCTATGTTGAAAAGATTCGGCATAAGATAATTCTATATATATGGAAATGTTATAGAAAGAGACCGGTAAAGTATTAGGTCCTTATGTAAGACATTATGAATCGTGTCAAATATGCTTCAGATATAGGATTGATTGCATATGCTATAATATTCACATGTTCTAATTTTCCAAATGCCTAGGGATTAAGAAAGAAAAGGGACTAGAACTGGGTATGACTAAAGTTATTAAACAACTGCTAAGAATAATCCAAGGTTCGCCAAAGATTGGTTGCTTATGAATAGTTGGAAGTATAGTAATGGATGGACCATATTGACATTATTATGAATAGACAGGATTCTACTAAAAATGAGTTGTCATTTGGAAAATATGGAAATGTTTCCATTATGGGAGTTGGATATCAAGAATCTATGAGAAAGTTAGAAACTTTTATGCAAGAAGGATGTTCAAAGGAATGTGCTTTGAATATGAGACTTCAGATCTATGGAATTGTCTTATAGAAATCTCCAATGGAAAGTTTTGTAATTGATAAAGTCTTTGTGACTTGTGTACATAGTCATTACAAAAGGATCACTATATATAAGTTTAGAATCTAACAAATTACAATAAGTGGCAAGAACTTGGTATTCTTACACTTACGATAAGGATTTGGAATTATGAAATGAGTATCATTGGAAATGTTTACAATTGATCTATTTCATAAAGTAAGGACGATAGGTAAACATAGTGTGCATGCTTGGAGCATGGGATAGCTATTGTTTTAATTCAAGTATTAGTTGATAAATCAAAACAATATACAATGAATAATGCGTAATCAATATGATGATTAAATAAAAGGTGTTTTATTTATACTAAAAAGTTTTAGGGCCATATAGGATTAGTATTATTCTTGTGTTTCACTTTGCATGTTTTGACTTCTTGAATAATAATATTATTCAAACCGTCCACAGTCGATCATAGTTTGGAAGTTGGTAATGAGGCTAGGCTGTCATGAGTTGGCTTGTAGATTGTCTAAGGCGTTAGACATAGCAAAAGTTTCCTATACCATTTGTGAGTACTCCTGAAATAAGATTTGAGTATTGGATTAACCCACGCTCACCTGAATCACTTCCTGGAATTTATCACAAGTAATTGTGAGACGATAATATCATATAATCTTCAAACTAAGATATATGAGTTGTTGACTACGAGTTGGTTGTGCATTGATGATATTTAAACGCATCAGTAACTTGATGTTATAAAACATATCGTTGTGCATGACTTAATGAGTAGTTTGTACAAGCATATAATGTCGAGGTTTATCTGTTCCTTTTATCCTAAGAGGATTAAAAGTGATATCTTGGGCCGCTCAATGATTCTGTTTTGACTATGTGCCAGGCCCGGTCAGAACTAAATTGATGTGTTCAAGTATGTTCTTTGTCAGACGGATAGGGAATCGAGAAACACATTGCAGGACAGTAAGTATGACTATGCTCCATGTATTTTTCCTCATAGATATCTTGAGAACAGAGGAATATATGATCCCTTATCTATAGGACGGGTTATTGACTGGGTCAGAGTTCAACAACGGCTTTTGAGAGCTACGATTGCTAATCAGGTTTTGGAGTTGCATTGGCAGTTATAGTTATTAGACTTATCCAAGTGGGAGACTATTTGATTTAGTGTCTAAGCCCATAACTATAACTGGTATGTACTTGACCCGATAGTAGTATGGTCCTTTTGGGTTTCCTTCCCTAGTGCAATTTGATAGGATGGACTTTTGAGAATAAGGTTATTTATTAATATATTATAAGTATAATATATTAATTAAGAAATCATATTATTTAATTAGTATTGATTAAGAATTAATTTGGAATTAATTTTATGATCAAAGGAGACTAATTAAATATATGGAGATTGATTATGTAAATAATGATTCTTATAGTGTGGGCCAATGATCCATGGTTATTTAGGATGGGTTAAACCAATGTGATAGTCCATGGAGGTTTTAACCCATGGAGCCTAAGTAATATGAAAGGTCATTAGGGTTTGCAAAGATGTACCATAGCACTATAAATAGAACCCCTCATGACCAAAATCGGTTACAACATCATTCTAAGAGTTTAATATTGATTTTGTGCTAAGTAACTTATTCTATCAAGACTCCTCTTGCATTTGGTGTTTGTGACACATTAGAGGCATCACACTTGAGGTGCTAAAGCTTTCAAAGGCCAAGAACTATACCCTACATCAAGAGGTATTTATCTAAACAAGTTTTTATGTTATATACTCTCTATTGTATGCTAGTTAGAATGTATGCTTTGGAAAACTGAAAATGCATGTATAATTAGAGAAACATAGATACAAAGCATCTAGGGTTGCATGTGCACCATATGAGTGTTATAGTGCTCAAAACCCAATAATTCTATCACGCAAAATCCTGAAGATCGCTAGACTATCGCTAGCATGATGTTCTAACATATCACAATATTTGTAACAACCATAAAATTTGAGCCAATTTAAAACTTTTCAAAACATTTAAATCAATAGTTAATACAAACTTGTTTTCAAAAAAAGTCTAACATCAGAGTTTTCCAAAAAAATATAAACAAATCATGAGGAGCTGTACGATCACGGCTTCGCCTTGCCGCAATCCCCTGATGTACCTGAAACAATAAACTGAAATTGTAAGCCCAAGGCTTAGTGAGTCCCCCAAAATACCAATACACTGTACATAACACATTTACAAATAACAACATGAACTGGCTCCACAACTTTGCAGATTGGATTACCCTTAGGTCCATAGTGTGAGTCTTGATTGCCTTTCGGGCCCACAACACACATTTGGATTGCCACCGATCCCACAGTACGAGTCTGGCATGCCCCACCTATCCCTCAGATCATATCTGGAATGTTCCTGGGTTTGTTGGTTACCGCACGAAGCAGTATCCTCAACCCATCCCACATAATATGTCGACATATAAAACAACTAATGCGCATACAGATAAACACATAATAACAGTGGTAGTCCTACAGATCTACCTAACTGTCATAGCAACTATCATATAATACTGACTCATACTCAATATACTACCAACTTCTGGGATATCATCTCCAATGGGCCATCCTTGGTGCCTTAGACCCTTTTGTATAGTGAGGAAACTCACCTCGTATGTAGTGTTGAAATACTGTAAATCTCTGGCTGCTGACTCACCGGAAATCCTGAAGTGTTACATAATGACATTACTTGGTTATTACCCAACATTAGTTCCTTAACTAAGTTTCCTCATTACTCATTATGTCCATTCCTTTTTTGTTGGGTCAAAGACCCACATTAAATCCCTAACTTGATGGTCTAAGTCATAATCCACTATTTGGCTCAATTTACCAAATTGGGCCCAGCCTCCTTATTGGGCTTAAACCCATGATCCACTACCACTAATGGCCCATGGCATATTATTTTTTAAGCCCAACAAAGGCCCAAACCCCCTTAGTCCATAAGACATCCCAAAACCCAAAGTCCAAATGTCATGGCCCAACAGATGTCGTATGCGGGGTGTACTCGACCAGAGGTTGACAACCATCGGGGTGGTTGACCCAGTACGTTGGGTGTACCGAAACTACGCTGGGTGTACTCCATCTCTTGAGAAAACCTTATTAAGTGCTTAATGTCTTAAGCACTTAAGTTCAAGTCTTAGATCTAGAGACCTAACATGCACAAGGTCCATAAGGTCACGACCTTTTTCACTTTGGACATCCATAAGGTCCTAAATGCTTAGTCTTAATCCATTAAGACCTTATTCCTCTTACATGGGACACTTATAGCTAATGGGACCTGATTTTATCACTCAAAGTCCCCTCAAGAGCCTGGAAGGAAAACTCTTTACGTTCATAACACAAAATACACCATTTTATGGCTTTTAGGACAAAAGATGCCTCTAATAAAGTAAAATGATTAGATCTAAGCATATATGCATAAAGTTTAGAACTTTATACCTTTAGGAGCTTCTTGAGCACAAACTAACTTCAGATCTAAGAACTTGATCTTCTTCTCCAACACTTGAATGCAATAATCTTCTCTTGAAACAATCCAAAACACACACCAATCGATTTTGCACCCACAAAGAAGAGCTAGGATTTGGGGAATGACGAATGTAGGCTGTAGAGGATGAGGATAATCAAAGGAAATGATCTATAAGATTGTTTAGATATCCCCCAAACCCTAATTATTAGGGTTTTCTCCAGTTATTAGTACGCCGGACCTACATGAGTGTACCCCCAGTGCACTAGGACGCATCTAGTACGCTCAATATACCCTTATGTACGCTCAACGTACTCCCTCTTGACTCAAAGTGGCAACTTTAGTCCTTATACTTCTTATAGCCCAACTCAAACATCCCTGGGGCTACAATTGAAAACTTGCAAAAGAGGAGGGATTTGAAATATACCTGCGAATTTTAGGATGTTACAATATTAGATAACAATATGGTATTTTGGGGTATACTTATTGGCTTCGGCTAATCGTACACATCGTATCCTCCTTGATTATTTTGAAAACCATTTGAAAAATCATTTTAAAAATATTTTTCCTTAGTTTGAGATTAGATTCACACGAGTGTTCCTCCAATTCAATCAAACCAAGGCTCTGATACCATCTTATAACATTCATTAAATTCATGAAAAAATTATAACTTTTAAATAAACCTAAAAACCATCATTGTTTAAAAATAGTTTTTAAAACAAGTTCAATATCAGAGTAATCACAAAATCATGAAGTAAAACATGAGGAGTTACACGATCACGCCTTCACCTTATTGCAATCCTCTAAGGTACCTGAAACATAATCCATGAGAATTTTGGGATGTTTTGGAAATCGATCTAGTACATGGAAGTAATACCCCAATGTGATTACCTTCTCAGTGTATCCCTGCATCTCATTAGAACCTAGTGTGTTTCATTTACCTTATTTTCTGCATTTCTCAACTCACACCCAAATGGATAGAAGTTAGGACATACATTTCTTCATCTTCTTTGTCGGATATGGTAGTGAGAGTTGGAGGCATTGGATGTGGATGAGGAATGCAGAGACAGAGGCATGGATTGAAGGGATATATAAGAGAACAAAATAGAGAGACATGAGGGGCGAGAAGAAAGTGGAATTTGTACTTTTATGTTCCCCTCCATCTACCTACTTTCCTATTCCCATGATAAGCTCTGAAATGTTCTTTATTTACTTTGGATCACTGGAGAAGGAAAAGAAGTGAGCCTGTGGTTGTCGGCGAAGAATCGATTATAGAGAGCACATAACGTGTGAGTGAGTGTTTCAATGTTCTTCAAAAAAAACCCTAGAAATTAATAGTGTGATAAGAAATGTGTGATTGAGTAAAAATTAAAAAGCGACATCCGTAGAGGACACACATTTAATAGAAAAGTGTACACCGTGTTTGTAATTTTTTTTTGTTGGACACTAAATTTAGGACACGCACAAATGCGTGTCCTCTATCCTTGAAATTTTGGAAAGATGACATCATTTTTAAGGAACGCAAAAAATAAGTATTGTAAATCAATGTGTGATATTTTTGCGCATCATTAAATGGTTGTTTTCTAGTAGTGGTACTGTTTACACGGATCACAAGAGTTTGCAATATCTTATGGACAAGCCGAACCTGAACATGAGGCAACACATGTAGCTGGATGTGTTCAAGGATTATGACTACGAGATCCTTTACCATTCGGGTAAAATGAATGTGGTAGCGGATGCCTTGAGCCGCAAGTCGGTTGGGTCTTTAGCTGGGGATATATGTGTGAGCGTATACATTGATACTCTACTTTTGGATTAGATTAGAAGGGCACAAGCAGAAGTAGTCAAGAAGGAGAACTAGAAACATGAGAGGATTAGGGGCGAGATCAACATGTTTGTCACTGATAGTCGGGGATTGTTGACTCGGTGTGGTCGGGTTTGGATTCTTATTTCTAGTGGGATCAGGTGGATAGTGTTGGAAGAGGCTCACAAGTGTCACTTTTCAATACACCCAAGAGCTACCAGGACATATCCGGATTTGAGACTAAGTTACTAGTGTTCGTGTATGAGGAGGGATATAGCCTGGTAGGTTGATAGGTGCTTGACCTATTGGATGGTCAACGTCGAGCATCAGATGCCACATGGTAAGCTGCAACCTTTGGAGGTTCCCATGTGGAAGTGGAAACAAATCACCATGAATTTTATTACGAAGTTACTGAAGACTTCCAAATGATTTGATGCTATATGGGTCATCGTGGATCGATTGACAAAGATTGCCCACTTTTTGGCCATCTGGGAGAGCTCCTCGGCTGAAAACTTGGCCGATGTGTATGTTTGGGAGATTGTTGCACGTCATGGGGTTCTAGCCTTCATTGTATTCGTCTGAGATGTTCGGTTCACTTCCTGATTATGGAAAAAGTTCCACGATGAACTGGGCACGAGACTACATTTCAACACTACTTATCTTCCACATACAGACTACCAGAGTGAGTGGATCATTCAGACACTTGAGGATATGTTGCAGGCTTGTGTTATACATTTTGGTGGGAATTAGGATCCCTAACTACCACTTGCATAGTTGTCCTACAATAACAACTATCACTCCAGCATTGGTGCCCCACCTTTTGAGGTCCTATATGTTCTGAGATGTCGTACCCCAGTTTGTTGGGGGAGGTTGGTCACAGAGTCATGAGAAGGAATAAGGTAGTCCGTTAGACCATAGAGCTTATTCAGTAGATCAGGTAGAGACTACAAACAGCTCAAAGTCGGTAGAAGAGTTATACCGAACGACGCCGATTAGAGTTGGAATTTCAGGTCGGCAATATGGTTCTATTTAAGGTCTCACCCTGGAAGGGTGTGATATGCTTCAGGAAGAAGGGGAAATTGGGTCCCCAATATATTGTACCGTTACGAGTAATTGCCAGGGTAGGAAGGGTGGCATATTGGTTGGATTTGTTGAGTGATCTTAGTCAGATCCACAACACCTTCCATGTTTCGCAGTTGTGGAAGTGCATGTTAGATGATGAGGTGGTGGTCCCTTTGGATGATATCTAGGTTGATAAGTGCCTGAATTATATTGAGAGGTCGATAGTGATAATGGAGAGGAAGATAAAGGTCCTGCGGAACAAGGAGATACCTTTAGGGAAGGTTTAGTGGCATCATCGAAAGGGCTCCGAGTGGACCTGGGAGCTGGAGGCGGAGATGTGGGAGTATTGCCCTGAGTTATTCGTAGTAGTTGACTTCGAGGATGAAGTCCAGTTCAAGTGAGGGAGAATTGTAACATCCCAATGTTGAGGTAATTTCAATTTTAGCCCTATATATGGATAAATATTTCATTTTAATCATTGTGTATAAGAAAGAGTGTAAAATAGCCCATGGTGGCATTTTTGTTATTTTGGACAATGGGGTAGTATGTTGGGCATACATTGTGTACGCTGAGCGTACTAGGGCGGACCTTAGTACGTTGGGCGTACACCGCGTACATAGGGCGTACGTGGAGAAACTCCAAACCCTAATTTTTAGGCTTTGGTCTATATATAAGTATCATTATAGCCTAATTTATCATTCACTCATCAGACCCCATCTGTGAAAATGACCCTCTAGCAAACCCCAAGTGAGAGAGTGCATTTTGATCTCATTTTTCAGCTTTGGTGGTGTTCTTGAAGAAGAAGAAGAATTTGGTGCAAGGACCTTGAAGCTTGGAAGCAACGTAGATCTAGGATTCTCCACTTGCTAGCAACCTATAGGAGGTAAAAAGTTCATAACTTGATCACTTTATCTTGTAGATCTATCCATTTCTTTATTGATGGCACTTTTGGTCCCAAATATGGTGATTCTTGAGCATGGAATGCTCTTGACTAAGTAAGTCATCCTTTAAGACCTTATGAGGGGTCTTAAGTCATAAAAATGTGGCCTTGGTGATTAGTTTTCCTCCATGCATGCTCTAGAAGGTCTAAAAGGCATTAAGAAGTTGGGATTTTGAGTATTAAGCACTTAATGGACATGCAAAGTCATATAGTTGGAAATTTTATGACTCTTGATGGTATTTTACCCTTGGATAGGCATTTGGACGTGTTAAGTTGGAGAAATAAGTTCTTAATAGATTAAGAAGGGGACTGTTGCGTATGCTGGGCATACTAAAGGGTACGCTGCATGTATGCGGATCTGGCCCCAACACCTCAGATAGCGAGTACACCCCGCGTATGAAGCTTGAGTCGACTTGACTGTGTTGACTCGGTTAACTTATCGATTTTTACCAGTTTTGATCCAGGGTATTTTGGGGAAATGTTATTAATTTAGAATGGGAAATGTTTTGACATTTAGGATTTGAGTTGAGCCGTTTTTCGGAACTGGGAGCTATTTAGACGTCATTCAGATTGTGAGGTGAGTTTTCCACACTTGACTTATCGGTCGAAGGCACCAAGGCCAACCCATTGGATTGATATCCTGGTTTTATCGTATGTTGTTATGTTGTAGTGATCTGTTCGATCAATATCCTGGTATATAGGATATTGCTATGTTGTACTGATCTGTTAGATATGTATCCTGGTATATAGGATGTTGCTATGGTGTAATGATATGTTAGATCAATATAACTACATGTATATGCTAGCTATTGATTGTTATGGTATATGATGATATGTGATGGTGTACCGGGTTGAGGATGTCCTGATTTGTGCTGAAGACCAAGATCCCTAGGGTGATCCGGATAGACTCATGGTCTGCAAGGTGGACCAGTCAGGAGGAAGGCCAAGAGAGCGGTCCAGATAGGCTGAAGGCCCAGTGAGGAGGTCCAATCATGCTGAAGGATCTATATGCCTATTGTTGTTTATTATTTTTATGTGTGGTACTTTGGAGGAACTCACTAAGAGTTGAGTTAAAGTTTTAGTTTTGTTTCAGGTACTTTTGAGGACCGTGTTAAGACAAAGGCGTGACCATACACATTCTTGATTTTATGTTGATTGGATCTTGGAAGACTTTGATTTTAAATAATGTTTTGAAAACAATGGTTATGTAAACATTTCCCTTTAGAAAATGGATTGTTTTGAAAAGTTTAAAATTGTTGTGATTTTTGAGGCATTTCAAGTCGGTATCTGAGCCTTGGTTTGAGGGAATTGGAGGAACATCCGTGTAAATCCAAGCTCAAACTAAGGAACTATAAAAGTTTTAAAAATGATTTTCAAAAATAATCAAGAAAGGATGTGAGGTGTACGATCAGTCGGAGCCAATAAGTATACCCCAAGTTACCACACTGTTTTTTGACTTTATGTTATGTTAAAACAACATGCTAGTGATAGGCTATGGATCTTAAGGAATTGCATGATAGCATTGTCTGATAATTGATGCCTGATAGCCTGATAACAAAATCTTTGATAATGAGATTGATTTTGATATGTGTATCATTTCTATATGATATCTGGTAGAACGAAGGGATGGCTAATCACTTATCTTAGGGCCAATAACTGATTTGAATCCGAGTTTAGCAGTGGCTTTGGAAAGTACTCTTTGTTGTTTAATTCAAGGTCTATACTTGCAATTGTAGTTACAAACTTATCCAAGTGGGAGACTGTTGGATTAAGGTGTTTAAGTTAATAACTAAATTGTTATATTCTTGAATTAGAAGCAAAGTCCTTTTTGAGTTGCCCTCATAACCGGTAACTGATGATTTGTTAATATGTTAATTAGAAATAATAATTAACTAGTTAAGATTTAATAAGAAATTAATTGGAATTAATTTCAAATTAAGTACAATTAATTGGAAGCACATGGACTAGTGTTGTAAATGGCGGGCTAGGTGGCATTAGGCTCTAGACGGACATCAACTGCCTACGATTTTTGTTAGGCGGTCAAACTAGGCGGAGCTGGTCAATGACGGTCAACATTGGTCTAAGTGGGCCTAGGCGGTCATAATTTTCAACTTTTTAGAATTTTCAATGTTTAAAATTTTCAAATATTGCATTAAAAAATTTCAAAATTTAAATTGCAAATGTTTTAAATTTCAAATAATACTCCTAAATTTGAAATTTTCAAAGTTTCAAATTTTAATACTTCAAATTTTCAAATATTTATCTCTTAAAATATAATAATTTTTGAATAAATTTTATATATTATATCAAAATAAGTAAATAATCATAAAAAATTGTCATATTTGTTGTTTTTGTTAGGATGTAAGTAACATTTAATTTATAAAAAAAAATAAATTCGAATACAATTAAGTTCTCCGCCTAGGTGCCGATAATCCCCGCCTAGACCGATTAGGCGCTTAACCCTAGTCGACCGCTTGACTCCCGCCTAATGACTTTTACAACCTTGACTGGGACTTAGCTGTAATTATCAATAGTAGAGCAACATAGGTTTTCTAGAACCTTCTAAGCATGGATAGTTTTGACTATGTATATTAAGGAGTTGGATAATTATCTAATTTAAGATATTATTATTATTATATTCAAATTAAGGTTATCCAAGTCTTCCTCATCAGCTATAAATAGGACCCCTAGGGTCTCATATTTTTGTCCACTCTATACAACTCTTAAGAGAAAATTTTTTGCTTTAAGCCTTTCCTCTCCTCAAGTCTTCCCCTCTCCTTAAGTCTTCTAGTTGCTAGGGTTTTGGGTATAAGCCCTTAGAGGCATCCAAGCTTTTGGTGCTTGCTTTCCAAGGAACTCAAAGGAAGATTTTTTTTGATTAACTGCTATATTAATCAAAAGGTATGTAACTCTTATCCTTCTTGTATTTTCGATTATAGTAGGGTTTCCTAGGGTTTCTTGATATTCATAGATTATAGTTATCAGTAGAGAAACATAGATCTAAACTAGGCTACATGCGAACTTAAGGGTTAAGTGTTTTTCCACCACCTAAAATTTTTATAGCCTAAAAAACCCATCACCTTTAACCACCAATTAACCACTGCTGTTACCATCTCAAAACTACCTCCTTACACCGCCACCCCTGTTCACTATTATGGGTTTTGTGAGGGCTGTCGGTTATCAATTTCAAGATCTTTTACATGGATAAACGAGATGAACACACACACACACACACTTGCAACTCGATTATGGATTGTATGTTTTTGTGTTCATCATCGATTTGTATGTGTGTATATGTGCGTGCTAACATTATCCCATAAGTACATTTCTTGGATGTCTTAGTAGACTTTAAGGCTATAAATAGGACCCCTAGGGTCTCATATTTTTGTCCACTCCATACAACTCTCAAGAGCCAAAAATTTTCTGTAAGCCTTTCCTCTCCTCATGTCTTCCCATCTCGTCAAGTCTTCTAGTTGCTAGGGTTTTGGGTACAAGCCCTTAGAGGCATGCAAGCTTTTGGTGCCTGCTTTCCAAGGAACTCAAAGGAAGACTTTTTTAATTAGCTGCTATATTAATCAAAAGGTATGCAACTCTTATCCTTCTTGTAATTTCGATTATAGTAGGGTTTCCTAGGGTTTCTTGATATTCATAGATTATAGTTATTAGTAGAGAAACATAGATCTAAACTAGGTTGCATGCGAACTTAAGGGTTAGGTGTTTTTCCACCACCAGAAATTTTTATAGCCTAGAAAACCCATCACCTTTAATCACCAATTAACCACTGCTGCTACCATCTCAAAACTACCACCTTACACCGCCACCCTTGTTCACTGTTATGGGTTTTGTGAGGGCTATCAATTGTCAATTTCAAGATCTTCTACATGGATAAACGAGAAGAACACACACACACACACACACACTTGCAACTCGATTATGGATTGTATGTTTTTGTGTTCATCATCGATCTGTACGTGTGTATATGTGTGTGTTAACATTATCCCATAAGTACATTTCTTGGATGTCTTAGTAGACTTTAAGGCTGCAAAGTGTGTGTGTGTGAGAGAGAGAGAGAGAGAGAGAAAGAGAGAGAGTGAGAGAGAGATAGGTAGAGAGAAAGAGAGAGAGGTGGGGCCCATATTTATTATTAATAAAACATTAAATCATATAGAAAAAATATATTATAAGGACATTTTAGTCTTTTTAGTTTTCCGATGGACCAAAACCACAAGTAAATTAGCTCTACAGGACCACGAAACGAAAAAAAAAGTCAAGGTTCAGACTAAAACCTAAAAAAATACATACAAAAGGGATCATTTTTGCAATTTTATCTAAAAAAATATAATAGGGTGGTAATTTAAAAGAATATGAGAACTTAGTACCTTTTGTGATAAATAAACTCTACCATTAGATACAAATAAACTTTGCTATCGGATGTTTTTAGTTCATATACCCTAAATACTAACAACTTTTTACAATATATTATGTCCACCATCAATGTGACCTATTGATGATTATTTGACACAATGTTTAAAACGCTAAAATGAAGTGAGTCTTAGGGTAACATATATGTGAGATTCCAAGATCATCTCTCCCAAAAAAGTTTCAAGGATAGATGAGAGACTTCAACATCATGTCATAGTGATATGAGATACACCAACATTTCCTCTCGAAGAAAGATAAAAGCATGATGAGGATTAACAAGGATGTATTAAATTAAACCATATGGATTGCATATGCGGCTCATATACTATGTAAAATATGTGTAGAGTTCAATATTGTTTCTCTGAAAGAGCCTTATGGAGAGAACGAATACTTCTTCATATATAGATAGAGACATATATGATCGTGTCATAAAAATAGATGATATATTAACACTAGCTTCGAATCCAACAAGCTTCAACTTTTGTATGAATTGTCGTTAAAAAAAGTTACGATATTTTGTTATCGGTTTTTGAGTTGTTAGGTTTCTTAAAAGTGTTTCATTTTGTTTGTTTAAACTCAAGACAATAATTCCAATTTATAAAAGGAATATTGATGAACGATTAAGTCACTAAGAACCAAACAAATATAAGAAGCAAAGGCATTTGATATACGAGGGAATAGTCTTAGCCATATGTCTTCCTCATGCTCCTAGATATACGGTTCAAAGAATGTGTTATTCATTTAATGCTGTATCAAACCATCAATCGTTCATTAATTTGTATGTTTTGCATAGATTGGTTAGGCTTAATACCCAAAAACATCTAACTATTGTTAATGCCTTTGACTTGCTTTTGCATGGTGGGGCTTTGGCATCATCGGAGTTTTTAGTCTTCATCAACCATGACAAATGCAAAATGGTGAAAAGACTTCACTATCATGGGTTAGGCTTCCAATGCGTGCCCTTTTAATAACCTCATTTGTTTTAAAGGTTAAATTGGTGTCAAAAGCCTGTGGACTTGTGATTGATCCTCACATACTATTATATTACTTAGTTTTTGACATTGTAATAACCAATTATCTCAACTAATTATTCCAGGTAAACCGCGTTAACCACTACCTGCGCCATGGACAACATTAACTACTTATATGGACAACACATGAGTATGGTCTTATTTTATTTAGTGCTTCTTTGGCAAAACTAGATGAAAACTAAATATTAGAAGTAGTATGTTTCATTTATTTAAAATTGCTCGACAAAAATATTTGTAATTTTTTTAAATGTTTATACATACATAAAATATAAAAAATAAAAAATAAAGATAAAGATAGAAGCTTTTAATGCTATTTTTAGAAGAATTATTTTTGTTTAAAATAAAAATTTTAATATTCCCGAACAATTTTATTTTATTTTATTGTTTTTAGTTCAAGTATTTTATCATAAAAAAACAAAAATTTTAAATTTATGAAAATTTTCAAAAGTTTGTTTCTAAACATATCCTATTTTTTGTAAAATAGATACTAGTGAAATTGAATAAAATAACCATCATAATTGAGAACCTTAAAAAACTAATTATTATTATTATTATATTTTTTGAAAATAACCATTTTCTCCATAATATATCATTCCGGTGTACTTATGTTCATTTCGGAGTTGGTGGTGGTAGGTACTATTTTATCCGGAATCTGACACACGTACGTTTCGAACTGGAAAATGGTATTCCGGAGACTAGTCCAGAATACACGGATGTTGCAGACCAATGTTCCGGACTTCTATTATTAGGGCATTGTATTGCCATTCTTTCCCTTCTATTAGCATAAACCCATAAAGCTTTTGGATATTAAAAAAATGAGTTCGTATAAGGAATTTTTTAGAGTATTAGTTTCTAATAGAGGGAAGTGATAATATATTGTTTCAGACTACATATGTTTTGGTACATATATAATAGTCAATTCAAAATTTTGTGACTTGATTATGTTGATTGCTTCCAAGTCCATGTTACATACTAATCAAATACATCTATATTTTCAATATCCTCGATCAAACATAGTTATTTATTTTCTTGGCGATAGTGATGTCAAATAACTTTTTAGTTTTGTTAGTAATATGTTTCCTAACACAGTACAATTGTTTGTTATTAATCATGTTATAGAAGTTGTTATTCATCGATTTCAAGAGGAAAATCGTTATGTTGACAATAGGTCTTTCGATGCTGGAAAGAATAAAAGTTGCAATTTATTTCCTATGACATTGAATTATGTTCCTTCTTACAATGAGACGTTAGATGGGAGTGATTTTAGATATAAATGTAATGTTGTTGATGATGCTCCAACATTTGATGTTGATGAATCTGTAAATGATCAAATGATCAGGTAAATCTAATATTTTTGGTTGATGATGGTAATATAATTTTACATAGAGAGCCAATTGAACAATTCAAAAGTTTAACTGAATTTAGTGGGGATGAGACTAAATCTGAAGAAGAGGAAACTGAGCTCCCAACAAGCCTAAAACCCCCGACAGGAACAATACCCTTTTTATTTTTTAGATTTTGAAGAAACACAAACCACTCATTGTAAACCTTCATCAACTCTTCATAATTAAAGAAAATCTTAAGCTTAAGTTGAAATTCAAATGTGTTACTGGGTGCATTCAAATAAATGTGGGTAAATTGTAACGTCCGCAAATTCAGGTTAGACGTTTAAGAGATTATTCATTAAATAAATAAAATCCTCGAATAGGATAAATGCTAATAAATAAATAAGAATTATTCGTACGCGTTATAGAGTATATAAATATTTATTTATACGCGTTATGTGGACGAATGTTATAGGTATATAAAATTAGTAGACTAATCTTATTATAAAAATTTATCGGTGGGTGATAAAATAACATTTTTGATAGAGGATTATTTAGGATAAATAATCTGAAGGAAAGTTTTAGTAATCGTAATTACGAAGTCGTGAGTATAAAGAACGTCAAAATTTGACTTCGCATAAAGAAGTTATGATTTTTTGAAGTTTCGCGTTCGACACAATACATCGTGTGTGTTAGAAAAAGAAAATGAAGATTGGTTGCTCGTTAGACAAAACAGTTTAAACAAAAGTCGATGTCCTCATAAATACAAATTCGTCGATATAAAGAACAACAAGAATGAAGTTTGTATGAAGAAGTTATGAATTTTTCAAAGTCTTTTACAATGTATTCCTTAAAGACTATAAAATAAAAACATAATGCGAATTAGTGACGAAGTCTAAATGAAAGTTGTAGTACTCATCAATACAAAACCGAGGCTATAGAGAACTTAGAGAACAAAGATCGTATGTGAGAGTCATGATATTTCGAAGAGTGCGAAGAATACCCGATAATAGCTCCTCACCCGACGAGACACGTGGCCCAACCAGGTGGCCGACACATGGCACAACCCGAGAGGACCCTTCCTCCTTACTTATTAATGATGTGGCACCATAAGAGAATGCCACATGTTAGCAACAGAGCCAAAGGAGCCACCAACCGGAATCCTTGATGTGCCGTAAAGAGAATTAGCCACCTAGGTAGGGCGTGATGCATCCTTCAGAAAAGTCTATATATACTTCGGTTTTTGATCATTTTGCTCCACAATTCTCTTCAAGTTTCTCTTAAACTTTCCTGCAATCCTGAGGCCCAACTTTAGGAGTTTTTTTAAGTGTTAGTAGTGAAACTCTGGAGCATCAGAGAGCCTAACGAAATAAAGCTTTCAGCACCGAGGTTCTGGCCACGTAATTTCCGACTTTTCTCTAGAAAACATGTAAGTTGAGTTATACTTGTTACGTTTTAAGTATAACTTAGATTTATGTTTATAATCATTTTTATGAACCTATAAATAAGATTTATTAGTAAGTCCTGTTGAAATAATGATCGATCTACTTACTTGAATGATGTCTAGGATAAATCTGTAAGGTATTTAAAGTGAATTTTCCAAACGGTACATTTTTTTTACCAAACGGATCCTACCTCTAGAGTGATCTTACATGGTCATTCTTTATATGATAGAATGTGGCATTTCGTTGGGATTATTGAAGAATCCGATATTGATTAATATAACCTTATAAATACAAACGAATACTGAAGCTTAGTAATATTCCTATTTAGGTCGTTTAAAAGGGGAAAGCTGAAGTGTTAGTCAATGAGCTAACTTTCCTATGAGTCTTTTACCTAAAATGTCCCAAAAATCAAGATTAAAAATTTTGATTTTTAAATTAATAAAACCATCATCCAAACAACATCATAGAAATCATGGTGAATCAAAGTGTATCAATATCATCCAAGTACATCTAAGTAATAAAAAAATACAGAACGATATGGTGTATGCACTACAATCATCCCAAACTCTTCCCTTTCGAACCAGAAGTACCTGAAACATAAACTAAAAACCATAAGCACAAAGCTTAGTGAGTTCCCCAAAATACCACATACCATACATATCAAACATATAATGGACCCCGCCCATCATCGGGCCCCGCTCAGTAAACAGATATGTCAGTCATCAGGCCCCATATGGCATCGGGCCCCACCCGGTATACATATAAACATATAAACATATAATCATACAAACATATGTAATAATCACAAAGCTAACTAGCTTACCGGATACTCATCGGGTCCAGCCCGGTAAACACATAAACACATATCACATACAAGAGTCACACATGCAACTAGCATCCTAAGCATAACAAGCCATAGGCCAACATTGATACCTTTGACCTGCTAAGCATAGTGAGGAAACTCACTGCAAACTGTTGAATCTCTCAGATAAAATCTCGGTCTACTGGTCTGAAAAATCCTCGCGCTAACATCATCAATAATACCTAATTAATAATTGGGTCTTAACCTAAAATCAATAGTATAGTTCACTTGTCCAACATTCAGGGTAAAAGGCCATTTTATCCTTTTTCCTACTTGGCCCAAAATCAAGGCCCAACCCATTCTCTCTCTAAAGGCCTAATTTCCTAAATGGAACCCAAAGCCAAATGGCCTAATCTAGAAAATCCCAAAATCCATAAATTATCCATGGGAGTTAAGGGGCCATGCCCAATCAAAACATAACCCCAAAACCCAAACCCATAATTCCTTAGGCCCAAACTAGCGTACACTCGGTGTACGAGGCTCGTACTCCCTACGTACGCGATCGATGCAGAAACATGTTTGCAGCTAGTACGCTTATTGGCATGATCCCAACCCTTAAGCCAAATCACTTAATCACTTCAGAACTTAATATCAAATCTACAAGAAATCGTCATATTAAGGTCGTAACCCATAAAGTCGAAGGCTTTAAGCCTTTGCATGGATAAAAACACCCCAAGGTCTAATTCTAAGATCTTAGCTTCATGAAATGAGACATCAACTTTGCATGGTTGAACAAAACCCATCAAAGTGACATTTTATGCATTAGGGACCTCTAAAATGTCCATATCTAGAGGCTAAGTGTCACTACCCCAAACTGGAACGGTGGAAACGTTTAGGGGTGGAGGACATCATGTATAGTATCACAACCGTTATATAATAGTAATCAAAGCAAACACAACAATTATATTGATAAAGTATAGTATTTACATCTATTCAATACATAGTTTGTATGACATCAAAACTATATAGCAAAAGTATAAAATACGCGACTCTACAAAGCTCCATCTTCTCAAAACCTGTGGGTGTACCTATCTACGGGTTCCCTGAGAATACAAGTGGTTTTGAAAGCATATCAACATTTAAGATAGCGAGTTCATAAGTATGTTTTTATAATGGAAAACTTGATATTGTTCCTTGAAAAGCGTTAGTATGTTCCTCCAGAAAATCTAATATTTTCTTTAGTAATGAAATGCATTCTTAAGCCTTAAGACCAAAGTGTATGTAGTTATTGTATTCTAAAGTAGTAAGTTGTAGTTTTATTAATAAATAAAACTATATCATGAAAGTTTCTTGAAATTGTATGCTGTATTAGTGTACTCTGTACTAGAAAAGTAGTGTATTGTAGTAGTGTCTGTATGAAAACCATGGTATGAATGTCTGGATCCCACCAATTGTAGTGTAAAATAGTGTATTGCAATAGTGTCTGTATGAAATCCTTTGTATGAATGCTTGGATCTCACCAGTTGTACTGTAAAATAGTGTGTTGTAGTTTTATTATTTAAAATAAAACTTTTGAAGTAGTGTAAATACCGTAAAACATGTTTTAGTTAATACTATTGTGAGTTTCATATAACCATGTTAATCTGACTAGTGGCCTCTACGATGTTCTTCAGGCATTAGAATGTTATGTCGTTTGTCACCCCAGGCCTTCCGGCCTAACTGTAGCTAACAATTTAGGTGTGGGATTGTCAGTACCGTATAGATCTATACACACATAATTATTATAGTTTATATTCTTGTTTCTGAATAGCGTTCTTGTAGTAGTGTACTTTGTAATGTAAAATAATTATACTCAAATACTTATTTAGTTGTGTATCATTGAATCATTGAAATAAAGTAGTGTTCCATAAACAATATTCATTATAGTTTATATTCGTGTTTCTGAATAGCGTTCTTGAACTTGTAGAATAGTGTAGTGTTTCCCAAACTATACCTATTATAGTTTAAGTGTATGTTCTTGTTTTGTGTACTAAACGAGCACCCTTACATATTTATTTGAAAACCATATTTTGAAAACCAAAATCAATTTGGATTCACTTGATCGAATCAGATCGAACCAATCCATCAAAACAAGCACCCTACATATTTATTAGATAATCGATGAAGTAAATAATTGAAGACATGTACCATATGAACAACTTTGACCGACTCTTGCTGTCTGAACTATTTGGAAGATAAACGAGCTCGAAAATATGCCCTGAACTGTAACCCGATCACAAGGAAAAACCTCTTTTATCAAAGTACACCTGGTAATCTCCTATTGGTCAAAATCATATACCAATGCAAGATATTCTTCTTATACTGGCTTCTTGGGATATCTACCACAATATCCATGCTCTAACATGCACAATAAGGAAACTCACATTGCATTTTTATAGGGCTGTTCAATATTTAGATAAAAGTTAAATGTCTAATTGGACAATTTGGATCAGACATTTTAGTTCGGATATTCGGATTTTTGGATTGATTTTCAGCAAAACCGAATTTTTATTTTGTATTATGGATTAGTTTTTGTTTATAAAATAAGAACCGAATAGTCCAAAACAACCGGATTACAATTTATATATATATATATATATATATATATATATATATATATATTCAATAATTTATAAATTTACTAATTTATCTTTTTAATAGATTAAATAGGTTCATTAAATATAATACCTTACTATGTATTTCTTATCAAATAAATTTATTTTGTTTATAATATATTAAACTACAATATATTTTTCATTGTAGTTGTTTATAAATTTTAATTCAGAACAAATTAATTTTTTTTCGTTTCGTTTATAGAGGGAACTAATACCCACACTATATATTCAATAAAATGTCTATCTGTTGACAATCGAATTGTAAATACCGATCCAACCGGTTTGTAATATGGTTAGATCAGATCCAATTTAAATTTAGTCTGGACTATTTGGATCCATGTTTTGAAAACCAAAATCAATTTAAATTCACTTGATTGGATCAGATCGAACCTATCCATGAAAACAAACACCCCTACGTCTTTCATTAGATAATTGATGAAGTATATTATTGAACACTTGTATCAAGTCAACAACTATGAATGACTCTCTCAGTCTAAACTATGTTGAAGTTAAACAAGCCCGAAAATACCCCTAAACCGCAACCCGATCATAAGGCAGAAAGCTCTTTTTTCAAAGTATATATGGTAATCACATATCGATCCAAATCATATATCAATGCAAGGTATTCTTCCTATACTTGTTTCTTGGAATATCGACCACAAAATCTCTATTCTAATTTATATAACAGGGAGACCCACACTGCATATTTATGGAGCTTTTTACTATTTCGATAAAACTGAATTGTCAAATTGGACGATTTGGATTAAACTTTTTGGTTCAGATATATGGATTTTTTATTGGTTTTCAGCAAAACGGAATTATTATTTTGAGTTTCGGATTGTTTTTGGTTTATAAAATAAAAACTTAATAGTCCAAAAGAATAGACTAATAATTTAGTATTTATTTCTATATCTTTAATAATTTACAAATTTACTAAATTATCTTTTTAATATATTAAATAGTTTCATTTAATACAACACCTTAATATGTATTTTTTTTAAAAAGTAATTATTATTATTATTATTATTATTATTATTATTATTATTATTATTATTATACAAGAATATATTTTTCTCGGTAGTTATTTATAAATTAGTTCATAACAAATTAAATTTTTTAGTTTTGTTTATCAATTGAGATAATATCCATTTTATATATTTATTAAAATGTATTGCCTGTTGAAAACCAATTTGTAAATATCAATCAAAGTGAATTGTAATATGATTTGAATAGATTGGATTTGAATTTACTTTGGACTATTTGGGTCCATGTTTAAACTATTGAATCGGATCGATCCAGTCCATCAAAATAAACACCTCTACATCTTTATTAGATAACTGATGAACTCAACTATTGAACACATGTATCACGTGAGCAACTTTAACTGGGTATCTTCGTTTGAACTATGTGGAAGATAATTGAGCCAGAAAAATGCCCACTGAATCGCAACCCGGTCACAAAGCAGAAAGCTCTATTATCTACATATATCCAGTAATCGCCTATTGGGAATAGTAGCTCCTCAATGTCAGACAAAGGATATGTACCAATTGCTTGGATAACAATTAATGGCATAATAAAGAATGACTATCTACACCAATCATCACGTCAACCCACACATCGAAGCAGGAAGCCGTAAATAGCGCCACACGTGAAGGGTACGTAAACATGCCATTATTTCCCTACCCAATTCAAGTTTAAAGGTTGTAGTAACAATTGCTTCATATATGTCATAACTCTCCCGAATAGCCAAGAAGTGGGCAATCTTGGTTAGACGATCTACAATGACCCATATTACATCAAATCCTTTAGTTGTCATGTGTAACTTGGTGATAAAATCCATGGTGATCTTTTCCCATTTCTACATGGGAACCTCCAAAGGTTGTAGCTTTCCATGCGACCTCTAAAGCTTGGTCATGACCATCCGACATGTCAAGCACCTTTCAACATACCACACTATTTCCCTCTTTATGCACGACCACTAGTAACTATGTCTCAAATCCTGATACATCTTTTGTGGCTCAGGGGTGTATCAAGAATCTAGACTTATGTGCCTCCTCTATCACGGTCTTCCTGAACCCACCGAAATATAGAAGCCAAACCCGACCGCACCAAGTCAATAATCTGTTGCTATCAGTGTTAAACCTACTAATCTGACATATGATTCTCTCCTTCTTCCAGTGCTCACTCTCGATTCACTTAGCTTGAGGCTCCCTGATCATTTCCAAAAGTGGCAAATCGATAGAAATCCTCATACATAAACCACCAACAGAAGTACTAGCCATCTTGCGGCTCAATGCATCAACGACCATATTCCCTATCTCAAGATGATAAAGACTTTTGAAGTCATAATCCTTGACCACGTCAAGTCATCTATGTTGTCTCATATTCGGATTCGGTTGATACATGAGATATCTCAATCTCTTGTGATCCGTGTAGAAGATACATTAGACCCCATATAGATAATGTTGCCAAATCTTGAGGGAAAACAACACCGCCCCTAACCCCAGATCATGTGTCAGATACCAAGCCTCAAGTGGCTTCAGTTGCCTAGAAGTATATGCAATAACCACACCTCGCCACATGAGTACCGTCCCCAAACCGGTGATAGAAGCACCACAAAATACAATAAAATCCTTCATGCTTTCCAGAAGGGTCAATATCGGGGCCTCACATAATTTATGTCTCAGTGTTTCTAATGCAACCTACTGCTCAGGCACCCAATGAAATTCCACGCCCTTTTCTCATCAAATGAGTGAGAGGTACAACAACCTTTGAGAAATCTTGAATGAAACTTCGATAATAACCAACCAAACCCAGAAAACTCCTGATCTTTAAGGGAGACTTCGGAACCTCCCACTGCATAACTGTCTCTAAATTGGACAGGTCGACCAAAATCCTGAGGTATCCCAAGAACAAGACCTCCCAAAACCAAAACTCACACTTCGAAAACTTGGAATAAAGCCTTGGCCTCGTCAAAACTCCTTGTATATATTAAAGAAGCTCCTCTTGTTGCTTCTTGGTCTTGGAATAGACCAGGATATCATCAATAAAAACAATGACGATCGAGAATTGGTCTGCATACCCGATTCATCAAATCCATGAATGTTGTTGTTGCGTTGGTGAGCCCAAATGACATCACCACGAACTCTAACGACCATATCGAGTTCAGAATGTTCTCTTCTTCACATTCTCCTATCTGGATCTCATATGATGATACCTTGACCTCAAGTCGGTATTGGAGAACCAAGATGCACCCTCCAACTGATTGAAAAGATCATCACTCCGTGGAAGTGGGTAACGATTCTTCACTGTCAACTTGTTCAGCTCCCGGTAATCAATGCACATGCAATATGAACCATCCTTAGTTTTCATAAACAAAATCGGTGCTCCGCATGGTGAGCTACTCGTTCAGATAAACTGCTTGTCCAACAGCTCCTAGAGCTAAGAGGACAACTCCTGCATCTCAGGTGGTGCTAATTGGTAAGATGCCTTAGCCATTGGGCCTAGAACCAAATCGATGTTGAACTCAACCTTCCTCGCAGGAGGAAACCGAAATCCCCTTCTCCACCTAAGTCTCAATCACATAATCAAGATAACTCGAACATCCATGTTGAAGATACAATCGAGCCTTGGCGGATGAACAAAAAGTCGAACCAACCCTGGTACCCTCGCCATAAATAATCAGTTCTCCCCCACTTGGGGTTCAAACTACTACCCGCTAATCCTCATAGTCAATCATGCCACTAAATATACTCAGCCAGTCCATCCCTACTATCACGTAAACACCCCCATAGGAATGGGAATCAAATCGATTGGGTAGGACACCCCGAATATCTCCAAGTTACAATCCCAAAAAATGCTTAAAGCAGAAATTCCATATTCGTTGGCGTTGGAAACACGTAACAAACACTCTAACTCTCCTAGAGTCATATCAAAACTCCTACTAAAAGACTGAGACACAAAGGACTGACTCGCACCCGAGTCAATAAAAACAAGAGTAGGCAAGGAATTCACTAAGAAAATACTTAGTAAAAATACAATCATAAGCGTATAACAAAAAAACTAAACAAAATAGTAAATGAGAACATACCAGTAACGACGTCAGGTGCTGTAACGCCAGTAGATCCGGGCAAGTCAATTTAGAGGCAATATGGGTCGAAAACGACTTTTCGGCAAAAGATTATTTAGAATAGATAATTTTAACCAAGTTATAGTATATGTCACAAGGTTTCCGTACATATAAAGAACGCCGAAATCTGAGTTATAACGAAGAAGTTATGGCCCGTCGAAGTTTTACGGCAAAACCGGCACGGCACGGGGAAGCGTAAAAAAGTGAATTTATGATAGAAGACTTTTTAGCCTTAGTTATCTAAACCAAAGTCGTAGAGTATGTTAAAATGAGAAAATCCGTAAAAAGAACGCCCAAATCTCACTTCGTATGAGGAAGTTATGATTTTTCAAAGTTTCAGCTTAGTAGTGTACAACCCGAAAGTCGAATTTTAGTTCGAGCGGTTTTTGGCTTACGCGACCTAAATGAGAGTTAAAGATCTCAATAATAGGAACTCAACAGTAAAAAGATGGACGAAAACGGAGTTCGTATGAAAGAGTTACGAATTCTTCGCGGTCATTTAACAGTCTAAACGCCTCCTACTGTTAAATTTATGATCGGTCGAGAATTAGCCGACGGAGCCAAAATGAAAGTTGTAGATATTATTTTTACCTACGCATGGATATAAAGAACGTCGAAAACGGAGATAGTATGAGATAGATATAGACGAAGCTTAGTCGCTACTTTTCGAGAGTTGAAGATCTCATTAATAGGAACTCAACGGTAAAAAGACAGACAAAAATGGAGCTCGTATGCGAAAGTTATGGATGAAGCTTAGTCCCTACTTTTCGAGCGCGGCGAATTCGATACAGTTTTATAAATCCGAGATAGAATGAGAATTAGCCAACAAGGTCTAAATGAAAGTTGAAGATCTCATTAATAGGAACTCAACGGTAAAAAGACAGACAAAAACGGAGCTCGTATGCAAAAGTTACTGACAAAGCTTAGAGCCTACTTTACTATAAAACTCCTATAAATACAAGGGTGAACTCCTCATATTTTCTTCACACCATAAGCCTCTCTTTCTCTCTCTAACTTCTCTCTAGCCTCCCTAAACCCCTCCCAAGTCTACGGAACCTCCCTAGCACGAGAAGAAAGCCCCGGAGCGCCCGACGGCTCCGAGAAGAAAAGCTTTCGGCTTGGAAACGCTGCTCCAGCGAAGCCCGGTTTTTAATAAAAAAAAAACTCGCTGTAAGTGAGCTACGCCTATACTATATTTAATATAGATTTTATTTAATTATAGTAACATTATTAGGACCTTAAAATAATTTTTGGGCTATTATTATGAGTTATATTGAGTGTTATTTAACGCTTATATAATAGTAATAATAGCTAGACTATTAATTAGTCGTGGTTAACGTTAAAAACTAAACCCTAGTGGTATTGATACTAGGTTTTGTCGAGGAAAATTGTTTTGAGAGAACGAAGTGCTGTCTGAGTTCGGAATCACCACCTAATCAGGTGAGTGCATAGTCCCTTTCATCTTACACATAGATATGAAGTATTTAATATAAACTACGTGCTATGTGTGCATATTATCTGAATACTTGTTGTCTATGTTGGATGAACGTTTTATACATGTTTTAAAGGATTTAAACTGTATACGTATTTTATATATACGAATATGTGGGGTATGATGATGGGTAGATAGATGATGAGAGATAGAAGATGACGTGAGTATACATTGGCAGCTATAGACTTAGTGCCTATGGGACAAACACCGGTAGCTATGGACTTAGTACATGTCAGACGTTGGTAGCTATGGATTTAGTACCTGTTAGAAATTGGTAGCTATGGACTTAGTACCTATTAGTTAGACGCTGGTAGCTATGGATTTAGTACCTGTAGGAATTGGTAGCTATGGACTTACTACCTGTTGAACGCTGGTAGCTATGGATTTAGTACCCGATGAGTAGGATATAGCAGCTATGGAATTAGTGCTTTACGAACTAACATCGACAGCTATGGATTTAGTGCCAGTCCTATAACCCTGGAAGTAAGGGACTTCGGAATAAACAAATGCAGGATAGACGACTCTTAGGTTAAATCCTTAAGAATAAAGAAGATAACGGGGATGGGTAATGGGGTTAATTGTTTGATGATTAAACATAACAATTATATTATTGTGGATTGAAAACCCTATGTACTCACCAGGTTTCCCAACCTGACCCACTCAGTTTATGTATATCACAGGTGTTGATATGAAGTCACTTTACACTGAGAGATTTAAAGAGATGTAGATCACTAGTGTAAATAAATGTAAGTTCTGTTTATGCTTATGTTTCTGTATTAACGATGACATTCCAAACGTTTTAAGATGAATAAAAATACGTTTCTTCGAAAATGTTTTAATAACGTATTTATCGTGTTTTTCTGGGAACAAATTCCGCAACCTTTTTATAAAATGAAGTACTATGATTTTTATAAAGCATAAACAAAATCGGTCTTTTCTAGCCGTGATTTTGGGGATGTCACAGTTGGTATCAGAGCATTAGTTTAAGCGAACTAGGAATATGGATTTATTTCTAGACTTAAACTTAGAATGCTAAGCGATGATTGTGAGGTGTGAGCACTAGCTTAATTTAGGAATGATGCCTAAATTGCTTTTATGTGCTAAATGATTTGTTATGCTATAGTTTGATCGGATCTATGGTCTGTTGCCGACCGGATCTGGAAACCTTATGTGTTTAGGATTCTAAACGTACGAATACGATATTAGAACTAGCATATAAACGTTTCGGACTGATAAGGATGATTTAAACGTCAATCCTAAGTAAAGGTCTAGATTCACCTTATTCGGTGTAGAGATCAGGATGGCAAGAACCCGTAGCGGAAACGTAAACGCAAATGGGAACAGGAACCAACCCCCAGTGGTTCAGCAAATACCTGTTGTAGAAGAAGTTGCGCCTAATCCAGTCACCATGGCTGGAGTTCAAGCCATGATTCGGGCTATGTTGGCTGAACAAATGGAAGAAATGAGATAAATGTTGAATAGGGACGAACCTACCGTACATGTTGAACCGACAGAGCCAGTTCCCGAGCAATCAGAGGAAGGGAACTACAGCCGCCAAGTGAGTCAAGTAGGGACTCAAGGTGAGCAAAGGCATGGCCCTGAAGTGAGAGACAACAAGGATGGGTGGATATACAAGAATTTCTTGGGTGCGAAACCCCCAAGTCTCTCAGGAAGCCCGAAGCCGGTTGAGATTATGGATTGGATCTCTGAGATGGAGATGGTGTTTGAGAGCTACAGCTGTAATGAGAAACAGAAGACTGTCTTCGCAGTAAGACAACTGAAAACTGGAGTCTTGAGCTGGTGGAAGCTATTGGCAAATACGATGCCACGAGGAGAAGCCTTAAGGATGTCGTGGGAAGAGTTTTTGGAGCAGTTGAAAATGCAGTACTGCTCGGAGGTAGATCTGATAGACCTAAACAATGAGTTTCAGAACCTGAAGAAAGGGAAGATGAGTATTGACGAGTATGCCACCGCATTCACCGAAAGGATGAAGCTATTCCCCTACTTGGTGCCTACTGAACTCTCCAAGATTGATAGGTTTGCTAACGGACTGCCCATTGACTTTGGCCCAATGGTCAAAATGGCAACTACTTTGAAAGCAGCTGTTAGGGCAGCTAAGAACGTAGAGGCCCCGATAAGAGAAAAAGGTCTAGAAAAAGATAAGGTAGGAGAGAAGCGAAAGTTTGAAGGATCTTCGAGGCCGAACAAGGAAAGCAAATTCTCAAAGCTTGGAGGAGCAGATGGAGGTAAAGCAAGATGGTGTGATAGATGCAAGAAGAAGCATGGTGGAAAGTGCAACGAAGAAGTGACTTGTTACAAGTGTGGGAGGACTGGTCACTATTCCAAAGACTACACGCATAATGACAAAGTATGTTACGGATGTGGAGGCAAGGGGCACATGTCCAGAGACTGCCCAAGGAAAAATAAAGCAGCAAGACCAGAAACGCCACCAAGGCCGAGGGCATTTCACATGATCCTTGACGAGGCAGAGAACCATGCAAGGAATCAAGAATGAGGACTTCTTACCCGAAGATCGGATTATGCAGTAGCCATAGTTTCGTATGATGTAGCCTAGTAGAGGCATAGTTTAGGGTGAACTTGAACACCTATGTAATAGTTTCGAGAAATAATGAAATCTTCGTTTTGTTATCTGGTGTGTGAAATTGTTGTGTGATTTGCTGCATGGTGACTTGGGAAACTGCGAGACGATACTTGGGACGAGTATGAGTAGGTGTGAATGGTAGTAGAGGCCTATACTACCGGAAGCACAGGACTCACACTTGCATCAGGGAAAGTCACAAGGATTACCAAGAAGCTAGTAACTAATTCTGTTTTTTTTTTCAAGTATGTCATTACCATCGTTTCGATAATGACTAAAAAGATTGTTAATTTCTGACCCTAGTGGTCGTACCGAGTTAAGTCCGACTACGATGAGTATGTTGCGTGGTTCAGGGAACCAAGTTCGATGTAGCGTCCGACAAAAACCAAACAATTGAAATCAAAGCGATCAATAGAAGTATCGCGTTCGTTGTTAAAGAAGTTGGTAGCCAGAAACGCTACATGTTAAAGTGTGATTATATCACATTAGAACATGAAGGAAGGCATAGTCTATTTTAGAATTTAACTCTAAGAGACCTAAGTCTAAACGTGCATCACATGATGATAGGTCATAATTTGAAGTCTAGCCTGAGGTAGAGAGCAGGTGCACGATCGAGTACTACTTACAGTCAATGAGTCTAAGAGATAGACTTGAAGGAATATAGAAGTTATAATTATTACCTAGGATGAAGAGATGACGTATGGAGTCATTATACGAGCCCTGTTTCGTTGATGATTCCGGGACGTAATCATCCTAAGGGGGGATAATTGTAACGCCCGTAGATCCGGGCAAGTCAATTTAGAGGCAATATGGGTCGAAAACGACTTTTCGGCAAAAGATTATTTAGAATAAATAATTTTAACCAAGCTATAGTATATGTCACAAGGTTTCCGTACATATAAAGAACGCCGAAATCTGAGTTATAACGAAGAAGTTATGGCCCGTCGAAGTTTTACGGCAAAACCGGCACGGCACCGAGAAGCGTAAAAAAGTGAATTTATGATAGAAGACTTTTTAGCCTTAGTTATCTAAACCAAAGTTGTAGAGTATGTTAAAATGAGAAAATCCGTAAAAAGAATGCCCAAATCTGACTTCGTATGAGGAAGTTATGATTTTTCAAAGTTTCAGCTTAGTAGTGTACAACCCGAAAGTCGAATTTTAGTTCGAGCGGTTTTTGGCTTACGCGACCTAAATGAGAGTTAAAGATCTCAATAATAGGAACTCAACAGTAAAAAGATGGACGAAAACGGAGTTCGTATGAAAGAGTTACGAATTCTTCGCGGTCATTTAACAGTCTAAACGCCTCCTACTGTTAAATTTATGATCGGTCGAGAATTAGCCGACGGAGCCAAAATGAAAGTTGTAGATATTATTTTTACCTACGCATGGATATAAAGAACGTCGAAAATGGAGATAGTATGAGATAGATATAGACGAAGCTTAGTCGCTACTTTTCGAGAGTTGAAGATCTCATTAATAGGAACTCAACGGTAAAAAGACAGACAAAAATGGAGCTCGTATGCGAAAGTTATGGACGAAGCTTAGTCCCTACTTTTTGAGCGCGGCGAATTCGATACAGTTTTGTAAATCCGAGATAGAATGAGAATTAGCCAACGAGGTCTAAATGAAAGTTGAAGATCTCATTAATAGGAACTCAACGGTAAAAAGACAGACAAAAACGGAGCTCGTATGCAAAAGTTACTGACAAAGCTTAGAGCCTACTTTACTATAAAACTCCTATAAATACAAGGGTGAACTCCTCATATTTTCTTCACACCATAAGCCTCTCTTTCTCTCTCTAACTTCTCTCTAGCCTCCCTAAACCCCTCCCAAGTCTACGGAACCTCCCTAGCACGAGAAGAAAGCCCCGGAGCGCCCGACGGCTCCGAGAAGAAAAGCTTTCGGCTTGGAAACGCTGCTCCAGCGAAGCCCGGTTTTTAATAAAAAAAAAAACTCGCTGTAAGTGAGCTACGCCTATACTATATTTAATATAGATTTTATTTAATTATAGTAACATTATTAGGACCTTAAAATAATTTTTGGGCTATTATTATGAGTTATATTGAGTGTTATTTAACGCTTATATAATAGTAATAATAGCTAGACTATTAATTAGTCGTGGTTAACGTTAAAAACTAAACCCTAGTGGTATTGATACTAGGTTTTGTCGAGGAAAATTGTTTTGAGAGAACGAAGTGCTGTCTGAGTTCGGAATCACCACCTAATCAGGTGAGTGCATAGTCCCTTTCATCTTACACATAGATATGAAGTATTTAATATAAACTACGTGCTATGTGTGCATATTATCTGAATACTTGTTGTCTATGTTGGATGAACGTTTTATACATGTTTTAAAGGATTTAAACTGTATACGTATTTTATATATACGAATATGTGGGGTATGATGATGGGTAGATAGATGATGAGAGATAGAAGATGACGTGAGTATACATTGGCAGCTATAGACTTAGTGCCTATGGGACAAACACCGGTAGCTATGGACTTAGTACATGTCAGACGTTGGTAGCTATGGATTTAGTACCTGTTAGAAATTGGTAGCTATGGACTTAGTACCTATTAGTTAGACGCTGGTAGCTATGGATTTAGTACCTGTAGGAATTGGTAGCTATGGACTTACTACCTGTTGAACGCTGGTAGCTATGGATTTAGTACCCGATGAGTAGGATATAGCAGCTATGGAATTAGTGCTTTACGAACTAACATCGGCAGCTATGGATTTAGTGCCAGTCCTATAACCCTGGAAGTAAGGGACTTCGGAATAAACAAATGCAGGATAGACGACTCTTAGGTTAAATCCTTAAGAATAAAGAAGATAATGGGGATGGGTAATGGGGTTAATTGTTTGATGATTAAACATAACAATTATATTATTGTGGGTTGAAAACCCTATGTACTCACCAGGTTTCCCAACCTGACCCACTCAGTTTATGTATATCACAGGTGTTGATATGAAGTCACTTTACACTGAGAGATTTAAAGAGATGCAGATCACTAGTGTAAATAAATGTAAGTTCTGTTTATGCTTATGTTTCTGTATTAACGATGACATTCCAAACGTTTTAAGATGAATAAAAATACGTTTCTTCGAAAATGTTTTAATAACGTATTTATCGTGTTTTTCTGGGAACAAATTCCGCAACCTTTTTATAAAATGAAGTACTATGATTTTTATAAAGCATAAACAAAATCGGTCTTTTCTGGCCGTGATTTTGGGGATGTCACAGGTGCCGTCTTCACCTCCTCCCCCGTGAGCTAAAAAGTATGACCCATGGCCTTTGGGGCTTCATCTCTCCCATGTCATCCATCTGTAATCCTCAAAGTAGTCAGGGTTGGTGTCTGCACTAGTTTGGCAGTGAGAAAGGGACAATTGGCCTTTACATGGCCAACCTGCTCACAATGGTAGCAAATACGGGTGCTCGATAATGGGGCCTGATGATGACAATCCATGGCAATATGACCCTTCGTGCCACATTTATGGCATCTAGAAACTAATCGAAAGATACCCTCATGCCTTCCCACACTTGCCACAAGTGTGACCCATCTAGCCTCCAGATAATGAATCAACAAGATTGAACCTCTTTGCCACATGTTGTGACTGAACCAAAGCCTACCTCTGCTCCCTCGTATGGGTCTCAATCTCAATCTTCCACCTCCGTATGATATCTTGAAGCTCAGAGAGGGTACGGTAACGCTGGTAGATGCAAACTCCCGAATCCCAGCCTTAATCATGCTCAAGTATCGCGACATCTTGGCATGTTCTGAAGCAGAATACAAAGGGCATAAAATAAGTCTCTTACTAAAATCTTGTTGATCTCCGTCACCGAATTTTTTGTCTACCTTAATGTCATATACTCATGATCCAACCTATCCCTCTCCACCAAGTGAACATACTCAGTGCGAAACATATCCGAGAGTCGCTCCTAAGTAACAACAGCCTTCTACTTAGGAGTATAAGACCTGGTCACCAACTTCCACCAGTCCTTCGCGCCCAAACGAAGAAGCTTCAGGGTGCACCTGACCTTCTCGACTTATGGACACAAGAAAGTGACGAAACAACCCTCCACATTGAATAACCAGCTCATAGTGATAATCGAGTCCTTGACCCCATCAAACTCCGAGGGCTTCATATTGTTGAATTATGGGCACATGAATGACCCTCTCCCCTGAATCCCTACAGCAGCAACAACTACGATAGATGTAGTAGCAACAACCTCAATCACAACGAAATATCACTCATCAAAAAGCTCAATCATTGCAGTCTTGATAGACCCAAAGAACTTCGGAATCGCCTCCCGAACAACTATGGTTACTTGAGTGGTGATCATCTCTCGAATGTTATCATTAGTCAAACCTGGCCTCTGCGAGCTGCTAAATCCTGATCCAGAACCTCTCATGTACACCATATTGAAAGTGAACCAAAACGCATCAGAAATTCCATAATTCATACTATTACAATCATTACAGAAAGACTAAACCCTCGTGGTTCGTGACTTCATTACTATGCATATGGTTCATATGCTTCAGTAGTATGAGACCATACTACCTTCCACGCCAACCCGTATTTGTCTCAATGGACCGTCACAGACCACCCGAATATACAACCCAACAACTAGGATACACATATATCCTATACTCACTCCCTCGAGAGTGGATAATAATCCCTTAAGTTGGCCTACTACAACCACACTAACTCATGAAACTTCCACCAATCCTAAAACAACATGTGCATGCTAATCATACATAACGTTGGATTCCATAGATAGTCGAATACTTGATTCTACCCTAGTGACATCCCATAATTTTAGTCTAACACTGTAGATAGTCATTTCACCGTAAACATCTTTGTAACCTGACCTATTGAGACTTAATGCATATTTTGGAAAATAAATAATGTTATTAGAATTAAAGTAAGACATGAGATGGTAACTTACTTCCAATTGTATAAAATATCAAACGAATCATAAATCAAAAACTGTAACCCTAGTTAATTCATCTGAAACACTGAAATTTTGTATTAAGCAGTTGTGAGCAAAGCAAACACTCTAGTCTCATAGTACATGTTCACCTGAGTTCAAATATATAAAGAACGTTCAAAACAAATCTCATATGCAAAAGATACGACCGTTATAAGAAACCAAACAGGTATAATACTTATTTTCTCTAAGCTGCATAAACCATTTCGATCTATTGAGGCACTTGCACACCTCAGATGAAAAATTCAAAGAACATTTTTGGACTTAGACTATGGTCTATTATATGATTCCATACTTGGAATATCTTTAGCAAAAATATTTGTAAAAGTAAAAAAAAAAATCATACGGATCGGGTCAATTAAATGCGATTTCCCAGAGTTCTACAACTCGAAAAAAAATAATCCGTTTGGGTTTCTGGAACCCGTGCACTCAGATCTATCAATTTCCACTTTTTTTTTTAAATACTAGACTTTAGGATTTTGGCACAGAAATCTAGTGAGGAAAAATCAACCAAAGACCTTCCCCTTGGCCATACCCACTACCTTCACTCTCCCATAACTTCCTCCATCACCTTTTTGTATATGTATGGATTGGTTCTTTGAGTTTTTGTCCATCCAAGAGAATATGGTGCATAACTAGGTTTTCAAACTTGCATGGGGTTATAAAAGAAACCCTTTGCTTCTTATTTAATCACAACAAATCAGCCATTCAATCCTCTCTTTCCTTCCCCCTTACTTTCTTCTTTCGGCCGTAAAAACCACCACCGAAGGTGGTTTGAACCACCAACTGTGGAGCTATCGAGAACTACCAAAGCCTCCACCTCCCCACCTAATTCCTCATGTATCCGTCGAGAAATAGCAACCCCAAACACCCTCTGACACCTGCTGCCTCCCCTCCCATTCACATCTTTTGTCGACGACAAGAAGAAGCAATGAAGAGGTTGTTGGAGCAACCTCCAGCCACCCAACTACCATTGATAGCCACCAAAGTTATCGTGGTGCTCCCTCTTCCCTCTTTTTTGATCTAGAAATAGCACCCATCCCTTCTGATTTTCATGGGTTAAAGAAGCAAAATAGCCTTACTGTTGGAAGTGTTGATTAGCAGGTCTCGAATGAAGCCTTGCAAAATATTTCTGATCTTTTCGTCTAAACATGAAATGATGCATCAAGGGTGAGTGTTAACTGCCCCCTTTTAATATATATATATATATATATATATATATATATATATATATATATATATATATATATATATATATATATATATATATATATATATATATATATATATATATATATATGGGGGGGGGGGGGGGGGGGTTTACATGTGCCCACTTATCTTGTTTATGTAAAACAAACACATCTCATTTATGAAAATTAGTTGTTAAATAATACATTGTTTACTAAAAACTTGTTATAAACTTGATATGTATATATGTTATGGTTGTTAACATGTTACAACTAGTCAGAATAACATAAGTTGTCTTACTATAAAATGTTCTTATTTTATGTGAAAATGTATGTCATGAAAAGTTAACCTTTGTATATTTCAAAGTTCATATCATGCATGCACATGTGTGTATGTATATATATATATATATATATATATATATATATATATATATATATATATTAGTTATAAATCTTATAACTTGGAATTTATACATCTACTTATTTACACTACCATGAGATTTAGTACTTTATTAAAGCGTGTACATTACACCTTTATGTATATACTTATCAATCATACTCGACTTTAATAGTAAAACTTTATTCGATTTTATCATTTTTCCTAGTGAGTTATCCATGTATATGTTAGGGCTATTCACTATCGATCATTATGCCCTATATGCTCATCCATGTATAAGATAGGGCGGGTTTTTCGTGTGCATTTGTTAATGGATTTTATAGTGAGACATTATTCATTACCTAAGTATAAACACTTAGTATACGATGAGAGAAAAAATTGAACAAACGTTAGTCACAAGATAGTATAATGTGGAATAAGTTAATCTCAAAGGATCTTGTTAGCTCAACAAGAATATATTAGAAGAGCTAGATTGCACAAATACAAAGGAACTAAATAGCGACAAGTTATCTCAAGTAGACACCAAGTTGATTCATAACGAGGTTTGCATTCAAACACAAGTTAGTGAATGCGATCAATTTAAAGTGAAGAGGGAATTGGTTTATCAGAAGATAATAGATAGAGATGAACGATCTTTGTATTGTAATAAGATTTCAAGAAGTGGTAGTAGTACATGAAGAGGGATGCTCTATTTATAGAGTCTCGAAAGTTACATTGAGGATTATACAAATATTATACTACTGACTACAGTGACCATGAAAGGTTCACTAGATAATATAAAGTAAACAAGCAATGTTAGTTATAGTAACAAAAGAGTCTTCATGCATTGTCCTTCTCTGCGGTTGGTCTTCAGGTCTGCAGTTAATATACGACAAAAACAATCTCTAGTTTCAAACTTCTCTATGATGCCATCAAGTCTTCAGGTCTACGGTTCCTTAGCTGAAAGAGGGTCACTTTTTGTTTCAACAATTTCCCCCAAAGTAACCTCTGAACTATTTTTCTCCATCTATGCATTTTGAGGAACCTGATGATAATCCACCAAAATTTCCTTACTTCAAACAACCACTAGATTCTATTTGAAATTTCAAACTTGACTTCATCAGTTGAGTGCAAAGTGACATTCAGTTGTTTCTTTGTTAGGAAGTGGATTGCAGATGCACAAATGAAGTACTTGGGACCATCCATAACTTTCTTGTAAAGAACCCCTAGCTCCATGTAACTTGTTGCTCCATGGGACATGTCTTGAAAACCTTCAGTGTAGTCTGGTATATGCTCGAATGGAGTAAAATTGAATTTGTTGGCAAGGACTAGATGTATTTCCGTATCAATTTTTCCGAAGTCACAAACCAAAGCCTTTATGAATTTACACGCCCTTTCAAAGACATTCTTCATTTTGGGATATTTTTCAGTCGTAAGTTGAAATACCCGAGCTATCAAAAATATCTCTCTGAGGTTCATACACACAAAATCAACCTGGGATCTGATGTACTAATTATGTCTTCTAGTAGGGGTGTATTGAAATAATTCACTTTTCATGAATTTTCTTGCTTTGTAGTTCTTTAGCCTGTCTGGTCTATCGTTGGACCAGATATTTTCAAATCTGGACCCATGCTTGGTGTGGAAGAGGTTTCAAAGTTCGAAATCCATTGGGAGTCTTCTTTCATCAGGGAGATTGAGATCAAGAGGCTGAAAAACTAGGAGGAACTTTGATTTTGTAGAAATATGGATGTCCCAGTAGCCATCTGATGGTGGTTCTGCGTATGTGGGATGAGGAGTGTAATCAGCATCCAAAAGTCTACGGGTTGGGTTCACCTAAGAGTTTATCAAGGTTTCTTCAAATGAAATATCGAACCCTTGTCCCTTCCAAATTATTTCTGCAAACTTAGCAACTCTCCAGTGTCTTTTCTTTTGAGTTGTGGCCGGAGAGTCATCGGAATGATCCGAATACATTACTTCTTCTTCTTCTTCTTCTATGTGCTTGGAGTGGTGAGATGGTGATTTATGAGAAATTGATTTTTGTGGAGACTTTTTTGGTGAAGAACGAGGAGTTGGTTCTTTATAGAGCTCTGCGATAGGGGTTGAACCCGTGGAGGAATTTGATGAACATATGGAGTTTTAGACCTGGAAGTTTCTTGTTCTTTGCTTTCTTATTCTTGATTTGGATCACTTTTACTTTCCCCTTTTGAGGAAGCAGGCTCCAACTTCTCCTCAAACCATTGTTTCAAACCATCAATCTTTTGAAATTTCTCATTGAATTGGTTTTTCATTCGATCGCGCAATTATTTGTTGTTAGGGATCTTTGAGTTGAAGAGAAGTTAATAAATCTCCTTTGTAAGGCGGAGAATTTCATCAACACCTTGATTTGTTGTGAGTGATCTTCTTAAGCCTTTGATGGTGTCTTAGAGTACTGCATAAACTGATTCATACGCAGTGTAAGTTTCCTCAATAAGCTTTTTGGAGTTGCTTTCTTGAGTATGTGGTGTGAGTTAGAGATCATCTTTCAACTTCTTTAACTCTGTGATGGAGGCTTAAGCTTTTAACATAAAATCCTCATGGTCTGTGGTTCTTCGATTATCAAGTTCCTGTATATCTATATTAACCCTTAGAATCATCCGATATGTAGCTGTTCTTTCCCTTGTTTCTAACCTTTCAACTCATTCAATGAGTGACTGTGGTGTTGGAACTTCAGTGCTCTGTGGTTCTTTGGTTGTGACTGAGGCCAAGATTTGATCTGCTTGGGCTTGAAGGTTGAGGAATTCTTTACTTGAAACTGATATCTTCTTTTTCTTCTTGGGCTTGGGCTTCGAAGTGGAGTGTTGAGATCCACTTCATTCTTCATCTTCAAGAACCATGATAAAATATTCAGAGGGAAGAGGTTGGTGAACATCATCGAGATTGTCATAATCATGACCAAACATCGGGGTTGAACTGATCTCGATTGCAGTACCATCCTCATTTGAATCGTAAGCTTCATCATTGTGAGGAGGATTAGAAGGGAAAACTACCTTCTCCATGTGTTGAGTTTGTTGAACAGTAAGCTCCAGTCCGAACATCCATCGCTGAATTGCCAAAATATCGTGAAGTGTTTTTGCGTTGTTGAACATTTTAGTCCAGTATTTTGCTACAAATTAGATAGATTCTTCTTTTTGTTGTTGCTGTTGTACTTGTTGTACCTTCCTTGCTTGCAATTCTCTTTTAAAAGCATCAAATTTTTATAACCCTAACTCTATTGTTAGATGATATTGAGTCCAAGAGTCATCCGAAGCGTATCAGTTAAGTCCTGTTAGAAAAAGGGATGAATAGATTGCTTGGATTCTCTGAGAGAATGAAATCTGAGAATGTATATGAAAAATGTTCTTCAACATGTACCAGAATATTGACCAAAAAACGGATATATCAATCCTGTCTGAAAACTGTCAACAGACAGTTAGAAACTGTCATAAAACTAACAAACTGTCATTAAACGGATGTCATGGAATAAAGGGTCAACTTTCTAAAATTGGATTTTTGATGCAATTTTTAATATAGCTCGATCCCAGCCATGGGCTCTGCCCCTTGGACCCCGCCAGGGACTGCCGCCCCTGGGACCCCGCTCCCAGGGGCGCTGCCCCCGGACCCCGCTCCCAGGGGCGCTGCCCCCGGACCCCCGTTCGTTTAGGGGCTTCGCCCCTAAATAGCAATGTACTTTAAATCTTGAAAAACTTGAACAAGTGTGCACTCCTACACCATCCTAACTTGTTCAATATTCAACAAGATCACTTTTGGTCAACAAATTTAATCCTATTACACTTAAATAATATTTGATGATATAAAATCACCAACAAACCTCCCCCATTTAAGTGTAATCCTGATTAAACTTAAAAACAAAACATAAACAATAACAAACTGATGCATAAATGAAATGTCGTGACGATTGAATTTCATATTAGTATATTACTCAATCCAAATATTCGAATATCAGGGTGTCTCTAAGGATTGAACCCTTTCTATTCAAAATGAATACATGAAGATAATACACACACCAGTTTACATTCTCATAACACTTGACACTATATTTAACTAGCTTGTGTCCCATCCTTCAATAAGCATATCAAAGCCAAGTCCCAACTTTTTGAAGCAGCTAAAATTTATGCTTATATAGGTAGTTCTTTTATTCTTGCACCTGCAAATGCAATTTTTCAAAGAACTATTAAGAAATAAATTTTCAACCTCCTTAACTTGCAGTACTGAACACATACCTTGGGATGATCATAAAATGTGTTCCAATCTTCAAGTATTAAGCTTTCCACATTGAATTCAACATCTAATATTGCATTAGATGGGAATTGGGTATCTTAATATAAAAGATTTTAAGTGGACTTTAAACCCATCCCTATAGCCGCCTTGTGCACAAGATCTCTTGCTAACCCTTTGGTTAGATGATCGGCTAAATTCAACTGAGTTCTTACAAACTCCACAGATATCACACCAGTCATGATGAGCTCACGAATCATACTATGTCTAACACCTAAATGTCTAGACTTTCCATTGTACACTTGACTATAAGCCTTAGCCAAGGTTGCGGCACTATCACATCTGATAGAAATGGTAGATATCGGTTTGGGCCATAAAGAAATTTCATAAATCAAATTCCTTAACCACTCAGCTTCTTTACCAGCAGCAGACAATGCAACAAACTCAGACTCCATGGTTGAGTTAGTAATACAAGTTTGTTTCTTAGATGCCCAAGAAATGGCACCTCCTCCAAGAAGAAACACCCAACCACTTGTAGAGGAGTGATCCTCTAAGTTGTTAATCCAACTGGCATCTGAATAACCTTCCAAAACAGAAGGATATCCACTATAAGTTAAACCATAATTAATGGTCCCTTTCAAGTACTTGAATACTCTACTCACAGCTTGCCAATGATGTGAACTAGGATTACTAGTATACCTACTAAGCCTTCCACAACATATGCTATATCAGGCCTAGTACTAATCATGGCATACATTAAACAACCAATAGCCCTAGAATATTCAAGTTGAGACACTGGAGATCCTTTATTTGGCAAAAGCTTGAGACTAGGATCTATAGGAGTGCTAACAGGAGAACAATTCTCAAAGTTAAACTTTTTCAATATCTTCTCAATATAATGAGATTGAGAAATTGAAATCCCATTGTTTCCTTGTTTAATTCTTATACCAAGAATTACCTCAGCCTCCCCCAGGTCTTTCATTTCAAAACTGGATGATAAGAATTTCTTGGTTTTATTAACTTCTTCTAAATCAGTACCAAAAATTAACATATCATCCACATATAAACAAATCATGACTCCTTTTCCAAAAGTATCAAATTTGCTATATACACACTTGTCAGCTTGGTTTAATGCAAAACCATTAGACAAGACAACATCATCAAACTTTTGATGCCATTGTTTTGGTGCTTGTTTTAAACCATATAATGATTTCTTTAACTTGCACACTTTATGTTCATTTCCAGGCATCACAAACCCTTCAGGTTGTTTCATGTATATTTCCTCATCCAAGTCACCATTCAAGAATGCAGTTTTCACATCCATTTGGTGAATCACAAGATTATGTATAGCTGCAAGAGCTAATAATAATCTAATAGTAGAAATTCTGGCAACAGGAGCATAAGTATCAAAGAAATCAATACCTTCCTTTTGTCTAAAGCCTTGGATAACCAATCTGGCTTTATACTTATCAATTGTGCCATCCACCTTCATTTTTCTTTTGAGGATCCATTTACATCCTAATGCCTTGCAACCAGGAGGTAAATCAGCCAATACCAAAGTATTGTTATGCATAATAGAATCAATCTCATCATGAATTGCCTCTTTCCAGAAATGAACATCCCTAGAAACCATAGCTTCATTGAAAGTCTTTGGATCCTCTTCAATATTAAAACAATATTGATGTTGAGAAATAGTTTCATTCCTTGTTCCTTCAACTAAATATAGTTGAAAATCAGATCCAAAAGACTTAGCTTTTCTAGCTCTGGTGCTTTTCCTAGGTTCAGGTACAGAAGTTGCACCACCAGAAACATCTTCAGCTTGAGTAATACTCTTGTTGGAAGATTGATGAATCATATCCCTTGGTCTAGGTATAGATGTAAATCTTTCTTCATCAAAGATAGCATCTCTTGACTCTATCACTGTGTTTATAGACACAGAGTCATTAGATTCTAATACATAGAATCTATATGCTTTGGAATGCTCAGCATATCCAATAAAGATACAATCTATACCTCTCTCACCCAATGTTTTCCTTTTGGGTTCAGTGAGCCTTACAACTGCTCTACAACCCCAAATTTTGAGATAACTCAAATTTGGTACCTTTTTACACCAAAGTTCATAAGGAGTATTCTTACTCCTTTTATTTGGAGTTCTATTCAAGATGTAACATGCAGTTAACATTGCCTCACCCCAAAACCCTTCACTTAAGCCAGAATATGACAACATGGAATTAACCATTTCTTTCAAAGTCCTATTCTTCCTTTCAGCTACACCATTTTGTTGTGGTGTAAATGGAGCTGTGGTTTGATGTATTATTCCAGTTGATTCAAAATAAACTGGATCATAATACTCACCACCTCTATCAGTACGCAATACTTTTATTAATTCATTTTTATGAAGCTCAACTTGTTGTTTATAAATTTTAAATTTATCAAGTGCTTCATCCTTAGAATGTAGCAAATAGATATAACAATATCTAGATGCATCATCAATGAAAGTAACAACATACTTCTTGTTTCCAAGGGAAGGTGTTGCATGGAAATCACATAAATCACTATGTATAAGATCCAACACCTTGCTTTCCCTAACAACATCTTTGAAAGGTTGTCTAGTGATTTTAGTTAGCATGCATGTTTTACATTTTTTATTATTTTGCATATCAAAAGCAGGAATCAAACTCATTTTAGACATGTCTTTTAATCTCTTGTAATTAATGTGTCCTAGTCTAGCATGCCATAAATTAGATTTATGAAAATTATTGTTAGTACTACTAGAAGCCATGAAAATAGAATTACCACTAGAAGGATAATTAATATTAAGCCTAATCATTCCATTACATATATATCCAAATCCCATAAAAGAACCATGTCTTGACAAGATATACTTGTCACTTTCTAACACTTGTTTGTAACCAGAATTATTTAATACAATTTCAGACACGAGATTCTTACGAATCCCTGGAACATATAAAACATTGTTCAAACACAAACATTTCCCAGAAGTAAAAGTAAGTAAAACAGATCCTATGCCCTTGATTGGTTCAGTTGCAACATTTCCCATCTTAACAACAGATCCATCTTCAATTGGTTGAAAGTCCTTGAACCAATATAGATCTTTGCAAATATGACTTGTTGCTCCTGAATCAACCCACCATGCAACTTTATCATCCTGCACATAAAATGCTTCAGAAATCACAGAAATATAATTCTGAATATATTTAGAATTCTACAATGAAACAGATATTTGACCTTGTTGCTTTTCTGGATCCTTGGATCCACTGGGTGCAGCACCATCCTTATTCACTTTGCGAAGACGACAATCTTTCTTGAAGTGACCCGGTTTGTTACAATTCCAACAAACCAACTTAGCCTTCTTGTTGGAAGACTTGTCATCCTTTCCTTTAAACTTCCTTTTTCCATTAGACTTCTTGGGATTCTTTGAACTTTCTCCTTCCACCATGTTCACAGAAGAGGAACCAACTTGGTTCTTGCCTTTAGGATTGTTATCAAGTTCTTGAGTCCTTAAGGACTCTTCAATCCGTAAATGACTTCCAAGTTGAGTCAAAGTTAATTCCTCTTTGTTATGTTTTAGATTATGTTTGAAATCTTTCCAGGAAGGGGGCAGTTTGTCAATTATCACAGCCACATCAATGGCTTCATCCATTTTCAGATTGTGTTGAACAAACTGTCCCAAGATCCTTAACATTTCATGGAATTGTTCCATAACAGGCCTGGAGTCAGTCATCTTGTAACCCATAAAATTACTGACAAGAAACTTCTTGCTAGAAGCATCTTCAGCCATGTATTTGGATTCAAGAGAATCCCAAAGTTCTTTTGCAGATTCGAAATTTTGATAGATATCAAAAAGAGAGTCAGACATACCATTGAGAATATGACCACGACATATGTAATCATCATTTTCCCACTTTGATCTCCTTCTTGTTGCCTCCAAAGGTTCATCTTCAACAGATTCTGGTAAGACTGGCATGGGTGTACTAAGAACATACACCACTTTCAGAGTGGTAAGGAGAAAGTGCATCTTCTTCTGCCATCTACGAAAATCTTGCCCTTCAAACTTGTTCAATTTGTTAAACTTGCTTGTCATATCCTTCACAGAATCACCACTTGCCATGATTACAGAATACTTCAATTTTTGTTAGAAAAAGGGATGAATAGATTGCTTGGATTCTCTGAAAGTCGTGATTCACTATCAAATTGAAGTATTTTGATGGTACAGATCGAACACTCAATTGGATGAAATTCAGAGAATGAAATCTGAGAATGTATATGAAAAATGTTCTTCAACATGTACCAGAATATTGACCAAAAAACGGATATATCAATCCTGTCTGAAAACTGTCAATAGACAGTTAGAAACTGTCATAAAACTAACAAACTGTCATTAAACGGATGTCATGGAATAAAGGGTCAACTTTCTAAAATTGGATTTTTGATGCAATTTTTAATATAGCTCGATCCCAGCCAGGGGCTCTGCCCCTTGGACCCCGCCAGGGACTGCCGCCCCTGGGACCCCGCTCCCAGGGGCGCTGCCCCCGGACCCCCGTTCGTTTAGGGGCTTCGCCCCTAAATAGCAATGTACTTTAAATCTTGAAAAACTTGAACAAGTGTGCACTCCTACACCATCCTAACTTGTTCAATATTCAACAAGATCACTTTTGGTCAACAAATTTAATCCTATTACACTTAAATAATATTTGATGATATAAAATCACCAACAAGTCCTTGGTGCACCAAGGTGTTCCTCGGGTTCATGGATCCCTGCACGTTTGTGCTCACCATGCCTAAACCTCTTCACTATAATGTAGGCGATATAGGGTTTCTAGAGCTTACTTGGTCTCCTTGATCTAGAATCAAGTACGGCCTCTGCTATATTCTGGAAAGGGCTAAGAAAGAAGTGTCCCGTGGTGCAATATGTGTATCTAGTGTATGTGTGACTTGAAGAAAAATGGAACACAACTCCTCGGGTTCAAAAACGTGCAATCGTGAGGCCCTAAATACATTAGGGTGAGAAGTAATAACTGGGTCCACTTGGGATCCAGTTGGGGTTCTGTCTCCATCATGAGATGAAACAGATACACTTGTTGTATCTAAGTGGTGAGTTGGGGATCTTTCAGTTGAGTCTGCGGTGACTCGAATGGCTGCGAGAGTGTTTTGAGAGACTCATGCATCTGCCTTGGAACACATTTAGCTAGGACTGGGGATGATATTAAATTTTTTTCTCCTAAATACATCTTGAGATTCTGACTGCTCAGCTTGATGTTCATCAATGAAATTAACAGGATTATCATGAGCTTGGGAAGAAAGTGGGACTGTGGGAGTAGGTTCTGCAGTCATAGACTTTCTTTTAATGGGAGAACCAACTCCTTTGATAACAATATTAATAGGAGTTTTGCGGGAAATGGTTTCGATTCTTTTGAGTTTTTGTTGTAGGGCATGGTCTTTGGCGAGCTGAATGGGTCTAGGCAAGGAAGAGTGATATGGGACAATATCACTCGAATGGGACCAAAAATGGATTGATCCTTAGAAGGATTGTACCTCTTTAGATTGTGAGGTGAGAACAAATTGGTGTCATTGCCCATGCTAGGCTTGGCATCTTTGTGTAGATCTACAAGGCACAATGACCAAAACCTTGCAAACATGAGCTATGTCATTCCTTCTTTTGGTGCATCCTTGGAGACGTATAAAAAAAGTTATCCTAAGTAATTTGGCCGTAGTTAACAACTTTCCTAGTGTAGATACTCCAAACAATATCTCAGAATTGTTTGCCCATGTTATCAGTCCCTCCAGTCTAGCCTGAGAGACATCAGATCACAAATTGACAAACAAATTGCCAAACAACATGCAATTTTCTTTTCTTGAACTCTCCTACACATTTGAGTTCTGCTTGATAGCCCATTTGATAGAGTGCAACAAACATATTTGTGGAGCTTGGGGAAATAGAACTTTATAGAAGGTAGAATCCTTAGGTTGATTGCAGAAAGGAACTTGTCTTTGGTCAGAACCACCAAAGAGTCATCAACAAGATTAAGATGAACTTCATGAAGATTGTGGCTAGGTCTGAACGCTGAAAAAACACACTTGTAGAGAACTGCTAATGGAACCACTTCAGTGAATGAATCGAATACTCCGAACAAAGTGTGTGTTCGATGAAACTTGATCATCAGTTTAATGGATTCATTGTACGATTGAAGATCTTCAAAGACCCCTCTATAATTGCTAGGATAAATTGTTGGAGTTAGGTCTTTAATGGTGGAATCAGACCGTGTTGGTCGTGCTGAGCCTAATGCTTTTGATTGCTTCTTTGAAGTGCCAGATTTCACCATGATTTCAGAAAAAGTTTGAGAACTTGCTGGAAAAGGTTTTTAGCAAGAAGATGAAGAAGTTGAAAGAGTTCTTCAAGAGAGTTCAGATAGCGTAAAAGCTATCTTGGGAAGAAATGGGGGGTTTTTTATACCTCCAAATTTCAAAAAATTATTGATATTAATTTAATTATAGTTGTTATAGTTAAAAAAACCCTTGGGTTTTTACCATTATCAGATGGCATTAAATAAATCAAAAGGAAAAGTTTTATTCCAGAAAAGGTGGGGCATTAATGCGTTGCAGGTCCATGATGCAAGTCGGTTAAACGTCAGGTATGATGTGTTTTTATCCGTTGTAAAAATGGGGAAGTGGAACGGATTAGACCCTAAAGGTTGCGTGACATGACTGGATGAGAAAAAGGATCTTTCAAAAAGGTTTCTTTTATAGAAAATTGATTTATTTGATTTTTATCCAAAAATAGACCTGACTACGGAAAGTTTTAAGGATTACTGAAAAAGTTATGTGAGACAAAATGAATGTTTGTAGAATGTTTTTTTTAACGTTCATTAAGTAGCACACATTTTGGTTTAAGGCGGTTATGAATTAATGATTGTGGGTTCATTCAGTGCATCTATGGTAGAGGAAGTTGAAACTAGATTATGAAGGTTACAAATAAAAGAAATAAAGAGACCTGAAGAGTATATAGATCATAAGTGTCTTCAGTATACAAGATATACTACAGAGCAATTATGAAGTATATACTATATCAGTTGTTCTAGAAGGACACCGTAGTGAATAAAGTGCTCTAAGAGTTTTGTTTTGAAAAGAAAAGAAAAGAAGCAGTTTATTCACCCACATAGACGTAATCTAGTACCTATCCTTTCAGGAAGAACTGTAGATCTGGATTCATCATTCCTAGCATTTACAAAAATCCATTTAACTTTGTGGAGGTGAGTGCCTTGGTGAAAATTTCAGCTATTTCTTTACGAGTAGGCACAAAAATAAGTTCAACGTTACCTTTGAGGATGTGGTCTTTGATGAAGCGATACCGAAGTTCTATGTGTTTTGTCTTCAAGTGATGAATATGATTGTGAGAAACTGCTATTACACTCTCAGAATCACAACAAATGGGTACCCGCAACATCTTGTAACCGTAGTTCATAAGTTGAGTTTACATCCAAAGGACTTGGGAATAACATCTAGCTGCGGCTACATATTTTGCCTCTACGGTAGACAAAGAAACATAGTTTTGTTTCCTTGTAGACCAGCTAACCAATCTTCCTCCTAAGAACTGACATCCATCCGAAGTGCTCTTACGATCGGGATGGCACCCGACATGATCTGCATCTGTAAAGGCTTGAAGACTGAAATCGTTACCCGCAGGGTACCAGAGGCCCATGTCTTTACTCCCTTTTAGATACCTAAAGATCTACTTGACTGCGGTTAAGTGAGATACTTTGGGGTCAGCCTGGTACCGACTACATAAACCCATATCCGATCGACTGGCATTGAGGTGCATTAATTATCCAGTCATTCCTCGATATGTTTAGTGATCAACTGAATCTCCGGTAGGGTCTGCTGAGATTTTATATCCACAGGCCATAGGGACCTTCACCAAGGAGCAAATTGTCCATTGAGAACTTCTTCAACAATTAAGTGGTGTACTTCTCCTTATGAATGAATATCCCTTAAGGGACCTGTTTAACTTGAAGTCCTAGAAAGAAGTTAATCTCTTTATTCATGCTCATTTGAAACTTGCTTGTCATGAGCCTTGCAAATTCATCCACCATACCCTGATCTATTGATCCGAATATGATATCATCCACACATATTTGAACAAGCATCAAGTTATTGTCATTTGCTCGTCTAAATAAAGTGGGATTAATCACACCTCTTTTGTACCCTGAGGTGACATGAAACTCCGAGAGAGTCTCATACCATGCTCTAGGTACCTGCTTTAAACGGTAGACTACTTTGTTCAGCTTGTAACACTGATTTGGAAATTCTAAGTTTTCAAAACCTGGAGGTTGTTGCAGATATACTTCATCTTTCAGTTCTCCATTCAGAAAGGCATTTTTCACATCCATCTAATGGACCTTGATATTTTTGTGAGCTGCATACGATAAGAAGATACATATGGATTCCATTCTTGGTACTGGGGCATATGTTTCGTCGTACTCAACAACGTCAAGTTTAATATACCCCTTGGTGACTAATCGCGCTTTGTTTCTTACCACCACACCAGATTCATCTAACTTGTTATTATACACCCATATTGTACCAATGATTGTGTAACCTTTTGGCTTTGGTACCAATTTCCAAACTTTATTTCATTCAAACTCAGCCAGCTCCTCATGCATTGCAACGATCCAATCGGGGTCCATAAGTGGTTCTTTTGTTGTTATGGGCTCGAACAAAGATACGAATGATGCATAATGATAATGGTTATTTAAATTTGAAGAGGATCGAGTTTGAATACATGAAGATGGGTTACCGATGATTTGGCCCTGATGGATGATCTCTTATCCAAACATGTAGTCTTGATTGCTGATGGTCTGCGGTTGTACTTGAAGAGACATCCTTTACATCAGAGGACTCTTCGGGTGTATTTGAGGAGGGAAGTTCCCCTTTAGTTTGAGAGCATCCTGCAAATGAGTGTTGAACTATTGGGATTTGTTCTGTAGCTTTTGAAGAAGGTTCCCCCTTGATTGAAGATGGGAGTTCCCCCTGAATCGTTGACAGTTCCCCTGGACAAGTGTCGTTAGTTCCTCATGGACTGATGAGTGATGAATAATCCTTGGATCACTTCTTGGATCAATATTTTCAACTTCTTCATCTTAAGTGTCTTCAGAGGCGGTTGATTGAATAGTTGGTTTGCAGGTAGGCACTAGAGCAACATCTTCGAGTACTGGAACCTCGATGGTCGTCACTTGCAAGGGATATAAGCTTTCCCCCTCAACCGACAATGTGGAAGTATTAAGTAACGTATCTTCAGATAGGATGGGTCCTAATGCTTCTACATGTTGTTGTTGTTCCACCGGAGACACCAAAATTTCTGAGAGATACGCTGTCTCTGCGAGATCGAAGAGGTCATCATAGTTAACTTCTACTATATTCAATGGAGCCGAGGAGATGGGGATATCACTTTACATGATGTGCTTTGTTTCGGTGGAATGAGCAGTGTTGCAGACATAATAGTCATCGAACTTGATATCAATGCTTTCAAATATTAGTCTGGTATGTTGTATAAGAACCTTATATGAAACCTTGTTGGAGGAATAACCCAGGAAGATGCCTTCATCAGACTTTGGTGCAAACTTGTTAAGATGATCCTTGTTGATCACAAAACACCTGCAACCAAAAATATAAAAGAAGAGGACATTGGGTTTGCAGTTGTTGAGACCTTCATAGGGACTCTTGTTGAGGTGTTTACAAATGATGCTTCGATTCTGAACTAAGCACGTAGTTGCCACTGCTTCTTCCTAGAAGTAGAGAGGAAGGTTGGCGAAATTAAGCATGGATCTAGTTGCTTCGACCAAGATTCTATTTCTTTGCTCTACTGCTACGTTTTATTGTGGTGTATAGGGAGACGATATGTTATGAATGATGCCTTTGGAAACCAAAATGCTATTTAAGAGATGATAAGTAAATTAAGTCCTATCATTACTTCTTATCCTCCTGACTGGTAACTTGATTTGAAGCTCTATCTCCTTGATGAAGTTAATCAAGGTATGCAGTGTATCTGGCTTTAGTCTTAACAAAAAGACCCAAGTGAAACGAGTAAAATCATCAACTATGACCAGGATATATTTCTTGTGGTGAAGGCTGGCTACAGTGGATGGAACACATAGATCGATGTAAAGGAGCTCCAGAGGTTGAACAATTAAGGAATCAATAATCACAGGATAGCTTCCCTTAGTTGGACTAACTCTTCGGTGATCAGGTTGTTGATATATCTGAAGTTAAGGTCAGCTAGTTTGTGGTGCCATAACCAACTTACTTTAGGCAATGCCTTTGATAAAAAACACAACTGTGGTTTTCCGATGATCAGAGAGACATGTAATGGGTACATTATCCCTTCAGACTTAGATTTGATGAGGCATGTGTTTTTGTCACTCGTCATTATGTAACAATACTCACTGTCAAATTCGATCTGACGACCTGCCTTACACAGTTGACCAACACTTATCAAATTATATTTAAGACCCTCCACATAAGCAAGTTATTGAATAGAGAATCTCCCCATAGTCAACATTCCATAACCCCTAAGAATCCCATTTGCGTTGTTCCCGAAGGTGATGTGTCTTCCACTGCTGATTGGCCTGAAATCACGAAGGTATTCTAACATTCCCGTCATATGCAAGGAGCAAGAACTATCGATTAACCATTTCTCTTCATGTTCCTCCTTGAAAATTGCCTACATAGTCAGTTGGTTAGTTTGGGCACCCAAACAAGTTTGGAGCCCTAGGTAACATGGGTTACTTTCTTAATAAATGCATGCACGTGAGACTTATGAATGGGTTTCTTTTCTGATTTCAGTCCAAGTCCAAGAGGTTTTACATCTTTTGAAATGTTACGTGTTGGGATTAGATGTGAATCTTCTAGTGTGTAGAAGCTAAAGGCAATGTTCTTATCATTTATCCAAATACCATATTTGGTAATAGGTCTGAAGGATGTGACTTGTTTCTTGTGACCGGTCCTTGCGGTGTGTTTTATTGGAGTGTCCTTGGGACTTGAAAAAGGCTTGTCACAAGGTCTAGTTTAGTATTTGACTTTGTGGCTGACTGATGGGATTTTGAAAGAATTGGAGTTGGCAAAATATCCTTCCGTTATGGATTTGTTATGAGATTTTGTGGAAGTGACTTGACTTCTTTTTGAAATTTTATAAAAGTGTTTGAATCAAAGGATTTTCTACTATATACATTCTTTTTTGCATGATCCATTGACTGCAGTTTGTTTTTGATTTTTTTTTTTTTTTTTTGCAGTAATGGGGTTTTTGAAATTCCTTTTGTTTGGCATCTTGACTTGATATTGAAATTTTTGTTCTTGAAATCAGTTTCCAGCTTTTCACATCGGGAGTAGATCTCCTTTTCTAAAGCCAACTTTCTTTGAAATTTTGGAGATACCACATCAGAAACATTTAATTGCGGTTTTTTGAAATTATTTGTTTGAGGTAAGGATAAAGGACTTGAGTCATCAGAACTAGAGAATTCATGACTTTGAGAACATTACCTAAATTCAAAATTATTATTTGGCAATTCATGCAAAACGAGCTGAAGAGTAATTGAGGTTTTGACTTGAGTCCGCGGTAGAGAGGATTGGAGTAGTGCAGAGTAAGTCAGAGATGGCTTTTGATTGGGACATGTCTTGGAAGACAAAGATGGGCAGTCTACAACTAATTCAGGTCCTTCCAAGGTAATTTCTTCATCAATAACTGAACTTGATTGAGAGCAAGGACTAATTTTTCCAATAATGGGTATGAATTCATCTAAGTTACCCAAGGATTCAGGAAGAATTTCCTCAATGACACAACTATTGCTAAGTTCACGGAATCCACCGAAGTGACATTGGATGTCTTTGAGATATGTCTTATTATTGACTTGATATTGAAAAGTTCTATCTGGTGGGACATATGGTCAATCAACATTAAATCGGGGAGAAGAGGTCTCATCAGTTGAGTACCCATTGGACCATCCCCAGTTATAAGTGTTGTCTACGGTCTCATTGTTAACACGATTCTCAATATCTTCACTTTCATTAAACAAATTTTCAATTAAAAGATTTAAACATACAATCTCCTTTTAGGCAAGATCCCGTTGATTCAAAGCAATATCTAATTGAATTTCACTTAACTTCCCAACATCTTTTTCTAAAAACAAATCCTTTTCTAACATGGTGACCTTAAGCTTCTTGTCTTCTAGTCTTCCTCTCACATGATACAGGTCTTAGGATGCTATGTTCTTTTTCGTCTAGAGTTATTTGTAGTCTGAAAGGACAACAACACACGTGTCACTAAGTCTTTCTAAGTAAGGTTCACAATCATGCATGCTGTAACTATTAGTCTGAATCATAATTTTACATGTTCTATGATGCTGGGAGTTCCATCCTTGGCCATGTAGTAGTAATTCCTCTATTGTTTCGTAGAGTCGTCTTCTTCACTGGCTGTCACAATACAAAATTTCCCTTTGTTTTGGTTGTTGTTAATTTCTTCATCTTCATCTCTCGAGGAACATACCTGATGATCCCTTTTCACCTGAGCAACAGAATCTCTTGCCTTCTCTTTCTCCTGAACTTCCATTTCTTGAGCCATTATGAGGCAAAATGCCTTGTCTTTTACCACTTTTGCTTTGCAGTCACTGGCAAAGTGGTTTTCTTTGTGACACTGATGACAAACAAGAACTCCGTATTTGTCTTCGGTGGGGTACCTTAGTCTATAGGTTTCTTGATCTGTAGGGTTTCTTTTATCTGAGGAACACTCTGTGGATGATGAAAATTATATCTTGAATGGTTACTTTGCGTGTTGAAGTTGCAGTTAAATGGTGGTTTGGTGAACTGTTGGTTCTTTTGAAATGAGAATGGTGGGAGTCTGTTAAACTGTTTATTGACTCAGGAAATGGCATTCTGAAACTCTTCTTCGTCATCAAGTTCTGCATCGGCTTCATAAGACTGTAGAGAGTTGTTATATGAAGGTTGGTATGATGACTCTGCAGTATATGGGTACTGAGGATTTTTGAACTGTGGGGTTTGAGCCATCAAGGCGAGTGATCCGCCCAAGTTTACACCATCCTTTAACACCGTCGATTCTTGTGCTTGTAGTTCACCGTAGAGCTTGAAAGTGAAAGAGTGTAGATCTTTCTGTCTTCTTGGACTATCATCTTAGCAGTAGTTCAATGTGTACCTAAACCATTCAAGAATTGTAGGTTTGTCTCATGATTACTTCGAACTGTACAGACATTTGAAAACTTTGTGATGATGAGGTTGAACCTTTTGAATAAATATTCAAGAATTTAACCTAGAAGAGCTTTAAAGTTGTTGAACTCATTAAGAGCATTGGTGAGCTTTTTGTCTTGAGCTTGTTTTGACCCTTGGTAAATATTTTTGAGCACCTCCCAGATCTCCTTGACAGATTTGTAGTTGATGATGATATCAAAATTATCTGGAGCAACACCACATGAGATTTCATAAAAGGCTATGGCATCTTTCTCCATTTTGTCTAGATCATCATTTGTTAGTCGATTCACAGCTGCTTGAGCTCCACCTAGTCGTGCCTGAGCACCATCTGCTTGAGCAGGAGAGAGAACAGGGACATAGGGTCCTTCTTCCACAGATGTCCATAAATCTCTACCGAGCCTCTTAAGATACCTTTCCATTCGTTGAGGCTAATGGTAGTATTCATTTGCAACAAGTATAGGAGCTCTGTTCGAGCCTCCAACTTTGTTGAAAATGTTCAATGAAAAAGCTTGTGCCATATTTCCTTGTTTTTTTAAGAATGAGCTTCACTGGTATAGAAGGCTTTCTAAAATCAGAGTTTTGTTTAGAAAGCAACCACTTTGGCTCTTATACCAATTGCTGAGAGAAAAACTTGAACAAAAGTTAGTCACATGATAGTATAATGTAGGTTAGGTTAATCTCGAAGGATCTTGTTAGCTCAACAATAATAAGTTAGAAGAGTTAGATTGCGGAAATACAAAGGAAATAAATAGCAACAAGTTATATCAAGTAGACACCAAGTTGATTCATAACGAGGCTTTGCATTTAAACACAAGTTAGTAAATATGATAAACTTAAAGTGAAGAGGGACTCAGTTTGTAAAAAGATAATAGATAGAGATCAACGATATTTGTATTGTAATAAGAGTTCAGGAAGTGGCAGTAGTACATGAAGAGGGATGCTCTATTTATTGAGTCTCAAAAGTTACATTGAGGATTAAACAAATATTAAACTACTAACTACGATGATCATGAAAGGTTCACCGGATAATACAAAGTAAACAAGCAATGTCAGTTATAGTAACAAAAGAATCTTCATGCATCGTCCATCTCTGTGGTTATTCTTCAAGTCTACGGTTAACATACGACAATAACAATCTTCAGTTTCAAACTTCTCTATGGTACCATCAAGTATTCAGGTCTGTAGTTCCTTAGCTGAAATAGGTTCGCTTTTTGTTTCAATAGTATACCCACACCTATATAACCATTAATCATTGGAGCAAGATACGTATGTATAGATCTATATGTTTTGACACCCCTAACTGTGGTTGCTAGCTACAACCATGAAGGTCAAGTCGAAATGGGTGACTACTATCTTCAGTCATTTCTACGACATCCAACGAAGCGTTGTTGGGGGTACTACAGTCACATTGCTCGGTTATAGGACTCACTATAAACATTAACTAGATCTCTCTTTCTCTCTCTCTCTATATATATATATATATATACATATATACATACATATATATATATATATATATATATATATAAACCATGGAATTAGTCTCTCTCTACAAAACATTTTTAACTATGGTTTTACTTAAAAGAAAATACTTTTTGGTCATTTTAAAAGTATCACTACTACACTAGCAGAAAACCTGTCACTCTAACCAATCTTGTGTTGACCCTCAAAACTACATGTATTCTCAAGAAATCACTAAAAACAAGCATTACAGACAACAAAATAGTCACATATTTTAGGCGACCTAGTTTTCTAGTTTTTGTTATATCTGCCTACTTGTTTAAGGCAATTCGTATACTATATTATTATATGTAAAAAACTTTGTATTCAAACTTCAAGATGGAATACAACTACGGTTTTTTTTATGGTTGTACTTATGCTATATATTCCATTACATGTGATCCGTGAACTAAGCTGCGCAACCAGACATGTTCTGCAGCCTCGGCCATGGGTGTGACAACCCTAAGCCCACAATCAAACAAGGAACATGAAATAATGCTAAATCAAACATTCTCAGGCTATAAAATCTTAGTTATGTACAACTATGATGCATACACTAAGCAACTACAGTAATGATGTCAATTTCATGTATCACACAATAAATTCTCTTAGGTTATATCAAACATCATACCTTAGGAAACTATATCATGAAATTCCTAAAGATCCCTATCCTAAAACTAGCATGAATTATGTCATAATCACCATAAATAGATAATAATGTAGGTATCTTGGGGAATACTTTCTTGCTCCGGCTGATCATACACATCACATCCTTCCTTGGTTACTTTTGAAAGTAATTTGAAAACTTTTGTTGATCCTTAGTTTTAGTTTGGATTCACACGCATGTTCATCCAATTATCTCAAACCAGGGCTCTGATACCAACTTGTAATATCCCAAAAATCAAGGTAAAATTTTTATTTTTCGAAACCAATCCAATCCATAAGTTTCACAAAACATAGTTTACAAAAGTCGTAAACATAAATCAGAGTATCCTAAAATTGTAATATCATAAAAATCCCAGATGATGTGTATGATCATGCCTTTGCCTTGCCCATGTCCTATGAGGTACCTAAAATCATAAAAATCAAACTGTAAGCAAAAACTTAGTGAGTTCCTCTAAAATACCCCCACACAATAGAACATATACACACATGCACGTTTGGTCCACAGTCGTCAGACTAGATTACACTTGGCCCATAATCATCAAACCGGATTGCCTGCAAAGCGGATTTACAGTCATCGGACTGGATTACCCATGACCCACAGTTATCGGACTGGATTTCCTCAGCCCAATCAGTCATCAGACTAAATTTCCCTGATCTATTGGCTTACACACATAATAGTAAAGCCTCAACCCAACTACATTATCTTGATGTATACAAAATATAAAACATATAATGATAAAAAAAAATAATCATGCAGATCTAAGAGATCACTATAACATAGTAACATCCTATATACTAGGATACATAACCTAGTGATTTGATATTAGTACCTTCGACCCACAAGTATAGTGAGTAAAACTCACATCACAATCTAAAAATAGCTGAATAGACGACTGCTTCAAAATACTGTCTCCACAGATCACCTATACAATTATCAGGGACCCAATCTCAAAATACTATCTCCACAGATCACCTATACAATTAACAGGGACCCAATCTCAAAATACTATTTAAATTTACCAAAATGCCCTTAAGTCAAACTTAGTCAAGTTTATCGTCAAATGTTAATAGTCAAAAGTCAAAATCTCAACCAGACTAAGTACGTCCTATGTATTCCATCTCTACGCATGGCATAGAGAGTGTCCTACACAAAACACGGGGCTCCAAACAAGTACACCATGTGTACTCCCGTTGTACGCCTTGCGTACTCGACCAACGTCTAATATTCTCGTTAAGTGCTTATTCCTTTAATTCCCTACATCCAATTCTAAGATCTAACCGCAAATGACCTCTTAAATAATAATGTTTACAACTTTATGAATTTCATGACTAGAAAGTGTCCAAATCTAAAAACCCTAACATAATATAAGATTCTTAGCCCCAATACTCATGCATAGATGAAAGAAAAAGATCAAGTTCACATTTTTATGACTCCATGCACCTTAAAACATCTGAAAAGGCTACTCCTAAGGTCTGGAGTAGCTCATACTCAACTAGACCAAGATTATGGGACTAAAATACACAAAACTTAAGAACCAACAAGATCTAGTGAAGCATTCATCAAGTTTAGAACTTTATACCTTATAGAGGTTACTTAAGAGTTGTAAATCTTAGATCTATAATGCTTGAAGCTTTCTAAGTGCACTCCAATGATCTTCTCCCTTCAAAGATGAAAACAAAACACTCAAATAGCTCAAAAACTATCAAATGGAAATTAGGGTTTGAAAGGGGTCATTTGGGAGGATGGGAGCTGAAGGTGGAAGGGGTTTGTGAGGGTTAAGTTGCTTAAATAAGGCTAAAAAACGCAGATTTGGGGTTCGTATATCTGCCAAGTATGCCCTGCGTACCCATTAAGTACGTCTTGCGTACTCTCAAACACTCACGTATTGCGTACCCATTAAGTACGCCCCAAGTATGCAAGGCGTAAGGACCATTTTTGCAATAACTTAATACTTTGTGCTAATAATGGAAATACCTGATTGGTTGGGTATAATAGTTGCAACATGTGTATAATATGTAAACATATATTAAGGAGGGTTGCATTTGGGCTAAAACAATATGAGCTTAGGATATGGGCATATGGTGTTGACCTTAACAACAACACCTACAAATGTAGATCATAGCAGTTAATAGGTGTACCATATCTGCATAAAATTTCAATTATATCATACCTCCACAAGTATGTAGAGGAATTTATTGCACCACAGTTCACTACATCCTTGTGTGGAAACTATTACATGGACACTATTAGGCCACATAACGGAAATTCCATGTGGCATAAACTTAAACACGACAAAGGCATCAATTTTACATATAAAATTTTATAGTAATGTTACTTACATATCTTTCATACTAGGTAGTTTAAACTCCCAAACAAAATTGTTTAGATATAGAAGTTCAAGTGGACCTAAATGTATATGTAGATGTGGATGTTCAAGTGAAACCAGAAGCTCAAGGACACATGAGGTTCCCACCCTAACTTAAGATCAATATGAAGTAGATGCTCTAAATGAGTATTTCTCTCAAATTTTTGAAATCCTACGAAAACACTCATAAAGAATCACCAAAATTTGGTTGATCAGTAAGGAAGTAGTGGTGAAGGATGGACTTGGGAGCAGTAAAGAAAAACCACTTGCAATGATAAACTCTTTTACTTAAATTTTTTTTGGAAATATGCAAGAAAAATGTTGGTTTTTTTATTATGTCCATGACACATGTGGGCTCAACTTTTGTGATTGCACACCTTTTGTAACCATATGATACTTTATAAAAACTTTTGGTATATATCTCATGTAAGTTTGTCGATTAACATTACATTTAGATAAGGAAAATGTCATTAAGGGAACTGTCATTGTATGTCATATATACCCATTAAGGAATACTATATTTCATGGAAATTGTTAAAAAACAATTAGAAATCATTAAGAAATACTATATTTCTTCAAGCCATTAACAATCATTAAGCAATACTATATTCCATGAAAGTTTGTGTAGTGACAAAAGAACATGATTATGCATGCGGAATTAAAGTTTGCACAATTGAACATGGTGATTTAGGTGCTAAAAGATATATTCGATCATAGTAAATGAGTACAAAAAGGGATCTAGTCTAGAACTTCATAAATATATCTCACTTACTAATCACTATGACTACATCTCTCAAGCACACCTCTACAAGTGGTATGAACCCACCTTATATAGAGGTGTTTACATGTCTCTCTCTCAATCTCTAATACTCATTAGTCATAAAGCTAATGCACCACATGCAAGTGGGTCTACAAAAGTCAAACCAGCTACAAAGTCATACATGCAAAACTTTGCACCCCAACATTCTCCCCCTCAAAGTTAGGAATGGATGACCCACTTCAAATCTTCAAAGTCAAGCAACTATGATGTTCGAGCCTCAAAGGTGACACATGTCAAAACAAACTTCAATCTTCAATTCTTCCTTAATTCTTCAATTTGGGCTCTAGGATGTGAGACCATACAATCCGAGCATCAACGAATGATCACGAGCTTCTCAAACTCAAAATCAATCACCCTAAAGTTGAGCATAAAAACACACCCCAAAAATCTTCAATAATTCCCAACCCATTTCGAAAATAATTCATTTCCGAACATCCAATTGCATCATTACGTAAGCTTCAAAACTTCAAGATCATTTCGGTCTTCAAATCCGTGTAATATGAAAAATTCAAGTTCGAATTTCCAAATAAACTTCTCCCCCTTTCTATAATCGAAATTTGATTATAAAACCTCTAAGAAAAAGAAGGCGCTCTATTCGGAATTTTTCGTGTCAAAACTCCCCCTTAACATGCGGCATAAACATTGTCCTTCAATCCGGAAAATCCAAAAAATATTCAATTTTTAGCTTCGTTCACGGATCACCTTTGACAAATTTTCTCAAAAATTGGTAGAATTTGTCAATTTCAAAATTCTGCAGTGACCCATTGCGCCCAAAACAGCAAAATATGCAAAACTCTTCCCCTTTTTCAATCCTGGGTAAAAAGTGTCAATTTGCACAAACTGTAGGGACCTGAAATGCACTTTCTTCAATTTTCAGCAAAAATAGTAATTTTTCGAATTTGGGTACCAACTGCCAAACATTTGAAACATTAGGGACTATTTTTGACAATTATGCCTTTTGTTCTCAAATCATACGAAGCATACCCCCAAACATACAAAGCTTCAAATAATTTTCGAAATTGAGTGAAAAGTGTCAAACATTCAAAACTTCTATTAATTTTCAAGGTGTCAAATATTTGAAGGTTCAGGGGTCGAATTCGAAACTTTTTGTCATTTGATCAAATCATACGAAGCTTTCATTAAACATACGAAGGTTTTGAAAATTCGTCAAACTTTCGAAACTTTATGGACCATTTTCGAAACTTTTTATACCCTTCATATGAATTTTCTAATATACCCTTCGTACAAATCCAAAACACCCTTCGTTAGGTTTGACCACCCCTTCGTTAGATTCAATCATTTTTCCTCCGAATCGACATCAAAATCATCCCCCTTTTCGTTAATAAACTATCCCATCTATTCCAAACTAACGAATCTAGATTCCAAGTCTTCGTTATCAGTATCTTCGTGATCAAACCACAATTCAATTAGAGAAAAAAAAACTTCGCTTTTGGCTTAATCCATCTGTTCGTCAGATCTCACAAACTCCAAAATTTCAAAATCAACACCCATTCAATCATATAACTATGGCTTCCCAGTCTATAAAAATCAATAAAACAATATCAACACAAAACTCATTGAGAATCTTCCTAGTTGATATGAACAACCACACATACACCATCATAGTTCGATTTTGCATTCTCTCATCCATGTTTGATTTCGAGAACTTGTTCCAATTTCAAAGGATTTGACCATAAATTCATTATTTCTATTCGGCATCGTGACATCAAAAATAACAATAGATGCAAACTCAAAATCAAGCTTCATGTTACCTCGTTATCAATACACAGTGAAATTGATTCTCAAGAACTTTCTACTTGGACGCAATCAAATACCAGTCAAAACTAGGGTTTCTTCTAAGAAGATAATTTTGACTCCAATGAATTAATCATCAACAATCGAATCAAATACTATCATTCCTTCATCCAAAACTAATCGATTTCAAAGAAATTACTGTCAATTTTGGAACAAATCTCAACTCCAAATTGTGAACATGCAAATCAAAACTAGAATCGACAATTAACACCAATTTTGACTTATCATCGCAAGTCAACAACTATCGCTTTTTGAAATCGAATTTTATGCCAAGCAACAACATCGATAACCGACTGTGATTTCGACTTCAAACAAGTACATGTGATTCCAACTTCAAACAACTTGAATCGTGTATCGATTCAGTAACAATCTCATAATCAAAAGTTAAGTTTGACTGTTAGTCAACTCTTCCCTTGGATCGTTGATCAATTGAACTCATGAAATCAGCTAAATGTCGATATTAAACTCCGATTCACAACTGAATCGATCAAGGAACATGAAAAATGTTTTTACGACCCATTTAGGATTATCTTGTTGGATTAATAAGATACAGATTAAAACAAATCAACGAACGCGGCTTGAAAATTGGATCGATGAACAGGATCAGTTTGAAATTTTGGTTTGGGCTAAAAATGATTAGATGAACAGTAATGAATTATGTTTTGGGCTCAAGATTAAATCAAAACAAAAATCATGTTTGTATTGGGCTCAATCTAAACAAAAATGACTGGATCAACTATGGGGTTGAAACGAATTAGATCCAATGCATCAAATCGATCAAAATTCAAGAACGTAATGCACGAATCAACAAGATTAAGAGAGATCATAGAGAGAGACTCACCAAAAATGCTCCAATTGTGACAAAAGCTGCTAAACCGAGAATCGTTCTTCAAAAATCATCTTAATCTTGAGGACTCGCTCTTATACCAATTGTAGTGACAAAAGAACATGATTTGGCATGCAGAATTAAAGTTTGCACAATTGAACATGATGATTTGGGTGCTAAAACATATATTCGATCATAGTAAATGAGTACAAAAAGGGATATAGTATAGAAGTTCATAAAGATCTCACTCACTAATCACTATGACTATATGTCTCAATCACACCTCTACAAGTGGTATGAACTTACCTTATATAGAGGTGTTTACATGTCTCTCTCTCACTCTCTAATACCCATTAGTCATAAAGCTAATGCACCACATGCAAGTTGGTCTACGAAAGTTAAACCATCTACAAAGTCATACATGAAGAACTTTACACCCCAACACTTTGTCAAAAACAAAATTAATAGTCGTTAAGCCATTAAGCCAACTTTCATTACTCCAAAATAACAACCAAAATATGTTAAGAAAATACTAATAGCTACTTCATAACTACTAACTATCATTAATCCCTAACTTGAATACATTATACTTAACCACAAACATAATAAACAACACAAAGAACATTAATTTATGAGTGAACAACTTCTGTAACACCCAAAACATTCAAAGAATGAACAAATTTCAAGGAAAGATCATAAGCTTCCATTTCATCTATCTTCTTTTACTTCAACTTCTTATTTGTATCTTTTGGATTGACCGACTCCTAGAAGTTATATTTTGTCCCTTGAGTCTTGAAAAAAAATGGTTAAAGAAGGAACATAAAAAGGAAAAGGGCATAGTTTGATGATTTACCATGGACTTAATTAGGGCACACATTGAACCTTCTTTTAGGTTGTCTTTGGTCCAAGATGTCCTAAGACCTAAATCGAGAAGGTAATCCATAATTACACATATTTTCAATTTGAACCTTGTATTACTCTTAAATGTCGTGTAGATATCAATTAGATTTTGAGCTATAATAACCTGTCGTAAATGTATTTTTTGAACACAAATGAAAGTTTACTATTGTTACAAAATATAGTGAAACGTGAATAAAAATAAAACTTCGTTAACTCCTAAATCTTTTCCCTTAAAACAAAAACGGTTTTCACTCTAATAAAATGAACTATTGCAATCATCATATACCTCAAACCACATGTTACATATCTTAGCCTTCCACCGATGAATTGGCGCATTTGGCAACCATCCTTTATCCAGCACTATATCATGTCTGTTAATTTGCCTAGAGGCTCGTCAATCCCTCTTTATAAAAATGTTGTTTTTAAAAAACAAACATTACATAAGTGTAATTCTCATTGAGCCAATTAAATGAAAGTTTACATATATGTTCATTATTGGACACTCAATATGCCAAATATGTTGCCCTATATCTTGACCTTGTCAAACGAAATGTCATGTAACACTCTTCTTGTGCTACTGTACTTATTTGTAGCATTATCAGCATATATTTGCTATACATTAGACAAATATGTTCCAACAAATGCTGACGATCCTTACAATACTTACAATACTTCTGCTTGTAATGGCACCATATCTCCAACTCTCCACTCGTACTGTACTCTTATATATACTTATCTGTACGCCATAACTTTATTCATACCCAAAACAAGAAAAGAAAACCCTAAATTTAAATGATGAAAATGATGAGAAAAAGGAAAGACATCGAGGGAGAAGAGAGAGAAAACAGCGGTAATGGTGAAATCATCTGGGATCACACAAATGGTGGGGCGCTTGTCGGAGGAGCTATTAGGGCACGAAAGAGGTTCGTCGGAGTTCGCCAGCGGCCCTCTGGAAGATGGGTAGCCGAGATTAAGGACACCATACAGCAGATAAGAGTATGGTTAGGCACATTTGATACAGCAGAGGAGGCTGCAAGAGCTTACGACGAAGCCGCCTGTTTGCTCCGGGGAGCCAATACACGTACCAATTTCTGGCCATGTAATCCATCGAACAGATCTCCTGCTCTTTCGTCCAAAATCACTAATCTTCTTCTGCAAAGACTAAGAGCAAGAAATGCCGCCAATCTTTCGAATGGCTCATCAATGGCGGCAATCACACATTCTTTCCAACATCAACAACAGTTTCAAGAGGTAACTCAGGTTCAAGATTCGGATTTCCAACAATTATTTGAAATCCCAGATGCTAACAGTGATTGTTTTATAGAAAGAGAAAGTTATGGTTCTAGTAATATCGTAGGCATTGATCATTCTTTAGGTGTAGATGAGCCGAAAGTGGAGGGAAACGCAGAAAGTACTGATCTGGGTTTGACGGATTTACTATTTGTTGATGATATTGGATCGTATACGGGCTATTCGCCATTTGAGATTGCAGAAGAGATAACAAAACCCATGGGAGACGATAACTACAGCGACAACCCATCCATGCTTAGTGAAGCCATGAAGAGAATGAAATTTGAAAGAAATATTTCGGCCTCTCTTTATGCTTTTAATGGGATATCTGAGTGTTTAAGGATGACGATTGGATCGGGAAGTGATAAGGAAAACCGAAAGCCTGTACAATTAACGAATCTTGCTGTTAAGAATGATAAGGTTTGGGAGGATAACAATGGAGAAAATGATTTAATTAGTATGGAATCGTTTTCGTCTTCGAGTAGCAAGGAAGGAGATGAATCGTTTATTTGGAGTTCTCTTGATCTTCCTTCTCTAGATATGTTCTTTAGTGGGTCAAATTAAAGATTTGATGTTTTTAGCACCCTTTGATAGGTTATACAGATATGATTCATGAGCAACAATAGTGGTGTAACTGTATTCTTTATTTCTTGAATTAATAGCAATCATTCGTTGTTCTAATTTCCTAACAATCATTGTTTCGCCTCTTATATAATTATCAAGGATTATGTTGCGATGTGTAAGAAGAGGTTATACTTTTATACCTGTTTGTTTCAACTAGAATGTTGTTTCATGGTTTAATGTGTGCATATGAATATGTATTGTGGTAGATCTTGATAATTCAGTCAACAATATACAAGTGTTATATTTTATTTTATGATTGTATATTTACAGGATCAAAAAGAAAAACTAGGGGTTATATAAATTTTTTAAAGGTTGTATACTAGAAAAATGCTTATTTCTAAGGTAAGTTCCGTAATAAAATCGTTAGATAAATTTATACTAAATTCACAATTATTATATTTTGTGATGGATTTCCAATAGATTTGTAATTGATTTCAATGAATTTTCACTAAATTTATATTTGACGAGAAAATTTTACAATTATTGCGTGCGACCATGTGCAACATAGTAGATCTGCCTGTGTATACTTATGCTAACTTTGAATAGATGATTTATACACTGCATGCCTTGGATTTACCGTAGAATATCTAACTAGTCATGTAACCTCCACAAGATTTACAATTAAGATGATTTGTTGGTATGCAAAAAAAAACAGAAACCAAAACAAATTTCTTTAAGAAAGCCAGAAACCAAATTGTCTTGAGAAAAACATGATGTTTCGATTTTCTATATATAAAATCTGGAATAACCAAATTGATTTAACATACTAAGTATGATAGAATTTAAAATAATTAAAATATATTTACAAGTTTCATCGACAAATAAAATAATTAGGTAGCATGTATTTACTCGTATTGTTTTTGGTGGTGATTTCTATCACTAATATTATTGAAGCGTAGTCGGATTAATTTTTGATCAATGTTGCATTGATAAACATCAAACAAGTTAGGTGGTACGAAGTGTACATTTGTTTAAGTTTGTCTTATTTAAAAGTACACTACTATTTAGGGGCGAAGCTCCTGAACCGACGGAGGTCCGATGACATCATCCCTGAAAGCGGGGTCTAAGGGGTGGCAACCCCTAACTGGGTTAATATTTCTTTGTTAAAAATGCATGAAAATCCGAATTTGAGAAAATAAACTCAATTTTATGATCCTAATTCTAGACTCGGTTTTAAGAAGCTAGTGATAGTTTTTAAACAAAAAGTTATTTTCATGTAATTATCATTTTGGCGGTTTTTTGGATAGGAAGTTATGTTTCTATTAATTGATCAATTTTGAATTACCTCGGTACACAACACACAAGACATAACATCTATCATTCTCTGTTTTTTATCTCAAACATTGAGTTTTATCCGATTAAAATTTTTTGAGTGTACCATCGAAAAGCTTTAATTTGAAAGTGTAATTTAAGACTCTCAGTAATCCAGGAATTCTCCATCCCTATTTTCTAATATTTTTTTTAATAAATTATTTGCTTTTAGTTAAAAGTTTTCATAAAAAAAAAAAAAGAACAACTCTTTTTCAAATTAAAAACCAAACTTCTTTTCTAGGTTTAAGTTTTAATCAAAACCAAATCGAATCAAATCAAATCGAATCATATGTTTACTCTTAAATAGCCTAGCTCATATTAATATGTCCTACTCCTAATTCAGAGTTTCCGATGTACTCTTTAATAATCCAAAATTCGTGTTTGCTTATCTACCCTTGAAGTTTCCAAAGTTGCCAAAATATTGTGTTATATGGAATTGTAACCCTCCAATGCAAACATACTAGGTAAGAAGACATTTTGCTTTGAAATTTGTTTGTTACAAAAATTTAAAACTTTCATCAATGACGTATCTGTATGGTGTACGACGTGGGCGACCACACAGATCCAATTGCGTTCTACATACATGTATATATAAGTTTAAATTTCATGTATCCATGTCAGACTATATATTGTATTATTTGTAACATCGTGATTTTTCACCTCATTTTTTTAAAACATCAATTAACATAATAATGCAACGAACGTCTTATTTTTCGTTTATTTCAAAATATCACCAACATTACTAAAACATCCAAATACAACCACATCACTATATAAGTTTGTGAAAACCATAAGCAAATAAAAACTTAAAACATATCCAATATGGTATCATACTAAGGTAACATCTAAGATATAACTACCCTAAGTCCCCATCCTCACCAAGTCATCAATCAAGTTACACATTCCCATGTAACGCGAAAGCAACAAGCAAAGAAACAAGTGCAAAAGGTATGGAAACAAATATACTTCATACAACACAATTAGTCATATGTTTAGTCATGCAATCCATTGCTACCAATCAACATACATAGTGTAACATCCCAATGTCAAGGTAATTTCAATTTCAAACCTATGCTTGAATAATATTGTATTTTAGTCCTTGGATTGAAAAGAATTGCAAAATGCCTCATAGTGGCAATATGATAATTTTTTCTATGTGTAGTACATTGAGCGTATGTTGTGTATGCTAGGCGTACTAAGGTGTGCCCTAGTACGTTGGGCGTACACCTCGTACGTGGAGCGTACGTAAAAAAGTGCAAACCCTAAATATTAGGGGTTGGTCTATATATAAACCCCATTATTGCCTCATGTCTCATTTCTTCATCAGCCCCCTACGTAAAAAAATGACCCCAAGAAAACCCTAAGTGAGAAGAGTGCATTTTGAGCCCATTTTAGTGTTTTGGAAGTGTTCTTGAAGAAGAAGAAGGTGGCGAGAAGAGATTGGAGCTTGGAAGCATCTTGGATCTGAGATTTCCTTCTTGTTAGCAACCTCCAAGAGGTATAAGGTTAACAATTTGATCACTCCATCTTGTAGATCTTGACATTTCTTCCTTTAAGACACCTTTTTCCCAAATATGGTGATTCTTGAGAATGGCATGTTCTTGACCCAATAAGTCATCCTTTCAGACCTTATGAGGGGTCTTAAGTCATAAAAATGTGGTATTGATGGTTAGCTTTCCTCCATGCATGCTATAGAAGGTCTTAATGCATTAAGATGTTGAGATTTTGTGTTTTAAGCACTTAATGGACATGCAATGTCATAAAGTTCAAAACGTTAGGATTCTTGAGGCTATTTTGGCTTAGATCTAACTTTGGACATGAAGATTTTTATTATTAAGATCTTAATGGGGAAAGGGCTGAACACGGCACGTACGTTTGGCATACCAAGTGGTACGCTACATGTACGTAGTCAACGTCCCGTAAGTTCCTCAAACAGCGAGGACCCCCTACGTATAGAAGAGTATGTTCGGTTTTGAGCAATATAACACTCATATGGTGCACATACAACCTTAGATGCTTCAGATCTATGTTTTCTCTAATTATACATGCATATTTTCAATTTTTCCAAAGCATACATCCTAACTAGCATACAAATTAACATATGAACAATACAACTAGCTGAATGACTTACCTATTAAAAGGACTTGTAGTTCTTGACCTTTGAAAGCTTGAGCACCTCAAGTGTGATGCCTCTAATGGTTCACAAACACTAATATGCAAGATGAGACTTGAGAGAATTAGTTACTTAGCATAAAATCAATATCAAACTTCTTAGAATGATGGTACCATTATAACCGATTTTGGTTCTAGGGGTGTGCTTTTATAGTGTAGCAAATGTTAGGGTTACACCTTGTAAACCCTGATGACCTTTCATATTACTTAGGCTCCATGGGTCAAAACTCCATGGACTATCCACAGACTATCTCATTATTTTAGCTCATCCTAAATAACCATGGATCATTATCCCACACTATAAGAATCATAGATTTACACAATCAATCCCCACATATTTAATTAGTATCTTTTGATCACAAAATTAATTCCAAATTAATTCTTGATCAATACTAATTAAATAATATGATTTCATATTAATATATTATACTTATAATATATTAATAAATCATAAATAACCTTATTCTCAAAAGTCCATCCTATCAAATTGCACTGGTGAAAGCAACCCAAAATGATCATGCTACAATCGGGTCAAGTACATCCTAGTTATAGTTATGGGCTTAGACACCAAATCCAACAGTCTCCCACTTGGATAAGTCTAATAACTATAGTTGCCAATGCGACTTCAGGATCCGACTTAGAAATTGTATCTTTCAAAAGTTGTTGTCGAACTCTGACCTAGTTAGTGACACGTTCTTAAGATAAAGGATCATATATTCTTCTGTTCTCAAGATATCTATGCCGAAAAATACATGGAACATAGTCATACTTATTGTCCTGCAATTTGTTTCCCGATTTCTGATCCGTCTGACATAGAACATAACTGAACACATCAATTTAGTTCTGACCGGGCCCGACACATAGTCAAAACAGAATCATCGAGGGGCCCATATATCGCTTTTAATCCTTTTAGGATAAAAGGAAAAGATAAACTTCGACATTATATGCTTGTATTAACTACTCATCAAATCATACACAACGAGATGTTTTATAACATCAAGTTACCGATGCGTTTTCATGCCATCAATGCCCAACCAAGTCAAAGTCAAAAACTCATATATCTTTGTTTGAAGATTATATGATATTATCGTCTCACAACTACTCGTGATAAGTTCCGTGAAGTAATTCAGGTGAGCACGGGTTAAATCCAATACTTAAATCTTATTTCAGGAGTACTCATGAATGGTGTAGCAAACTTTTGCTATGTCTAACGCCTTAGACAATCTACAAGCCAACTCATGAAACTCTAGTCTCATTACCTATTTCCAAAATACGATTGACTATGGATCGTTTGAATAATCTTATTATTCTGGAATTCAAATCATGCAAAGTGAAACAATATTAAATAGTTGACACATGACAGTAACTTTACTTATAAATAAAAGTCCATTTATTTAATCATCAAATATCATTTACAATTTAGCTGTTATAAGTTTCTATGTATCTAACCACTAAAACTAATATCTTCCATTAGCCCAATTCCCCTTGCATGCTACAAGTGCTTAACCCTAGTCAATCCCTTCGTAAGGGGATCTGTTGGGTTGTCCTTTGACGATATCCCCTTGTGACAACCCAAAGTTATTCCGTTACATTACCCTATTACCGTTAACGGAATATCCCACTGTATAAAAGTTCCGTTAATTAGAGGTCGCCAATTAAATAAATATTTCATTTATTTATGTCGTTAAGTCGTGATAAGAGAAATAAAAACTCATAATACACATTTCCATTTAAATGGAAAAGTTAGTTTTATTATCACGACCACTAAAACGGGAGCGACCAAAAGCCCCGTTAAACGACAGTATCGGGTAGAATATCACTGAGCTCCAACTCCCACACATATATAAGGGGGAGTAAACTCCATTTGAGCCTTTTCCACCCTCTCTCTCTATACTCTCTCTCTCTCTCTAGACTCGTTTTTTACCCAAATCCGCAACCAAACGCTTCCAAATCGTAAGTCCACTTACCCTAGCTTGTTCTAAACATTATGACTCGTGATTATAGCTTAAAATTCGACCATTTAAGCTGTTGAAAAGGAGTTCACGGCCTAAGATCCTCCTTAGGGCGTAAACACCTTAATTGAGGCCAAAAAGACCCAAACTTGTCCCTAAAAGCTTGGAAATAAATTGAGGATTTAGCCTAGGAGTGTTTGCTCATTTAAAACAATCAATTTAGGGCACAAAAGAGAGTTTACGGCCCAAGCACATGCTTAGGCCGTAAACACCTCTAAACCTTGTCAAAATGCCCCAAACACACTCCTAAAACACCCTTGGACTTAATACATAAATTAGGGGCTTATCATTTCGGGTTTAGATCATCCAAACACAATAAAATGAAGGGGTAAAAGGATTTTATAGCCCAGGCATGTACCAAGGCCATAAACACCCCCAAACATGCCCAAATGATAGTTTTAATTCCCCCAAATGGCCTCACACTTCATTATAAATTACTAGGAGGATATTAGGGGCTTGAAACTTCAATAAACTCAAGGAATGAGAGTTCACGGCCGTCAACTCCCTTAGGGATGGTTCATGGGCTGTAAACTCCCTAAAGATGCCCTTAAAGACCTTAAACTCATTTATACTATATAGTTTTGGACCTAGAATAATTCTATGAACAAGTTAGAAGCCTTAAAACGCACTAGAACCTCTCACCATGAGTTTACGGCCGTAAAATCATGGTGAGATGTCCCTGGGCCGTAAACTAAGCTTTGAGAGTTTACTCTCGGAGAGTAAACTCCATTCCTAAGCCATACACACCTTTAGACGCTACCCGGGACACCCCAAACACTTAACCAAAGTGTTTTCCGCTCCTTTGAGTGCGTATACGTGTTTAATTAGTATTAAATATACTAATTGTATGTGAACATATGTTATCATATGTTAAATAGGTCATTGAGTGTGTTCGAGTCTTTACGTGACACCGAACACCCAACTGGCACCTCCGTCGGACCTACTTACACCAGGTGAGTTCATACCCCTGAATGAACCTTTTAAATGTTTTTACATGTTTTATAGGGGGGGGAATACAAGTTAACCATGGCAGTTATCATATCAATCACATGTGATTGGTAACCCGCATGCACGAGATTTTACCACACTGTACATTGTTTTTACCGAGTAGGATACTATAATGGTTTTCAAAAAGGTTTTCAATTGTTTCAAAACTCTTACTTGTACTGTTGTATCTAAAATCATTTCAAACTGGTTTATAAAGGTTACAAAGATTTCTACAGGTCTTCAAACTTATTTTACCAAAGAATACCAAAATGTGATTTTCCTAAGTATAAAGGTTTTCCAAGGTTTTCGTCAAATTTCTCTTTCACGTCGTATCCTTATACTTGTTAGTTACCGCTGCTTCGCTTTCACTTATTGTAAACTCCTACTTGATAACGCTTTCACTTCCTGATATGCTTATACCTGTTATTGCCTCTATTTCGCTTATACTTGTAGTCACTTATACTTGTTAGACGCTTCTACTTCATCAGTTGTCGTTTCCACTTCGTGATACACTTATACTTGGTACACTTATACTTCACGATTCGGTTATCCCACGCTGTACGATTTCACACCACGATTCGATTATCCCACCCTATTTATTTACACTTTATGATTCAGTTATTCCACACTGTACGTTATACATCATGATGCATTTCCACTTGTTACACACTCAATCATAGTTAGATGTATGTCTGTGCTTGTATAGGTGCATATAAATAATGATTGAAGGACTTAGGAAGGTTTGTCCGCCCTATTTCCTTTTCTTCATTGAGATGTGGTCTGGTGGGATCGGATGGCCGTCCGAAGGTCGTTGCTTCATTTGTTGTATGTTATGTATACGAGCATAGACATATAGGTTTACATTAGTCAGTTCAGTTATGAGTCTCTACCTCTAGTTCAACACTTATATCGGAAACACACCACCCACTATTTGGGATGCATCTTCGGGACGCGGCCTTATCCATCGTCTAGTTGGTAACCAGAGTCTCCTGTAGGGAGAGTGGACATTGTGTGTATAGATCTATACGGGATTGACACCCCCGCACCCTGACTGCTAGCTACAGTCCACGGCCCACCAAGCCAAGGGGTGACAAATGTCATATTTTTTAGACGCTTGTAGGGCGTCAAGTACTCTAGTATCGGTTAGTATGGTTACGAGTATCCTAGGTTTCCTTATAATTCATGGCCTTAAGGTAACGGTATTTCATCGACAATTTACATTGTATGTTGGTAACTCATTTTCAGAGTCACACTGTTTTGACCTTGCAAGATGTATCTTTCATTTGATATTGTATGCGGTCTGTATTCTCTGTTTTGGCCTTGCAAGATGTATCTTTCATTTGATACTGTCTGCGGACTGTATTCTCTGTTTTGACCTTGCAAGATGTATCCTTCATTTGAAATTGTCTGCGGTCCGTATTCTCTGTTTTGACCTTGCAAGATGTATCTTTCATTTGATACTGTCTGCGGTCTATATTCACTGTTTTAGACCTTACCAGCTGTACCTTTCATTTGGTACCTTCTGGGGTCTGTGTCTCCATTTGTTAGACGGAACCAGGCGTGTCGTTCATTCGATACTCTCCTGGAGTCTATGATTCCTTTGCCTTAGTCAGCAGTCCTCACTACTGAGGCATATGTTATTTCCCTGACTTCTCTTGCTTCCTTTAATAATCAAATTCAGTATTTTGACAATGATAGCGATTAAGGGAAAACTACTTTTTACCACATAACTCCGTCCAGTCTTGGTAGAAGGCTGCTTTTATTAAAGAAAATATAGGATTTTCTGGAAAGAACTCTAATACACTGTAAACTCTTAAACTACTACATTATAAAGTTATTTGAATAAAATGTCACTAATTACTTATGAACTCACCAACATTTGTAAAAATGTTGATACTCGCTTTTCAAATAACTTGTATTCTCAGGTTAGCATTAGACAGGTACATCCCCGGAGTTGTTGATGAAGATAGCTTAGTACCATGTTTTTCTTATTACATTTGTCCGTATTACTTTGATACCCTGTTATGTAAACTATGTAAAACTATTACTATTAATGCAATGTATTGTTGTACTTTGATTACTATAATGCATGTGTTGTGATACTTGACTTGATGTCATCCACCCCATAACGTTTCCGCCGTTCCGGTTTTGGGGTGTGACACCCCTTTACCACGAGGTGTCCTTCTTTTACTTGATGTCTTATGAAGTGGTACTTTCTATCAATATGCCTGAATCTACCATGATCTCTCGGATTCTTGGTTAAGGCAACCGCCCCTTCATTATCGCAAAAAATCTCCATAGGCTCCTTTATGGATGGTATGACTCCAAGGTCTCCGATGAAGTTTTTCAACCATATCGCCTCCTTCGATGCTTCGCTTGCTGTGATGTACTCTGATTCACACGTTGAATCAACTATAGTTTCTTGCTTGGAAATTTTCCATGTTACTGCTCCTCCATTCAGGGTAAACACCCAGCCCGACTGAGGGCGGAAATTAACTCTGTTGGTTTAAAAGTTGGCATCGCTATACCCTATTACTCTCAAGTCATTACACCCACCGAGAGTGAGGACCCTGTCCTTAGTCCTCCGCATGTACTTAAGAATGTTCTTAACCGCAGTCTAATGAGCTTTAATAGGATTCCCTTGATATCTGCTGACCATGCTTAAAGAAAAGGTCACATTAGGGCGAGTACAAGTCATAGCATACATGATCGAGCCAACTGCGGAAGCATATGGTATTCGACTCATCTCTGCTATCTCAGCCTCTATACTCGGACTCTGAGTCTTACTCAGTTTATTATTGCCTTGGATGGGTAAGTCACCTTTCTTGGAGTTCTCCATGCTGAAACGCTTCAACACCTTGTCCAAGTAGGTACTTTGACTAAGTCCTATTACTCTTTTACTCCTATTTCTCAATATCATTATCTCTAGGATGTAACCAGCTTCCCCAAGGTCCTTCATAGCGAAACACTTCCCAAGGCAGGACTTAACCTCCTGCAAGGTTAGGATGTTATTTCCTATGAGCAGTATGTCCACAATATACAATACCAGAAAGCTCACTATACTACCACTAGCTTTGACATATACACATGACTCAACCTCGTTTCTCAAAAATCCAAACTTTTTGACTTTCTCATCAAAACAAAGATTCCATCTGCGAGATGCTTGTTTTAATCCATAAATAGATTTCTCAATCTTACACACTCTATTGGGGTACTTTGCATTAATTAAACCCTCTGGCTGACTCGTGTAAACATCTTCAACCAACTTTCCAATAAGGAAAGTGGTTTTGACATCCATTTGCCATATTTCATAATCATGAAATGCAGCTACGGCTAGCATAACCCTTGTATATTTAATCTTTGCTACTGGTGAGAAGATCTCATCATAGTCAACTCCATGAGTTTGAGTAAAGCCCTTCACAACCAGTCGTGCCTTATATGTGTGTACTTTCCCATCCATGTTGGTCTTCTTCTTGAAGATCCATTTACACCAAAGTGTCTTACGACCCAGTACATTGTCAACCAAGTTCCAAACTTGATTTTCATACATGGACTAAATCTCATTGTCCATAGCCTCTTTCCATTTTGCAGACTCGGGGCCTGCCTTGGCTTCCTTGTAGTTATTAGGTTCACCCAGATTTTGCAGACTCAGGGCATGCGTTTGCAAACTTGATTGGAGAACTTTGAATATAACTTTTCCTTCTTCAGAACTTCTAATACATCTCGCATGTGCTTGCCATGCTCCTGCTGGATCTTTGAGTAAATCAGAATGTTATTTATGAACACTATTATGGATTTATCGAGGAATGGTTTATAATCCCTATACATCTAATCCATAAACGCTGATGGAGATTTGGTTAGTCCAAATGACATAAACAAGAACTCATAGTGTCCGTATCTTGTTCTGAATGTGGTCCCCTCAATATCTTGCTCTCTTACCTTCAGCTGGTGATATCCTGATCTAAGATTGATCTTTGAGAAATATCTCGAACCTTGCAGCTAATCGAACATGTCATCAATCATTGGTAATGTATACTTGTTTTTCACCGTTTCCTTGTTCAACTCTCTATAGTCTATGCATATCCTCATGCTTCCATCCTTCTTTTTTACGAATAACACCGGCACTCCCCAAGGTGATAAATTAGGTTTAATGAAACCGTTGTCCAACAACTCTGTATCGCTTGGTTTATGTGTTATTCAATTTTTAGCATTTTTATACTTTTGGGATGGAACTCGACGAGTTGGGGAGTTCCAAATCGTCGAGTAGAGATCATTTTAGACGTGGAATGAAGGGTCTACTCGACGAGTTGGAAGGCCCCAAGAGTTTGTACCCTATTTAAAGGCCTTAAGCCTCACTTGTAGCCTCCCTTATCACCCCCCTTTGTCCAGAGAACACCCTAAATCATGTTTCATCTCCCATTTTGAGTGTGTGAGGGCTTAAGGAGTGCCTTTTTGTTGTTTATGTAAAGAAGCTTGAAGTGATTGTGCATAGCCGAAAGGAGAGGATGTAGATCCGGTTTTTTCTCTACTGTAGTAACCATTTTAAGGTATAAAGCTGAAAACTTGACCTTTCATTGTTTATATCTTCTGCTATGAAAGTTTATGGCCATTATTAGCCTAGTTTGGTTGGTTTAAGCATGATATGAATATATGGCTTTAGATACGGACATCTCAGGGCCTTTGGGGACTTAAAATTGCCAAATTTATCACGTCTTGGCCCTTGTTCATGCTCTAAGTCCCTTGACAAGCTTTGATTAAGTGTTTTTGGCCTTTGATGCCTTGCATGGATGTAAAGTTAGCAACTTTACATGGTATCTTAACCCTAAGGGGATGGATCCGTAGTTTGGGGTTTAGAATCGACTGGAAAGGGGTTGTATATATTGAGACAGGGGAAACTCGACGAGTCGCCGTGGCAACTCGACGAGTTGGGTTGGTTTTTCCCGCTTTCTGGATACTGAGCAAACTCAGCGAGCCGATGAGATAAATCGACAAGTTAGCTTGGATTTTTCCTAGTTTTTTTAATAATGAAGGAACTCAATGAGTTGCTAGATGCACTCGATGAGTTAGATCAACATGGACTATTGACCTTGATTGTTGAATGTTGACTTTGACCTTTGACTTTAGGCAATTTAGTCCCAAGGGGTGCTTGGAGTAAAACAAATTATAATGAAGGATATTATAGGGTTAGAGTAAGGGTTGTAAGGGGTTGGGGCCCAATTTGGAAATTTAGGCCATTGATGGATATGGACATTATAGTGTTGGGCCTTTGCACCATACTGGGCCCAAGGTAGAATGGTCATTTTACACCATATATGGATTAATTATTATAGTATGGAACTCAATTCCTAATTGGGTACACTGATTGGTATTGACAGCTCGGGAATTCAGTGGGGTAGCAACTAAGGATGTCATTCGGGAAGCTTCTACATTCAAGGTGAGTCTCCTCACCATACCAATGGGTCAAAGGTACCAAGGTCGGATCATTTTGTGATATGTGGTACAATAGTTTATGTAGTGATATGTAGTATACTAGTTGCTTATAAGTTTTTGTGATATGCTAATTGTCTTTGTGATACTTGCATGGAAGACCCCGGGAGGAGCCTGTGGCACTTAGATGTCAAACCATGTGGGGGAGCCTATGTCATTCCAGGTATAGACGATGGGGGTTTCCATGACAATTGGTTATAAGATCATGTCGGGTAGCCCATGGCATTCTTGGTAAAGACCATGGGGGTGCCCATGACACTTGGTTATAAGACCATGTGGGGGTGACGATGACATTCTAGGTAAAGACCATGGGGGTTCCCATGACACTTGGTTATAAGACCATGTGGGGGTGCCCATGGCATTCCAAGTAAGACCATGGGGTGCCCATGACATATAGGTGTAAGACCACGTGGGGTGCCCATGGCATCCTGGAGTAAGACCCTGTATGGTGTACATGGCATCCCTATATGTTTATATGCAAGGATTATGTGATTGATATGGTTTAGGTAGCTAATAGAGCTAATATGGATTATGTGGCTATGTGGATTGTGTTGGTTATGCTCTGGGGAACTCACTAAGCTTTGTTCTTACAATTTTGTTTAGGGTTTTAGGTACCATCGAGTTGGAAAGGAAGGGTTTGGCTTGATCGCAGCGCACACACCCGTGTTTTCCACATAATGTGATTTTGGGAAGTAACTACGATAAATGTTTTAATTAATTAATGTTTTTGAATGGTTGGTTTATGTAAATATTGTATTTGACTATAATAAAATTGAAAATTTTACCCTTGATTTTTGGATCGTTTCAAACTCCTAAAGTTGCATCATAAGCTCTTTCATCTCTGTTGGTGCTAACCGGTACGGTGCTTTCACTATTGGTGTCGATCCTGGCAACAAGTATATTCGAAACTCCACTTGTCTATCATGGAGAAATCTAGGAAGATATTCAGGAAAGACTTTCGGATAGTCACACATCACTGGTATTATTTGTATCTCCTTCTTCCCCTTCTTTGCATCTATCACAAATGCCAAGAATGATGTGCATCATTTAGACAAAAAATTTATGGCTTTCATCAAGGAAATGATTCCAGAATTCACTCTACATTTGTCCTCGTACACCATAAATGACTCTCTTCCAAGTGGGTTTACTCTCACCATCTTCTTATTGCATAAAATATCAGCATCATTTACACTAAGCCAATCCATTCCCAGCACGATGTTGAAACCATTCAACTCAATGGGCAACAACTCCTCGTTGAATTTATTCTCATTCAAGTCGATTACGATATTTTTAATGCAATCACTAACAGGTATGAATTTTCCACTGCTAACTTCTACAACTAGAGCATTATCAAGTTTATCTACAGGTAATGCTAGTCTTCCACCAAACTTATGTGATATAAAGGAGTCATTTGCTCCAAGGTCAAAAAATATATTGGCGGGAATTCCATTTACAAGAATGCTACCTAAAGCGACATATGCTACATCCCTTACTGCTTCTAGGGTCATCTGGAATGCTCTTGCCTTTGGCCTCGGTGGAATGTTAGGCCTTGCCGCCTCTTTCTTCCTTGGGAAATCCTTAGCAATATGCCCTTCTTCATTGTATCCGTAACACACCCTCTTACTAGTTGTACACTCATTAGCGTAATGCCCAGTCTTTTCCACACTTGTAACAAGTCACTTCTACATCACATTTTCCAAAGTGCTTTTTTGCACTTCTTATTTCCTCAATTTGCTCAGTCCGTTACGAGTCCTTATCATGACATTTTATACACCAAAGCAGGCGTTTGGTGTACCGGTACGAGAATATAGATAGAGGAAGGTTTAGAAATGTATTCCTCCTTATTACTCCAAAAAGTTATATGTCAGTTCTAATATCATAGTCGAACGTTTAGAAATCTGAACACATAAGGTTTACAGATCCGGTCGGCAACAGACCATAGATCCGTTCAAACAATAGCATATAAGACATCTTTTATAACAATAACATAAATCATTAAGCACATATAAGCAATTTAGTCATATTTCCTAAAATAAGCTAGTGCTCGTGTTTCAAATATAGTAGATACTCATCTCACAATCATCGCTTAACACTCTAAGTTTAAGTCTAGAAATCCTACAAATCCCTAATTCGCTTAAACTAACTGTGACATCCCAATTTCATGGCCAGAAAAGACCGATTTGTTTATACTTTATTTGAAAATCAGAGTATCCTTTTAAATAAATATGTTGCGGAATTTTTTCCCAAATGAATTATCAAAGTGTTTATGAAGAAATGCGTTTTTATTACATTTAAAACGTTAGGATGTCATTGTCAATACAGTACATAATCATAAACAGAAATAGTACATGCCTTAGAACATCCTGTTGGATTAGGTGTCTAAGCCCGTAACTATAATTGGTATATATTTAAATTGATAGTAGGACAATCCTTTTGGGTTGTCTTCAAACCTGACAATTGAATAGGATGGCTTTTAGAGAGAGAAGATTGATTTATTAATTTATTACTTGGATAATAAATTAATTAGAAATCAAAATAAATTAATTTATTAATGTATTATGAAAATAATATATTAATTAGAAATCATATTATTTAATTAATATTTAATCAGAAATTAATTTGTAATTAATTTTGGGATTAAATGAATTAATTAAAAGTACATGGGGCTAAAGGTGACAATGTTCAACAGTTGAGTATTGGGCAACTCTAGATCCTCCCTATAGTAGGGGGAATGAATTTTAGATGCTCCTAGGTTTCCCTTAGGCTACACCACATGGTACTATTTACACGACTACTTCATAGATCCCCATTCATGATCCCTTTCATTTCCATCTTCTTTGTCAGGGATCATATGGAACGCTCTTGCCTTCGGTTTCGGTCGAATGTTTGGTCTTGCCGCCTCTTTTTTCTTCAGGCAATCCTTAGCAATGTGCCCTTCTTCACAGCATTCATAACACACCCTTTGCTGGCGGTGCACTCGTTGATGTATTGTCCTCTCTTCCCACACTTGTAGCAAGTCACTTCCTCACTACATTTCCCGATGTGCTTCTTCTTACACTTCTCGCACCATTTCACTTTGTTTCCTCCTCCGCTAAACTCCTTTGAACCATACTTGATCTTCTTATTGGGCCTTGTAGACCCCTCAAACTTCCTATGTTTGACAACCTTAATCTTGTTGGCAGCTCTTCCCTTAATCATATCCTTCCCAGACTTGGCAGCCCAGATAGTTGCTTCTAGAGTAGGTGTCTGACGCACTGGCACCGCGTACTCCCATGGAAGTCCCTTTGCGTACTTGTCAATTTTCATCAGCTCATCCTGAACAAGACGCAAGGCGAACTCCATCTTCTCTGTGAAGTTGTTAGTGTATTCATCAATTGACATGCTTCTTTTCTTCAAGGTCAGGAACTTGTTCTCTAGCTCAAGCAGGTTTTGGGCTGAGCAGTACTTGCGTTTGAACTGCACCAAAAACTCTGCCCATGTCAGTTTTAGGGGCTCATTGGAGCTTAGAGTCTTCCCCAGGGTATTCCACCAGCGCACAACACATCCTCGGAATTGACGTACTGTAAAGGTGGTATGTAACTTGCCTTTGCAACCACACGTCATGAAAGCTAACTCCATCTTCGAGATCCAATCCATGACTCCGATCGGATCTTCCTTTCCAGTGATAGTCGATGGCTTGCAAGTCAAAAAATCCTTGTATTTGCATCCATTCCTCTCAACTCCATCATACAGGTTGTTTTGTCAAACTATTGGTGGGTTGGCTTGACCAACGGTCCCACTATAGTTCCTTCCTTCTGACTGCCCATCGTTCAATTCGTTCTGTTCAACTGGCATTATAGGTTCGTCCCTATTTTTCATGCAACATTTGCCTCATCTCTTCCCGGTGTTCAGCCAACACAAGTGGTTGATTCTTGTTCCCATTTGTATTCTCGGCTCCACTACGGGTTCTTTCCAAATCGGTATATATACCAAATCAAACGTTCGGTGTGCAATGACGAGAATTAAGATAGGAAAGATTTTATTTACGATCGACATGTAATTCTTCCTATTTCTCCGAAAAGTTATATGTTAGTTCTAATACCGTAATTAAACGTTTAGAAATTTGAACACATAAAGTTTCTAGATCCGGTCGGCAACAGACCATACATACGATCAGACAATGCATATCATAAATAATTTAGCACATAAAAGCATGTTAGGCATTTTCCCTAACTTAGCTAGTGTTTGTGTCTATTCAGGTGCTTTACCTAAGTTTTATTAGACACACTCCTTACAATCCTACCTTAGCATTCTAAGTGTAAGTCTAGAAATAAATCTATATTCCTAGTTCGCTTAAACTAACACTCTGATACCAACTCTGACATCCCCATTTTCACGACCAGAAAAGACCAATTTTGTTTATGTTTTATAAAAATCAGAGTACCTCTTTTAATAAAAATGTTGCGGAATTTGTTCCCAGTAAAACATAATAAATACGTTATCAAAGCATTTCCGAAGAAAAGTATTTTTATTCTTTTTAAAACATTTGGGATGTCATCGTCAATACATAAACATAAGCATAAACAGAACTTACATTCATTATCACTAGTGATTTATATCTCCTTAATCTCTTAGTGTAATGTGACTTCATATCAACACCTGTGATATAAATAAATTGATGGGTCAGGTTGGGAAACCTGATGAGTACATAGGGTTTTCAACCCACAATAAATAAGTTTATTAACTTTATCAAACCAAACAAACTCGATTACCTGTTCTCGTTATCCTCACTTTACGTCCCAAAAACATCTAACACAAGGGACCTAATCTAAGGGGCTTTCATCTGGGTGACAACACATGCTTCAGGGGTTCCTCAATAATTCATGTCAAATAAGGCAACCATGTGGGAGGATGGAGTACTACTGGTGAGCACACAATTCAAATAAACACCTATAGGTTGCGAACCTGTTATTGTTCCACTGGACTGTCTAGAATAGTTTCTGGTCGTCATCTATACTCCGCTAGATGACTGGATCATCAATAACATCTATATCGAGGCCTCTCATTATTTTATTTGGTCACATAGCAACTATTACATCTACCCATGTTTTACCCAACAAGTTTTGTAGATATAAAATACATATACAATTTAAATCATTTAAAGCGTGTATAAAAATATTTCACCCAGCATAGACAACAAGTATTCAGACAATATGCACACACAGAACGTAATTTATATTAAATACTTCATATCTATGTGTAAGATGAAAGGGACCATGCACTCACTTGAAAGGTGATGATTCCGAACTCAGACAACGCTTCGCTTCTTAATTAAAAATAATTTCCTTCGAAGAAACCTAGTATTATTACCACTAGAGTTTAGTCTATTATTCATAAGAGACTAATTAATAGTCTATCTATTATTACTATTATATAAGCGTTAAACAATACTTATATAACCCATAATAATAGCCCAAGTACTTATTATAAGTTCCTAATGACGTTATTATAATTAAATAAAAGCTATATTAAAAATAGCGTAGGCGTAGCTCACTTACAGCGGGTTTTATAGAAAACCTGGCTTTGCTTGAAGCAACGTTCCCAAGCTGAAAATCTCTTCTTCTCAGAGTCGTCGAGCACTTTGGGGCTTCCTCCTCGTGCTAGGGAGGTTCCCTAGGCTTTTCGGGGGGTTTTGGGGCTAGAGAGAGGTTCTAGAGAGAGAGTAAAGAGAAGAAAGAATGAGAAATGTGTGAAGAAAATGAGGGTGAGAGAGGCTATATTTATAGGGTGAAAAAAGACTAAACTTGGTGCCACATGTCACCATCTAGTGGCAAGACTTGAGGAGAAAGCAATGGTCAAGATTGTGCCACATCACACATTTTCAAACAGCACACTTCCGACTTCTAAAATCTGTAACTTTCACATACGACCTCCGTTTTTGACGTTCTTTATATCCATGCGTAGGTAAAAATAATATATACAACTTTCATTTTGACTCCGTCAGATAATTCTCGACCGATCTTAAATTTAACAGTACGAGGAGATTATACTGTTAAATGTCCGCGTAAAATTCATAACTTCTACATACGGACTCTGTTTTCGTCTGTCTTTTTATCAATGAGGTGCTATTAATGAGATATTCAACTTTCATTTAGGTCGCGTAGGCCAAAAACCGCTCGAACTAAAAATTCGAGTTTCGGGTCGTGCACTACTACGCCAAATGTTAGAAAATTCACAACTTCCTCATACGAAGTCAGATTTTAGCGTTCTTTTTATGGACGCTCTTAGTTTAATATATTCTACAACTTTTGTTTCAATTACTAAGGCTAAAAATTCCTCCATTGTAAATTCACTATTTACGTCTCCCGGTGTCGCGCCGGTTTTGCGGTAAAACTTCGATGGACCATAACTTCTTTGTTATGACTCGGATTTCAACGTTCTTTATATGTACGGAAACCTTGAGACGTATTCTACAACTTGGTTAAGATTATTATTCTAAATAATCTTTTGTCAAAAAGTCATTTTCGACCCCTATTATCTCTAAATTGACTAGCCCGGATCTACGGGCATTATAGATGGGCAGTCAGAAGGAGGTAACTATAGTGGGACGGTTGGTCAAGGCAACCCACCGATAGTTAGATGAAACAATCAGGATGGAGGAAATGACGAACATGGATGCAAGTACAAGGACTTCATGGCATCCAAACCCCCGAGTCTTTCTGGAACCCCATCACCGGTGGAAATTATGGATTGGATCTCCGAGATGGAGACAATGTTTGAGATTTGCGAGTGTAGCAACAAAAAAAAGTCCGCCCTTGAGGTCATTCTGTTAAATTCTGGAGTATTGAGCTGGTGGAAGCTACTAGCTAACACGATGCCCAAGGAAGAAGCAAATAAGATGTCTTGGGAAGATTTCCTAGTGCAATTAAAGATGCAGTACTGCTCTGAGCAGGATCTTCTGGAGATCAATAATGAATTCCAAAATCTGAAGATGGGGAGGATGAGTGTTACCAAGTATGCTGCAAGTTTTACGAAGAAGATGAAGCTCGTTCCTTATCTAGTTCCAACTGAGCTCTTCAAGGTCAACAAGTTTTCCCACGGATTACCAGCGGACTTTGGTCCAATGGTCAAGCAAATAACCACTTAGAAAACCGCCATCTGGGCTGATAAGAATGTGGAGACCCAGATAAGAGAGAAGGGTATGGAGAGAGCTGAAGTTGGTGAGAAAATGAAGCATGAAGGATCTTCAAAGTCCAACAAAGAGAGAAAATTCCCAAAGGAAGTGAAGCAAGATGGTGTGAGAAGTGCAAAAAGAATCACTTCAGAAGATGCGATGGACAAGTGACGTGCTATAAGTGTGGTAGGATCGGTCATTATTCCAGAGATTGTACATTCGACAACAAGAAGTGCTACGAATGTGGAAATGATGGGCATATTTCGAAGAACTGTCCAAACAAGAACGAAGTTGCAAGGCAAAATGTGCCGCTAAAGCCAAAAGCAAGAGCATTCCAAATGATCCTTGACAAAGTTGATGGCAATGCAAGGAATCAGGAGTGAGGATGGATATCCAAGGATCGAGTTATGAAGAAGCCAAGCGGATAGTATCAGGAGGTGTAGACTATTAGATGCATAGTATAGGTTGAACTTGAACACCTATGTAATCGTTTCAAGGAATAATATAAAATCTTCGTTTTGTTATATGATGTGTCAATTTGTTATGTGATTTTTTATGGTTAATTGGAAAACTACGAGACAATACTTGGGACGAGTATGAGTAGGTGTGAAAGGTAGTAGATTCATATACTACCGGAAGCACATGACTCATGCTTGGATCAGGGAAAGTCACAAGGTTACCAAGAAGGTAGTGATTGAATCCGTTTTATTCAAGTATATCGTTACTACTGTTTCGGTAATGACTAACAATATGATTGTTATTCCGACCCTGGTGGTCATATCAAATTGAGTCCGACTACGAAGAGTATGTTAGATGGTTCAGAGAACCAAGTCCGATGTAGCATCTGACTTAAGATCGAAGCTGGAAGGGAAAGACAATCAAAGCGATCAGTAGAGGTATCGCGATAGTTGCTTGTAGCTAGGAACACTATCTTCTAAGATGTGATTATATCATATTAGAACATGAAGGAGGGTATAGTTTGTTCTGGAATTTGACTCTAAGAGACTTCAGTCTAAGCATTGCAACCTACGATGATAGGTCATTAGAATATGACACATCAATCCATTGTAGTAATAAAAGAACTTATCATAAGTTTGTTAAGAAGAAGGAGTCTCCACTAAGAATCGAGATTGTGACTTGTAGGTCATAATTTGGAGTCTAACGTGAGATAGGGGGCAGGTGCAAGATCGAGAACCGCCTGCAGTCAGGGAGTCCAAGAGTTAGATACTCGCTCGAAACAACATAGAAGTTGCGATTATTACCTAGGATGAAGAGATAACGTAAAGATTCATTATACAACCCTATTTCATTGATGATTCCGGGACGTAATCATCCTAAGTGGGAGATAATTGTAACGCCCGTAGATCTGGGCTAGTCACTTTAGAGACAATGAGCGTAAAAAATGACTTTTTGATAGAACATTATATAGAATAAATAATCTTAACCAAGCTATAGTATATCTCACAAAGGTTATGTACATATAAAGAACGCCGAAATCCAAGTTATAATGAATAAGTTATGACTCGTCGAAGTTTTACGGCAAAACCGGCGCGACACCAGAAATCGTAAAAAGTGAATTTACGACAAAATACTTTCTAGCCTTAGAGATATAGACAAAAGTCGTAGTATATGTTAAACTGAGAGCGTGCATAAAAAGAATGTCCAAATCTGACTTCGTATGAGGAAGTTGTGATGTTTCTAAGATTTAGCATAACAGTGCACAACCCGAAATTCGTATTTTAGATCGCTCGATTTTAAGCCAAAAAAATCTAAATTATAAATGAAGATATCGTTAATAGGAGTTAAACGATAAAAAGACAGATGAAAACGGAGCTCGTATGCGAAAGATATGGACGAAGCTTAGTCTCTACTCTTCGAGCACGGCGAATTCGATACAATTTTGTAATTCCGAGATAGAATGCGAATTAGCCAACGGTGTCTAAATGAAAGTTGTAGTACTCATAAATACCAACATGTGTATATAAATAACGTCGAAAACGAAGCTCGTATGCGAAAGATATGGACGAAGCTTAGTCTCTACTTTTCGAGCGCGACGAATTCGAATACAGTTTTGTAAATCTGAGATACATTGAGAATTAGCCGACGGGGTCTAAATGAAAGTGGTAGTACTCGTAAATATCAACGCGTGAATATAAATAACATAGAAAACAGAGCTCGTACGCGGAAGATATAGACGAAGCTTAGATACTACTCTACGATAAAATTTCTATAAATAAAGGATGAATCCTTCATATTTTCTTCACATCATAACCTCTCTTTCTATCTCTAACTTCTCTCTAGCCTCCTTAAACCCCTCCTAAGTATAGGGAACCTCCCTAACACGAGAAGGAAGCCCCGAAGTGCCCGAAGGCTCCGAGATGAAAAGCTTTCGACTCGGAAACGTTGCTCCAGCGAAGCCCGGTTTTTTTTAATAAAAACCCGCTGTAAGTGAGCTACGCCTACACTATTTCTAATATGGATTTTATTTAAATATAGTAATGTTATTAGGACCTTATAATAATAATAATGCTAAGACTAATAATTAGTCACGGTAAATATTAGACTAAAATCTAGTGGTAATAATACTAGGTTTCGTCGAAGGAAATTATATTGTTAAGAAGCGAAGCGTTGTCCGAGTTTCGAATCCTCGCTTTAACAAGTGAGTGCATAGTTACTTTCATCTTACACATAGATATTAATTATTTTATATAAATTACGTGTCATGTGTGAATATTATCTGGATACTTGTTGTGTATGTTGCATGAATGATTTTATACAAATTTTAAATGATTTAAATTATATATTTATTTGATATCTACAAATATGTTGGGATAAAACATGGTAGATGAAATAGTTGATGTATGATGAAATAATATGATGAGGGATAGGTATTCATAGGAAGGTGATGATAATTAGGTGAGGATAGATAGGTGATGATGAATCGGTGATGTAGGATGAAAGATACTATAACATTATCCGAAAATTTGGATATGTAGTCATCTACCAGAGTATAGATGGCGACCACAGACTATCATAGACAACCCCGTGGAAACACCAGCAGGCTCATAACCTGTAGGTGATGAATTACGAGTTCAGGCGATGTTGTAACTATGTATTCATGCGATGATATTTTAACCTCTTACTATGAATTACGAGTTCATGCGATGTTGTAACTACGTATTCTTGCGATGACACCCTAACCCTTGTTGGGCACGTATTGAGGGAGTAATCCTTGAATCAATACTTTTTGTTGAAGATTATTGTGTTGCGTCTTGGGCCCTTATGTTTTACAGCCGGATTGGGCTTGTCAATCCGTGTTTATCTAGAATAGCCTTCTTTTTCTTAGGAAAACTGTTAGGGTTGTATTATAAATATATGCATGCATGTATGCGTATAGTAAGGGTCGTCACTCTCATTGATTATTTGTAAACCCTAAAATCCTCTACAGTTGATGTTCTTTATCGAGCTCTTCTGAGGATTGTTTATTAAATCATTCGACACCTTTTGATCCATTAGCTTGTTCTTAATTGTTTATCTGATTGTTTATCTACCTGTTTCATAGATCTAATCGATCTTCAAGTTTGTTTTAAACTCATCAATTGATATCAGAGCAGGAAGCTGTGTAATCGATACACTTCTTTTCTATGAAAAAGCTTCGATTAGGGTTATTCCGCATTCATTGATATTTATTGAGCCGTCATCTCATAATTGACGTATCTCAATATTTATTGTTTTTGCCCTAATTTGATATATTACAAGTCTGATCTTTGAACAGGTTATTCGATCAATTATGGACGAGTCGCAATCCAATCCCATCAATATTTCAAACAACATTGGATCAACAACGAAGATTCCCATCCTGTACACCCATGATTATGAAGTCTGGGCGAATCACTTTGAAGATTATGTCATAGGATCTGAGGATAATGGATACCTCATCTGGGAAGCAATTATCTCTGGACCGTTTTCTCATTCAGCAACTTCAAGGATTATTAAAACTCAAAAGGAGTATAATGATCTTCTGAAAGATGTTAAAGATGTAGCGCAAGATGAAAAAGTTAAATTTCAGTGCAATATCAAAGCGCTAAGATTGATTAGATTTTCCCTTCAATCTGATACTTTTAGGCTGGTAAGTTCATGCACAACTGCAAAAGAAATATGGGATAGGTTACGTGAATTGTACTCTACAGATGAAGATCTTGAACACTCCATTCAAACCTTACTCCTGTCTGAGTTTGGTGAGTTCAAGCAAGGAGCAGAAGAAACGGTGACTCAAACGTTCGATCGCTTCAATCATCTTCTTAGCAAGATTATCAAACATGACATTGAAAGGAAGCTTATTGAACAGAAGGTTACGTTTTTGAACGGACTCAGGTTTGAGTGGAGAGCAATCGTGTCCACAGTCAAAGCACATGAGCAATTCAAATCCTATTCTTTGGCGAAACTGGTGGGCATCCTAAAATCTCAAGAAAAGATCGTACTGCAGGAGAAAACCGTGGTTTCAAGTCTAGGTTCGTTGGCCCTCCTGTCGAAAAGCAAAGCTGTGATAGAGGACGAAGATCTCAACTTGGATGATTATGATCTCACGTCTGAAGACTACGCTATGATGGTGTCAAACCCTAAGAGATTCATCAAGAAGAGATTCCCCACCAACAGGAACCGAAACTGGCAAGGAAGCTATAGCGCTGAAAAGGTCAAGGATGAACCGAAAGATGAAGAATCAAAGAAGGAACCGAAGGCAGAAGGAGATTCTGGAGTAAGCTGCTATTATTGTGGAGGAAAGAACCATTATGCAAAAGATTGCGTCCTCAAAAAGATGGCAGAAAAGGATGAAGAAAATGATGAAGAAGCTGTGTTGATGAAAAAGCTCGATGAGTTAAGGAAGAAGAAATCTGCTGCTAACCCTTCCATGAATGCTTTAATTGTGCAGGGCTCGGTAGATGATGATGAGTTCGGTGGCATGGAGGTCTGGTCAACCGACTCCGAAGATGATGAAGTAAGGAAGCCTTCACATGGAAAGGCTTATGTAGCGAAAGAAGAAAGTAGTGAAGGAAGATGCTTGATGGTGTCCGACGTTTCTCAGATGAGGGGATACAACACTGATGGTGGAAATGATGACAAGGAACAGCAGAATCTGTGCTTTACTTCTAAACCACTCAGCGTGCAGTTCAGCGAACTTGATGAACTGATCAAGAAGGTACAATCAGTTTTTGTCTCATTTAAAGTCCCACTATGCTCTTATGAAAAGGAATTAAAAAGTGTTAATTCGAGAATCTCTCATCTAGATAGTAGTTTAACTAAAACTCGGGTCACCAATTCTAACCTAACTGATCAATTAAGCAGGGTGTCTTCGAAGAGTGAGGAACGGCGGATGTGGATCGAACTGAAGGAGTCGGAGTTAATCAAAATAAAAGATGAAAACATTTATTTGCAAAGAGACAATTTAAAGCTTTTGAAACAGCGAAATGTTTTTTGTCTAATTGCCAAACGTCTTTATTCTAATATTACTCAGCTTCATTTGAATTGTGAAATAGGGCAAAAGATTCATCGCATGATTTTACCCTTTCTTGAGTTTAAGGAAGATGAAATTGATGTTGATGCTTATAATTGTGAGAGTATTATTTCGTCTGAGGATGTTAATCCAACATTTTTGTATGGACTGGACAAAATAGAATCTTTCATAAAATCCAAGGACCACAAGAACATGCTCAAAAACCTTTTGGATGAAAATGATAAACTGAAGCTAAGAACCGAAACCATACAAAAATTCGACTCACTGAATGTCAATTTAAGCTCAGAAAATAAGATTGATGTTGAAAATGCATCTGAGCTTAATGAAGACGATAATATGAGTGAAATTTCTGTAGATGACACAGTTGATTGTTCAGAATTTGTCAAGAATGAACCCGAGAACCACAAAAATCTTATTTCAGAAAATTCTGTGGAGTTTGCTCAGTTGTCCCAACAAAAGTCCCCGATTCTTGAAGAGAAGGCAGTCGTATACCAAAAAGTTAGAACCACTCCGAATCAGGTGTACAAAGTTACAGGTGTAACAGAACATCAGACTGCTGAACTAACAACTATTGTGAACGAAGACAATGTTGATGGCTGTGACGAGTTCTTCTGGTCAGCTCCCATTGACAATGCTGATGAAATGGTAGGTCTGTCTGAAAGGACTTCATGGAAAAGCAAAGGCAGATACATACCAGAACCTTTAAATAAACCTGATGGCTTCAACATGGCAAGTACCAGTGGAACTAAAGATGTCCCTCAAGAGAAAGAAATTCCTGCAAAAGAAGTCACATCTCCAAGTGAAACAACATCGGTTCAGAGTGGATCAGCCAATGAAAATCAAAAACATAAAGCTAACATCCATCATCAACCAAAGCAGATGACAAGTCAAAAACGAGAAAGGAATCAGAGATACAGGAAGAATCTCTCAGAAAGAAAACAATTTTGGCAATCGCAAAATGCCTATTTCTCACATCAAGACAGGAATTTGAAACCAGCGAAAAATCCTGTTGGATCGACGGAGGGTAATAACAACCGAAAGCAGAAGTTCGGTTCAGAACAAAACAACAACCGAAGCAGAAGTTCGGTTCAGAACAAAACAACAACCGAAAGCAGAGTCTCGATTCTGAGCGAAACAATAACCGAAACCAGAGTCTTGGTTTTGAGCAAAACAATAACCGAAAGCAGAGTCTCGGTTCTGAGCAAAACAACAACCGAACGCATAGATTCGGTTCAGAAAATGATATCAACCGAAAGCACAGGTTCGGTTCGGAGAGCAAAAGAGACCAAAAGTCTAGGTTCGGTTCCACTGATAATCAAAACCAAAAGAGTCACCTAGAATATCAAATCAAGAAATCATCTGAGTCTAAGTTCTCTCATTCTAATTCTCATTCTTCTTCTCAATCTCATTCTAATTCTTCCAATCATTCCTCTTCTCAATCTCATTCTAATTCTCCAACTGACCTGAAAGGAAAATCTGAGGTTTCGTCAGTTAAATCAGAGACTAAACCAAAATCTCTAGATCTCACAAAGATTAAGGTTTACACCATCAAAAAGAAAAATGAAACAACTTCGATAAAAAGAACATTTTTTGTTGACATCTCTTTTTCTGCTCCTTTTTTTGTGAAAGGCTCACGTGGACCCAAGAAAATTTGGGTTCCTAAATCTGTTTAATTTGTGCAGGTTATCAGTGACGAGCAGTTTGACGAAGAATGGTACATTGATAGTGGCTGCTCGCGTCACATGATAGGAAGGAAGGAAGAGCTAAGGGAATTCAGATCTCTTTCAAATGGTGGAAACGTCAAATTTGGGAACAACTCCTTCAGCACCATCAAAGGCTACGGGATGATTACAAACGGTGATTTCTCAATCAGGAAAGTTGCATATGTAGAGGGACTACAACACAACCTCATCAGTGTATCTCAGCTTGTTGGAGGTACTGGTCTCAAGGTCTCATTCGATGATGATGGTTCGGAAATTATTGAGAAGAAGACGAACAAAGTTATTCTCAAATCAGAGCGCAAAGGTGAAATGTTTCCCCTAAATCTCAAACCAATCAAAGGAAACCCAGCCATCTACCTGTTATCCAAAACACAATCTGACGAAAGCTGGCTATGGCACCGAAGACTATCTCATCTCAACTTCAAAGATATCAACAAACTTGTAACTGGAGGTCACGTTAGAGGTCTTCCATTGCTCAAGTATGACAGAGATCATCTATGTGCCGCATGTGAAATGGGGAAGCAGAGTAGTCAAAGTCATCCATCTATAATTAACACTAAAGTTGTTGAACCACTAGAATTACTTCATATTGATTTATGTGGTCCATCTTCTATAGAAAGCATTGGTGGTAGCAAGTGTATTCTTGTTATTGTTGATGAATTTTCACATTTTACATGGGTGTTCTTTCTGAAGCGACTCACAAGCTAAAAGTGTTCATCAAGCAGATTGAAGTACAGCTGAAGAAGGTCGTTCGTAATATCAGAAGCGACAATGGGTTGGAGTTCAAATATAAAGAATTTGAAGAATTCCTGGAAGAAAAGGGAATCAGTCACAACTTCTCAGCTCCCTACACACCTCAACAGAACGGGACTGTCGAAAGACGAAACCGATCCTTATGTGAAGCTTCCCGAACAATGCTAAGTTTTGCTTCCTTACCTTTATATTTTTGGGCTGATGCTATTTCTGCTGCTTGTTTTACACAGAACAGGTCTTATCTTAACAAGCGCTTCACTCTCACTCCTTATGAGATCATCAACAACAGGAAGCCGAACGTGAAGTTTTTCCATGTGTTTGGTTCCAGGTGTTTCATTTTCAATTCCAAAGAACACCGCAACAAGTTTGATGTCAAAGCCGACGAAGGGATATTTCTGGGTTATTCTCTTACTTCCAAAGTGTACAGGGTGTTAAACAAGCGTTCAAGGAAAATAGAAGAAACTTACTACGTGACTTTTGATGATAGCTATGTTAAAAAGCTAAAGGCTAACACAGACACAGCTGGAGAAATCTTTCCTCAAACTGGCCAAGTCACAGCCTCGATCGCTAATCTATTCGAGAAATTCATGGAGCTCTTTGATGAACCAGAGAAGGCCACTCTTTCTGAGGCCAGTGCAGCAGATAACAGGGTAGATCACTTGAAGCAACTTATTGACGATGTTGCAAGAAGAATGAATGAAGAAGAATCAGGTTCACAAGACCCACCCCAACACAATGCATCAGTCGAGGGGGAGTGTCCATAATCAGTCGAGGGGGAGGATCCACCTTCATCCCAACCAAGTTCAGAAGTTGAGGGGGAGCCAAGGTCTCAAACCGAAAGTGCTTCACAAACTAAAAGTGCCTCACCAACCGAACGTGTGTCACCATCTGAAAGGGCCTCACCAACCGAAGGTGCCTCAACGCCCGAATGCTCAACACCTCAAGAAACCACTATAGCTCAAGATTCACAAGACATTCCTGTAAGATCATCTGTCGAGGAGGAGCATGCTGATATGTCATACGACTTCGACACTCTGTCTGAACCAGAAGAAATGATAAATGCTGAATTAGATCCATCTATTGATCCAAACTTCCCTCCTCTCACCAAATGGACCAGAGATCATCCTGTCACTCAAGTTGTTGGTAATATCTCAGAAACAGTTCTGACTCGATCACAACTCAAGGCAAAACAAGCATCCTTGTTCTCAAAAGTTGAATTATGCATGTTTAACTCATTCGTATCAAAAGTTGAACCAAAGACAGTTAATACTGTTCCTGATCACTCCGATTGGGTTCAAGCTATGCAAGACGAACTGAATGAATTTGAAAGGAACAAAGTCTGGCGACTTATTCCAACTCCTCCAGATGCCTCAGTTGTTGGTCTCAAATGGGTCTATAGGAACAAACTTGACAAGGAAGGGAATGTTATAAGAAACAAAGCACGTCTGGTCGTAAAAGGATACTGTCAGGAGGAAGGCATTGACTATGAAGAGACTTTCGCTCCTGTAGCTAGGCTGGAGTCAGTGAGAATATTTCTTGCCTACGCTTCTCACAAAAACTTTGAGGTCTTTCAAATGGACGTCAAATGTGCATTCCTCAATGGCGATCTCGAAGAAACTGTGTATGTGGAGCAACCTCCTAGATTCGTGAATGAAAAGTATCCCAATCATTGTTACATTTTGGATAAAGTCGTGTATGGTCTGAAACAAGCACCGAGAGCCTGGTATGAAACGCTGACTAAATTTTTAAAGATGTCCAAATTCAAACAAGGATCGGTTAACCCAACCTTCTTTCGCAAAAAGGAAGGTAACCACCTTATGATCGTTCAAATTTATGTCGATGATATCATCTTTGGCTCCACGAATCCTAGCCTAACAGCTGAATTCAGGAAGCTGATGGAGACTAAATTTGAAATGAGCTCGATGGGTCCCATTAACTTTTTTCTTGGTTTAAATATTAGACAGGGACCTGAAGGCATCTTTATCAACCAGGAAGCTTACACAAAGACTCTCTTAGCTAAATTTGGCATGATGGGAGATTCAAAAGTCAAAGTCCCAATGGTGTTCGGCACTAAGCTCACCCCATCCCTGGATAAACCGATTGTTGATATTACACTATATCGTCAAATGATAGGCTCTTTAATGTATCTTACTGCTAGCAGGCCTGACATAATGTTTTCTGTTTGTTACTGTGCTCGGTTTCAGGCAAATCCTCGGGAGCCTCACATGCTTGCAGTGAAGAACATATTACGTTATCTCAAAAGAACTACCTCTTTAGGTTTGTGGTATCCTTCTAACTCAGGCTTCTTCGTTCAAGCCTACTCAGATGCAGACCTTGGTGGTTGTGGTCTGGACAGAAAAAGCACCACTGGCGGCTGCCAATTCCTCGATGGGAAGTTAGTTAGCTGGCAGTCAAAGAAACAAACGTGCGTGTCTCTGTCTACTGCTGAAGCAGAATACATCGCCGCTGCTTCCTGTACCTCTCAAGTGATTTGGATCCAGAGTCAACTCCGAGACTATGGACTCAATATGAAAAAGATCCCACTATATTGTGACTCTGAAAGTGCAATTAGGATTTGTCATAACCCAGTGCAACACTCCAAGACCAAGCACATCGCACTGAGGTATCACTTCATCAAAGATCACGTGGAAGATGGAAACGTTGAAGTACACTTTGTTCGAACCACTGATCAGTTGGCTGATGTCTTTACCAAAGCTCTTCCTGAAGCGACTTTCAACAAAATTCTACAAGGCTTAGGTATGATGGTAGGAGAGTCGGTCCCAAATCCTCAAATCTCTAACTAAGAATCAGGAACCGAAATAGCCAGACCGCTCGGTCTCACTCTGCTCTGGTGATCTCATGGAACCGAAGTAGACAAACCGCTCGGCCTCTCTCTGCTCTGGTGATCTAATGGAACCGAAATAGACAGACCGCTCGGTTCCTCTCTGTTCTGAAATTTTCATGTCACCGAAATACACAGATCGTTCGGTCTATCTCTGCTTCATCATTTTTTTATGTTGTACATTTTATCTTTCTGTTTTTATTTCTTTTTCAGAAACATTCCAAAATCACAAAAATATTTTATCTTTCTGTTTTTATTTCTTTTTCAGAAAAAATTTCAAAATCACAAAAACATTTTATCTTTCTGTTTTTATTTCTTTTTCAGAAACATTCCAAAATCACAAAAATATTTTATCTTTCCTTTTTATTCCGTTTTCTTATTCATTTTCAACTACTCGCAAGTTCTGGTTGGTATTTGCTTTGTGCACGTAACTTCAAGTATCACCTTCGATAGTGTTCACCCAGGTATGTTCTATTTTTCTCTCAGACTAGTTAGTCGTCCCTAGAAGCATGCTGCTGTATGTTGTCACAAGCCTCTATGACCTTGAGTAAGCCTTAATGATTCGATCAATACCTATCGTTTCTTCCCGATCAGGCTATTTTTTAACACTCGATCTAGAGCTACCTTACTCTTCTCATTTGAAACATGAGTTGCTCTGCTTTGTCCCACTTTTGTAGCAGAAGGTACATTCGGTCTCTTAACCACCTCCTCAAATTCTACATTTACCTTCGATTCCCTAAAGTAACCCTTGATGCTTTCGGTCTTTACCACTGAAGCTTATGGTTACACAACATCTGTGTTTATGATCTTGGATTCGTTTACCACGTTCCTAGTGAAACCCAACATCCAATACCTAATATGAATTGACGGTGTGTGTTATACTCAAAATGTTACTTGGAAATCTCATTTTCTTTTTGCGTGATCTTTTATGAAATCGTCTCTTCCTAAGACATTTCTTCCCAAAGAGGTCCAGTTTATTTTTTTTGAGATTTCTGTTTATCCCATGCTTGTCACTAGATAATTCCCACCTACCTATTCAACAGATCACATCGGTCTCACAGGTACCTCTGCCAACACTCAGTTTTATGTTGAGACTTGATGTTCGGTTAGAGGACAGCCACCCCACAGCCTATGCTCAAAAGATGCCATTTATTGTTTCTTAACAGACAATTGATCATATTTCTAGGGAAACCGCACAAGCACTTCAAGTCTCTCTTGACTTTGAAGGAAGTGATTCTTGCCCGGAATCTTCCGCCTTCTGTCTTCTTCATAGACAACACTCACATCTCCAACACCTTTGCTTTAATTCTTTATCTTTCACACTCTTATGCACGAAAATTCATTTTTCCAACATTCTGATTGCTGTTTGGTATGTGGTTTTAAGTTATAGTTGTAACCAAACAAGGGCACAAGGGATTTCAAACGGTACAAAAATATGATTTGGGCGCGTGCAGTTGATTCGTTTCACACCCACGTGTGCTGACGTATTCCTGGGATAAACCATAACATCCAATCGCGCTTTTTCAGGCAACATTTTGGTTCCCTCATCATCACAATTTTCTCTCTCCAGTGAACGGTATAAATAAGGGGTGATCGTGTTTTTTTGGCATTTACCACTCACGTAATCTCTCTCTCTGAAAAGTTTCCACTGTTCATCTTCTTCTTCAATTCAACAATGACGACTTCTTCTTCTGCACAAGATCAAACTGCCTCTTCATCTTTGCTTTCCATCAAGCCTAATCAGAATATGATTATTGAGATGACCCCTTTCTTATATGATGCGTACATGCTTCATGTGGTGGAATGTCTAAAATATTCCCCATTGCTATTGGCACTCACGCAGGTGGAAGCCGTTCCGATGTCCCTGCTTTCTCAAGTCTACACAACAGCAAGTTATGACAAACACATAGATCGCATCTACTTCACCATCCATGACAAGAAATCCTCCGTTTCAAAAACCAAGTTTTGCTCTCTTCTAGGGCTTGCAGTTGATTCTTACGTCATCTCACCGGATTTTGTCACTACTACCCAACTGTTCTCGATGATGTACGAGATGGGCTATACCAATGTTCTTACAACAATCGCGAAGGTCAAGAAATCCTGTCTTCCTTCTCAATGGAATGGCTTGCTTACCCTTTTAATCAAGGGTTTAGCGGAACGTTGTGGTGGTTCTGATACCACAAGTAAAGGATTTCTCACCATTCTCTATGGTCTTTACAACGGCATCAACCTCGATTATGGCTCCATAATCTGGTCTCAAGTCGTTCAGAGTCTAAACACCACCACCTGGTACTCCGAGATCTCTTGCGGACGTTTCTGGACGCTCATCACAAAGAAGGCCATGGATTCCCTAGAAATCCTTGTGATGAAGGATGCTCTTCTGGCTTCAATTGCCTCTTACCACACGAAGAAGATTATCGTTTCTGATCCAAGTAAGTTTCTACATTATGGATTAATCCCTGAATCCATGTACAGATGTGTCACGCCTCACAGCCAGATCATGGTGGACTATAGCACCAAAAATCCCTTGCCTCTAAGGGTTCTGTCCGACAAACAAAAAGCCGCATTGGAAGCCCTTGATCAACCTGCCAACCGTGGCAAGAGGGCTAGTAAAAAGGAGAAAAAGGAGAAGAAAGAATCTGAATCGAAAAAGGAGAGAAAGCCAAGATCCTCCAAGCGTAAACATGATGCAGATGAACCTTCTCGGTCCAAATCCAAGAAAGTTAAGAAGATGGCTAAAAGGGCCAAAGGATCCCCTTCTCTTGGCTCTGCTCCACATGACCAATCCGATACAGAGGCTGCTGCTCCTCATGCTTCTCCAACAGAGCCATCTCCTGCTCAGTCTCCTCAACAAGCATCCTCTCCTGCAACCACTCATCTTCCCTCTCCACCAGCATCTCCCAAAATTACAAAATCACCCACTCCACATCCTTCTCCTAAAATTCCTACCCCACCCCCATCACCGAAACAGACGGTCCCACTTTCTGTTCCTATAATCATCCCTCCCACTACAACAGAACCAACCATTCCTTTCTCTGTTACTATCCCTACCTCTTCTATCCCCACTCCAATCATCACCGAATCGGTTACTACCACCTCTTCTCATCCACCAGTTACAGTCAATGTATCTGATACAGGGGCTACTATTGTGGTTGAAACCCCCGTCATCAACATCCCACAATCACCTTCTCCATCCTCACACTCCGGTGCTACTTTGGGCGGTGATGATGAAGAGTATGATTCTCTTTATTATAGCCCTTACCGGATTCCCACAGATACTGATGTCGATACCCCTATTACCAGTCAGCAGCTTCAAGAAATTCATGACAAACTCGACAGTTTGCTGGCTGACAATAAAGCCTATGGGGGTGTGGTGCTCAAAGCCTTCATCGAGTCTGCGATCAAGACGTATATCGATGCTCTGGACCGTTCTATTGATGCCATTGATAACTCAGCAGCTTCATGCTCCAAAGCTACTAAGGAAGTCTCTGAGGTTGTTCACACAACTCAGATCTTTCTTGACTCTCTCAAAGCACATGATGATGCTAATGCGGCCAAGTTTCAGACGTCTGTAGACTCCTTTTCCGCTACCCTTCAGGGTGAAACCTCCAAGTTTGAGGCTCTGCGTGCTGACCTCAAAACTGAATCCACCTCTTTTCTCAAATCTTTGGATTCACGTTTTGCTTCTCTAGCAGCAGAGAGCACCTTAAAAGAAGATCTTGTCAAGCATCAGGCAACTATTGACCTTCAGAAGATACAACTGGCCCAGGCACAACAAGAAATCTCTTTGCTGAAAACTCAGCGGGCTGTTCTTCAAGGTTGCGCTGGTGATGTCAAGAATATACTGACAACTGTCCTTGACACTCATGATCCCTTTCTTACCCTTACCATCAGACAGCATCTCCAGGCTAAACTCCTTCCTGCAATTAACATCTTGAGCAAAATGAAGGGTGTCTCGGAGAAGCTTGTTCTTCCGAGACAAGGGGGAGAAGAGGGTATTCCAAAGACAGAACCGAAGGTTAATTTAGCTTCGGGTTCTGGAAAACAATTATTCGTTGAGAGCGAATCAGATTCTGATGAAACTATCGCTGAAGCTCTTCAATGAACGAAAAGAGACAAAGAGCTGGATGAAACAATGAAAATAGCTCGAGAGGCAGAGGCCAAAGAAAGAAAAATCAAGGAGGATGAGGATGCTCTACAAGCCAAGAAGACTCTGTTCCCAGAATGGGACAGAGACACACTCATCAATCAAGCGATTGAGTTTCCCTCCATATATTGGTTGGAACCGATTGCATCCTTTGAGTGTGAGAATACCAAAGACTCGCAGTTTGACATGCCAATCACACGAAAAGCTTTTACATTTCATTGCTTCGATGTCACTGTTGATGTCCCTCATCCAAACTTGAAGGTTGACAGAGAGTTAATAGATTTTTATCTGAAGTATGGTCAACCACAGTACTTGACATGGAGTGCACAGAAGATAATTAAAGTCAAGGTACTGAAACCAACACAGGCTGGGAAATTTGTGAATGTTAACTTCAAAATCAACAGAGGAACGGCCAACACAGAACATTTTATTTCTCTGGCAGATCTTCCCAGTCTGAATCCTCATGATTGGATTCTGCTATACAACATTCTTCTCTCCAATCAAAGAGAGTATGAACCGATTCTGAAACATCTCAAAAGAATGTTGGCTTCCTATATCCATGAGCTCGCCACTATGGATCAGGAAATAGCTAAAATAATGAAAAAGAAACCGACCGTCAAGCCTACTTCCAAGACAGGAGATGTACACAAAATGAAGTTAGGGCAAATTGACTCTTCAAATCTGACGATCATGTTCACAAGAGGCGACAAGCACAAGTTTCTGTTTGCTCTGGTAGACAAGCATCTGTTTTCAACAGACTGTCTGGAGCATATCATAAACATCATTCACCGATGCATGCAGAACTCCACAGCAGACAAGAAGAACTTCACTGATATGCTTCGATGGTATATTACCTTCAGGCATCACATTCTGGCTATTATACCGGCGATTTTTGAGACGGTGAAGAAGCCTTCTGCTGTTAAAAGGGAATGAAGGCTCTGTGCCAAAGACGCAAAGGGGGAGATTGTTGAAGATTATTGTGTTGCGTCTTGGGCCCTTATGTTTTACAGCCGGATTGGGCTTGTCAATCCGTGTTTATCTAGAATAGCCTTCTTTTTCTTAGGAAAACTGTTAGGGTTGTATTATAAATATATGCATGCATGTATGCGTATAGTAAGGGTCGTCACTCTCATTGATTATTTGTAAACCCTAAAATCCTCTACAGTTGATGTTCTTTATCGAGCTCTTCTGAGGATTGTTTATTAAATCATTCGACACCTTTTGATCCATTAGCTTGTTCTTAATTGTTTATCTGATTGTTTCTCTACCTGTTTCATAGATCTAATCGATCTTCAAGTTTGTTTTAAACTCATCACTTTCTATGCGATGTAGGCAATAATCCTTAGGGAGAGTCCTTAGGAACAAACATATAAGGAAATGTGATGTAAGGAGATGAGAGGTCAATATGATGTAGAAGACGACCCTTAGGATAAATCCTTAGGGAAGGTACTTATGAATAAAGAAGATAATGGGGATGGGTAATTGGGTTAATTGTTTAATGATTAAACATAATAATTATATTATTGTGGGTTGAAAACCCTATGTACTCACCAGGTTTCCCAACCTGACCCACTCAGTTTACTTGTATCATAGGTGACGATGTTAAGTTACATTACACTGAGAGATTAAGGAGATATAGATCACTAGTGTAAATGAATGTAAGTTCTGTTTATGCTTATGTTTCTATATTGACGTTGGCATCCCAAATGTTTTAAAAGGAATACAAATACATTTCTTCGAAAATGATTTGATAATGAAATTATCATGTTTTTCTGGGAACAATTTCCGCAACGTTTTTATTGAAAGAGATACTCTGATTTTTATAAAGCATAAATAAAATTGGTCTTTTCTGGCCGTGAAAATCGGGATGTCACAAAAAGAATTCAAGTTAATCATTTTACATAATGAAGAAGGGATAAATCTTTATGTTCTAACAAATACCTAAGAAAACATCATGTGAGATAAGAATATCAAATCACCATAACCATGTATATAAAAAAATATATACTTTTTGCAAAAAAAAAAAAGAATAAATAAAACTTAGTAAACTTAGTATATATATATATATATATATATATATATATATATATATATATATATATATATATATATATATATATATATATATATATATATATATATATATATATAGCTTTAGGTTCATTTGAGACCATACTAATTTTGTGAGACCGTGAGACCAAATCTAAAAATAATTTTAAAATGCAAAATAAATGGAAAAATCCAAAAATTCTTTTTTTAAATATTATTTTCGGAACTTCAATTAACTAAAAAAAATTAAAAATAAATAAAAAAAATAAAAAAAATCCCTTTTTTTTGAAAAATACGTGAAATATTCTAAATGGAATATTACACTGACATATTCTAAAAAATAATTTTAAAATGCAAAATAAATTGAAAAATCTAAAAATTCTTTTTTTAAATATTATTTTCGGAACTTGAATTAACTAAAAAAATAAAAATAAAAATCATATTTTTTTGAAAAATACGTGAAATATTCTAAATAGAATATTACACTGTACATATTCTACAAATAATTTTAAAATGCAAAATAAATGGAAAAATAAAAAAAAATTTAAATATTATTTTCGGAACTTGAATTAACTAAAAAAATTAAAAAATGTGTCTCACGGTCTCACAAAATTAAGCCGTCTCACATGAACCTAACCATATATATATATATATATATATATATATATATATATATATATATATATATATATATATATATATATATATATATATATATATATATATATATATATATATATATTAAAGTCATACAAATAATAACTGTAAATAAAAAATTGATACAAAACATACCTTACAGATACAAACACTAATGAACAACTGATTGGCTTTAAGGTTGATATAAAATGCGCCATTCAACCTTTCATCATGCTTTAGCTCGTGAACTTGCTGTACCACAACAAAACAAACATCTATACATGTGAATTGTAAATAAGATGCAGGGCCGGTCCATTGGTTTCTCATGCCCCGGGCGAAAAACTAAAAAATACTCTTATGGTATATATAGGTTACTGATTGCATATATTGTCTATATACAACATCATTTTTATTAAACTAAAATATGATACATTTTTTAAAACCTTCTTATACATATATCTATATAAAACTAAAGCTTGCAGGTAACACCTAAAATTGAACACTCATCGAACTATAATTAAATACAACAATCTAAGAAATCTTTAATTCTTGGAAAATAATTAAATTCTTTTTTTTTTCTGAACTGTAAACTTTAATTTAATGAACAATAAAAAATTACCATGTAAAATCAGGTGATACAAAGTTTTTGATTATAATACAATATAACATAACCAATTAAAACCTAGAAGATAAGCTAAATCAACAACTACAATATATTAAAAAAACAAACACATCTAAGACATAGAGAATAATAAAATACAACCGATCCCAAGTAATCCCAAACAAAACAATAATTAGTATCCAACATCAACCACTTCAAAAATGGAATGAAATAAAATAGTATACACCAACAAACTAACAATCACGAATTTGAAGCAAGAATATGAAATAACATATAAACCTCATATACAATAAAAAGCAGAGAAGTTTCTTTGTATTGTGCATTGATCAACAATCCGATGCTTATCATCCATTGATGACTTAATGATAGCAAACATATAAATCCATCTCTTTTGATTACAAGATTCAAATCAAGAAAACACAATAAATATTTCAAAACAAAATTTCTCAATTAACTCTAATAAACTTTAATTAAACTCAAATTAGCAATTCCAAACTAAACAAGATTAATTTATCAATAGTTTTAGATTTTGCTTTTTAAATTAAAGAAAGAAATATTTAGCAACTACTAAAATCATGAAATTAGTCAAACTAAGAAACAAATTAGCAATTTCGTGATTTAGACTTTAGTAATCACCATAAATTGCCGACATTTAGATATTAACAGATGTTGATTCTAATTTACAGATCAATATGGTGAAAATCAATATGGATATTCAGAATTCGAATTGAAAAAAAAGTATTCACTAGTGAATGAGAATTAAGAGACTGATAGATAGAATCATACAGGGGCTACTTTATACACTTCAATTAAAAAATCAAGAAGTTACCGATTCTGATTGATTGGATTGACCGATGTCGGTAGGGGTTTTGTGTGCATCCATCTTCTACGAGTCATTCTCTCATCGTGTAAGGTCGTTGTTGCCCTCTTAACTCTCATGCCATGATTATCAACTGGATTTAATATTGCACCCCGTCTCTTCGTCTTCTACAGCTCTCACCGAATCTTCGAATTAGACATGCGAAGTACATTTATCAAAATATTGAAATATTGAGGCGTGCTTTTTTTTTTCCCGCTGCATTCTCAGAACCTCAATCGTGCCCTAGTTAACTCATCATATTTTTTGAGCCCAAATAAGATGTCTACCTATAAGAATAAAACAAAATCTGATGCCCTCATGTCCATTGTTGCCCTGGGCCTTGGCCCTGCTCGCCCTGCCCTTGGGCCGGGCCTGATAAGATGAATAAATAAATATGTTGATAATAAGATTAGTAAACCAAGTTAAAATGAAACGTCATTGAGTAGGCTTTATCAATTCTTGAGTAGGCTTTATCAATTCTTGCATACATTTTTTTAAGAATAAATCTCATTAAACTATGTTTACATCAGTCACCTGATAAACCTATTAAACTTCTTCCTTACATTTCAGGATACGAAACCATATACATTTTTCCTACCTTTAGTTATATCATTTAAGAAAAAACATTATTAATAATCAAAATTAACCTAACAAAGCCACATGCGAAAGTAAATCACATTGAACATATCTCCAATTTCAAAAACTAAGGCCTTACAAGTAACAACAGATCATCATATTGATTATTGAACATAATATACACCAAATCGAAATAAAATGAGATAAAAAGATGTTAAACTTATCTCTAGTTCCAGATCTAGACAAAATTATGGAGGCGCAAAGGCGGTGGATACAAAATCGGCCGGAGAGGAGAGAATGATGACGGACAAGGTCAACACAAACGGAATTTAGCGCTTCTGTCGTAGCATTACCACCTTCGCCACCAATAGTTGTCGTCAATGTGAAAAACACGATGATCAGATTGGACCATCGCAACAAAGACATCGATCAGCAATGGCGGATTTTAGGTTACGTTAGAATAAGTGAATGAAAGGGAGAGAAGAAGTTCATGGGAGGAGTGTAGATTGTGCGTTTGAGAGAGAGAGAGAGAGAGAGAGAGAGAGAGAGATGAATGAGGGATTTAATTTGGGGAAGTAATTATTAATTATGTTATTCCAAAGTTATCCCCTGATTAACTTTTAGTGTTATACCCCCGTCATATTTTTTCCAATTATTTATAAAAATGCCACAAATCATTTTGAGCTTCTATTCTTTTGATCTAACGGCTCTTGTTTGGTTCTCGGGAAACTATTACTTCCCAAATGATCCTTCATATATATATATATATATATATATATATATATATATATATATATATATATATATATATATATATATATATATATATACACCATTTTATAAACCATTTATAATTGTGGGTCCCAAAAAAATTAAGACAATGTCTTAAAAAACAAGGAAATGAAACTTGAACCCTTAAATCCAATTTGTATGGTGTTGATTAAATAGATGGTAATCCAAGTGAAATGCTTAGAACCAATCACAAACAATGTACAAATATTGAATGCATAATGTCTTAATTTTAAGAGTAACTCTTAAGAGGTACAAATATGGATGCATGATACATTTGAGTGGGATTTTAGTAATTGGTCAATTTTAAAACGTATATAAAACATATAGATCCCGCCTATTGGTCGATGCCTTTCTCCCCGTCTTACTCAATGACAGCCTGTTACCTATCAGATCTCCCAATCTCCATTACATTTTTCTAGAATTCATTTCAAACTCACGTTCACAACTTATTCTTCACCATTTTCTCTTCACCGGTTTTCTCTCAATCCGTGTAGGTGTTTTTGTGTGGAGGATAACCAAATAAATTTTTGGCTGTTATTCAACCGATGATCTTTCTTCCCAATTTGCCTTAAGAAATGTTCAGGTAACCCGTCCACTTTGTATTTCTCACTACTACCCTTTCTGTCCATCAGTCGTCAGAAACCCTAACTGTAAGCACCAACATTGAATTACCACCACCATCAACGGCCTCCATTTGTAAGTGCCATGCCTTCTATCACTCCCTGTCTACACCTACTCCATCAAACCAGCAATGCTATCACCACCAGCACATAACCACACAACGCAAAGACCATAACGACCATCATCTTTCATTCCTCTCTAAAACGGCCGTCATCCTCGATTTGTTCGTCATTTAGTTTAACAAAAGTTTTTGCTATTTTGTTGACTTTTTGTGTCTTCCTTTTGCAGAACATGATCCAGATCTGGTTTTCATCTTGAATCCATTGACTTCAAAATTTAGAAATGTTACAGATAGGTTTCTTTTCCCCATCTATCTATTTTGTTTAGTTTTGATTAGTCTTTGTTTTGATGTATATCGAATCTGACTTTGGGTGTGTGTTTCTTTAACCGTCGTTGTTGCTCTCTCTCTCTCTCTCTCTCTCTCTCTTACACACACACACATACACACACACTCACACACATAGCAGTCATGGAAGAATCACCCACACCTATGACCATTTGTTATTTCTTCCTCACTCGATCTATGACCTTGGAACAAAACCCTACGCCACTCATCATTTCTCTCACTCAGTAGACACTCATGAAAACCTTGGATATTCTTCTACTTCATTTAAGTAAGATGATCTGTCTTTTGATATAAATGTTGAAGTGGGTTTTACATGTATTAAAAAGGTTATATTGTTTTTTTTGTTATGGTTAAATAATTTCCGGAAAGTCATCGATTATTTATCTGCAAGATTTTGGTTTTTTAAAATTATTTTCAACATGTAGAAGGAAAGTTTTTTCACCATTTGCAAGACTAATAATATTTAGTTCGTTATATAAGGATGAATAAGCTAAGGATTACCCTTATGTCTCCATCTTTTTACGTTCAGGGAACACGAGATTTGTAGTTGCGTTGTTAATGAGATGGTATGTATATATAATGATGGTGTCATTTAACTTTTTAATGTTAATCTCTACATTTTCTTCATTTATTTTACCCAAAAAGATTAAAAAATTCATTTTGGTTGTGTAGAAATTATGACATATTTACGTGGTGGATGAAGAATATACTGTTTTGAAAAGGGTACAGAGGAATGCATATTGGAAATGTGCATCAGAAACAAAAAACAAGAGCAAAAACACAAAGATTCTCTACTTAGTACTCACTATGTTTTCATTTTTATGGCCTTATAAGAACATGATGTAAATTGAGGTTGATTTTTTGTTGCGGTACATAAATTAAAAAATTCTTATAAAAGCACTTATTGTTTAAAATCAAATGAAGGATTTGTTTCTAAGAATGAATTATAATTTTATAATTTTTGTGCATAATAAAATTTTATATGCAGATGCATGAGTTGCCAATATTGTTTAGAAATGATATATATTTTTTAAGCACTTAATCAACGTTTAAAGTTAAGAGTAAAAATTAAAAATACACAGATTTCATTTATCAGATTTTGAACTCATAGTTAAGTAATATGTTTTTAATTTTTATTTCTCGATTCTTTATACTTAAATGTGATAATGGGTGCCATATGCAATAATCAAGAAGATATTTGTCTATTTTAGGTAAATAGGTTTTCTTTTGGACTTTTATATATCAACAATTGAAGAAATTTACTTTTGCATATTCAATTCAAATTCAGTATGAAGATTTTTATATAACCATTTCAAATATTACTTATTTGAACTAACGTTTTATTTATTAAAAAAAGTACTTCAAACAAGTCTCTGTGAAGGTGGTCAACTATTTCAGTATAAGATATTAAGATAATCGTGCCAAAAACAACAATGAAGTCTTATTTTAATAGAAAATAATCGATTGAAAGAAACTATATCTTACTAGAATCTATACGTCAAAAATAAAATATTCATTGAAATAACCACACTTTTCTTTGTAAAACAAAGCAATGTACATTTAGTTTTAACATAATATTACAACTTCTATTTTAATTTAAATTTGCAACGTTTATCTATCTTTATCACAAAACATCCTGCTAAAAGAAAACTAATAATAATTGAAATTTGATTGTTACAAAATCTAGATTAGATTTTTTTTTGAAGTACATTGCTATTTCAGTTTTTATGTGTGTAGTACAATGTACGAGGCTTGTAAGTGCTAATAAGATACTTAGTTTTTGCCCATAATAACAACTTAATTACTATGAGGAAGGGAGAAACGATAATAATTTGTTTTCTATTTGGATTACCATGATTATACTATGTTGGGGGATAAAAAGAAAAATTATGAATAAATGTGTTAACAATATAATATCCGCCATAAAAAAATGTTTTGTTATAATTTAATTGGTTTTTAAAATTGACCGAAAATTATCAATAATAATGACAATAAACATTTTATGGGAATCCATTCCGTTCCCGCATCTATGTACCTAACTAGAAACAATTCGCCTAAAAGAATTATTTATTTATTTTTTGTAAAACTGTGAGAGTAAATCTAAAAATAATTTTGAAATGCAAAATAAAAAGAAAAATCCAAAAATTCTTTTTTTTTTTTAATTATTATTTTCGGAACTTTAAGTACCTAAAAATAATAAAAAAAAAATACCATTTTTTTTAAATACGTGAAATATTCTAATAGAATATTACACTATAAATATTCTAATGTGATTTTTAGAATGTTAGAATATTATACTAGATTTCTCATATATGTAGAATAATCTATTTATTTTACTAGAATATGTAAAAAAAAAAAATGTATTTTTTTGGTTTTTTTTTTTTTGGAAAATATAATTTCCAAAAATAATATTTGAAAAAAAAAATCGAAAATTTTCAATTATTTTACATTTTAAAAATATTTTTTGTTTTATCTACCAAATAAATAGTTAGGATTGCGTCTCACGGTCTTACAAAATTAGTATTCAAACCACAAGTGTATAACGACTTTGGTGTTATGGATATGGACCCCAACAATTTCTCAAGTGTCTCAAGTTGTCTTTTTTTCAAGTACCACAAATGTCACCGATCGAAGGATTACGGATCCTTCCATGTTGATAAGGTCTAATGGTTCGCATGAATCTGCACGTTGGAAGTCCATTTGATATATAGAGTCACCGCGTAAGATAAACACATTGTTAGTAGTTTCCTAAAATGATTTCTCATAAGATAGTGTGGACATTCAAGTTAGAAGTTAAATCCAGATGGAGAGAATATCTCAAAACTCAAGGTAATCAACCAAAGACCACAAGAGAGATTCATGTTGTTTCATTATGAAGGTGTATGAGCTACGGAACTTGGGCTTTATCCTTAGAAACATAGGTACGGTGGGTAAGTACACCACTACTCACAAAATATAATACTTGAAAACATGAATAATTGTGTTATTTAACTCACGTTTTGATTATTTAAAGCTTAAAGAAATATATATAAAACAATCAGTGTACCTTATTAACTATATACACTTTCCCTTTGTTCATGTAAAATAATAATAATAATAATAATAATAATAATAATAATAATAATAATAATAATAATAATAATAATAAATCACAATATGTATTATTTACCTTATAATATTTAATCACTACAAAATATGAGTCTTCGAATTACAAATAACGTATATATTAAGGAGGGAAATGAAGGTATATAATGAAACAAAAATGATCAATGTCAAAGTAAGTTAAGCAACTAACTTATATAATATATCTACATTTTAACTGAAACAACTAAGTCGTTGTAGTATAGTGGTAAGTATTCCCGCCTGTCACGCGGGTGACCCGGGTTCGATCCCCGGCAACGGCGTTTTTTAATTTTATGCATCAGAGAATTAAAACATACAGACTGTAGATGCTTCAGCCCAAAAATAAACCTAGTTCTTCTTTTTTGTATTTTTTTTTTTTAATTTCGTTTCACACCCCCACAAACGTAATTAACAATGAACACCAGTCTGCATCAAACTCCATTATTGATGCTCTAAGTTTGTGCATATCAAATCCTTGTTTCTTTAGAAATCATGTAACTAGAAATATACGTTTAAATAATCCAAAAAAAATAACTAAAGAAGAATAGGTGCATTTAATGGGTTAAAAGAAAGATGGGTGACACATACTTGTGAAAGAATGGGTAAGGGGTCCACTTTTAGTTTGAGGAAAGGAGATGCTTCAGTTTTCCTGAAACTTCAAAGGTACTAACATCTTATGTTGCTCTCTCCAGCACTTTTGTATCGGGTTCACATTCAGAATCCCAGAAGGGTATTTTCGACAATTCACATCTCATCAGTCAGAAAATGATCACGGGCATTTTTGATTGAGTGTATGCAGCATTAAAAGATACACGCAAAGTACATAGACCTACATACTCGATCTCCTTAATATGGTCTAAAAGGTGCATCAAAAGACAATCACTTTTTTTTTTTTTTTTTTATCTTAGAATGATGTTAATAAAACAAAAATTGTAATTTTTATCACATCCAAAAAGATTGGGACACTTACTCTCGATATCTCATATATGCAAAAGACAAGATTACCCTCGTAGGGAGTCTCATAGAAAAAAAAAAAACTTAGAGACCATTCCAAGGGTAAGACTTTTAGTATTCTCACTTATACATTCTAGATTACAATATCAAACACAAACCAAAAATTCGTCAAAAAAGTAGCAAAAATCATCTTTCTTTCTATTAATTTATGGCCTCAACGCCACAACAGATTGTACATCAAGTTCAATACAACTATGAGTAAATTTGCATCATCTGTCATACCACAACAATCAAGAAACAATGTATCTAACTCTAATCCAAAACAAAAACACCCCAAAAGGGACATTTTCTCATCAAAGATCATAAAGTTCCAAGCTTTTCCATGCTACACATCTTCATCCACCTCCATTAACCAATTCATAAAGCTATAAATTCAATACCCCATTTATATATTCTCTCCTTAATCATACATTTCACTAACTTTTTATCTCCCAATAAACTATTGATCAACCCCACCTACAGGTGAAACAGTCAATGCCTCTAAAACCGATTGACATTCTACACTTGAACCATTTTCCAAACTGTAAGACTTGCAACTGAAGTAGAAAACAGTACTCATCATAAAATTAATAAGCACCACAAAACTATACATGATAACTAAAAGTGGTCCTTCCCATATCCTCGAAGACCCATCTCCATAGCTTAAAGTTTTCACGCGATGCTCAAATAATCCCTCAATAAAAGCCATTCCGATTGTGGATCCAAGAAATATCATCAATCCAACTTGAGTTTGACCCCTGATTAGAACAGTAGATCTTAGTATCGCTTCAGACCCTGAAATGTCTTCCAATACTGAAATCACCATGGAAAGATCGCAAATGATGATGGCGTTTGCGAAGAACACTGAGAAAAATAACCCGAAGATGATAGCAGAGTATGCGATTGAATTAGGGGAGAATCCGATTACAGAGAGTAAGCTGCTGACGCTAATGAGTAGAACGAGAAATGAAGTTAAGCAGCCGACGATTACAGTGCATACTAACAAGTATGTGGAGACGATTCGTTTCCAGATCTTCCGTAAGATGAGATAGAATTTGGAGGAATCGAACATCTTTCGTGAGTAAGTGCAATCGACAGAGTAGACAACAGCAGCTTTTGAAATCAATAACAATGTGACGTATAAAGGGAAACACATTGTGGTTGAGATTGCCATTTCGGAGAATTTTTGGCAAGAGTGTTCGACGAAAGGTCTTAGAGGAAGGCCACTTGATTTTGAAACTAACAGAAGTCTGATAGCAAGTCTTTTGACGATGGATGGATCGACTAGAACATTCGATAAAAGAACAGCTGAAACAGGACAGATTAGCAATGCCCCAATTGCCATGAACCCACTGAGATTATACCTAAGAATCCTTACTGTTTCTCTCAGGATTTCTAAAGCACTAGTGGATTGAAAGACGTGATCTGATCGAGTAACATTGTTGGGTAAGTCTTGTTCGAAGGGTTGAAGATCTGGGGTTTCTTTGTGTACTGCGATTGTGCTGAGCCTAGGGCTTGGTCCTTGTGGGGGTTCCATAATTGAACCAGAAAAGAGACCCAATTTGTGAAAACTCAACACAGAAAAATGAATCGCATGGTAATGAAGGTTTAAATCAAGCTGATTGCATCTGGGTTTTGTGGCATACCTGATGGGAATGATCTGTGTGGATAAATATGTGTGTAGAGGGAGTGTTTATCGATGGATTTTGGTAAGGACCGATCTGGGAACTGTAAAGACGAGAAGGTGGAATAACGTGAGAAAGGGGTGTATCTCATGAAGATCGATAGAGTGAGATTGGAAAGGTCATGAAGAGAGAGAGAGATGTGTGTCGATTTGAAGAATGATTGGGAACGAAGGAAGGAGATGCGCGTCGGTGTCTTTGACTTTCGTGTGAGTTTGGGCTTGCCTAGGTTCTCGTGTGTAATGGAATGTGTACTTTAATTTTTATGGTATGTGACAAATTTTTTTTTTTTTTTAATGGTGCGTACTGTGTACTTTGTAAATTGCAAAATAGTTATCGCTAATATCATAAAAACCCTCAAGTTTTCAGGGTTTTATCGGTTTTGTCAAAAGTTGAATTTTATGTTCGTTTTTACTCTAACATTTTCCAAAAAATGTTCGGTTTTACCCTTTTACCGGTGATAACAGGTTACAATTCTATTAGTTTCGCAATAAAACCCTTAAGTCTATAGTTTTTTACGTTTTTACCCTTAAGTTTATATTTTTTTACACTTTTACCCTTTGTATTTTTTTTTTCATATTATATGTATTCATGTAGAAAATTTATATTTATATACAAAAAAAATTTAATTAAGTATTTTATTTACATTTTTTTAATGTTATTTCTTCATAAATATATATATATATATATATATATATATATATATATATATATATATATATATATGTGTGTGTGTGTGTGTGTGTGTATGAGTTTTTTTCTTGGATAAACCATTTAAGATGTAAAAAAACGCAAATTAATATTTTTTAGAACTACAAGTACATATTTTTATGCATTTAAAAATATATACATGTCAATAAAAAAAACTTGTTGAATCATAAACATGTTTATATAGTTATATACATATAATCTTAAAAGTGTAAATATGTATTTTGATATATGTTTTTTTTAAGTATAAATATATTTTTAGAAGTATATATACATATTTATATATAATAATATAAAAATATGTATTTATACTTCTAAAAACTATATCTATAAAACACGTATTCATAATTCTAAAAATATTATTTATCTTTTTAAATGATATAGTCTTGCAAACACACACACACAAACAAACAAACAAACATATATATATATATATATATATATATATATATATATATATATATATATATATATATAACATTAAAAAAAATATAAATACAATATTTAATTAAACATTTTTTCGTATATAAATACGATTTATCTATATGAATACGTATATTATGAAAACAATACTTAGGGTAAAAGTGTAAAAAAATTATAAACTTAAGGGTAAAAACGTAAAAAATGGTAAACTTAAGGTTTTTTTTGCGAATTTAATATAATGGTAACCTGAAAAACCTGTTATTACCGGTAAAAGGGTAAAACCAAACATTTTTTCGAAAATGTTAGGGTAAAAACGAACATAAAATTCAACTTTGGGCAAAACCGACAAAATCCTGTAAATTTGAGGATTTTTATGACATTAACCAAAATGGTTAATATGCTCTTTAATATTTAAAGATTTCGACAAATATAATTATTTTTTTTATCTTATTTATAAAAAATTAACAAAAATGGTTTATTTTTCAAAAATAACCATCAATTTCATATTTTAGGCATGCCTCCTAGGAACTCCACATATATTTAAGTTAGAATTTTGTTTATCTTAATTGGCCATTTTAGTATACAACACATATGTCATTGCAATCTCTAACATTTTCAAACGTAATTTAAAAAATTTCAAAGTTTTTTGAATTTTTTTTTACTATTGTGCAACACGTGACTTTCACGTGCACCTCTACTATGAATCCTAGGTACATCCCTGTTTATATCCTTATAAACTTTCATAATTACGTTTACATCTTTGTAAAATTTTAAATTACATGTATATCCTTATAAAAATTATAAACTCATGTATATATCCAAATATTTAATTTAATCATAATTGATATATTTTAAATTTTAAAAATTATATTTAAACTGGATTATAACTAAATTAATAAAGCACATTTACATTCAATCTTATAATAAATCTCTTTATTCACGACTATATTCTTTTCTCATTCATATTTTGTATATTCAATTAGCAAAATCCGGTGATTCCATATTCCTACTTGATTGTTAAACAATGTATCCCATTTCCTATAATCAATTTGGAAGACATGCGATTATTCTCTTTTAAATAATTTTGTTATTCATTTACTTCTTTTGAACTAAAGATTTTAGTTACAAATAAAATCATCGAAAAACTAATTTTAATTTGGTGTCAATATGTTGTAAAGATTCATGCAGTAATAGGTCGAGAATAAAAACATGGGAGAAGATAATATAATTGTGTTACAAGTTAATTATTTTCTGAATAATAAAAAAATCAATTTAAAGATAGTGTTTTTTTAATAAATTAAATATGATTAAATTAAGTATTTGAGTATATATGTGAATTAGTAAGTTTTATAAGGGACAAATTTCATATTTTTGATTTTCAATCCACACAAGCTTCTATGCGAACTCATTAATGAAGAACGAGTTTACAGAAGCTTATTTGTAAAATCAATATATTCGTACAACGGATTCAATACAAAAGTACAAAAAAATAATGATAAATCATAATTTGTATTGTACTAATTATGACTTTTTTTCTCATATAAAATGGTAATATATATATATATATATATATATATATATATATATATATATATATATATATATATATATATATATATATATATATATATATATATATATATAAAGAAAAACTCAAATAAAATTCATCTATGATTTACAAAAATTATGAACGAATTCTTTGGTATTGTTGTATATGAGAGTCTTGGAAAAAGCAATAGATAAAGAAAACACATATGTTAGGCCATTAATTACAAACTTCAATAAATATATATATATATATATATATATATATATATATATATATATATATATATATATATATATATATATATATATATATTCCATTAGAATTAAGTATGTGGGGTTGACAAAATTGATTAAAGTGAAGACAGATCATATGGATAATAGTATTATTAAGGTGTATTTCTAACATCTAGAATATAGGTATGTTATGGATATGGCTTATGAGAATGATGTAAGACATATGAAAATTGTTATTTCTAATAGGGAAATCTTCAGAAAAGTCCCAATATTTACGGAAAAGTTACACTTTAGTCCCAAGATTTTTTTTTTGAACGAAAAAGTCCTGAAAACCGGCAAAAATTTGCAGTTTGACCCTTTTTGACCGGTTGAAACCGGTACCAAACTAATTTGGGACTATTTCGTAAACTAATCCAAAATATTGGGATTTTTCAGTAAACAAAAAATATTAGGACTTTTCTGTAAACAAAAATATTAGGACTTTTCTATAAACAAAACCTTAATTATTATTATTGTTATTATTATTATTATTATTATTATTATTATTATTATTATTATTATTAAAAATATAAATAAGAATACTATTTTTTGAACTTGTTATTTTTAATATTATTACTAATACATATAAATGCATTAAATGAAAAAAATATTATTAATAACATTGTTTAAGGGTGGAGGTGGAGGAGATGGTGATGTTTTTAGTATTGAAATCGTGAATGTCTACTTGTATATTTTTACTTTGTATATGGTCATTTCATATTTGTTATTATTGTTTTCAATTCAGAATATTAATATTTAACAATTTGAAAGAAGTTGCATATTAATAGTTTAAGGTAGTAGAGTTTCTCATTTTGTATATAAAATTGTTTAAGGTTGAAGAATTACTTTCCAAATCCAACAAATCCACTACAAACATCTACATAAGTAACCTATATTAAAATTCGAAAGTATTAATTACAATATTTTGTTTAACAAAAAGTAATAGGAATAATTCAAAAGTATTATTCAAAATTCAAAAGTATTAATCCAAAAAACATGTCCTATTACTTTTTATTGAACAAGATATTGTAATTAATATTTTTGAATTTTGATATGGGCTACCTATGTAGATATTTGTAGTGTATCTGTTGGATTTGGAAAATAATCCTTCTACTGTAAACATTTTTATATACAAAGTGAGAAATCCTTCTAACTTAAACTATTTATAAAGAATTTTACAAATATGCAACTTCTTTTAAATTGTTAAGTATTATTATTTTTAATTGAAAACAATAACAACAAATGTGAAATGGCCATATAAAAAGTAAAAATATACAAGCAAACATGCATGATTTCAATGCTAAAGGCAGCAACATCTCCTCCACCTCCACCCTTAAACAATGTCATTAATATTATTTTTTCATTTAAATACATTTATATGTATTAGTAACAATATTAATAATAACAAGTTCAAAAAAAAGTATTCTTATTTATATTTTTAATAATAATAATAATAATAATAATAATAATAATAATAATAATAATAATAATAATAATAATAATAATAATAATGATGATGATGATGATGATGATGATGATGATGATGATGATGATGATGATGATAATAATAATAATAATAATAATAATAATAATTATAATAATAACAATAATAATAATTAAGGTTTTGTTTATAGAAAAGTCCTAATATTTTTGTTTACAGAAAAGTCCTAATATTTTTTGTTTACTGAAAAATCCCAATATTTTGGATTAGTTTACGAAATAGTCCCAAATTAGTTTGGTACCGGTTTCAACCGGTCAAAAAGGGTCAAACTGCAAATTTTTGCCGGTTTTCAGGACTTTTTCGTTCAAAAAAAAAATCTTGGGACTAAAGTGTAACTTTTCCGTAAATATTGGGACTTTTCTGAAGATTTCCCTTTCTAATAAGACATTGTTGTGCATATGTGTTTTGGTGACGGTTGGTGATGTTCAAGAAAAAATAGTGGTGAATCAATTAAATGTTGGGCGGTGATAAACCAATGATCATAACCTCGAAAATAAAAGAGGGTCTGGTAGAATATGATCCAGCAAAAACCATTCCATTGAAAGAGGAAGCAACAATCTAGTGGGTTTACATATCATTTCTTCAGTTCTTGAAAACATTGTATATAATAGTCCACTGAGAACTAAATAAAATGATTTACCAGAGAATGTTGATTATGACATTAAAGATGATGATGAATGTACATGTAATGAAATAGATATAATGATGGCTCTTACTATTGTTCTACAAAATGATTTAGTAAATTAAAGAGCACTAATAAATTTTTGTGAAAAAAACATATGACAATGAAGGATCTATTGAATCTGAAAAATGTTGGTCGGATGATGAATATACAAAACTCAAACGCCGTTCCCATATATAGCTCTCATATCACCTTACCTTGGTTCAGTTAATGCTTTTACACCATCTCACATTATCAAACCTTGAACAATAAGATATTGAAGCTGTCATTGGATTAAAATGTGTGAAAAATGTTGGTGATTTGTTTCCCTAATTGTATTTAAGTGTAATGGGTTGACTTGTTGACCAAAAATCAACTGATGAATATTAAACAAGGAAGGTGCGGAGTGCACACTTTTTAAAGTTTATTCAAGATTAAAAGTAGACTTTCATTTAGGTGAGAAGCCCTTAAATGAATGGATGTTTGGGGGCAGCGCCCCTGGGAGCGAGGTCTAAGGGGCGGCAACCCCTGGCGGGGTCCAAGGGGAAGAGCCCATGGCTAGGGTCGAGCTACATTTCATTCTCGGATTTATGAAAGTTTTTGGTTGTTGGAAAACTATTTTATGACAGTTTTGGATTATATTGTTGTATTAAAAATGCATCAGAAATCCAGATTTTAAATATTTGATCCGTTTTTGGTTTTGCATTAATCCATATAGGAAACCCATATTTATGATAGTTTTTTGACTGTTGGAAAACTGTTTTATGACAGTTTTTCAGACAAAGGATGTATTTAACCAATTTTTGGTCAGTTTTTTAGTACTCACGAAATTGATACATTTCATTCTCTATTCTGAATCTCTTCTAAGTCTTATCCAATCAAGATTAGGGAGTACCATCCAAATACTTTGATTTGAAAGTGGAATCACAATTCTCATAATATCCAAGTGCATTTATTACCCCAAAATTCTAATAGAAGAAGGGTTTCAAATGAAAACAAACAAATTCAACGAAATAGCGATATGAGGTTGTTTGTTTAAAACAAAAATATTGTAGTTGGTGTTTATATGCGAATTTATTTAAGGAAACTAAGATTTTTCAGGATAGAAATTTAATGGTGTACACACTTATTCATCAACACAAGTACACCCAATCATAAAAAAGAAAATAAGAAAGTGTAAGGAACTTTACTGCATCACATAATGGGTAACAATCATGGCAAAGTTTAAAAGGAGAATGATATAGTTCGAGATATCAATTCGATGTACAATCTTGATTTCATTTATAAACATACATAACATACCAAACATTATGTTGTCGAATTGATAAAATGTGTCCACAAAATAAACTTTTCCAAGGCTTCTAATTTATTTTCACATCTTGAAGAAACATAATCATGTGATTGTGAATCACATTCTAACAGATGAGGATGATCGTTTCAATTATTTATTTATAACTCTTGGTTACATGGTATTTTATTTTCATGTCCAATAACATAGAGTGGTTTATTCAATTAACACATTATGTTTTTTGATATTGTCATCACTTGTAACTTCAAACTTTTATAATTGAGAATGTCAAAGTAGATATGAACATCAAACATTTGCATAAACATTTGAGTGATACCAAAAAAGTTTAAACACACTATTTTTCTCTTCTAGAACATCAAACACCAACCCTTGAATATAGTGTTTGAATATAGTGTTTGACTAATCATCATAATACATTATATTTGTTATAATTACAATGGTTGGTAAGGAAGGTTTTATAGTTTAATTATTTTTTTTTATCAAGATAAGAAAGTGATTTAAAAATAGATTAATATAAAAATTTATAAAGATGAACATTTTACAAAATTAATAGAATTTTTAATAAAACTAAGATAAAAGAATAAGAATGAATAATAAATTATGAGATAAAAAATTGATTTTTGCTTACATTTAGTCACCTCCTTTTTTATGTATATAATTTACCAATGAATTTATTTATGGTGTTCGAAAGATACATTTATGACATGTAATAAGAGGTGAGCCTAGTGTATGTCATGGTGGGTCACTTAAACCACCTAAATTTATAAAATTTACAACAATTTATATATAAAATGTGACATCCTCCATTTTTCAGAATCAATCAAAGCATTTTTTTCGCTTTATAAAACTGAGATGCGGAAATTCTCGGTTAAACAAAACATTTTGAGATAACAAAAATTATTTCATTTTATTAAAAACCTAGAGGATGTCATAATGCATATCCAAACATACATTATAGCGTAAAATATAAAAGGTCATGAAACTACTACGCACATCTCTTTATTCCACTCAGCGTCCTAACTAGACTACTGCAGCTTTGGTTCCACTACATGTGATGCATAAAGATGAGTGGGTCAAGTTTAGGAAAACATAGTGAGATACATAGGGTTTTCAAGCCCATAACAATTTAATGATAATAATTTATATCATTCCTGCAAAAAAATATTATCAGATAATTTATATAAAATGTGGCCTAAGACCAACTACCCAACCCAACCAATCCTCTCAAATCCTAAATGCAACGATTATCGGGAGGAATTGTCCAACCTGATGAATCGTTTGAGCAACTGTTTGAATACACATCTAGGGGTGTCCTTGACTAATGTATGTCATATAAGGTGACCAATCTGTAACGCCCGTGTTTCTAGGCTTGCCATTTTTAGCAATGTAATAGTCTAGGTTAACCTTGTAACTCAACTTGAAATAATGAGAATGTATTATTTGTGAATTATTTGAATTATGTGATTTATGTGTGTATTTTCTTAATTTTTATAATTTAATAAATTAAGAATAAAATAAGCGTCAAAATTTAAGTGTGAGATAAGCCCGATATCTTTGCATAAAGTTGTAGTGGTTGAAACAAGGATTTCGGAGATATAAGGAATGCCAAAATCCGAGTTATAACGAAGAAGTTATGACCTGTCGAAATTCGCGACAGAACCGACACGACGCCGAGTGACGTAAAATATGAATTTAAGATAGAGCAATATTTAGCCTTAGAAATCTAAACGAAAGTCGTAGATTTCGTTAAACCGAGAGCGTGCATAAAAGGAACGCCCAAATCTGACTTCGTATGAGGAAGTTATGATTTTATGAAGTTTCGACTTAGCAGTATACAGCCCGAATACTCGATTTGAGATCGAGCGGTTTTTAGCCGAAACAATCTAAATGAGAATCGAAGATCTTGTTGTTAGTAGCGAAGCAATGAAAAGTTAGGCGAGAACGGACGTCAGACGAAGAAGTTATGAATTTATAACGAAGTTTTTCTGTCCCGACCTTCTAAAAATAAATAATAAAAATAAAAGTCAAAATTAGCCGACGGAGTCTAAATGAAAGTTGTAGAGTATGGTCTGACCTTCGCGTGGATATAAAGAACGTCGAAAACGGAGCTCGTATGCGAAAGTTACGCAATTTAGAAGTTTGACAAGTCAATTACGCCCCGCGTAATTTGAGTACGCCCCGCGTACTCAGTCGGATGCAACTTGTCTGACCAATACTCGAGTGCCACCAGTCGACGCACGCAGTGACGTCAAAGTACGCCCCGCGTAACCCGAGTACGCCCCGCGTACTGAGTACGCCCCGCGTAATTTGAGTACGCCCCGCGTAATCCCAGACCCAGCAGCCTATAAATAGAACTCGAATTCAACCATTTTCTCTTGTTCAAACTCTTCCCTCTCTCTAAGTTTTGCCTCGTTTTGCGTGCCGTTTATACCCCAAAGCCCCGATAATATTCCTGAGCCCCGAAGTAAGATCCGAAGCCCCGAGGATCCCGAAGAGCGTTATTCCCGAGCCGAAACGCTGCCCGCGAGGAGCCCGGTTTTGTGAAGATCTTCCAGATCTACGGAGAAACACCTCTTCTGCAAGACGTAGTGCTGCCCGATCATCTTCTGATCAAGTGAGTGTGTAGTTATTTTCATTCCAACGCAATATTATGAAGTATTTCATATAAAATACGTGTTACGTGTATATATTTGGTTGTTATACGTGTGAGTGTATATTCACTCTCTTCTATCTTATAGATATGATGTATTCTCTATGAAATACGTGTTATGTGTGTATGCCTCATCTGTTATGTGGAATATGTATTGCTTAAAGCATATTATACAGGTTTTTAAACTATGTATAAAAACGTATATTTTTATCTACTAATATGTTGGGTAGATAATTGGTGTGTAATAAACAGATGAGAGGCCTCGGTGTTATTGGTGTTATTCTAGTCATTCAGCAGAGTATGGATGACGACCACAGACTATTCTAGACTGTCTTGTGGAACACTAGCAGGCTCATTACCTGTAGGTGTTGTGAACGACGTGTTCACCGGTGTACTCTATCCCCCACATGGTTGCCTTTAGGATACTTATTGTTGAGGAAGCCCCTCTGCAGTAATGTCCATCCCGATGAAAAATCCTGAAATAGGTTCCTTATAATAGACGTTATTTTTAGGAACGTAAGGTGAGGATAACGGGAATGGGTAATCGGGTTTATTGTTGATTGTTGAAATTAAATATAATTATTGTGGGTTGAAAACCCTATATGCTCACCAGGCTCCCAAGCCTGACCCACTCAATTGATTTATTTTATAGGAAGTGGCGCAAGAGCTTAAGATGGGCGAACATCAAGTTGTTTTGTTTACAAGTCTGTATATGTATATATTTGTTGAATGACTTGTAATGCTATCGTTTATGCTTTATGATCTGTATCGGAACATGACATCCCGACTTTTGAATATGAAATGAAATCATATGTCTTATGAAATGTTTTGATAAATATCTATTTTATCATGTTTTGTTTTTTGGGAACAAATTCCGCATCTCTTTTAAAATTAAAAGGATTTACTCTGAAAATTATTTTAAAAAACATAAATGAAATCGGTCTTTTCTGGCCGAGATTTTGGGGATGTCACAGTTGGTATCAGAGCATTAGTTTAAGCGAATTAGGAATTTGTAGGATTTCTAAACTTAAACTTAGGATGCTAAGTGGAGATTGCGAGGTGTGTGTCTGTTGGATCTTAGACACAAGCACTAGTTTATTTTAGGAAAGTTGCCTAAAATGCTTTTATTTGCTAAATGTTATATGTTGCCATATATGATATTATTTGTTCGGATCTATGGTTTGTTGCCAAACGGATTTGAAGGTTTATGTGTTTAGGATTCTAAGCGTATGTATACGATATTAGAACTAGCATGTAATCGTTTGGAGTAATAAGGTCAAATTATTCGGTGTATAGACCAAAATGGTGAGAACAAGAAGCGGAGTTGGAAATGCTAATGAAAACAGGAATCAACCACCTGTAATCGAGCAAGTACCTGTCGTAGCTGCTGCACCTGAGCCGATAACAATGGCTGGTGTACAAATGATGATTCAAATGATGTTGGATCGTCAGATGGAAGAAACAAGACGCCTGCTTAGGCAAAATCGTGAAGAACCATCAATTCAAGCGGAAGAGCCCGAGGAGAATGGAGGGCAGTCTGGAGGAGAAAACTTTAGTGGGATTATTGGTCAAGAAAACCCACCAATGGTTAGACGCAATAACCAGTATGGAGGAAATGATGGTCGTGGGTGCAAGTATAAGGATTTCATGGCATCCAAACCACCATGCCTATCCGGAAGCCCGATACCGGTACAAGTTATGGACTGGGTCTCCGAAATGGAGACTATGTTTGAAAGTTGCGAATGCAGCAACAGGCAGAAGACCGCTCTTGCGATCCCTCTGCTAAAATCTGGCGTGTTGAGTTGGTGGAAGTTGTTAGCTGACTCTATGCCCAAGGGAGAAGCAAGCAAAATGTCTTGGGAAGACTTTCTGGAACAACTAAAACTGCAATACTGCTCCGAGCAGGACCTTCTGAAAATCAGTAATGAGTTTCAGAATTTGAAGAAGGGGAAATTGAGCGTTACTGAATACGCTACAAGTTTCACGGAAAAGATGAAGTTTATCCCATATTTGGTGCCTACAGAACTCTCTAAGGTCAGCAAGTTTGCCCTTGGACTACCAGCGGACTATGGTCCAATGGTTAAGCAAGCAACCACATTGAAAGCCGCCATCTGGGCTGCTAGAAATGTTGAGACCCAGATCAGGGAAAAAGGTCTAGAAAGGTCAGAGGTTGGTGAGAAAAGGAAAATCGATGGATTTTCAGGGTCCAGCAAGAAAAAGTAAATTCTCGAAGTCTAGTTCGAGAGGAAGTGGAGGAAAGGTAGAGGCGAAATGGTGCGACAAGTGCAAGAAGAAGCATCATGGGAAGTGTGGCGGGGAAACCACATGCTACAAATGTGGAAAGCCAGGGCATTATGCCAACGAATGCACCTTCACCAAGAATGTTTGTTATGGTTGCGGTGAGGAGGGGCACATCTCAAGGGATTGTCCGAAGAAGAAGGAGGCATCAAGACCCAACATTCCGCCAAAGCCAAAGGCGAGAGCATTCCAGATGACACTGGAAGCTGCTAAAGATGAAGCTGATGTCGCTTCAGGTACCTTTCTCGTTAACAAATTGCCTGCCTAAATTTTATTTGATTCTGGAGCCAACTACTCCTTTATATCGCATGAATTTGGTAGAAAACTAGCTTTGCCTATTGTGAGACTAGATAATGCTTTATTAGTCGAAGTTGCTAGTGGCAAGATTGTACCTGTTAGCCATCATATGAAAAACATTTTAATTGATTTGAATGGGAATAAGTTCCACGAGGAATTATTACCTATAGAACTTAATGGTTTCGACATCGTTTTGGGAATGGATTGGCTTAGTGCCAATGATGCCGAAATTTTATGCAAGAAGAAAATAGTGAAAGTAAATCCGCCTGGAAAGGAATCGTTTATGGTGTATGGAGATAAACGCAGAGTAAATTCTGGAATCATTTCTCTAATGAAAGCCAGAAAATGTTTGACCAAGGGGTGTACATCATACTTAGCATTCGCGATCGATGCTAAGAAGGAAAAGAAGGTGATGCAAAATATTCCTGTTGTGTGTGATTATCCGGAAGTATTTCCCGAAGATCTTCCTGGATTACCGCCCGATCGACAAGTAGAATTTCGTATTGACTTGTTGCCCGGAACAACGCCAATTGCAAAAGCACCTTATCGATTAGCACCGACGGAGATGAAGGAGCTAATGATGCAACTTCAGGAGTTATTGGACAAAGGTTTCATTAGACCTAGTTCATCGCCCTGGGGAGCTCCGGTGTTATTCGTAAAGAAGAAAGATGGAAGCATGAGGATGTGCATTGATTACCGAGAGCTGAATAAGGCAACAATAAAGAATAGATATCCGTTGCCGAGGATTGATGACATATTCGATCAGCTACAAGGTTCAAGTTATTTCTCAAAGATCGACTTGAGGTCAGGATATCATCAGCTAAAAGTAAGAGAGCAGGATATAGAGAAGACTGCATTCAGAACCCGATATGGACACTATGAGTTTTTGGTTATGTCGTTTGGACTAACCAATGCTCCCGCAGCATTCATGGATTTAATGAACAGAGTTTGTAACCCGTTCCTTGATAAATCTGTGATAGTGTTCATAGATGACATTCTGATTTATTCAAAAAGCCAAGAGGAGCATGGCAGACACTTGCGAGAAGTTTTGGAAGTCTTAAAGAAGGAGAAGCTGTATGCGAAGTTCTCCAAATGTGATTTTTGGATTCGAGAAGTCCAATTCTTGGGTCACGTGGTCAACCAAGAAGGTATAATGGTTGATCCAGCAAAGATTGAAGCTGTAATGAAGTGGGAACAACCAAAAAGTCCCACGGAGATTCGAAGCTTTTTAGGATTAGCCGGATATTACCGAAGGTTTATCCAAGGCTTTTCTTCGATCGCTAGTCCATTAACAGCTTTGACCCACAAAGGAGCTACTTATGCTTGGAGTGATAAGCATAAAGAAGCATTCGAGAAGCTAAAGAAGAAACTATGCGAGGCACCGATACTTTCTCTACCCGATGGAGTGGAAGACTTCGCTGTTTATAGCGATGCGTCTGGTGTTGGATTGGGTTGTGTTTTGACCCAAAGAGATAAGGTGATCGCGTATGCATCTCGACAGCTGAAAGAGCATGAAAAGAACTACCCGACTCATGATTTGGAGTTGGCAGCGGTAGTTTTCGCTTTGAAAATATGGAGGCATTACCTTTATGGCACGAAGTGCAAACTTTTCACTGATCATAAGAGTCTCCAATATCTCTTTAGTCAGAAAGAATTGAATATGAGGCAACGACGCTGGCTGGAACTACTTAAAGACTACGACTGTGAGATACTTTACCACCCCGGTAAAGCCAATGTTGTCGCTGATGCTCTCAGTCGGAAAGTCAATCTTGAAAGGAGAAGGCCAAGAGCGTTGAGAATTGAAGTTGTCTCGACCATTTTGGAAAGTATAAAGAATGCTCAAGAGGAAGCTTCGGAGAAGAATGACCGGAAGGAAGAACGTTTGGGCAAAACGTTGGTGTTCGGTGTAAACAGTCACGGACTGAAGGTGTTCCAAGATCGGATTTGGATACCTAAGACAAGAGGAGTCAGAGATCTTCTGATGGAAGAAGCTCACAAGACCATGTACTCAATTCATCCCGGTAGCACTAAAATGTATAGGGACCTGAAACCCTATTATTGGTGGCCGATGATGAAGCTCGACATTGCGAAGTATGTGGCCGAGTGTGTGACTTGTGCAAGAGTCAAGGCACAACATCAGAAACCGTACGGGAGTTTAGAACCATTGCCTGTGCCTATGGGTAAGTGGGAAGACATTACTATGGATTTTGTCACTAAACTGCCCAGAACAAAGAATGGTCACGACATGATTTGGGTGGTCGTTGATCGATTCACTAAGAGTGCGCATTTCATAGCAGCCAATGAGAAATGGTCTATGGAAAAGCTTGCGAATTCTTACGTGAAGGAAATTGTGAGGCTTCACGGTGTTCTGATAACGATTGTGTCGGATCGTGATAGCCGTTTCACCTCACGATTTTGGAAAAGTCTACAAGAGGAATTGGGTACCAAGTTGTGTTTAAGTACAGCTTACCATCTGCAGACTGATGGTCAGAGCGAACGGACGATACAAACACTTGAAGATATGTTAAGAGCGTGTACCTTGGAATTCCTAGGTAATTGGGATGAACATTTACCTTTGGTAGAATTTTCCTATAATAATAGTTTTCACTCGAGCATAAAGATGGCACCTTATCAAGCTTTGTATGGACAGAAGTGTCGTACGCCGTCTTGTTGGCTTGAGGTTGGGGAAAAGCAGTTTATGGGGCCGGAGATAGTCCATCAAACTGCTGAAAAGTTGAAAATAATTAGGGAGAGAATGTTAGCAGCTCAGGATCGTCAAAAGAGTTATGCTGACAGAAAGCGAAGACCGATGACTTTTGAAGTTGGAGATTCGGTTTTGCTTATAGTCTCGCCGTGGAAGGGACTTATAAGATTTGGAAAAAGGGGAAAGTTAAGTCCAAGGTTTATTGGACCGTTTAAAGTTCTTCAGAGGATTGAGAACCAAGCTTACAAGCTCGAACTACCAGAAGAACTGAATGGAATTCATAACACTTTCCATGTGTGTTATTTGAGGAAGTTCACGGGAGAAGTTCCCGACATAATTCCACTTTCAGAGTTGAGGATCGATGAGAACAAAAGGTTGATTGAGGAACCGGAGGCAATTGTTGACCGAAAGACTAAGAAATTGCGACGTAAGATGGTGGAGTTAGTGCTTGTCCGATGGAAACACACGAATGGGCCAAATCTCACCTGGGAGACGGAGAGTGACATGATGAGTCGCTATCCGCATTTGTTTGCTGGTGTGTGATTCCGGGGACGGAATCATTCTAAGGTGGAGAGAATTGTAACGCCCGTATTTCTAGGCTTGCCATTTTTAGCAATGTAATAGTCTAGGTTAACCTTGTAACTCAACTTGAAATAATGAGAATGTATTATTTGTGAATTATTTGAATTGTGTGATTTATGTGTGTATTTTCTTAATTTTTATAATTTAATAAATTAAGAATAAAATAAGCGTCAAAATTTAAGTGTGAGATAAGCCCGATATCTTTGCATAAAGTTGTAGTGGTTGAAACAAGGATTTCGGAGATATAAGGAATGCCAAAATCCGAGTTATAACGAAGAAGTTATGACCTGTCGAAGTTTCGCGACAGAACCGACACGACGCCGAGTGACGTAAAATATGAATTTAAGATAGAGCGATATTTAGCCTTAGCAATCTAAACTAAAGTCGTAGATTTCGTTAAACCGAGAGCGTGCATAAAAGGAACGCCCAAATCTGACTTCGTATGAGGAAGTTATGATTTTATGAAGTTTCGACTTAGCAGTATACAGCCCGAATACTCGATTTGAGATCGAGCGGTTTTTAGCCGAAACAATCTAAATGAGAATCGAAGATCTTGTTGTTAGTAGCGAAGCAATGAAAAGTTAGGCGAGAACGGATGTCAGACGAAGAAGTTATGAATTTATAACGAAGTTTTTCTGTCCCGGCCTTCTAAAAATAAATAATAAAAATAAAAGTAAAAATTAGCCGACGGAGTCTAAATGAAAGTTGTAGAGTATAGTCTGACCTTCGCGTGGATATAAAGAACGTCGAAAACGGAGCTCGTATACGAAAGTTACGCAATTTAGAAGTTTGACAAGTCAATTACGCCCCGCGTAATTTGAGTACGCCCCACGTACTCAGTCAGATGCAACTTGTCTGACCAATACTCGAGTGCCACCAGTCGACGCACGCAGTGACGTCAAAGTACGCCCCGCGTAATCCCAGACCCAGCAGCCTATAAATAGAACTCGAATTCAACCATTTTCTCTTGTTCAAACTCTTCCCTCTCTCTAAGTTTTGCCTCGTTTTGCGTGCCGTTTATACCCCAAAGCCCCGGTAATATTCCTGAGCCCCGAAGTAAGATCCGAAGCCCCGAGGATCCCGAAGAGCGTTATTCCCGAGCCGAAACGCTGCCCGCGAGGAGCCCGGTTTTGTGAAGATCTTCCAGATCTACGGAGAAACACCTCTTCTGCAAGACGTAGTGCTGCCCGATCATCTTCTGATCAAGTGAGTGTGTAGTTATTTTCATTCCAACGCAATATTATGAAGTATTTCATATAAAATACGTGTTACGTGTATATATTTGGTTGTTATACGTGTGAGTGTATATTCACTCTCTTCTATCTTATAGATATGATGTATTCTCTATGAAATACGTGTTATGTGTGTATGCCTCATCTGTTATGTGGAATATGTATTGCTTAAAGCATATTATACAGGTTTTTAAACTATGTATAAAAACGTATATTTTTATCTACTAATATGTTGGGTAGATAATTGGTGTGTAATAAACAGATGAGAGGCCTCGGTGTTATTGGTGTTATTCTAGTCATTCAGCAGAGTATGGATGACGACCACAGACTATTCTAGACTGTCTTGTGGAACACTAGCAGGCTCATTACCTGTAGGTGTTGTGAACGACGTGTTCACCGGTGTACTCTATCCCCCACATGGTTGCCTTTAGGATACTTATTGTTGAGGAAGCCCCTCTGCAGTAATGTCCATCCCGATGAAAAATCCTGAAATAGGTTCCTTATAATAGACGTTATTTTTAGGAACGTAAGGTGAGGATAACGGGAATGGGTAATCGGGTTTATTGTTGATTGTTGAAATTAAATATAATTATTGTGGGTTGAAAACCCTATATGCTCACCAGGCTCCCAAGCCTGACCCACTCAGTTGATTTATTTTATAGGAAGTGGCGCAAGAGCTTAAGATGGGCGAACATCAAGTTGTTTTGTTTACAAGTCTGTATATGTATATATTTGTTGAATGACTTGTAATGCTATCGTTTATGCTTTATGATCTGTATCGGAACATGACATCCCGACTTTTGAATATGAAATGAAATCATATGTCTTATGAAATGTTTTGATAAATATCTATTTTATCATGTTTTGTTTTTTGGGAACAAATTCCGCATCTCTTTTAAAATTAAAAGGATTTACTCTGAAAATTATTTTAAAAAGCATAAATGAAATCGGTCTTTTCTGGCCGAGATTTTGGGGATGTCACACAATCTTCATAGATTTGATAAATATGGTATCTCACTTTATCTATGTCCATGTGTTATAAGTCCATGATAGCAATGTAATTCATTAGACTGCCTAGAATAGTCAAGTGTTGTCATCTACTCTGGTCGATGACCCAGACATACTTGCTAGTTGTCTAATCTGGACCCACCATTTTTTGTCATCAAAGAAAGGGGAGAAACACTCCACTCTGATCTCACACACTCTATCCCAGTCATGAGACCTAATCGATATCTAACTTAATTTCAACTAAGTATCCTTTAAAAGTCTTATTCTTAACCTACGACAAGACTTATAACTAAAGGCAATCGATTTCCAATACAGTTTCAAACTCAATAGTATTACCCTATTTATACACATAGCATATAGCACAGATAATACATGCAAGCATTTAATGTCTCATATAAATAATAACTTTATTTTATATTATGATTTTGATAGTAACTACGCACTCACCTGACAAAGTGTATGGTGATTGGTGAATCAAGCAGAGGTTCGCCTTACACCTTTTCTAAAAGACCTAGATGTACATAATGCTAAGTTTTAGTCTATTATTTCAAGTATTTAGATTCCTCAATAATCTCAAAGTCTACTTCAAGGTCTAACTAAGAAATAACCAGGTAGGATCATATCGGATGTAGGGTTCATTTAGTATATAGAGTATACTATTTGGAAACCCCACTTTAAACACCTTACTAAATCCAACCCAGGAATTACTCCCATAAGTAGATCAAGAAATATAACTTGAAATCATTGATAAACCTTACTTATAAGTTCATAGTAACGACTTATAACCAGAATTATGAATTACACGGAAGCAGAGTAAGTGTAGCTCACTTACAGAGTATTGTAGACGAGAACCAGGATCTATGCGGGTAGAATACTAACTACGAATCTCCTACTCGAAGGCTACTACTCAGATGAGTAATCAGGGGTGTCATAGGGCTTCGCCACAGTGCAAAAGCAAAGGAAAAATAAGCTAAATGTTGAGAATTTTATAGAGAAATTGATTTAGAGGTGTGAGGAAGAATGAAGGAATGAGATGTTATTTATAGACTGAATCCATGGGATGTGCATCTTTCAACATAGGGGCACACCACGCTCTTGGTCGGGATATAGTGGCATGGTGAAATGTTGGCATGATACGTGTCGCAAAGTGGGTGGGGATGTGTGGTCTTGTCGGACGCGCAACGCTCCTGACGTGCACGTTTACCATTTTCAGATTTTTGAATTGTGTATCTTCTTCATACAAACTTCGTTTTTTATGTTCTTTATATCACAGAAAAGTTCTCGATGGGATCTATAACTTTCATTTAGACTCCGTCGGCTAACTTTGACTTTATATTTTTCACACATGCTATGTCCATTTTCGACAGACTTTTTATCGTTGAACTCTTATCAACGAGATCTTCAACTATCATTTAGACTCCGATGGGATCTATAACTTTCATTTATACTCCGTCGGCTAACTTTGACTTTATATTTTTCACACATGCTTAGACTGTTAAAGCCCGTACAAAAAGTATAACTCTCTCATCCGATGTCCATTTTCGACAGACTTTTTATCGTTGAACTCTTATCAACAAGATCTTCAACTATCATTTATATTATTTTGGCTAAAAGTCAACCGATCTAAATTTCGATTTTTGAGCAGAATATTGTTAAGCCGAATCTTAGAATAATAATAACTTCCTTTCACGAAGTCAGATTTAGAGGCTCTCTATATGCATGCTCTCGGTTAAACGACTACTACAATTTTCGTTTAGATCAATAAGGCTACAAAATAATTTAACGAAAATCTACTTTTTATGAGACGTGGAGTCGCGCCAGTTAAATCGTGAAAATTCGATGAAGCATAACTTCTTCGTATGAAGTCGGATTTGAACGCTCCTTATATCTATAAAATCCTTATGACGTACACTACAACTAGGTTAAGATTATTTGTCCTAAGTAATGTTTTCTCTTCAATGCGTATTTTAAATCTTATTTATTTTATAATTAATTACACTTAATATTCTATAGAACACATAAGCATATAAATATATGAATAATCTTTTATTTTTCATTCACATAAGATTACAATGGTTGATCAAAGAGATTACAGAAAATGATCTAATCTAGCAGAAAACGCAGGAGATACATTAAATATTTAGGATATGCTTGAAATATTTTGAAATACCTACCTTATGGTGTTTGGAAAAAAATGAATATATATATATATATATATATATATATATATATATATATATATATATATATATATATATATATATATATATATATATATATATATATAAAATAGAAGACATCATATTTTATGGAATGAAAAAGTTTCCAAAAAGAAAATGATAAGGTGTTTCTATTGTAAATTGATGATTATTCTTTCACACTTTCACACTTGTTGTGCATTGGTTTAGACTAGCTTACTCAAAGTCTAAGTTGATTTAATTCAAACATATAAATAAATTATGGAAGGACCGATTTGGCTCGATCATTTCACCACCAATGTTTATACATAATGAAGCAATTATTTTTCTGGTTGAATCCACCGGCGGCACAGATGACCTAGTTTAGGAACCGTATGTTTTTCTTATTTTTTTAGCACAAAAAATAAATGAATGTAATGGTATACAAAAAAGGAAAACGAGTAAATATAAAACCATAAATTATTTTCCAATATATAAGCATGGAGCCATAGACAATTTATTATATGTGCGTGAATATAGGCATGATTTTTTTTAAATGTACACTTTCGTATATTAAATTTTGGTGGGAAGAAATACATAAAAAGAAACGATTTATTACATATAGATAAATATAGGAACGATTCTAAAATTGGCAAATTCGATATGGAGAAGTTTTGGGAAAAAAAACTACATAATAATAGACAATTTATTAGACATGATGACATGAATGCGAACATAAATAAACATAGGTATACGATATTAGAAATTTTCAATTTTATATATTGAGTTTTGGGAAAAAATTACATAATAATAGACAATTTATTGGACATGTGAATAGATATAGGTACGATTTTCGAGAAGTCCAATTTTATATAGTGAATTTTGGGGGTAAAAGTACATAACTATAGCCCTGTCGAAAATACCCGATACCCGAATTTTTTGGGTTTCGGGTATACCCGAATTACCCGAATTATTTGGGTTTCGGGTATACCCGAATTACCCGAATTACCCAAATTATTTTAAAAATTCATTTTTTTTGTAGAGCTTGTACTATATAGCAGGTATTTGATCACGCTTAAACTAATATCATTATTATAAAAATAAATATATTTATTATGACAATACGAAACTAACAATATTAAAAGTAATTTTTATACATCATCACGTTATTTAAAACTTACTTGTTTTCTCTATTATAGTTTTAATTACAACTAACAAACTCATTATCTTGACGAAACTTTAGAACATTGCAAAACTTATGACGACATTTATCTTAAACATTTTAAACTTTTAAATTAAGATCTTTATGTATTTGTTTTTTTAACATCTTATTAGATTAGATTAAGTCGTTAAAAAAATACTTGATATCTCATGTATTATTGAGTAGAAAATCTCAATGTTCAAAGCTTGAGTAACTTCGTTTATGTTTCGTTTGTTTATATAAACAAAACTAATAAAGCACGAAGTATTTATTTCATTAAATTTATTTTTAGGTGAAATTAAAAAAAAATCATATATTTCGGGTAATACCTGAATTACCCAAACCCGACCCGATACCCGAATTACCCAAACCCGAATTACCCGAATTTAGTTTGGGTAGGGTAACGGGTAATTTTTCTAACATGAAAAACCCGAATTACCCGATCCGAATTACCCGAAACCCGAAAAAATTACCCGTTCAACACCCCTACATAACTATAGACAATTTATTATATATGTGAATGAATACATGTACAATTCTAGAAAAGTCAAATTTTATACATCTAATTGTAGGAAGATAAATAAATGAACATAGACGATTTCTTATACGTGTGGAAAAGTCTCATTTTTTAATGCACCGATAGCGAAATTTAAATTTTCACAAACAACGAACCCACATGTGACTGAAGAAAGCAACTCCGACGACGCGATAATGATCATGGTTCGTATATAATTCTCTCTGCCACCGCCGCCGCCACCATTTCCTGATTTCCACCATTGTGATCTGCCACTTCGATGAAGATAACACAGGTGCACACCGTGAACCTTCGCACCATACTCTCCGAGACAACGAGGATCGTGAAAGCTAACAGCACCGACTTCATCGCTTTATACATCTTCTTCCTCCCTCTCGCCTTCTCTCTCGTCATCACCCCTACTCTCCACCTCCACCTCTCCGGCCGGCAGCTTCTTCACCGTCGATCTCTTCCACAATTCTCTCGCAAATAATCAGACTCTTGTAACATGTCATCTTCTCTACATCCTTATCGTGTATCTATTCACTCTCTGTGCCATAGGCACGATTGGCTACAGAACATACAATGTTTTCATAGGTACACCGGTCAATTTCTTCACATCCCTTAAATCCTTAACCTTCATCTTCTTCCCACTCGTTTCCACCGCCATTATAGCTCATTTTCTTCAACTTTTGATCTCGCTAACTTGCCTCCTGTTTGTTGGAATGATTGTTATGCTTGGGAAAAGCCTAGGGATACTTGTAATCGACTACAACTCGCTTTACTTCATGTGGTTTTCCATCGCGACAATCATCGGTATAATAATCTATTTCCACATGAACTGGTGTTTGACTTTCATGGTCGTTGTTGCAGAATCTAAATGGGGGTTTGCAGCTTTGATGAGGAGTTGGTATTTAGTGAAGGGGATGAGATCGGTTTCATTGTCATTGTGGTTATATTATTTGATCTGTAATGGAGGTATGGCGTGGTCATTTTCAAATATTGTATATTTTTGTGCGTTGCGTAGGGAGACCCTGAGCTTTGTCTTGCTTACGATCTTTGGCTCCTTCTTCCTGATGTTGTGTTTCGTTATGAACACCACTGCCAACACTATGTTCTATATTTACTGCAAGTCTTTCCATGGTGAATTGGAGCTTGAGATTGGTTATGGGTTTGATCATCATTACATCAACTTGCCTTCTTCCGATGACACTGTTGTTGGAGCTTGATGATCAAAGATTATAGCCTGGTTTTTCGGTCCAATAAATGTTTATTTTGCTCATATGGTTTTGTTTTATACATGTATACATATACAAATGCACAAGTTTGTGTACTTGGTATAGAATTTTGTAAAGACATGTTGAATATCCTATTAAAATCATAAGCATGTAAAGTTTGTTTGTTTCTTTTAAAGACTGCAATTTGTATCCTTGACAACTTTATTATAGGTAGATCGTTTTTCTAGGTTTGTAATAGGAAGAAGAAATGTAAAATGACTTGGGGTCTTACTGTAAACGTTTAACTTTTTCTTGCTCAATGGCATGTTGTTTTTAATTCCAGTTTGTCGTTCTAAAAAACATTTGGGTTCGTTTAAGCAATGAGTCTCACGTATAACAACTTTGAATTTCCATATTTTCATGTTTTTTGTATCCTCTTGTCAATTGATTACTTATTTTCTTGAATTTTTATATTTTTTTTATGTTCAAGTCATCTTGAATTCATCTTATAATTTGGTATGAAGCATTTGGACAATTAAGATGTGTGTTTTGAATTCACTTTATAATTTGGTACAAACTCCTATAAACTGAACCCAAGGAAGGATATCCAGAAAAACCAAACCAAAAAAAAACAGAACTAAAACATTTCCAAAAACAAAATGGGATTTTTTCTGTGTATGTTTGGTTTTAAATAAAAAGTAAAAAACAATCAATATTGTAGTCGGTATATAATATAAGTGGATGAATATAAGCATGATTTTAAAAGTAAAATATAATGTATGATTTTTCAAGTCAAAATTTTCATTTTTATTTATTCAAAACATAAGTCTTACATATTATTACAAAACCTATTGTCTAGCAAAATTCTTAAAATATTATTAATGCTTTCGATGCAGGTACAATCATGTGTGAATCTTTCATTGACCCGAAGAACACTCTGAAAACGAGTTATTCAACAACTATAAGCCAAGTTTTAGTGAGTTCCCCCAAGATACCACATACCACAACATATATGCAATACATACATATAATGATAAGCTGGTCTACACTTTGGCTTTCAACATATAGTTGGTTTGCCACCACTACCCTTCAACATGTAGTTGGTCCACTTTCCTTGGCCTTTAGCATAAAGCTAGTTCGTCCGAGTATATTGGTCTTCAGCATAAGGCCGGTATGCCCTCAACTCAATGTGTGTTTATGTAAGTGTGTATATATACACACATACACACATATCAAACAGTCTCACATAACATGCAACTAACTAAGGGTGTGTTTGAAACCCATCTGAGTGGGTCGAGTCAGACAATTGGGCTGACCCGGTCAGACAATTTTTGTTTGATTTGTGGCTTTCTCGGTAAGATAGCTGGCTCAAGTTGCTTACCCAATCGGATTAATACACATTGCTGACTGAAAATAAGACAATTCTACCCTTAAAAGTGCAGTGCACAGCAAAATAAAAGAGAAAGAAGGCAATGAGGATTGAATTAACGACCTTACATTCAAGGACCCATATCTTTTCCACTATGCTAGAAGGTTATTTTTGTTATATTTGCTCAAGTGGTTTATATAATGTGTAGTGGTTATTATTATTATTATTTTTATTGTTGTCGTTATTATTATCATCATCTTTATTATTATTATTATTATTATTATTAAATTGCATAAAAACAAATAGCGTGTCAGCATCAGGGTAAAATGGTCATTTTACATCAGTCAGCACGTTCAGTCAGATGTACAATCAAACAACATGATTTCTTACTCAGCCAGAATTTCTTATTCAGATAGATATTTCTTAATCAACACTTTCTCAGTTAGCAACTATCAAACGGGGCCTAAGCTAGTCTAATTGCCTAATTGCATACTACATGGCAACTATATCTTAACATACAATGGATATATACTGGAGTATAAAATATAGTGAGAAGAACTCACCTAGACAATTTATCAGATGGTTATCAGATATCCAGGTAATCCAATTGGCGAGCAAGCGCGTAACAAGTATTAACCTATAATACTATAGCTTATTAGTCCTTATGGCAATCTGCTAATGTAGGCTAGATCTTGCACCAATCATAATGAATACTGATAGTTCTATCAAATAAAGATCAACTAGGCAAGACAGTTGGGATGAATGATCATTTCGGCATATACGTTTTCTAAAATCCAACAACCAAGCCAAGAAACCTATTCTGGACACCTCTCCTTTAAGTAGATCGATGAGTATTATGACTGTAATTACTGATAAATATTATTTATACATTTATAACAATGACGCAGGGCCTCGCTAAAGTAGTCAGGAATTAGGAAGTAAAGGGGCTAGGGTGCAGGAAGGTTTCCAAAGGTTTTAGTGGTGGAATGAGTGAGCAAAAGTCTAAAATACACATATATAGGAATTCAGTAGGAGTGTGTTGCGCCTGGTGACGTGACCAATTCTCTTGCTGCCACATGTCGTCTTTATTGTGGTCCACCTTGCCTACTTCTAGAAGTTGCTCATTCTGTGCGTGCATGAATTTTAGATTTTCAAAAAATTTATCTTATTTATATGCACGTGTAGCTATCGACGAGTAATACAACTTTTATTTAGACTCTGACAGTTAATTCTCACTTTATTTTTAAAGGTATATTTTTACAGACATGGAATATTAAAGTTTGTATAAAAACCATAAGTCTCTCATATGATATCCGTTTCAACTGTCTTTATATCGACGAAATCTTCAATTCTCGTTTTGATCATTTTTCCTAATAATCGACCGATCTTAATTTCGTTTTCTATGTCGCACACCACTGCACTGAAACTTAAAAATATCATAACGTTCTCACAATAAGCTAGATTTAGAAGTTGTAAATATATACGCTCTCGCTTTTACGATTACTACTATTTTTATTTACATTATTTAGGCTAATAAATAATATATTTCTATTTCGAATTTATAATAACCGTTTTGTAACACTTGGATTTGAGGTATGTACCTTTTAGCTCTCTTATACTGAATTTTGGCATTTTAGTCCCTAGAGTAGTATGCGGGGCATACCACATGGTACGCTTAGCATACTAAGGTGGAGCTGGATCACGGATGCGAGGCCTTGTATACTAGGCGTACGAGGGTTACGCTTAACATACTCGGAGGTTATTGAAACCCTAATTTAATGGTGTTGCACCCTATATAAATACCTTAAGTCCCTAGGGTTGGCCTCTTTAACAACCTCCATTGCTCTAAAACCCTAAAATCGACCTTTAGCCTCCATTGTTGTGCTTTTGAGCTTTTGAGAAGAACTTGTGCTTGTTTTCTCATTTTGAAGAGAGTGAAGAAGGGTGAAGGTGCATAGCTTGGTGGGAGGCTTAAAAATCCATAATCATCACTCATTTTGCAAGTCTGTTGAGGTATCAAGTTCATACCTTGGCTTTTGAATGCTTAAATCTCTTTTTGTCTTTATTTTTATGCTTTTGGTCCCTTTATGGGTTGGTTGATGAGTTAAGACTTTTGTAGGAGTTGTCCTTTTAGATCTGAGCATGTTATGACGTTCTTAAGCATAAAGATGCAAGCTTTATGGGGTTTATGGTCACATGTATACATTAAGTCACTTATTAAGTCCTTTTTGGCTTTAAGAGCTTCATTAAGCCATGCATGCACGTAAAATTAGCAACTTTACATGATAAACCAGCTAAAGGAAGTCATACCTAGGTTTTGGAGTAAAGTCTTTATGGATTAAGAGCTGTAAATGAGTTTTGGTTAAATGGGTGAGTACGTTGGCCATACAAACTCGTATGTGCCACATACAAGCCCCAAAGCGTGTATGCTTAGCGTACAAGCTGAGTACGCCCCACGTACTCAGCCAGTTGGGCTTCATAATTGGTGTTGGATTATGTGTTTAAGCCTATAACCATAATTGATATATACTTGATAATATCATAGTCCTTTTAGGTTGCCTTCAAACCTGGCAATTGAATAGGATGACTGTTAGAGAGAGAGAGAAGAATGATCTATTAATTTATTCCTTGGTTAATAAATTAATTAGAAATCAAAATAAATGATTTATTAATGTATTATGGAGAAATCATATTATTTAATTAATATTTAATCAGAAATTAATTTGGAATTAATTTTGGGATTAAATGAATTAATTAAAACTATAGGGGCTAAAGGTGATAATGTTCAATAGTTGAGTATTAGGCAATTCTAGAACTTCCCTAAAGAGGGGGAACGAAATATAGAGCATCTATAGGGTTTCCTTGGGCTCTAGGGGTGCCTATGATGCCTTAGGAGTTAGGGAGGAAGTTAAGGAATTAGGGTTATCTTGGATATACCTGCCTTATCCAATACCTTCCTAATACTTATATAAACTCTCATTAAGGTTAAATTTCGGTTCTGACTTCTCTAAGAGCATATGAGCCAAAATTTCTCTTCCATTACTCTCTCTCTCTCTCTCTCTTGTATTCCTTGGTTGCTTGAGTTTGTTTGTGAACCATTAAAGGTGTGACACTTGTGGCACTTGATACCAAAGGTCTTTCAAGAAAGGATTTAAGATTGTTTACAATAACAATCTTAAAGGTATGTATTATAACCCTATTATTTGATTATTATCCATAGATCTAGGGTTTGTACTTTGGTGTTCATTATTGTATGTTCAATTAGAGAAAACGTAAATCTTCAATTAGGGTTGCATGCACATATAGGATTATATGTTTTGCTTAAAACCCATCAGTGGTATTAGATGTAACGCCCGGGTTTTCAGGGCTAAGCATTTTTGTCAATGTAATAGTCTAGGTCAACTATTGTAACTCTTTTTGAAGTAATAAATATGAAATATTTGAGTATTATGTGAATTATGTGTGTTTATGTGTTTATTATTTAATTATAAATGTATAATTAATAAAGAATAAAAATGAGCGTCAAAATTAAAGTGTGAGATAATCCCGATATCTCTACATAAAGTTGTAGAATATGTCTCAAGGTTTCCGTGCATATAAAGAATGCCGAAATCCGAGCTATAAAGAAGAAGTTATGGCCCGCCGAAGTTTTACGACAAAACCGGCACGACACCGGGAAACGTAAATAGTGAATTTACGATAGAAGACTTTTTAGCCTTAGCAATCTAAACAAAAGTCGTAGAATATGTTAAACTAAGAACATCGATAGAAAGAACGCCCAAATCTGACTTCGTATGAAGAAGTTATGATTTTTCTAAGATTCGGCTTAGCAGTGCACGACCTGAAACTCGAATTTTAGTTCGAGCGGTTTTTGGCTTACGCAACATAAATGAGAGTTGAAGATCTCATTAATAGGAAATCAACGGTAAAACGACAGACAAAAACAGAGTCCGTATGTAGAAGTTATTAATTTTACGCAGACGTTTAACAGTATAATCTCCTTGTACTGTTAAATTTAAGATCGGTCGAGAATTAGCTGACGGTGTCAAAATGAAAGTTGTAGATCTTATTATTACCTACGCGTGGATATAAAGAACGTCAAAAACGGAGGTCGTATGTGAAAGTTACGGATTTTAGAAGTCGGAAGTGTGCTGTGCGAAAATGGGTGATGTGGCACAATATTGGCCATTGCTTTCTCCCCAAGGCTTGCCACCAGATGGTGACATGTGGCACCAAGTTCAGCCACATTTCACCCTATAAATACCACCTCTCCCACCCTCATTTTCTTCACACCTTTCCCATTCTTTCTTCTCTTTACTCTCTCTCTCTCTCTCTAGAACCTCTCTCTAGCCCCGAAATCCCCCGAAAAGCCTAGGGAACCTCCCTAGCACGAGGCGGAAGCCCCGGAGTGCTCGAAGGCTCTGAGAAGAAGAGCTTTTCGGCTCAGGAACGCTGCTCCAAGCAAAACCCGGTTTTCTATAAAACCCGCTGTAAGTGAGCTACGCCTACGCTATTTTTAATATAACTTTTATTTAATTATAGTAACGTTATTAGGAACTTATAATAAATACTTGGGCTATTATTATGGGTTATATAAGTATTTTTTTGACGCTTATATAATAATAATAATAGCTAGACTATTAATTAGTCTCGACGAATAATAAACTAAACTCTAGTGGTAATAATACTAGGTTTCGTCGAAGAAAAATTCTTTTTAAGAAGCGAAGCGCTGTCTGAGTTCGGAATCACCACCTTTTCCGGTGAGTGCATAGTTACCTTCAACTTACACATAGATATGAAGTATTTTATATAAATTACGTGCTATGGGTGCATATTATCTGAATACTTGCTATCTATGCTAGATGAACGTTGTTATACATGTTTTCAATGATTTAAACTGTATATGTATTTTATATCTACGAAAATGTTGGGGTAAAACATGGGTAGATGTAATAGGTGATGTGTGATAAAATGATGAGAGGCCTCGATGTTGTTGTTGTTGATCCAGTCATCTAGCGGAGTATAGATGACGACCACGGACTCTTCTAGACAGTCCAGTGGAACACTAGCAGGCTCACAACCTGTAGGTGTTGTGAACGATGTGTTCACCGGTGTACTCCATCCCCCACATGGTTGCCTATTAGGACATTTATTGCTGAGGAATCCCCTTAGCAGTAGTGTCCGTCCCGATGATGATCCTTAGGCTAGGTCCCTTATGATAGGTGTTTAGGGACGTAAAGTGAGGATAACGGGAACGGGTAATCGGGTTATTGTTGATTGATGAAATTAATAAACTTATTGTGGGTTGAAAACCCTATGTGCTCACCAGGCTCCCAAGCCTGACCCACTCAGTTTTATGCATTACAGGTAGTGGCGCATGAGCATAGGTGTGATGTTTTGGACGAGGGATTACGGATATAGGCCTGTAGATATGAAATAATGTAGTAAGGCTTATATTGTACTGTTTATACTTTTGATCTGTACGAACATGACATCCCGAGTCTTTTAATGAAATACATTTCTATGGAAATGCTTTTGATAAATCTTTATCATATTATTGTTTTGGGACAAATTCCGCAACCCTTTTATTAAAAGATAACTCTGATTTTGAAATAAAGTATAAACAAAACCGGTCTTTTCTGGCCGTGATTTTGGGGATGTCACAGTTGGTATCAGAGCATTAGTTTAAGCGAACTAGGAATTTGTAGGATTTCTAGACTTAAACTTAGAATGCTAAGCGATGATTGTGAGGTGTGAGCACTAGCTTATTTTAGGAATTGTGCCTAAAATGCTTTTATGTGCTAAATGTTTTACGCATGATATGTTGTTATTTTGTTCGGGATCTATGGTCTGTTGCCGACCGGATCTGGAACCTTATGTGTTTAGGATTCTAAACGTACGACTACGATATTAGAACTAGCATGTAAACGTTTCGGAGTGATAAGGATGATTTAAAACGTCTCTCCTAAATAAAGATCTAAATCCACCTTATTCGGTATATAGATCAAGATGGTAAGGACCCGTAGCGGAAACGTAAACGCAAATGGGAACGGACACCAACCCCCCGTGATCGAGCAAATACCAGTTGTGGAAGCCGCCGCCGGACCAATAACGATGGCCGGAGTGCAAGCGATGATCCAGGCAATGTTGGATCGTCAAATGGAGGAAACCAGGCGTTTGCTCCAGCAAAATCGAGAGGAAGCGACTATTCAGCTCGAACAGCCCGAGTTGAACGAAGGGCAGACTGAAGAAGGAAACTACAGTGGGACTATTGGTCAAGCCAACCCACCGATAGTTAGCCAAAACCACCAGGATGGAGGAAATGATGGACGTGGATGCAAATACAAGGATTTCATGGCATCCAAGCCACCGAGTCTATCCGGAAGCCCGACGCCGGTGGAAGTCATGAACTGGATCTCTGAGATGGAGACAATGTTTGAGAGTTGCGAGTGTAGCAATAGGCAGAAGACTGCTCTTGCAGTTCCTCTATTGAAATCTGGAGTACTAAGCTGGTGGAAGCTATTAGCTGATTCAATGCCCAAAGGTGAAGCAAGCAAAATGTCGTGGGAGGATTTTCTGGTACAGTTGAAGATGCAATACTGCTCTGAGCAGGATCTTCTGGAGATCAGCAACGAATTCCAGAATCTGAAGAAGGGAAGAATGAGCGTTACTGAATACGCTGCAAGCTTTACTGAGAAAATGAAGCTTGTTCCTCACCTCGTCCCAACTGAACTCTCCAAGGTTAACAAATTTGCCCTCGGATTACCAGCGGACTTCGGCCCAATGGTCAAGCAAACTACCACTTTGAAAGCTGCCATCTGGGCTGCTAAGAATGTGGAGACCCAGATACGAGAAAAGGGTCTGGAGAGAGCGGAAGTGGGAGAGAAACGGAAATTTGACGGATCCTCGAGGTCCGGTAAGAAAGGTAGATTCTCGAAGTCTAGTTCGAGAGGAGGAGGATCAGAAGCAAAGTGGTGTGACAAGTGCAAGAAGAAGCACTCTGGGAAGTGTGATGGAGGGGTCACTTGTTACAAATGCGGAAAGCCTGGGCACTATGCCAACGAATGCACTCTTAACCAGAAGGCCTGTTATGGGTGTAATGAAGAAGGGCACATTTTGAAGGACTGCCCGAAGAAGAAGGAGGCAGGAAGACCCAACATACCACCAAAGCCGAAGGCGAGAGCCTTCCAGATGACGCTCGAGGCTGCAAAGGAGGCAGCAGACGTCGCTTCAGGTACCTTTCTTGTAAATGGTTTGCCTGCAAATATACTGTTTGATTCCGGAGCCAACTACTCCTTTGTGTCGCATAAATTTAATGCGAAATTAGCATTACCTGTAGAAAAACTTGATAACGCCCTAATTGTAGAAGTTGCCAGTGGCAAATTCGTACCTGTTAGTAATCGTATTAGGAACATCGTCATTGACCTAAACGGAAACGAATTCCAGGAGGAACTATTACCCATAGAGTTAAACGGTTTCGACATCGTTTTGGGTATGGATTGGCTTAGCGCCAACGATGCCGAGATATTATGCCGAAAGAAGATAGTTAGGATAAACCCACCCGGAAAGGAATCATTTATGGTGTACGGGGACAAACGCAGAGTGAGTTCTGGAATCATATCCTTGATGAAAGCTAGGAAATGTTTGTCCAAGGGATGTGCATCGTACTTAGCATTCGTAATCGATGCTAAGAAAGAAAAGAAAGAGGTGCAGAATATACCGGTTGTGTGCGATTATCCGGAAGTCTTTCCCGAAGATCTTCCTGGATTACCACCTGATAGGCAAGTAGAATTTCGTATAGACTTATTACCAGGAACAACACCGATAGCAAAGGCACCTTACCGATTAGCACCGACGGAGATGAAGGAGCTCATGATGCAACTTCAGGAGCTGTTGGATAGCGGTTTCATTCGACCTAGTTCATCACCCTGGGGAGCTCCGGTGTTATTCGTGAAGAAGAAGGACGGAAGCATGAGGATGTGCATAGACTACCGAGAGTTGAATAAGGCAACGGTGAAGAACAAGTATCCATTACCGAGGATTGATGATCTATTCGATCAGCTGCAAGGTTCGAGCTACTTCTCAAAGATCGATCTTAGGTCAGGATATCATCAGCTGAAGGTGAGAGAGCAGGATATTGAGAAGACTGCATTCAGAACAAGATATGGACACTACGAGTTCTTGGTTATGTCGTTCGGACTAACCAATGCTCCCGCAGCATTCATGGATTTGATGAATAGGGTTTGTAAACCATTCCTCGATAAATCTGTGATAGTGTTCATCGACGACATTCTCATTTACTCGAAAAGCCAGGAGGAGCATGGCAAGCATCTACGAGAAGTGTTGGAGGTGTTAAAGAAGGAGAAGCTTTTTGCAAAGTTCTCCAAATGCGACTTTTGGATACGGGAAGTCCAATTCTTGGGTCATGTTGTTAACCAAGAAGGAATAATGGTTGACCCTGCCAAGATCGAAGCTGTAATGAAGTGGGAACGTCCGAAGAATCCCACGGAGATTCGAAGCTTTCTAGGATTAGCCGGATATTACCGACGATTTATCCAAGGCTTTTCTTTGATAGCTGCTCCATTAACAGCTTTGACCCATAAAGGAGCTACGTATACATGGAGTGAGAAACATGATGAGGCGTTCGAGAAGCTAAAGAAGAAGTTATGTGAAGCGCCGATACTTTCTCTACCCGATGGAGTCGAAGATTTCGCAGTTTATAGTGATGCATCTGGAGTCGGGTTAGGTTGTGTTCTGACCCAAAGAGAAAAGGTGATAGCATACGCATCTCGACAATTGAAAGAGCACGAAAAGAACTACCCCACTCATGATCTGGAGTTGGCAGCGGTAGTATTCGCCTTAAAGATATGGAGGCATTACCTCTACGGCACGAAGTGCAAGCTCTTCACTGATCATAAGAGTCTCCAGTATCTCTTTAATCAGAAGGAGTTGAACATGAGGCAACGACGCTGGCTAGAACTTCTCAAGGACTACGACTGTGAGATACTTTACCACCCAGGTAAAGCAAATATTGTTGCTGATGCTCTCAGTCGGAAAGTCAATCTTGAAAGAAGAAGGCCAAGAGCGTTAAGAATTGAAGTCGTCTCGATGATTGTGGAAAGTATCAGGAAAGCTCAAGAAGAAGCCTTAGAAAAGAATGACCGAAAGGAAGAACGTTTGGGAAAAACGTTAGTGTTCGGTACGAACAGTCGAGGACTGAATGTATTCCAAGATCGAATTTGGGTACCTAAGACGGGAGGAATAAGAGATCTTCTAATGGAAGAAGCACACAAGACCATGTACTCGATTCATCCCGGTAGCACTAAAATGTATAAGGACCTAAAACCCTACTACTGGTGGCCGACGATGAAGCTCGATGTTGCGAAGTATGTGGCTGAGTGCGTAACATGTGCGAGGGTTAAGGCACAACATCAAAAACCGTATGGGAGTTTAGAACCCTTACCTGTACCCATGGGTAAATGGGAAGACATCACCATGGATTTTGTGACTAAACTGCCCAGAACGAAGAATGGTCACGACATGATTTGGGTAGTCGTGGATCGTTTCACCAAGAGTGCACACTTCATAGCAGCCAACGAGAAGTGGTCTATGGATAAGCTCGCAAATGCTTACGTGAAGGAAATTGTAAGACTTCACGGTGTCCCTCTTACTATTGTGTCAGATCGTGATAGTCGTTTCACATCGAGGTTTTGGAGGAGTCTACAAGAGGAGTTGGGTACAAAGTTGTGTTTGAGTACTGCTTACCATCCGCAAACTGATGGTCAGAGTGAAAGAACGATTCAGACGTTGGAAGATATGCTGAGAGCATGTACCCTCGAATTCCAAGGGAATTGGGACGAGCACTTACCTCTGGTAGAATTTTCCTACAACAATAGTTTTCACTCGAGCATCAAGATGGCTCCTTATCAAGCCTTGTATGGGCAGAAGTGTCGTACGCCGTCTTGTTGGCTTGAAGCCGGAGAGAAGCAGTTTATGGGCCCCGAGATAGTCCATGAGACTGCTGAGAAATTGAAGGTGATTAGGGAAAGAATGTTAGCAGCTCAGGATCGTCAGAAGAGCTATGCCGACAAGAAAAGACGACCGATAACCTTCGAAGTTGGGGATTCCGTTTTACTTAAAGTCTCACCGTGGAAGGGACTTATACGATTTGGGAAACGAGGAAAGTTGAGTCCAAGGTTTATTGGACCATTCAAAGTTCTTCAGAGGATTGGGAACCAAGCTTACAAGCTGGAATTGCCCGAAGAACTCAATGGTATTCATAACACCTTCCATGTGTGTTATTTGAGGAAATTCATGGGAGATGTTCCCGACATAATTCCAATCTCGGAATTAAGGATGGATGAGAATAAAAGGCTGATCGAAGAGCCTGAGGCAATTATTGACCGTAAGACTAAGAAGTTACGACGCAAGATGGTCGACTTGGTGCTAGTCCGATGGAAACATTCGAATGGGCCGAATCTCACTTGGGAAACAGAGGATGACATGATGAGTCGCTATCCACATCTGTTTGCTGATGCATGATTCCGGGACGGAATCATCCTAAGGGGGTGAGAATTGTAACGCCCGGGTTTTCAGGGCTAAGCATTTTTGTCAATGTAATAGTCTAGGTCAACTATTGTAACTCTTTTTGAAGTAATAAATATGAAATATTTGAGTATTATGTGAATTATGTGTGTTTATGTGTTTATTATTTAATTATAAATGTATAATTAATAAAGAATAAAAATGAGCATCAAAATTAAAGTGTGAGATAATCCCGATATCTCTACATAAAGTTGTAGAATATGTCTCAAGGTTTCCGTGCATATAAAGAATGCCGAAATCCGAGCTATAAAGAAGAAGTTATGGCCCGCCGAAGTTTTACGACAAAACCGGCACGACACCGGGAAACGTAAATAGTGAATTTACGATAGAAGACTTTTTAGCCTTAGCAATCTAAACAAAAGTCGTAGAATATGTTAAACTAAGAACATCGATAAAAAGAACGCCCAAATCTGACTTCGTATGAAGAAGTTATGATTTTTCTAAGATTCGGCTTAGCAGTGCACGACCTGAAACTCGAATTTTAGTTCGAGCGGTTTTTGGCTTACGCAACATAAATGAGAGTTGAAGATCTCATTAATAGGAAATCAACGGTAAAAAGACAGACAAAAACAGAGTCCGTATGTAGAAGTTATTAATTTTACGCAGACGTTTAACAGTATAATCTCCTTGTACTGTTAAATTTAAGATCGGTCGAGAATTAGCTGACGGTGTCAAAATGAAAGTTGTAGATCTTATTATTACCTACGCGTGGATATAAAGAACGTCAAAAACGGAGGTCGTATGTGAAAGTTACGGATTTTAGAAGTCGGAAGTGTGCTGTGCGAAAATGGGTGATGTGGCACAATATTGGCCATTGCTTTCTCCCCAAGGCTTGCCACCAGATGGTGACATGTGGCACCAAGTTCAGCCACATTTCACCCTATAAATACCACCTCTCCCACCCTCATTTTCTTCACACCTTTCCCATTCTTTCTTCTCTTTACTCTCTCTCTCTCTCTCTAGAACCTCTCTCTAGCCCCGAAATCCCCCGAAAAGCCTAGGGAACCTCCCTAGCACGAGGCGGAAGCCCCGGAGTGCTCGAAGGCTCTGAGAAGAAGAGCTTTTCGGCTCAGGAACGCTGCTCCAAGCAAAGCCCGGTTTTCTATAAAACCCGCTGTAAGTGAGCTACGCCTACGCTATTTTTAATATAACTTTTATTTAATTATAGTAACGTTATTAGGAACTTATAATAAATACTTGGGCTATTATTATGGGTTATATAAGTATTTTTTTGACGCTTATATAATAATAATAATAGCTAGACTATTAATTAGTCTCGACGAATAATAAACTAAACTCTAGTGGTAATAATACTAGGTTTCGTCGAAGAAAAATTCTTTTTAAGAAGCGAAGCGCTGTCTGAGTTCGGAATCACCACCTTTTCCGGTGAGTGCATAGTTACCTTCAACTTACACATAGATATGAAGTATTTTATATAAATTACGTGCTATGGGTGCATATTATCTGAATACTTGCTATCTATGCTAGATGAACGTTGTTATACATGTTTTCAATGATTTAAACTGTATATGTATTTTATATCTACGAAAATGTTGGGGTAAAACATGGGTAGATGTAATAGGTGATGTGTGATAAAATGATGAGAGGCCTCGATGTTGTTGTTGTTGATCCAGTCATCTAGCGGAGTATAGATGACGACCACGGACTCTTCTAGACAGTCCAGTGGAACACTAGCAGGCTCACAACCTGTAGGTGTTGTGAACGATGTGTTCACCGGTGTACTCCATCCCCCACATGGTTGCCTATTAGGACATTTATTGCTGAGGAATCCCCTTAGCAGTAGTGTCCGTCCCGATGATGATCCTTAGGCTAGGTCCCTTATGATAGGTGTTTAGGGACGTAAAGTGAGGATAACGGGAACGGGTAATCGGGTTATTGTTGATTGATGAAATTAATAAACTTATTGTGGGTTGAAAACCCTATGTGCTCACCAGGCTCCCAAGCCTGACCCACTCAGTTTTATGCATTACAGGTAGTGGCGCATGAGCATAGGTGTGATGTTTTGGACGAGGGATTACGGATATAGGCCTGTAGATATGAAATAATGTAGTAAGGCTTATATTGTACTGTTTATACTTTTGATCTGTACGAACATGACATCCCGAGTCTTTTAATGAAATACATTTCTATGGAAATGCTTTTGATAAATCTTTATCATATTATTGTTTTGGGACAAATTCCGCAACCCTTTTATTAAAAGATAACTCTGATTTTGAAATAAAGTATAAACAAAACCGGTCTTTTCTGGCCGTGATTTTGGGGATGTCACATTAGAGCCTAGGTTTAGTTCTATCGAATTGATACTAATATGAACGTGAATAAGGAGGAGAAAACAGAATCTTCATTCTATTCTTCGAACTCATTGAGTTGTTTCTACGGACTCGATGTGTTGGACTGCAACTCAGTGAGTTGGTCCTCCAACTCGGCGAGTTTGTGAGTCAGATCCTAATTTCGGATTTTCTTGCCTAACTTGATTTATTTGGTGGATATATGGTAATTATCTTTTATTAAATTTGTAACATCCCGGGTTTCGGGTATTTTCGAATCCTTCCCTTGGTATTTTAATATGTCATTTTTGGTATTTGATGTTAGGTGGGTTTAGCCCTAAGAAGCCCTAGTGACGAATTCGTAATTCCTAGGAGCCTGAGTTTTACGTTGGGCGTACATATGGGTATGCTAAACGTACTAGGGATCGCCCTAATATGTTGGGCGTACACATATGTACCTAGGGCATACGCGTGTCCGAGTGAAACCCTAATTTTTAGGGTTTGTAGAGTATTTAAGCACCATTATGGTTCATTTTGACTCACTCTTTTAGCTTTCAAGTCCCTTAGCCATTTTGAGAGAACCTTAACCCCCATAGTGAGCATCTTGAGCTTATAGTGTGATTTTGTGTGCCAAAAGGAGAAGTTAGTGCATCAAAGGAGTCAAGGAAGGAAGTAAGCTTGTTGATCTGGGATTATCACCTTCTTGTGAAGCTTCAAAAGGTATAAAGTTTCTACATTTATGCTTGGATTGTCTAGATCTTGCTTTGGTTGCTTTTTGGTATTCTTCTTGTCCTAAGAGTCCCAATATTGTGCATGCTTTGTTTTGGACGTGAAGGGATGTCCTTTCAGACGCTAGGATGGGTCCTAAGGCATAAACATGAGGTCCCTTGAGCTAGTTTGGTTCCTTGTTCTTTTTAGGAGGACATAATGGATTAAGACCATGTATTAAGCCCTTTTTGGACGGTCAAAGTCTTAAAGTTTGAGACTTTATGGTTCTAGAGTGCTTTGAGTCTTAGATCTGAAGTTTAAGCTTAGGTGCTTAATCCATTAAGCACTTATAAGGATTTTAAGACTTGCGAGGTTACTCCCTGCGTAATTGATGTACGCCCTGTGTACTGAGTTAACCACCACGATGGTGGTCAAGACGAGGCGAAGTACACCCAACGTATCGAAGGAGTATGCCCCGCGTATGCCTTCTGTGTCGATTTCAGACTTTGGGCTTCGGGTATTTGGCCATTTGTTGGGCTTTGATACTTGGTCCCTAATGGACCATCTGGATAAGTGTGTTTTGAGCTAACTAGAGGATCGGACCTTTAGATGAGGCCCAATAAGGGATTTCGGGCCAATTTTGAAAATTGGGCTAATAATGGGCCTTGAAATAATTTGGACCTTTTGGATCAATGATTTTGGATTTAGGCCTTGACCCAACTAGGGGAAAGGGTAAATGGGCATTTACCCTAAGTTTGGATCCTTAGTCAAGAATAGTATTCCAATTGTTAATTGGATGTTTGTTTGTTGTGATAGTTCGGGATTTTCCGTAAGTCAGCAGCCAGGGATTTCAATGCAGCTTAACATTTGAGAGGTGAATTTTGTTGGCCGTCCCATTGGTTTGATAACCTAGTATTTGCTTATATGCTGAGTATTAATTAGATATGCATGCTAGTTTGAAATGCTAGTCTGGTAGATCTATAGGACTACCTGTGATATTGCCTGTTTGTCTGTATATGATATTATCTGTTATATGTTGACATATTGTATGGGTGGGTTAAGGTAGTACTGCTTTGTGTTGTAGCCAACAAACCCTGGAGTATGCCAGGTATGAGTTGAGGGCCATGGAGGGCATGCCAAAATTGTTGGAATAGTGTCTAAGGCTGCAACTATATTTGGAAAGTACTTAACCCGATTGAGCATGGTCCTTTTGGGTTGCCTTCACCATAGCAACTTGATAGGATGATTTACAATGAGAGAAGGAATAATAATATTGTTATTTGATTAATATAAGTCATAAATTAATTAGGAATTAATTTGGTGACTTAAAGAGATTAATTAAATAGAAGGACATAAACTGTCAAGTGTATGATAGTTGTACTTTAGGCTGTAATCCCTTATGGATAAGGGGTGGACGATTTTAGGGGCTTAGGATAGACCTAAATTCCGTCCAAAGGCTTATCATGAAGGGGATTAGGATTGCTTAGGGCCTAAGTTATCCAATTAGGGTTTAAAGGTGAAACCCTAGGAGTGTTACAAGTATAAATAGACCCTAGGGGTCATGGAAATCGGCACCCTTGTCACTAAAGGAACCCTGGCTGATTTCTAAGTCCCTCCCCACTCTCTCAAATCATCCTCTTGCTAGTTGGTGTTTGTAAGCCATTAGATGAGTGATAATTGTGACTCTAAAGCTCCAAGGATAAGAAGATCAAGCAAGTGATTCAAGGTAAACTTATAACTCTGATTTCTCAATGTTATTATGATAGAGTAACCATTAGAATCCTTGGATACAATGCATGTTCAATTAGAGAAACCTAGATCCAAGCATTAGGGTTTTGTATGTGCACATAGGGATGTTCATATGGCCAAAACCCATCAAAATCAAACTGGGGACTTATGAACATTCTAGATACGAGTTGAGGGCCGAGCAGGGCAAGCCAGACTCATACTGCGGGCTTAGTGGTATTCAGTTTGTTGACTAATCAGGCTGGGGAGCAAGCTAGACATAAGCTGTGGGACTGTCGAGCAAGCAAGACTTATGTTGTGGGCTCAGGGGTAATCCAATATGTTAAGTTGTGAACCCATTACATCTTGTTGTTATATTTGTGCTATTTGTTATGTATCAGTATTTTAGGGGAACTCATTAAGCTTTGGGCTTACAATTTTGGATTACGTTTCTGGTACTTTGGAGGATCGCGGGAAGGTGAAGGCGTAATCATGCACCTCCTCATATTTTGTTACGATTTTGGGATTTCTTTGATGGGAAAACTTATTTTGAAAACAATTTGTAAACAATGATGGGTTGGGGTTTATTTAAAAGTTTAAAAGTTTCAATAATTTTATTAATGTTACAAGTTGATATTAGAGCCTTGGTTTGAGTGAATTGGAGGAACACTTGTGTGAACCCAGTCTCAAACTAAGGAAAATATTTTCAAAAGGATTTTCAAATGGTTTTCAAAATACTCAAGGAGGATGCGATGTGTACGATCAACCGGAGCCAGTAAGTAGACCCCAAAAATACCATACTATTATTTGATATTGTGATATGTTAGAACAACATGCTAGTAATAGGCTAGCGATCTTTAGGAATTGTATGATAGAATTTTCTGATTATATGATTCCTGATAACGATTTGAGATTGGATCCAGATCGGGATCAGGGGCTGACAGGTAGATGGGATCAGATAAGTTTGATGCCAGAATTAGGGGGATTCTCTGTGAAGTGGTTGTGGCCATTGTTCGGGATCGGATACCGGAGCTATTTGAGTCTATTAAGACCGTGATGATGGAGCATTTTGATGAAAAATACACATACGTTGTTGAGACTGTTGTTGATGCAGCCTTACAGCCGTGGCAGCTGCGGGTGTTGGACTAGGTCGAGTTTTCCAGTATCGAGATTTCGATAATACGAAGCCCCCGAATTTTGACGGAGTGCAGGACCCAATCATTGCCATGAGGTGGCTATCTGATGTGAAGGGATGTTTCTTCACTTGTTTGTGCCCTGTTGACCAGAAGGTCAGGTGTGCCTTGAACCTTCTGAGGATCGGAGTCAAGGATTGGTGGAGGCTCGGTACCAGTTTCTATTATGTTGAGCAGAGAGCTGATGTGACTTAGGAGCAGTTTTCTGAGATATCCATATCTGCAATACATAAGCCCTTTATCAAGAAGGTTGTTTTCCATAGTTAACAATTACTTGTTTTCTAGAATATGTATATGTTTCATGTTCGAATCATCCACTCGTTTTGTAATTTGGTATGAAGTGTTTGCACAGTCAATGTGTCCAGTTTGAAACATGACAAGGTAAAAAAAAAAAAAAAACAAAACTCAAACCAAACCGACATTCACCTCAGAAGATATATTATATATGTGGTTGAATGTAGCCATATAGGCACATTTAAAAAAAAAAAAAAAAAAAAAAAAAAAAAAAAAAAAAAAAAAAAAACGACAAACTAACTATAATCTACTCCTAAATAACCACTAATGTTTCTATTTTATTTTTATGTCTCCATTTTATTTTTAAATGTAGTTTTGTATATTCAACTTTGGTGGAAAAAATAAACATAAATGATACATTAAATATATGAATAAATATAGGTACGATTTTAGAAATGTTCAAAAGTTCAATTCTGTATAGTGAATTTTAAGGAAAATAAATACATAAAATATAGACAATTTATTATAAATGTGAACGTAGAAAAAGTCCAATTTTAGATATTGAATTTTGGGGGGGAAATACGTAGATATAGAAGATTTATTATAAATGCGATTATGCGAATGAATAAGGAACGATTTTAGAAAAGTCGAATTTTATATATTTAAATTTGGGAAGAAAAATACAAACATAGACGATTTCTTATACGGTGTAGAAAAGTTCAATAGCAAAATTTAAATTTCCCAACCGCGGACCCACATATAACATTTGACCAAGAGAGCAAGTTCTTTGACTTGGTCAGTATGCCAAGTGGCAGATTACTAATAGTTACAAACACCTTAACTACACCTACACCTACACCTACACCTCTTATATAACATCAAAAGACATCACTTTTATCAATATATCCCTTTGCCACCGCCGCCACCACCATTCCCACCATCGCCATCTGCCGCCTCCATGGAAACAACACCGTTGCACACCGTTAACTTTAGCACCATACTCTCTGAGTCACGGAACATCGTAAAAGCTAACAAAGGCCACTTCTTCGTCTTATCCCTCTTCTTCCTCCCTTTCTCAATCTCCCTCGTCGTCACCCCTACTCTCCACTCTCATCTCCCCGGCAACTTCTTCACCGGAGATCTCCTCCACAAGTTTCTCCTAAGTGATCCTATCCCTGTAGTTTTACATCTCCTTTACATCCTAATCGTTTATCTCCTCATTTTCTGTGGCATAGGCACGATCTCTTACAGTACATACAATGTTCTCATAGGTAAGCCGGTGAGTTACTTCGCCTCCCTCAAGTCTTTAACCTTCTCCTTCCTCCCGCTCATTTCAACCGCCATTCTAGCTCACACTATCATGTTTCTGATCTTGCTAACATTCGTCCTGTTTGGTGGAATAATTGTTATGTTTGGTGAAAGTCTAGGGTTTGTAATTGGTTTCTTCTTGGTTATCTTGATAAGTTTTTCCATAATCATCGTAAAAATAATCTATCTCCAAACGAATTGGTGCTTGGCTTTTATGGTAGTTGTTGCTGAATCTAACTGGGGGATTCCAGCGTTGAAGCGGAGCTGGTATTTAGTAAAAGGGGTGAGATCGGTTTCAGTGTCATTGTCGTCGTATTTTTTAATATTTTATGGGTCGTATTTTTTTATATTTTATGGGTCTTTGGTGATGCTGTTTTCGTACAATGTGCCTGAAACTGTTAATACGTGGAGTATTCTGAACATGATCTGGTTGACGATAACTGGTTCCTTGATGTCGATGATGTGGTCGGTTGTCAACGCTGTGTTGTATATTCACTGCAAGGCTTTTTGTGGTGAATTGACACTTGGGATTGATGAGGGGTTTGATCACCATTACATCATCTTGCCTTCTGATGATGATAAGATCCATTGTTTTGACGTTGTCACTGTTGTGGAAGCTTGATTATCGGTTCTTTCTTTCCTGTAGATTTTCACTCTACATGCTCATATGATTTTGTTTTATATATATATATATATATATATATATATATATATATATATATATATATATATATATATATATATATATATATATATACACACGTAAATGTGTAGAAGTTTGTGTACTTGATATATTTTTCTTTAGGACATGTTGAACGTCGTATAAAGATTGTAAGTGTGTAAAGTTTCCATTTTTTTGAAGTATTCTTTCAATGAGTTATCAAATTCAGAATACATTTTAGAAAACACATTGACCGAAATCAAAATATATTTTAAAATCTAAAATTGCAAAACATATCACTTTTGATGAATTCATATAAAAAACACAACAGCTGGAATTAAACACCTCCCACATTCATAGGAATTCAGATGCACTCTCATACATTTTAGATATAAGTAATTTCCATTTTGTCTTTGTCGGTAACGGATCATCTATTCCTCTAATAGCCATCTCAATAAATAACTAATATGCCATTTTATAACTTTTAGGCAAAATAATATCTCAATTCAACTCACACTTTCATAATAGATTTAAATCACAAGTTTTAAAATTTGGATGTTACCATTATCTCACACGTTAAAAACATTTGTCCTTGAAATCACCAATAACGTTTATACAAAGCTTTCATGGATTATACATGATTATCATACAAGTACCTCTATTTGTTACCAATTGTGTCTTCCATCACAAAATTTGTATTTTCCATTATATTACTTCCGATGGATATTAATAATAATTTTCGTATGGACTTATAAGGAATACTCACAATGACTCATTTTACTTTTGAAGAGTAGGTACTCACAATAAGGTTGATGGACTTATAATTTTCTTACACAATCACCATTTTTTATGATTATCTTCAACCTAACCGTTTGAATAATAACATTATTCTTGTATACATACTAGCTCTCTTTCGCATATATTATGATACGCATCAATAGTTGCTTTTGATTCACCATCCATCAACTTGAACCAACCTTGTTATTTCCACCCTTAAGTTCTTCCTTATTTATGTACGCATGCTTAAAAGTTAAATCATATACTCATATGTTAGTTTTTCATAGGGAAATCTGCAGAAAAATTCAAATTTTTGAAAAAGCTTCAAAAAAGTCATAAAAAATTATTTTGAATAGAAACTTCTTATATCTTGAGAAAACCATATAATATATTATTTGCTATTCAAATATAAAAATGATTTTTTCGTTAACTTGAACGAAATTTTAAATAATTGGGACTTTTCTGCTAAAAAAAACTTTAGGATTTTATTAAAAAATTTCCTAAAATAATAGGATTTTTCTGTATTAATCACTTTTCCTTATTATAGGTTGATATGACAATCATCTTTTAATCATTCTAATTTATCCTCTTCAAAATTTTAGACCAAGTATCAAAGAATAAGTCTATCTTACTCTTAAGCTTCTATTCTTTAACTAGATATATAATTGTACATTAAGGTGCATCTACATCACCATATTCTAACAAATCCATACATACTATTCAAATGTTTTCCTCTCATTTCTTCATCTTCATCACATATTTCCAAGCCAATTAGTGTAAAACCAATGCAATGTTATACATGATCCAACAGAATATATAATAAAACATTACCTAAGCATAAGAACTTCATTAATACCTCTAATTATGTCATAATGACATCACTTCATAAGGTATGATCATTCAAAAGGCATCTGGCATACTATATAAATGAGTTCATCAAAACATACAATCACCATCCATGATGTGTTCACTAAGGGTATAAGATCTATATTTGATAACTTTAGGAAGTTAGCAGTGGCGTAGCCACATTAGTATAAGCGTGGGTTTTGGCCCACCCAAATAAATTTGAGTTATATATAAATATAAATTTGAGTTTTATATATATATATATATATATATATATATATATATATATATATATATATATATATATATATATATATATATATATATATATATATATTAAAAATTTCAAATTATACACAAATGGAATATCTTTTGTTGCATATATTGTTACATTTTGTTAATCATTTGAAGTATTTTACTACCGTTCACCCTAAAACAAAATTCTGGCTACGCCACTGGAAGTTAGTTTAACGAACTTCTACCTTACTTTGGTCTATAAGCACCTTTAATTTTGAGTTATTGGTAGTGTATTTTTTCATACTAATATGTGGACCAATTTGTTAAGGGGCTACATGTAACGCCTGCAGATCCGGGCTAGTCAATTTAGAGACAATAAGCATAAAAAATGAGTTTTTTAAGGAAGATTATTTAGAAGGATTAATCTTAACCAAGTTGTAGTATATGTTACAAGGGTTCAGTACATATAAAGAACGCCGAAATCTGAGTTATAACGAAGAAGTTATGGTTCGTCGAAATTTTACGGCAAAACTGACACGACACCGGAAAACGTAAATAGCCTTAGTAATCTAAACAAAAGTCGTGAAATATGTTCAAATGAAAGCGTCCAAAAAAAAAAAAAAAAACCCAAATCTGACTTCGTATGAGGAAGTTACGATTTTTCTAACATTTAGCACAACAGTGCACAACCCGGAAATTCAAATTTTAGATTGGTCGATTTTCAGCAAAAATAATATAAACGAGAAATGAAGATATCGTTAATAGGAGTTAAACGACAAAAAGACAGTCGGAAATGGAGCTTGTATGCGAAAGATATGGACGAAGCTTAATCTCTGCTCTTCGAGCGTGACGAATTCAATACAGTTTTTTAAATTCGAGATAGAATGAGAATTAGCCAACAGTGTCTAAATGAAAGTTTTAGTACTCATAAATACCAACACGTGGATATAAATAACGTCGAAAACGAAGCTCGTATGCGAAAGATATGGACGAAGCTTAGTCTTTACTTTTCGAGCACGACGAATTCGAATACAGTTTTGTAAATCTGAGATACAATAAGAATTAGCTGACGGGGTCTAAATGAAAGTTGTAGTACTCGTAAACAACATGTGGATATAAAAAACGTAGAAAACGGAGCTCGTACGCTGAAGATACGGACGAAGCTTAGAGACTACTTTACTATAAAACTCCTATAAATAAAGGGTGAACTCCTCATATTTTCTTCACACCATATGCTTTTCTTTCTCTCTCTAACTTCTCTCTAGCCTCTCTAAACCCCTCCCAAGTCTAGGGAACCCATAGCACGAGAAGGAAGCCCCGGAGCGCCCGACGGCTCTGAGAAGAAAAGCTTTCGGCACGGAAACGCTGCTCCAGTGAAGCCCGATTTTTTAATAAAAACTTGCTGTAAGTGACCTACGCCTACACTATTTCTAATATAGCTTTTATTTAAATATAGTACTGTTATTAGGACCTTATAATAATTATTTGGGCTATTATTATGTGTTATATAAATGTCGTTATAATATCTTTTTAACCACTCGTGGTACGGGGAATTTGGTTTAAAGGGTTGTATGGGTTGTTGGATTTCAGAAGTGTTATATGCCAAAATGGTCATGCCCTCTAGTGTTTTATGTCTGGTCCCTGTCTGTACATAGTGGTTGGAAGTATTGTTTAAACGCTTATATAATAATAATAAGACTAATAATTAGTCACGGTAAATATTAGACTAAAATCTAGTGGTAATAATACTAGGTTTCATCGAAGGAAATTATTTTAAAGTAAACGAAGCGTTGTCCGAGTACCAAGTCACCAGCTTAACAAGTATTTTATATAAACTACGTGCTATATATGTATATTGTCTAAATACTTGTTGTTTGTGTTGGGTGAAAGATTTTCATACATGTTTATAATTATTTAAACTGTATACGTATTTTATATTTACAAAATGTGTGGGGTAAAACATGGGTAGATGAAATAGTTTCTATGTGACAAAAAAAATAAAATGATGAAGAGCTGATATAGACCATAAGGTAAGGGTGAGAGGTGAACCATGAGAGAAGCCTTTTAACCAAGTGATGGCCCCGTCATCCAACTGATTATGGATGACAACCACTGACTATTCTAGATAGTCTAGTGGACACTAGTAGGCTCACAACCTGTAGGTGTTTTAAATTGTGTATTCACCAGGTGTACTCAAAAAACCCATCGACATGTATTGCAAGTGGATTCTCGGAAACGATACTGTTGATAAACGAGATAAAACCCATTGACCTGTATTGCGAGAGGAGTCTCGGAAACGATACTGTCAATAAACGAGATAAACCTTGGTAACTATGGATTTAGTGCCTGTTGAGTAAACATTGACAATGATGGATTTTGTACCTATTCCTTAGGATAACCCTTAGGAATAAATGAACGAGAAATAGCTGAATTTTTAGGGTAGAATAAAGAAGATAATGGAAATGTGTAATTGGGTTGATTGTCTAAATGCTTAAACATAATAATTATATTATTGTGGGTTGAAAACCCTATGTACTCATCAGGTTTCCCAACCTGGCCCACTCAGTTTATTTATATCACAGGTGTTGATATAAAATCACATTACACTGAGAGATTAAATGAGATATAAATCACTAGTGATAATGAATGTATGTTCTGTTTATGCTTATGTTTATATATTGAGGGAGAATTTCATATATACCCTTCTTAAACATCAAAATATCATATTTACCCAACTTAATTTCTAAATATCATATTTACCCTTCATAAATTTTCTAAATATCATATTTACCATTCATAAAATTTCAAAATATCATATATGTCCTTTTTAAACATCATAATATCATATATGCCCTTCTTAAATATCAAAATTCATATATGCACTTTTTAAACATCAAAATATCAATGATAATATCTAAAATATTCTTCATCTACAACATAATCAACAAAAAAAACTAAACAATCAAAATATACATTCTATAAAGAGAGTTGAAGATGAATATTTTTGTTTGTCAAGAGGACGACATTCCAACAATTTAGAAGTTCACATTCCATTATCATAAACGTAAGGATAATATCATTAAATTTTTTAATTATTATAGTAATTTAAAGTTATAAAAAATGATTATAAAATATTAAAAATATTATAGAATAATTTATATCCTGTTTGCTCTTTCAAAAAAAAGTAATAATATTAATAACATATATTTTATTAGAATTCATGAGCATGAAGCTTAAAATACCAAACGACCGGGAGGGGAAGACACTTTAATTAACGATATTTGTAAAAGTAAATTATCTATATAACTTAACTAGGCTTGATTGTTTAAATAGATGATCTAGTGTGACATTCCCATTTTTACGGTAAAAAAAAAATCGATTTTGTTTATACTTTATAAAAATCAGAATACTTCTTTTAATAAAAATGCTACGGAATTTGTTCCCAGTAAAACATGATAAAGCCGTTATCAAAACGTTTCCAAAGAAATATATTTTTATTCATTTAAAAACATTTGAAATGTCATCGTCATGTTTAAAAGGATAACTAACTCATCCTCATGTTTTATATATCTTTACCTATTATCTTAGATCGAATATGTCTTATTGTTTTAATTTTACATTTTTATATCAAATTTTAAATATTACTACTAATTCGAACAATTTACGAATTTATCCCAAAATTTAGTTTAATTTACAAGTTTTTTTTTTCTAAAACCTTTTTAGGACTTTTTTAATAACTTTTTACAACCTTTTTAGGACTTTTTTAATAACTTTTTACAACCTTTTTAATGATTTCTTTTTCTTAAATTTTTACAGGATTTTTTAAATTCTTTTACAAAATGTTTTAAAACTTTTTTTATAGTCTTCATACAACTCGTATGAATATATAAATAAGTCGGAAAAAAAAATTGTAATGTTGTATCAAAACTTTGTTACAACGTCTTATTACAGAATGTTTCATAGCAAATAGTCAATACAACTTCTTAAACTTGTTGTACATTTTTTTAAACTTTATTTATATTTTCATACGACTTGTTTTAAAAGAATTATTTTATAATGCTATAAAAAGAATAAAAGGTAATAAAAAAAAATCTATGAAACGGTTGTATGAAATATTTTGTCAAAGAGTTGTACGAAAGTTATCAAAACAGTTGTATGAAATATTTAAAAAAAAAAAAAAAAAAAAAAAAAAAAAAAGTTGTGAAAACAATTTAAAACATGTTGGAAATTTTTTTAAAAAACCTGTAATAAATTAAGAAAATAATTGTAAAATTTTATAAAAAGGTCTTAATACAGTTTTAGAAAAACAAATTTCTAAATTTAATTGAATTAAAATTTGGACTTAAAATTAGAAAGAAGCGTGGATATATGTATTGAAAAATTAAAAGAAAAAAAATAATAAAATAATTAAACAATAATTTTCTTTCCAGATAACGATCTAAACCCTAGATACATATGATGCCAAAGAAATTTCCATCTCATCGTCTTCATCGTCTTTCTTTCATGACCTTTTCAATGATTGAGATCGATTCATAGACAATTTCGTACACCTGCGAATTCAAATAGTTGCGATTGACAACAACGTGTTTTCTTCTTTTTATTCTTATATTTAAACCAATGAAAAGTCCAATTTTCAATGCGCGAGATCAATATTCCAACACACAACGGACCCACATTCGATTGAATACAGGTCAACATACCACGTGGCAGACAACTACTGGATACGAGCACCTTAACTATAACGAAAAGACATTATTATCGATGTGTATATACCTCTACTACAGCCGCCACCACCATCGTCATCTGCCGCTTCCATGGAAATGACACCGGTGAACACCGTTAACCTCTACGGCGTACTCTCCGAGTCGCAGAGGATCCTGAAATCTAACTACTGGCACTTCTTCGCCTTAGCCCTCTTCTTCCTCCCTCTCTCAATCTCCATCGTCTTCACCCCTACTGTCAACCCTCATCTCTCCGGCCACTTCACCACCGACCTCTCCCACAAGCTTCCGACAAATTATCAAAACATTATAATTTTTCAGCTCCTTTACATCATAATCGTATATCTCCTCGCCCTATTCGCCATAGGTACGATCTCCTACAGTACATACAATGTTCTCATAGGTAAACCGGTGAATTACTTCGCCGCCCTCAAGTCCCTAATCTTCAACTTCTTCCCGCTCGTTTCTACCGCCGTTGTAGCTCAGATACTCCTATTTTTAATCTCCCTAGCTTTCCTCCTGTCTGTTGGAGCAATTGTTATGTTGGGGAAAAGCCTAGGGTTTGTATACGATTTCAACTGGACTTCCTTCATGTGGGTTTCCATCGCCTTAGGTGCGATGTTAATCGGAATACTAATCTACTTCCAAATGAACTGGTGTTTGGCTTTAACGGTGGTTGTTGCTGAATCGAAATGGGGATTTGCGGCTTTGAGACGGAGCTGGTGTTTAGTGAAGGGGATGAGATCGGTTTCATTGTCATTGTTGTTGTATTATTTGATCGGGAATGGGATTCTGGCATGGGTGTCTTCGAAGCCTGTGTATGATCATCATAACTCTGTCTTCATAACAATGCTTGGTTCCTTCTTCTTGATGATGTGTTTGCTTGCAAGCACTGTTGCCAACGCTGTATTGTATATGCACTGCAAGTATTTCCATGGTGAATTCGCTCTAGAGGTTCCAGATGGGTTTGATTACATCAACTTGCCTGTTGATGATGAGAAGGTCATTCATGTTGTTAGTGTTGTGGAAGCGCGATGATGAAGGTTAGCGCCTTAGCGGGTTGCTGTTTTTTTTACTGTAGATGTTTACTGTGTTTATATTGTTTTGTTTTTAACATACAAGTCTAGAAATTTGTGTAATTGATGTAGAATTCTGTAAAAAGTACATCTTGACTTGTAAAATTTCTACATTTGTTAGCATTATTGCAATGAATTTATCATTTATGACTGAGTTACAATCATAGTGATACGATTTTACTTTCTTTTAATGGTTTCATTTGTGTAATAGAAGTATAGAACTTTCTTTATAAAGTTTCGGGTATATATGAATATAGGGAACCGATTCTTCTAAATATGATAAATACTAACTATGTGTAACGTTACCATAGTTAAATATAAAGGGGCAATTACTAATCTAACATATATATGATGGCTTACGGGTTACAATAATTTTTTTTTTTTTAAAAATAAAATAAAATACAACCATAGGCTTCATATGAAACCTATGGTGTACAAATCCAGACTGCATAATATGTGTACATATACAACATAATTTTTTTTAAAAAAAAATAAAATAAAATATAACCATAGGCTTCATATGAAACCTATGCTGTACAAATGTACAAATCCACACTGCATAATATGTGCACATATACAACGTAGGTATCAAACCTACGGTTTTAATATTTTTTTGTGATTTTTTAAAGTTATCCCAATATATAAACTCTTAATCAACAATACGGTAAAATTTTGTTAAAAATGGACTTACCTTGTTGTTTGGGTGCTTATTTGAGAGAAAAAAAAATTGGTAAAACCAAAAAAATAGTCAAAATAACATAATCTGAAAAATTATACATTATATACTATGATCCAAAGGACCACAAAAGAGTAGACATGCCAGGAAACAGTAGTTTATTGCCACGAAATAATAGTTTTTCTACCGTTGATGGTAGTCAACCCTGACCAATCTATTATTTTGTGGGCTACTTTTGGCTAATTTGTTTTTTTTTTTTACTATTTTTGGATAAGTAATTAATGTTTTTGGCTAGATTAGTAATTTTTCCAAATATAAATATATTAATTATAAATAATGTTATATATTATTAATATTTATGATATTTAATTATGGTAATAGTCTTTATAATTACTAGTTTAATTAGTATTTCTTATATGTACCTTAGTCACATATTTTGTATTTCCACTTAATATATAGATTATTATATACTTGGATCTTTAATTTTAGATAATGAAGGGAGAAAAATATCCTCCCAGATTATATATCCTTCTTTACATAGTTTTTAACAAAAATATGGCATCCATGGAGAATATAATTACAGGTTGATTGTATTTGAAAAACTATTTATCAAATAATGGTAATATTTATTACGACTCATGTTCCCAAACTAAAAAATAAATATAGGATATGTTTGGGTTCGCTTTTTTATGTTAAAAGTGATTTTTAAGAAAAATGCTTATTAACTTATGGCTTTTAGGAAAAGCTGGTTTTAAAAAGTTTTTGGATACGAAAAGTTGCTTTTTCAGAAATAAAATGGTTAAAAAGTTAGGATTTTTCAGTTTTTTGAAAGTTTTACTTTTTCCTATCCAAAAAGTTGTTTAAAAAAACGCTTTTTAATTAGACAAACACTTTTTTAGCTTATTAGCTTTATAAATAGCTAAAAAATCTAAAAAGTTTTTTTAAAACCTATCCCAAACACCCACATAGAAAAATTAGACTCACTTAACAACTTTTTTATTGAATCTCTTGTCTCTACTCTTCATCAGAACATTCTTTAAAAGGAAGGAATGTTGGAGAAATTGATTGAAGTTTTTTGGGTTTTAGTTTTGCTTAAGTCTCTTTCCTCTTTTTAACTTCTTCTCCAGAGTTTTTGTGTTGGTTTTTCCCCACACTCAACCTTATCAGTTGGATCGATTTGTATGTGGTGGTATTAAAGAAGAGACATGGTGATGATCCAGAGTCGTTTCGTCTACGTTGGTTTTCCTTTCTAGTCTTGCTTTAACAAATGGTGGCAACCAATCACACCCTTTCTTTGAAACGCCCCAATAATTATAAGGTAAAACTTTCAGTTTTAAGTCAATCAAAAACATCTTTAATCCATTTTAAAGTTAAAATTATATCAGAGTAAAATAATTATCAGAGTATAATCCAAAATCACAAAGTGCGGAAAAATGGGTGGATGTGGTGCAATCCCCGCCCGGTACATTCATTAGGCCCCGTTTGGCATCGGTTCCTGTCCGGTATACATATTACATACTACACATGCAAGAGTCACACAGACAACTAGCATCCTAATCATAATAAATCACGGGTTGGCATTGGTACCATCGACCGGCCAAACACTAGGAGGAGACTCACCTTAGTCTGCTGACAGTCAAAACTATGCTCGGACTACTGAACCGGAGGATCCTCGCACTAACCAAACAAATAAAACCGCAATTAATAATTGGGCCTTAAACTATAACCGGGAATCTAGTTCATTTGTCCAATACCCAGGGTAAAAGTCTATTTTACCTTTCCCTCACTTGGCCCAAAGTCAAAAAGGCTAGTGGCCCAACAAGGCCCAAAACCCTAATAGTCCAAATATGGCACAAATCACAAAAATCAATGAAAGTCAAAAGCTGAGTACGCCACCCTTGGCCAGTACGCGTTGCATATGAGCTAGGCACGCCTAGTGTACTCCACAACAGCCCAATCTCACCATTAAGTGCTTAATTGGTTGAGCCACCAAGTCCACTTCTCAGATCTGATCCTAAATAATGTACAAAAAGTTGACAACTTTACTCATTGGCATGTCTCAATGGGACCCAATACTTGTTTTTTGACCATTAAAACCTATATTATTGAAGACGAATGAAAGTAATAACAATTAACTATTGGCATCTTATTTTGTTAATTTGTTTAGCGGCTAATAATAGTGATTTTGAAGCTTACCGATTGAAGATGAATGGAAGTAGCATTGCTGAAGAAGATCGTTGTGTCGTCCATGGATTTCTAACGCTTGATTATGCGACGTGCTGAGTGTTTTTGGTAACAAAAATCTGTATATAAGTTAAGGATTATAATAACATAAAAATAGTTAGGATCCCATATTATCAACTCCATATAATAAGTAAATGAATTAAGGATATAACAGACCATATATTAAATCTTTAGTGGATATATCAAAAACACCCTTAGAAGAACAGCTCACTTGAATGTAAAATGTCGAAAATAATATTGTTGTTAATTCTGTATCATTAAACTCCTCTTTATCGAATGGGTAAACTGTAATGATGTATTATGGAACAAATGTTGTATTAACAAATATTGTTTTCTATTGAACGAGTTGTCCAGATAAAAATAAATGACATTTATATCTTAAGAGCATCCACAACGCATAGTTTAATGAGAGAGTTGAACGATGCGACATGCCTAATTGATATTCACTAGATTAAACTCTATCATTCTAGGATACCATGTTGACATTCAATGGATATGAAATTCAATGACCATTGAACTTTCCAATATGGAAAAGAACCCTTTAACTATTAAAAATGTATTTCATTAAACTTTATATAATTCAATGCATTTTATGAAAATTAATGTAGAGTTGTATAGAAAGTAGATTAATGACGTGTCTTTAAACTCTAATAAATTTCATGCATTATTGATGCCCTAAATAAGATAATATTTGCAAATTGTTATTTGTTTTTGTTCTCCTTCAACTCTAACATCATATTTTTAAGCTCTAAGTGCATCTTAAGAAGCAAGTTTGTATATTTGTCTAGAGTTAATTCCTCATATAACCTCCCTAAATATTACAGTTTTTTCTCTTGTCGTGTAAAAATACCACATTTAATATTTCTTAATAAAAAAATGATTGACTGCATAGCATTTCCTATAAACATTTAAACACAAATATTGAGATTAAGGAAACACCAAAACCTTCTACCAAGGCTATAATGGAGCTTCTAAATTGCATCAACCTCTCAAATCAACCTCCTCGTTCTATAGCTTGATACAAATGATAAAGAGGCTATTAAAATGAAGAAGACAAAAAAATGATATATTAGGTTATACATAGCAAAACCTTCTCTAGTTAGATAGATTACTTTTCCTCCTCGTCAATTGTAATTAAGTCGTATGTGTATAACATGTTCGTTTGTAATTTAATATTATTAAAATCATTAATTCATAAATAATTCAAAAACAGTGGCTGACAGTTTGCAACATTGAGGAAATACAAATATTTTTTATGCATCTTTTCTCATGACCAAGGATCAAAATTGTAATTTTTTAAACCGTATAAACGCTATCTGTCAACTTTTAAAGATAAACCGAAACCAACTAATCTAATCAAACAACAATGTCTACATCTACATTAATTAATGTGGAGAACAATTAGATTAACTAAAATAGTCAAGTAGTTGAGGGTAAACTCGTATAGCTTAGTTGTATCTAATACGCGTAAAAAACTAAATTATATAAAGAGTCATATGGTTTAGCAAGATAATCAATTTTGGTTAAAGTTTTTGTTTTTGTTATACACTAGTAGTCATGGTGATGAAGACATTAGGTTAGATTTTGTGTTTAATTATATTTTGATTATATTTCTAATTTAATTTAATTCTCATATAATAATTATTACAGAAAAATGCGATAAAGAGATAAAATAATTAAAAGAAAATCTAAAATAAATGACAAAAGGTTAAAAAGGTCATTTCATATGGCTTTTGGACCAAAGCTGCTAATATCACTATACCACAGGGATACCGGTGGAACAGAAAAATAGTTGGACCCATGTTTTCTATTTCACTATAATGCAGGGACCATTTATGTAAATTAGTGTAAAAGTAATCACAAGTTCATAACTTTTTTCCTTTGAAGCGACAACGGTGGAACTGCAGAAGAGACAAAGTCCTGCACCCGGTCAAAACATTTGGCATATGACCAATGGATACGAAGTCCTTGTCTGCACCTACTACATAATATCAAAAGATTTTCTTTTCCCGGATAAAACTCTCGTCCATCACCACCACCAACCACCGTGATCTGCCGCTTCAATGGAAATAACACCGGTGCACGCCCTGAACCTAACCGGCGTCCTCTTCACGTCAAAGAGGATTATCAGAGCTAACTACTTCCACTTCCTCTCCTTATCTCTCTTCTTCCTCCCTCTCTCCGTCTCTCTCATCATCACTCCTTACTTCCACTACTCCGGCCACCACTTCCCCGTCGATCTCTTCAACAACTTTCCGCAAAATCATAAGGCTGTGAGTTCTCATCTCCTTTACATCCTATTCATCTATATCTCCACTCTCTGCGCCATAGCCACGATCTCCTACAGTACATACCATGGTTTCGAAGGTAAACACGTCAGCTTCTTCACCGCCCTCAAGTCCCTAACCTCATCCATCTTCCCGATCATCGCAACCGCGATTGTAGCTCACGCCCTTCTGTTTCTAATCTCGTTAACTTTCCTCTTGTTTGTTGGAGTAGTTTTCACGTCGGGTCAAAGCCTAGGGTTTGTAATCGATTACAATTCGATTCACTTCACTCTGTTTTCCGTCGTCGTAGTTGCGACATTAATCTCAGTAATAATCTATTTCCACTTGAATTGGTCTTTGGCTTTTGTGATCGTTGTTGCCGAATCGAAATGGGGATTAGCGCCATTGATTCGAAGCTCGTATTTAATTAAAGGGATGAGATCTGTTTCATTCTTATTGTTGTTGTATTTTGGTATTTTTAGCGGGATTTTTGTGTGGTTGTTTTTGTGTGGTTATTTTCCTATGCTTGGTTCCTTCTTCCTGATGCTTATGTTCCTTCGGAGCACTGCTAGCAACACTGTATTGTATATGTACTGCAAGGCTTTGCATGGTGAATTGGCACTTGAGATTGATGAGGGGTTTGATCACCATTACATCAACTTGCCTTCTGATGAAGAGAAAGTCCCTCAAATTGTTTCTGTTGTAGCAGCTTGATGATCAAGGTTGGTGGGTTCTTTACTGTTGTGCTCATATGGTTTTGTTTTATACATACAAGTTTTATATAGAATTGTTTAAAAAGTAAAAACATTTGTAAGCGTGTAAAGTTTATATCCTTTTCCCTGTTTTGAGGACATGTGTTATGGCTATGTTACGTATGTATGTATATTTCTTCATGTTGCTGAATTTGTTCATATTTCATCGGTTTGTTGATTATAGCACCATATTTCCATTTCTTCTGTTTAAAGCATTGTACTATGGTAGTTATACTTATTTGGGATGTTTTTTCAAAGTACATTGCTGATAAATGCTAGAATGTAGAGATTTTATATAACATTTCTGTATTAATCGGGTGGTTGATCTTAATTTGAGGTCTGGTTAAGCACTAATTTGGTATTTTCGGTTTTTAGACCTTATGGATGACTATCAAGGTAAATGATGGACTAATGCTAGAATTAACAAGGAACCAATCTGATTTTTATCCGGGTTTTTCACATCTCAAAACGAGCATTTCAATAAGCCCAAAAGTAGAAAATAAATCACCAAAGGGCAGCCCACTTTGCAACAATTTGAGTTTGACAGCTCATTTGTGTCCAAACATAGCAATCAATAGCAGGCTTTTTAGTAGCCCAACAACATATTTTCTGGGAGCCTGAAAAGACCAATATGGCTGCTAACCGAAATCATATCCAAAATTATAGTAAAGAGTAAATTACACGAATGGTCTTTATAGTTTGGGGTAATTTGCACGCTTGGTCTCTAATTTAGTTTTTCAACTCGGAAGGTCCCTACTATTTGGTTTTGTTACGCGCTTGATCCCTACTTTTTGTTTTTGTTACACGTTTGGTCTCTGTCTTACCTTAAAAAACTATTATTTAAATAGAGAAAAATGGTGGGGTAGGTAAGGTAAGGTGAGAGGTGTAGAGTTGGAGGTGTGTTTAATTAAATAAATTTAAAAAATCAAGGGAAATATAGTTTTTTAGGTTAGACAGGGACCAAACGTGTAACAAAAACAAACAGTAGAGACCTTCTGAGTTAAAAGAATAAGATAGGAACCAAACGCGCAAATTACCCTATACCATAGGGACCATTCGTGTAATTTACTCTATAGTAAAATCAGCATCTTATTGGCAGCCTTTTGTGATAAAAGACTCAACAGAAAAAGAGTGAAATGGTAACCGAGCTGATAGAATATTTAGCAGCCAAATGTGGAGTGAGAAATGAAGAGTATAGAGTATGAGTGACAAATCGGTCATTTGTGTTGTGTTTTTTAACTGATATTATACGATGATGTTTTATATAACATGGACACGATATGATATTGTATCGGGATTTGCTTTACTAACATGAAAAATGACCCAATTAAAACAAGATTAAAACAACAAACACATAAAAAATAAAATAAAATAATTATTTGGTTTATTTGATTCTTAATTAATTATACAAAACACGATAAATATGAAAACACCACAAACGCATGTTAATTATGTCAATGTTGTATCGAATTTTGAACATTAATACGAAACGATACTAAATTGAGTTTTTTTTTACACTTGATACGTATTCAAAATCTAATTTCGTCTTAATCTTGTTTCGTGTCATGCCATGGATTGCCGTACCATTACAACTTACAAAACATGAAATTCTTTATGTTATGTTGAATTTTGACTTTCATCATTTTGACTTATTATGCACCGTAGGGGTTTATGGTTATTTTCTATTACAACAAAATTATATTTCTTCCTTGAAAATCTACCCAAATTGTAGCATTGTATATTAAAGATCTATTAAGTTGAAAGAGTGAACGTCGTTTTGTATTTTGAAGACGTTGCTATAACTGGGTTAAAACTTTCTAACAAAAGACAAAACTGCAAAAATGGTCCCTGTGGTATACAATTTTTTGGGGTTTTAGTCAAAACCACGACTTTTTTCGCTTCGTGGTCCTTTTGATCATGTTTGTATGTAAATTTGGTCCCTCGTAAAATTGAAATGACTATAATGCCCTTCTGATATATTTTTTTTAATGTTTTTTCTATTTAATTTAAATGAAAAAGAAAATAAGTAAATTTCGGCCCACATCTCTCTCTCTCTCTCTCTCTCTCTCTCTCTCTCTCTTTCTCCTGGTTTGTGACCTCATCTGCAAAAAACGAACCCTATGTCTTCTTCACCATTTTCTCTTTACCATTGTTGTGGATCATTCAGCTTCAAACATAAAATCCCAAACCACAAGCTCGATTTGTTTCACACACACATACATCGATTCATCTATTTGCTCATCCTCAATTCCAAATCTGCAAACAACTATTCTCTTCTCCTAAGAATCTTCCATTCCTTAATTCAAGATCAGTTCCAACTCCCCCCATGTACAAGAAAGAAACCTAATTTCCAACTGGAACCACCTTCTTCTTCCTCCTCTACCATCGCCCATCCTCATCTGCAAACACCCATCACTTGTCTCCTTAGCACCGAAGCAAAATATCTCCACCACCATTTTCCTCGTTCTCGTCCTCAAACACATACAACAAAGAAGCATCAGAGCAATGGAAGCTGTGATGTTGAATATGGTGTTCCTCATCCCATCGATATTCCCTCTTCCTCCACTCACTATATCGTTTAATCAGAAAGAAATATCACCGAAGCCGATGACGAGATGGTAAAGGAATACCTCAAGAGAATTTATTTCTTTCCTATAGAGGTGATATTGATGTCCATCTTCGTTGTAGCTCATTAATTCATATATTATGTTGATGTCTTGGCCTGGAATTATGTAGCCTGACGGGATCTAGAATTGGAATTGGAAACTAGATTGGGATTAAATCTAGAATCCCAATCCAGTTTGTGAAGCTAACCCTAACGAGATTCACGAGAGAGGAAAACGAATCCTGGAATCGGGCCAGAAAACAGATTGTCTTGGATGTAGAGATTATGGAGGTTAACTAGTGAGAAGATGTATGTGGGGAGTGGACCGGAGAGGGCGTTGTAACGAATTCAGAGAGTGGTGAGTTGGGTCAAATTGTCGTGGGTGTTGTCTGGGAGTTTGTCGGAGAGACCCATTCCAGGGAAGTGAAGTCCGGCGACACGGTTGGTTTTGTTGTCGTAGAAGAGTCGAGCCATGTGGAAGGATTTTTCTTCAGGTCATGTTTATTGGCGATGAAGAGGGGGAAGAAAATGATTACAGAGAAAAAGAAAGGATTTTTCTTCATCTTGGAGAGAGAGAGAGAGAGAGAGAGAGAGAGAGAGAGAGAATGATTCATCTTAGCAGAAATTGGTTATATATAATAAACCGTACCATGTGAACGATCTAAATCAAACCATCCAAGGCCTATGGGGAAGGTCAATCGCAGAACAGTAACAATATTTTAAGTGTAAGAGTTTAACCAAGAACTATTATGTGGAAACTCAACTGCTAGGCTTCCATCACTGGAAAATGAAGTAGTCTATGTTGAATTTTAGTATATATGTTAACCCATTTTTAATTTTTACTTTTAAAATTAATAGATTACGTGGAAATAACATGACATGTTGCCTACATGTCATTAGTGTCAATTAAGTGTGTAACCTACAAACATCTAAGTGTTGGAGTAGATCCCTTATTTTATCATCTGGAAAAAAAAACTTTTAACGACCAGATTGATATAAAATACATATTTGTTTGTGCTACAATATCATCTTTTACTATATTACTAATTTTCGTTTAATTTCATTCTATTTTCATTTAGGTTTTAAAATTCATCTTTTATTTCTACAAAATATATTTTATTATTTATTTATATTAAATACATCTGTTAAGAAGTATACCACAAAAAAATGTGTATTTTTTCGAAAAGCAACATCATTAAAACTATTATAAATGCTTTTATAAGTATATCTCTTCATATTTAACATATTTCTAGCTAATCTTAATTTAATAATAAGAAATAAACTTAAACAAAATAGATTTCATATAAATATATTTATAAGATTTATCCAAGTCACATAATATTCAAAATTAAAACTTTATCGTATTTTAATGAGTACGTTAGATATCACATAATATTCAAAATGAAGTAATCGAGCATTAGATATCAAAAACTCACATTGTTGTTGTATATACGAAGTAAATATCAAAAAATAAAATAAAATAAGTCTAGGGTTTTACTTGGAGATGAAATCGAGCAACAACAACGAAGAAATCGAGCAGGAGATATGCGACTGAGGAAGTAGAAATCGAAAACTCACTGCAAGGTTCGTTTAACGGTGACAGCAAGGTCGACCGGTGGTGATGCTAAAGCGGTGATGGTGATGTCGATTGCAGATGAAATTGAAGATGAAAATGATGATGTCGATTGTAGATGAAATTAAAGACGAAAAGGTGGGAGATTGCAGGCGGCCGGATTCGGGAGGGAAACAAAACCTCAAAATATTTGGGGGAAAAGGAAACGGGTAAACAAAACCTAGAAATATTTTGGAGGCTAAAATAACAGGGACTAGAAAAATGCAAAAAAAAAAAAAATGGTCGTCATACGATTCAAACTCAGGATTCTATATGTACAATGTTAAGGATTTCAACCAACAGGCCGGACATGCTACATCCATATACAAAAGCTCTTTAAGTTCTTTTATACAATACCGAATTGCATTCTATTATTATTATTATTATTATTATTATTATTATTATTATTATTATTATGATTATTATTATTACTATTATTATTATTATTATCATTGTTATTATTATTATTATTATTATTATTATTATGATTATTATTATTATTATTATTATTATTATTATTATTATTTTCATTATTATTATTATTATTATTATTATTATTATTATTATTATTATTTTCATTATTATTATTATTATTATTATTATTATTATTGTTGTTGTTGTTGTTATTATTATTATTATTATTATTATTATTATTATTATTATTATTATTATTATTATTATTATTATTATTATTATTATTTTCTTTATTTTAAATAGAACTTACTTTTAAAAAAAAAATTCTGTTAAACAAATTTTACATTTTTTATAAGGTTTTTTTAGGAATTCATCCCATAGTTGTTTACAAAATTTCTCCAATATTTCTTATAAAGTTGTCTTCTATGAACTTTAAAATTAGTTTTCTCGTTTTTTATCGAAATATATCTTTTGAAGTCTACTATAACAATTGGATTTTTTTTTTCAAAATACAATGTTATAATATCAAGATATGAAAATGTTATACTAAAATAGTCAATGAAATTATATTATTATTTCTTACATTTAACTTAACTGAATACTGAGTACATGGCAAAATGGAACGTGATGCAACAAGTTGCTGTAGATTGTGTACAATCTGATAAACATGAGGATGATTAGCAGGCCGTCTTTGAGGTATCACCCAAGTTTGATGACTTTTATCCATGTAATAAAATAGTTTAGGGTATACTTTAATATCCATCTAAAGCAAGACATGTTTAAATTTGTTCTTATTGGGACATCATATTTTCGAAACTTAATCCGATTTATTCTTAGTTTTTTGATAAGTTGATTAGAATTTCAAAGTAATAAAAAGAATACAAAAGTTCTTTCTTTTTTAAATAAATAAAAAAATAAATAAATAAAAAAAATTGTGGGTTTCGTTTCACCCCTGGTTAAACATTTACAAACCTAACTTCATGGGTCCTCTAATTTCCCTCCCGGTAATGGTTCCCTTTAATCTCCCCTCTTACAAAGATATCTTCTAATCTTCTATTAATGAAAAATAACTCAAACCATTTAAAAACATAGTGAAATACTTTTGCTTCACATTTTATAAACATGCCAACAGAACAAATAACTATGAGTAAATATCAAATCATGTTAATACTTGAAAATGTACAAGAATAGTGTCGGCTTAGGGTATGCGGTGGTGCGGCCGCAAGAGGCCTCTAATCTTAAGGGGCATCCAATCGAATTTTTCCGTGAGGACAAAAATAAAAATATATCAATTAAAATATAGTCGCATGTTACTAATCTCATTTAGGTTTTACTAAAAATAAAAATCAGGTTTGTTAAATATATTATTAATATCAACAAGAATTTAAACACCAACTCAAATACATGTATATGTCTACGTCACTAAGGATCCAAATGTAAGTATGTATCTCAAATTTTAAAATTGAAGTTGCCTTTACGAGAAAATGAACTATCACTACAAGTAAAAAGATCATTACCGGCGACCAAAGTCGCCGGTAAAAGTCCAAAATATCGCAGGTACTGAGTCGCCGCTACTGTTTCGTCGCTATTGATCACTTTGTCGCCACTAATGAGAAAAGTCGCCGTTATTGACCTTGTCGCCGCTAATGAGTCGTGTCGCTGCTAATAAGTATGTCGTCGGTAATGAGTCTTGTCGCCGGTAATAACAATTTTTATTTTTATTAATTTTTTTAATTAATGATTTTGGTTGCCAGTAATAATGTCGTCGATAATTACATAACAATATTCGATTAAATATCAAAAATAATAGTGTCGACGTTAATTACAAAACAAACATCCGATTAAATATAAAAAATAATAGTGTCAACGCTAATTACAAAACAAACATCCGATTACAATTAAATATCAAAAGTAATAATATCCGATTAAATATAAAAAGTAATAATGTCGCCCGGTAATTACAAAAAACAACCAACGTTTTACAATGACCAAGATAGCAATTAAAGTGTGACAATATATGCAAATAAAACGCATCCTTACATACCATCATCTTCGTTCCCATCATTTCTTTGATTATTTTGGGATTGAAAAAACGAATAAAGTTCATTCCTACATGCTGGGTCGCTGAGCATGGCACGAAGATTTTCCAACTACATAATTAATAACAACATATATAAACTTATAAGTTAGATTGTCAAACATAAACAAAAACTATCAAAATACATTGCTATTTTTAAACAAAGATAGAAAACCAAAGTACATTGCTATTTCTTGCATTTGGGATAAAAACCAAATTACCAAACTTTTTAACAAATAATCACCACAAAACCAAAATTACCAAATCAACATGCATTGCTAAAGTAAATTGCTATTTTTAAACAAAGATAGAAAACCAAAGTACATTGTTATTTCTTGCACTTTGGACAAAAAACGAAAGTAGATTGCTTTACCTGTGATGGTTGTTGTAACATACACGTTCTGAAATTGTGTATTGTTATTATTAAAAGTGAATACAATTGAGTGTTGAGTTCTAACAGATAGTTTTTACTAGAAATGAAGTAAAACTATGTTTAGAATCACTCATAAAATATTGGAAGTCTTATGAGATTCCAAATAAAAACCAAATAGTGAAATACAGCGAAAATATAAAATTTTAAATAAGTAAAATTTTATTATTGAAAGTTGTAGATAATCTCTTTAGAAACATTTAGGAGAAAACCTCGTCGAATTCCGAGTTATAACGAAGAAGTTATGACCAATCGAAGATCCGCGACAAAACCGGCACGGCCCCGAATGACATAAAAAGTGAGTTTTTGATAAACTACTTTTTAGCCTTAGTAATCTAAATGAAAGTCGTAGTATTCGTTAAACCAAGAAATTCGATAAAAAGAACGCCAAAATCTGACTTCGTATAAGGAAGTTATGATTTTTCGAAGTTTCAACTTAGTAGTAGACAGCTAAAAACTCGAATTTTAGATCGAGCGATATTTTACCAATACATCCTAAATGAGAATCAAAGGTCTCGTCATATGTAGTACAACGGTAAAAAGTCTGACGAAGACGGATGTCGGATGAAGAAGTTATGATTTTTTAACGGATTTTCCTGTCCTGGTCTGTTAAAAATAATAATATTAAAAATAAAGTCAAATTTAGCCGACAAAGTCTAAACGAAAGTTGTAGAGCGTAATTTTAGCTACGCGTGCATATAAAGAACGTCAAAAACGGAGCTCGTATGCGAAATTGATGGATTTTAGAAGTTCGGGGCTCAAAAATCAAGAAATCTCGCATGAATAGTAACCGGCCACGTCACCTCGCACGAAGCAGGCGCGTCACCGGAGACGTGGCCTCGCCTCGCAATGCCGCCTATCGCACAGGTTTCCAATCTCGCTGAGTCATCCGAATCGTGGCAAGTCCGAAGTCCGACGCGTGTTTGGTCCGGATTCCGAAGCGCCAGCTGCCCCCTTCGCATGTCCGAGCTTCGCTTAAGCCGCGTCACCGAGACGTGGCCTCGCCTGATTGGTCCGAAGCTCGTAGGTGCCACGTATTCTCCCCTCCTCTCGCTTCGTGGCCTTCGCTTCACCAGCCACGTGCTCGCTTCTCAACCACAGGATCCGAACCTCGCCCCTATAAATAGGAGGGTGCGAACCCTCCTGGCTAGAATTGGAAAATTTCCATTTTTGGCCCATTTTTCCATATTTTCACTATTTTGACTTTTCATGAAGCCCTGGTATCAATTTTAGCACCCGAAACACGTCCCGAGACCCCCGAGAAGCCCGAAAATTTTATATTTTCGGTTTTGAAGCCCTACCTTCGCAGAGCCCGGTTTTCAGTTAAGCTCCCGATTTTCAACATAGAAAGACATATTTAAAGCCGAAATGCTGTCCAAATTACTATTTTAACCCCCGGTTAACTTAAGGTGTGTTCAATATATAGGAACAATTGTATGTTATGTGTTATATGTGCTATGTGCTTCTCAGTGTTATTATTCTGAGTTATTCTCCCGTGTTATTTTATTCGCTATGTTTATAGCAATTATAATACCTTTGAACATGTGATCAGTGAAAGGACTTAGATTCACATTGGTACTGGTACGTAGCCTCTGGCCATGTAGATCATGTCTCCGTAAGAGAATGACTTATATTCTATGGCATTGGCATAAGGTTTGATAGGAATGGTATGTAGCCTCTGACCATGTAGAGCATGACTCCGTAAGAGAATGAATTCTATTCTATGGTATTGGCAAATGGTTAGACAGGGCTATAAGCCTGAAATCTACCAAAATGTTAATCAGAAATTATATGTCTTCTGTGCCAATTGGGCTAAAGCTTTATTGATGCATATCAAGTATTGAAATCGTTATGTCTCATTGAAAAGTATATCTTTGAATAAAGTATTTGATTGATATGAACGCTTGTAACATGATTTCACATATGTCTTCTTATTCCCTTCTGCTTCTGTCATATTGGTATATGTTAGGCATAAGATTATATTGTATCTATCTATTGAATTCACTAAGCATTATCGCTTATTTTCCTCTCAGTATTTAACAATTGCAGGTGATTAGTATTCCAATATAGCTTTATAATACTGAAAGATTTAGAATAGTTAATAGTATTTCTCTGTATTTTTAATGTTCATGTATGTATATGAATAGTAGATTCGTGGGTAGACATGAAATTGTAATAAAACTTAGTCGGTTTGTATCCAATCCTTTGTAATAACTTTATCAATATAAAATATTGTTTTATAAATATGCATGTAGCATGTTTTGAGGAAGTAACTTAAAAAATCTTTTTGAAATAGTATGAAAGTTTGGGTCTTTCATAAATACGAAAGTTGGGGTCTTTCAATCATGTTATCAGAGCAATGGTTTAAGTGAACTAAATATCATGGATTGGTATTTAGACTTAAACTGTTAGAAGCTCAATATATGAGCTGATTCGTAATAAGTATATGGATACAAACCATAGGAAATATTTAAGTGGGGGATTGGGTAATGATAAACCCTAGTATTCTAAGATATTAAGTTACTTCAGAATATTAAGAAAATTAGTTTAAGTGAACTAGAAATTTTAAGAATTTCTAAACTTAAACAAGAATTATTAAGTAAAGATGATACGATATATTTTAGGTTGAATACCTAATGGAGGCAAGCACTAGAATATTAAGAGGAGATATGCCTTATATTCTATTATGTACTAAATGATAAATGAATATAGAGAGGAGATATACCTTATATTCTATTATGTGCTAAACTATAAATGAATATAAAGAGGAATATGCCTTATATTCTATTATGTGCTAAATGATAAATGAATATAAAGAGGAGATATGCCTTATATTGTATTATGTGCTAGATGATAAATGAATATAGAGAAGAGATATGCCTTATATTCTATTATGTGAGAAAGCTTAAGGTCTGTTACCGACCATGGTTTAGAAAATTTTAAGAATTTTTATAATAGAATTTTTCGGAGTGATAAAGAGACTTATGATAGTTGACATCAATAAGTTTATAAATAAACGATCGCGAGATATCGTAAAATAATAAATATGAATTGTTATCGTAATAAGTGTATAATTACCAATAGAGCGGTAATATACATTTAAAGTATGTTTGATATATAATAACATCTTTGGAAGAAAGATGTGCGTTTGAAACACGTTTGGACAAGATAAATGTGTTGGTACAAATCCACAAAGTTGTTCTATCTCTGTTCAGATTGAAGCAATAATTGTTTAGAAAGTCAAAAGAACCGAAGATGGCGATAAATACTTCGATAGTATCTCAATTGATGTAGTACAAGATTAGAAGAATTAAATAAAGATCAAAAGAAAGGCTAATGAAGTTTTCAGACTCAATAGGCCAAGACTTTGTGATATAAAGTTCCATTGTGTGTTAAGCCGACTTTAACATACAAGATTGGGATGGTGAATTGAGTCATTTAGTGGTAAATGGTTAAGCAACTTACTTGTTTAAGTAAGGTAGAATGCTTAATTGAAGAAGAAATACACCCATAGTATCGTATGGGAAGAAATGTTGTAGTCAGGAATGACAGAGAACCAAGTTGAAGCTAGTAAAGCTTGCTGAGATGCAGCTAAGATGCAGACTTCTTAAGATAGACTCCTATGAAATAGACTTATACTTACTCAGATACAAGAATAACGATGTCAACGAAGAATAATGAAATGAAAAAAAGTGCACGATGGATTGCATGAGTTAGAAGATGCAGGTAATAGAAGACCGTTTATCTCCATGCTACTAATGTAAATTTTGGAATAGTGTGTCTTGTAGAGTAGACACTATTCAAGAAAGAATTAGTATGAAGAAATGGAAGTAAAATTTCTATCGACCTATGGAAAAGTATTAGGATATAGCATATCCATGAGAAGAATCATAGAAAGAGAGTATAAGTAATCCAATATATGTTTGATAGAAACGTGAAAACCCTAGTTGAGTCTAGGAGAAACTGTTGTACGTATTTGTTTAAACACGTTCATGTGTGATAAGTTACTTTGTGAAAACTTTTGAATGGTGACTTGGGAACTACGAGATAATACTTGGGACGAGTATGAGTAGGTGTCAATAGTAGTAGAGGCCTATACTACTGGAAGCACAGGACTCACACTTGGATCAGGAAAAGTCACAAGGTTACCAAGAAGCTAGTAAATGATTTTGTTTTATTCATGTGTGTCGTTACCTTCGTTTCGGTAATGACTAAGAAGATAATTATCGTTCAAATATTAATATCATAAAGAATCGAGTCCGATTAGTATAAATCCGCGAAAGGAGTTGATTAGTTCAGAGAACCATGTCTTATATAGTGATAAAACTTCAGTAGGAATACTAAAGAAGTAAATGGTCGAGGTAGTCGATAGAAATATAATAATCTTCATTAAAGAGTTGAGCAATCATTAGCCAGAGATGTGACTTGTTATGTGGTGTTACTGGACACAAGAAATGTTTCTGCCCTACTCTTACTAGTCAAATGACGGGGAGTCAAGTTTCCGTTCAACAATCAAAGAGTACTCCAGCTAAAAAGGAGGAGGTGTCAAAAACTAAAAGATGAGTATATCAGAAAGCATGAATTAGAGATACGTGATGCTATTCTTTCTATTCTTAAACATCCACGTGTTGATCAAACTCTTTTGTTTTTGTTATTCTATCAACTCGATTTATTCGATCTGATTCTAATACAAGAGTTTGGATCGTTATGTGTCTTGTGCAAGATAAAATCAAAGGTCATTAGAATATGACCATTCGAGTTGTCATTATAGCAAAAGTAAAGACCTTATCTTGGGTTTAGTTTATAAACCAAGAAGGAGCAGGAATCTGCAATGAGAATTGAATTTTAACTCAAAGATCAAGATCGAATATTCAATAAGAGAATGAAGAGCGCGTGCAAATTTGAACACCGCCGGTAATTAGGAAATTTCAAGAATTTGAAAATCGTTTGGCAAACTAAAAGCTAAATATCGTACATTTTAGAAGTAAGTTAAAAACTCGAATGTTGTGACTAGTAATTTTCTCGTAAACTCTAGATCTACTCACATCTTATTTGATTTCAATGCCTCAGATTCTTTTGTACCTTATAAAATCGCATATTCTTTTCAAATTGCTTGTTACGCAGTTGTCCAATCATTTCATATAGATAACGTAGGAAATATATCGTTACTTGTTGATAAAGCCTATAGAGTTAGTGTTATGGGAATTCAAAGTTATAATCTTCCTGCTAACCTAATTCCTATATTTGATATTATTCTCGACATGGATTGGTTGTTAAAGAACCACGCAAAGATCTTGATCTAGAAAGAGATGATATGCATCCCTATCGAAAGGGAAGATCCTATTTATGTCTACGATGAAAGTAATAAATTCTTTCTTAAAAACTCGTAAATTATGTCGAAGGGATATTCTACTTATCCGGCTTATACAGTTAATACCTTGAAAGAGGAGAAGAAAACTGTGAATGATAACCTTTGAATAATTATCGACCGGCTGATGAAGAGTGCATATATTCTCGCCACACGTGAAACGACTCCATTGGAGAAATACACGTAAGTTACCTAGACGAAATTGTGGCAAGTCATGATGCGCCACTATAGATTATTTCCGACTGTGATACTCGTTTCAGTCCTCACTTTTGGGCGAGAATGAAGCATGAATTAGGATCTCGAGTTGCTATTAGTACAACTTATCATCCTCAGAAAAATGGTCAGGAGAAGAGAATGAAGAGCGCATGCAAATTTGAACACCGCCAGTAATTAGGAAATTTCAAGAATTTGACAATCGTTTGGCAAACTAAAAGCTAAATATCGTACATTTTAGAAGTAAGTTAAAAACTCGAATGTTGTGACTAGTAATTTTCTCGTAAACTCTAGATCTACTCGCATCTTATTTGATTTCAATGCCTCAGATTCTTTCGTGCCTTATAAAATTGCATATTCTTTTCAAATTGCTTGTTACGCAGTTGTCCAATCATTTCATATAGATAACGTAGGAAATATATCGTTACTTGTTGATAAAGCCTATAGAGTTAGTGTTATAGGAATTAAAAGTTATAATCTTCCTGCTAACCTAATTCCTATCTTTGATATTATTCTCGACATGGATTGGTTGTTAAAGAACCACACAAAGCTCTTGATCTAGAAAGAGATGATATGCATCCCTATCGAAAGGTAAGATCCTATTTATGTCTACGATGAAAGTAATAAATTCTTTCTTAAAAACTCGTAAATTATGTCGAAGGGATATTCTACTTATCCGACTTATACAGTTAATACCTTGAAAGAGGAGAAGAAAACTGTGAATGATAACCTTTGAATAATTATTGACCGACTGATGAAGAGTGCATATATTCTCGCCACACGTGAAACGACTCCATTAGAGAAATACGCGTAAGTTACCTAGACGAAATTGTCATGATGCGCCACTATAGATTATTTCCGACTGTGATACTCGTTTCACTCCTCACTTTTGGGCGAGAATGAAGCATGAATTAGGATCTCAAGTTGCTCTTAGTACAACTTATCATCCTCAGAAAAATGGTCAGGAGAAGAGAGCAATCCAAACAGTAGAAAATATACTGAAGGTATATAAAGTACTGTATGAGCGGAAATGTCATACTCAAATATGTTGGCGTGACGTAAGACGGAAGATCTTTGGAGAATCTGAAATGATTCAAGACATCACTAACAAGATATAAATTTTTAGAGAAAGAATGAAAGCGGCCCAGGATCGATAAATTCCCTATGCAGAAAGGAGGAGACTACCCATAGAATTACAGGTGGATGATATAGTAATACTGAAGGTATTTCATAAAAAGGAGTTATACTACTTTGGAAGAAAGAACGGTTGGTAAGCAAGCATACTGCTTGGAATTGCCTGAAAATTTGATAGATATTCATGAAATGTTTCTTGTGAGCTATCTGTGTAAAGGTTAAGCATATATGATAAAATGGCTCTATTATCCGAGATGAATAGAAGAGATTGAAAATGAAAGAACGACTAGTTTACGTAATAAAGAAATGAAGTTGGTGATTGTCAAGTGGAAGCACCATCGAGGCCCAAATTATACTTGGGAAAAATAAGAATGAAATAAGAGTGAAGTATCCCTAATTTTTTTAATCGTTATGAATTCGGGGACGAAATCCTCAAAAGGAGGAGGTATTTGTAACATACACGTTCTGAAATTGTGTATTGTTATTATTAAAAGTGAATACAATTGAGTGTTGAGTTCTAACAGATAGTTTTTACTAGAAATGAAGTAAAACTATGTTTAGAATCACCCATAAAATATTGGAAGTCTTATGAGATTCCAAATAAAAGCCAAATAGTGAAATACATCGAAAATATAAAAGTTTAAATAAGTAAAATTTAATTATTGAAAGTTGTAGATAATCTCTTTAGAAACATTTAGGCGAAAACCTCGTCGAATTCCGAGTTATAACGAAGAAGTTATGACCAATCGAAGATCCGCGACAAAACCGGCATGACCCCGAATGACGTAAAAAGTGAGTTTTTGATAAACTAATTTTTAGCCATAGTAATCTGAATGAAAGTCGTAGTATTCGTTAAACCGAGAAATTCGATAAAAAGAACGCCAAAATCTGACTTCGTATAAGGAAGTTATGATTTTTCGAAGTTTCAACTTAGCAGTAGACAGCTAAAAACTCGAATTTTAGATCGAGCGATATTTTACCAATACATCCTAAACGAGAATTTAAGGTCTCGTCATATGTAGTACAACGGTAAAAATTCTGACGAAAACGGATGTCGGATGAAGAAGTTATGAATTTTTAACGGATTTTCCTGTCCTGGTTTGTTAAAAATAATAATATTAAAAATAAAGTCAAAATTAGCCGACGAAGTCTAAACGAAAGTTGTAGAGTGTAATTTTAGCTACACTTACATATAAAGAACGTCAAAAACGGAGCTCGTATGCGAAAGTTATGGATTTTAGAAGTTCGGGACTCATAAATCGAGAAATCTCGCATGAATAGTAACCGGCCACGTCACCTCGCACGAAGCAGGTGCGTCACCGGAGACGTGGCCTCGCCTCGCAATGCCTCCTATTTCACATGTGTCCGGTCTTGCTGAGTCATCGTGTTTGGTCCGGATTCCGAAGCGCCAGCTGCCCCCTTCGCGTGTCCGAGCTTCGCTTAAGCCGCGTCACCGAGACGTGGCCTCGCCTGATTGGTCCGAAGCTCGCAGGTGCCACGTCTTCTCCCCTCCTCTCGCTTCGTGGCCTTCGCTCCACCAGCCACGTGCTCGCTTCTCAACCACAGGATCCGAACCTCGCCCCTATAAATAGGAGGGTGCGAACCCTCCCGGCTAGAATTGGAAAATTTCCATTTTTGGCCCCTTTTTCCATATTTTCACTATTTTGACTTTTCATGAAGCCCTGGTATCAATTTTAGCACCCGAAACACGTCCCGAGACCCCCGAGAAGCCCAAAAAAATTATCTTTTCGGTTTTGAAGCCCTACCTTCGCAGAGCCCGGTTTTCAATTAAGCTCCCGGTTTTCAACATAGAAAGACATATTTAAAGCCGAAATGTTGTCCAAATTACTATTTTAACCCCCGGTTAACTTAAGGTGAGTTCAATATATAGGAACAATTGTATGTTATGTGTTATATGTGTTATGTGCTTCTCAGTGTTATTATTCTGAGTTATTCTCACGTGTTATTTTATTCGCTATGTTTATAGAAATTATAATACCTTTGACCATGTGATCAGTGAAAGGACTTAGATTCACATTGGTACTGGTACGTAGCCTCTGGCCATGTAGAGCATGTCTCCGTAAAAGAATGACTTCTATTCTATGGCATTGGCATAAGGTTTGAAAGGAATGGTATGTAGCCTCTGACCATGTAGAGCATGACTCCGTAAGAGAATGAACTCTATTCTATGGTATTGGCAAATGGTTAGACAGGGCTATAAGCCTGAAATCTACCAAAATGTTAATCAGAAATTATATGTCTTCTGTACCAATTGGGCCAAAGCTTTATTGATGCATATCAAGTATTGAAATCGTTATGTCTCATTGAAAAGTATATCTTTGAATAAAGTCTTTGAATGATATGAATGCTTGTCACATGATTTCACATATGTCTTCTTGTTCCCTTCTGCTTCTGTCATATTGGTATATGTAAGGCATAAGATTATATTGTATCTATTTATTGAATTCACTAAGTGTTATCGCTTATTCCTCTCAGTATTTAACAATTGCAGGTGATTAGTATTCCAATATAGCTTTATACTACTGAAAGATTTAGAATAGCTAATAGTATTTCTCTGTATTTTTAATGTTCATGTATGTATATGAATAGTAGATTCCTGGGTAGACATGAAATTGTAATAAAACTTAGTCGGTTTGTATCCAATCCTTTGTAATAACTTTATCAATATAAAATATTGTTTTATAAATATGCATGTAGCATGTTTTGAGGAAGTAACTTAAAAAATATTTTGAAATAGTATGAAAGTTTGGGTCTTTCATAAATACGAAAGTTGGGGTCTTTCAGTTGTGATGATTGTTGTAATGGTTGCTAAGGCTGTGGAATCGGTGTGAGCCGTGCGATCATCCCGAGCCCTTCCCTTTGCTACCTGAAGTAAATGAAAACAAACTGAAAACTGTAAGCATAAAGTTTAGTGAGTCTCCCCAAACAACTACATACCATACACATAACATATAACATGTAACATAAACTTTCGGACACCGCCCAGCTGCATCGAGACAAACCCGACATCGGACTCGTGCCTGACATCGGGCTCACCCCGACATCAGATTACGTCTGGCATCGGGCTTGCCCCGACACATACACAGCATATCATATATCATAAACACATAACATAAGCATATAACATACATCAGGCTTGCCCCGGAACACATAACAGATAACATATAAACTAGCATGCATTGGGCTTGCCACGACATCAGGCTTACCCCAGAACACATAACATATAACAGATACACTAACATACATAGGGCTTGTCCCGAAACACATAACACATAACATGCATGAATCACATAGACATCAGGCATACATATACTCTTCTTGGGACCGCCCCGACATCGGATCGAAATTCGGAACTACTAACATCTAAACGGGCAAATATTGTGGCCTTAGACCCGTTCCTACTGGAAGAAGACTCACCTCTCAAACTGGATGCTAAACTCGTGCGTGAGGAATCTCTATTGGCTGCTCCCACGACTCCCTGACTAACTCTATACAACAATACTTAGTCAGACAAACTGAGAATCCTTCTAAGGGTAAAATGACCATTTTACCCCTACTCTGATTTGGACTATAATCAAGGCCCAAATCCATATAATCTTTCTAAGTCCACCAATGGTCCATTGAATGCCCACTAATGGCCCAATTTTCTAAATTGGGCCCTACTTCTCAAATGGGCCTTCCCTAAGCCCAACCATGCCTTTAGTCCAAACTCTGACTTCTAATGGCCCACTAAGGCCCAATAGCTAATAAGTCCAAAAATTGGCCCAAACAGAGGCCCAAAAGATGAAAAGCCCAACTCTGATGAGTACACGGGGTGTACTCCTCTGTACGCAACACGTACCTGTTGTGTGGCTTGTACGCTGCACGTACTTGTTGGTACGCCAGCGTACTACCCTGTTAAGCCACTTTTTCCATTAAGTGCTTAATACTCTAATCCAAAGGCTATAATCACATATCTAAGTCCTCTTCAATGTCTTGATCCTTAAAGTCGATCACATGGTGGCTTGCAACCCACCAAATGAGCCCAAACATAGAATAATAGCAACAAACTCCATAGAAATGGCTAGATCTCATGCATGGTTACATAAAGGCCTTAAAGGTTAAAAATTTACTGCTAAAGGAATGCTTTGAGATCCAAGGGTGGCAACCCTAAGCTAAAAAACGAGGTTGCATGATAGAGATCCATCATTTGGATGTAAAAAGGTCCAAAGCTCCATAATCCTAGATCTAAGCTTCTAAGAGGAAAGTTGGAAGCTTTATACCTCCTTTGAGTGCCAAAATATGAAATAATCTCAGATCCATGAGCTCGAGATACTCAAGTTCTTTTTCTTCAACTCCTCTTCTCTTCTTCCAAGCTTTTCTTAACCAAAATAAGCTCAAAAGGTCAAACACACACAACAATGGAGTATGAGGGCGTATTAGGGTTTTCTTAGGGTAATGGACTAGTAAGGAGGCTAGGGTTGAGCCATAATGGGGTATTTAAATGGATTAAAACTTCAAAATTAGGGTTTTGAGTCCGCTCATGTACGTTGCGCGTACTCCTTGGTACACTGCACGTACGTGCATGCGCCCCTTGCATCCTAGGTGCCTCTACGCCCCGGGTACGCCAGGTTACGCCCAACGTACGACTTATGGGAAACCCAACTATTTGGCCCACTCTGCTAAGGTCCACTCCAAAAATCCGCGTGTCCCTTTAATAGTCCAATAACTAATATTAATTACTTAAATTAAATAATACCTCGAGAGATGGATGTTACAACTCAGGATCCGATCATAGCCATGAAGTGGCTGTCTGACTTGGATGGATGTTTCTACACGTTCTCATGTCCTGCTGACTAGAAGGTCAGATGTGCCCTGAACATGCCGAGTTTCGGGGCAAAGGATTGGTGGAGGTTGATGACTAGGTCGTATACTGATGATCAGAGAGCTGCAGTTAGTTGGGAGCAGTTCAGGGAGATGTTCCGCGCTCGCTACATTCCATGGGTCGAGCACGAGCGGCTGTCACATGAGTTTCTAGATCTGAGACAGGGTACGGAGACGGTGACAGATATCACTCGCATGTTCACCAAGAGGGCGATGCTTTACCCGAATTTTGCTTCTGAGAAGGCTCAGATGACATGTTATCTAAGCATGCTCAAGGCCGATATCCGTCAGTTTGTTGCTACCCAACGTTGTGATCCACTACTGGAGTTATAGGAGGCCGCTAGGCGGCATGAGCTTGAAATCGAGTTATAGTTACGGGAGCAGAGGTAGGCCCCGACGCAATCACATTCGGTGCCAAAGCGATCCAAGACCGCTGATTCTAGGTCTGGAGGTCAGCTCTGTCGTACTTGCGGAAAGTGCGGGAAGGCTCATTCGGGGGTTTGCCGATCTGGTAGTGGGTGCCACAAGTGTGGCAAGCAGGGACATATTTCTAAGGATTGTATGCAACAGACTCCAACTTCTGGGGTCAGACTTTGTTACCATTGTGAGCAGGTGGGTCGTATGAAGGCCCAATATCCCCTACTAGCCGCCAAGTTGGCGCAGGCTCCCGCGCTAACTACACTGAGGATTACTGATGGGAGTCAGGGTAGATTAGGGCCCCCGTGGGCTCAGAGACGTACCTTCCAGCTTACAGTCGAGGAGGCCAGGACAGCACCGGATGTGGTTGCTGGTATGTTTCTATCCTTTATCTCATTGATTTTATATGTTTTATGCTTATATGTGTTTTACCATGTTAGGTACATTCTTAGTGAACTCCTTACCTGCTTTAGTATTATTTGACTCGGGGGTGAGTCGGTCATTTTTCTCTCAGTCATTCAATAGGGAGTTCGGTTTTCCAGTGGAAGAGCTAGAGTGTCCATTGTGAGTCTTTATTGCCAACGAACATGGGATTTCCGCTTCTTCGGTCTATCAGGGTTGTGTGTTGGAGATCTTCGGGGTATCTTTCCCGATAGACTTGATTTCGATTCCCATGGGGGATGTGTGTTTGTAATTGTGGGTATGGACTAGCTTAGTCGATTCAGTGCCATGATAGACTGTGAAGGTCAGCGGGTGATAGTTCGAGCCCTAAGTGGGGGAGAACTGGTTATCTTCGGAAAGGGTACCAGGTTGGGTTCAGGGTTCTACTCAGCTGTCAGGGCTCGACAGTATATTCAGCACGGGTGTGCGGGCTATCTAGCGGGTGGTAGTTCGAATCCATAGTATGTCGGCATTCCAACCCGATGTTTGAGGGCCTGGGGCATTCCAACCCGAAGGTTGATTGGGACCATAGTATGTTGTTATTATATGTGTGTTATTTGTTGTGCGGGTATTTTGGGGGATCTCATTAAGCTTCAGGCTTAAAGTTTGGATTTTGTTTCAGGTACTTCAGATGATCGCGGGAAGGCGGAGGCGTGATCGTGCACCTCCTTACCTTTTTGTGATCTTGATTTATGGGATACTCTGATATGAAACTATTTTGACAACAAATTTGTAATAATTATTGGGTTTTGAATGATTTAAAAAGTTTTAAATTGGCATGATATCTATGGATGTTATGTCATGTTAAAGTTTTGTTACCTTGGTCTTTGGGGAAAATATGTATTAACGATTTATTAATCTAAAAACAAAAAAATTTAAGGCGTGATTTTCAGAATGTTACACGATCGGGAAGGAAAAAACGTGAAGGATGATCGTGAACGAAGGAGAAGGAGGCCTTTTTATGAAATTCATTCACCAGTTGATGAGAATTGGTTAAAACCATTTTCAGTTGCTTCCTAATTTGTGTTATTGAACATGCTTCTTTTTCATTACAATCTTTGAGGTTTCGTGTGATTAAACTCCAACCACTTTGGGTGTGTTTTTGATGAACAATTGCTATTAAAAATCTTGTTAAGAACACTCTCAAAAGTGTTATTAATCATGCCTATGAATTGCTCAAAGTTTTGGAATCATTGCCTTCCTTCTTGTTGCTAGATATGTATCTCTGTCTTAATTCTACTGAGTTTATATGAAGTATTTTTCTGAATAAAGGCCATGTTTTGAACCATCCAAAAGGATCTCAAAACATTCCCTAAATGTCTTTATAAGTGGCTTAATAGTGGAGGAAACTTAAACCTCAAATGATGTTTTCTCTTTTAGCAATATACATTGTTTTTCTTCTAAAAGCATTGTACTTTGAGTCATGGTTTGAAGTTGAAATTGTCATTTTGACTCCATGACATGTTAATACTGTTAAAAACTTAATTTTCAGCTTTATAGTCGTTTTTGTTTGAGGCTTAATGGGTTAAGATGTCAATTAACTCTTAAAACTTCAAGCTGGGAATTGTAGGAAAATACCTATTCTGCCCTTGTTTTGTATAAAATCTAGAAAAATCACCGGGCTCAAATTTAGAATGTGTAAACTCTTAAATTTTAAAATTTGAGTCTATTTTGTCCTTGATTTTTCCCAGGACCGGATCTTGTCTCTAACCAAGGTGAAAATCGTCATTTCACTGACTGGTTAGAAATTAGTTGCACGGATATTTAGTTTTGTGAAATCCGTAGAAAATTGTATAAAAATCATATAGACCTGTACAAGCACTCTATGAAAATATAAAGTCTAAAATATTGGAATATGGAAAAAAAAGTTGTAATGTTTTACAGGTTTTAGTGGTGCTAAAATGACATTAAACAAACTATTGTTTCATATGTTAGATGGGTTGGAATGAACCTAGGTTGTTTAGGTTGCATGTACTCTAATGTGTGTGATATGCTATTATTTATGATGATTTCTTCATGTGTATGAGAATTTAGGATGCATATATATGCTATATTCTTACTTTTGTTATGAGAGATGTGTTAGGGTCGTGATAGAAAGAGTGTTTTGTGGTGTTTTTATGAGAAATGTGCATGCCATGATTTCTTGGAAATATTTGTCTATGATGATTTAGGGTAAAGCATGCTAGTGAAGTGATAATCCATAAAGATGATATGCGCATGAAATTGGATGTGATGTAAAATGTTCTAACTTGTATTTAATAGTTTGCATGTTTATATAAGAAAAAGTTGAGAAGTAATGTGCTCTAAAAAGATGATGATAATAATGCATGATTACTTAGGAAGGTTAATTGTGCAATTTCTTTATATCATGAATTAATAACTTATTAATTAAAAGGGGGAATACACTTAGAGGGGAAATGGTAGCAACCTAGATTTAGATGTGTATCGTATTTGGAATATATAATGGCCTAGTGGTTTGAAAGATACCAATAGAATTAGATGTTAAGCCAACACTGAGCTGAGTGGTTTTTCTATTCAACTACTTGGGGCATGGTCCATGGTTTCCAGGACTGGAGTGGTGTTGACGATTGATGGAATGTATGCACAAACACCACGTGGGATTTGGGAGGTGCAACATAATGGAATTGACTTCGCTTGTGATCCTTAACGACAATGCATGTACTAGTATATGCAACGTTGGAGTAAAGGCTCTAAAAAAGGATAACAATTGAGCATTATTGTGATGATTATATGATGTATTTGATGCCATGCTATGTGAGTGTTTGAATACATGTTTATATGATACTTTGTTTGGCCTATTTGGGATATGTGCGTTCCATAACATTGCACTTATGATTAGCTTATTTAGCATATATTGACACTTATTATTTGTTTGTTGTCTATCTTGCAATGGTATAGGTAGCATAGTCTGATGGCTTGGTGAGGATGGAGACTTTTGGGTAGTTATATAGTATTACTTAGTGATTATACCACTTTGGCCATGTAGAGATTTCATTTACATTTGATTTTGAGAACTTACTTCGGTATTGGTTTTTTGGGAACTTTTATTTTGATGAACCTGTTTTGTTAATAAAGTAACATGGGTGATGTTTTCATAAAATTAAAAATAAAACTTATGTTAACGTATTCTGGTTAAAAGTGTTCAAAATAAAAAGAATTTTTTTTGGTGAAAAATCGTGATGTTACACTAGGGCTCCCACTACATTGCATAGGTATGTGTATGTGTGTTTTTGAAAGTGTCGTTGAAAAGTTTCATCTATTTCTTTCGTTTTAAGAAACAACCCAATCAATGATTTCAAATCTGTTAGCCTCCTCATCTCTTACTTTCCGACCTATAAAATATTTCAGTATGATATTACACAATATATTTAATTATAAAGTTTAAACATTAACCTGAAACCCAAGGCGGAAAAAAAATCATTTGAGACAACACAATACGATAATTAAACCATATCGGGTTTGGGTCATTCCCTTTCAATCCGTTTACTACGAACTCGACACAATACACTATGTTTTCCATGCACTACAAGAAACTAAGTCTTTAGCGGCGACACAATTACCGGCGACGAGGGATTTTAGCGGCGACTCTACCATTTGTCGCTGCTAAAAGACTTCCCACCCGAATCTGCATTTTCCCCTCTGATAGATCTCAGCCGTTCGATCGAGTATCTAATCCAACGGTTGGGGCCTCTTATCCTCACCTACCTAATATCAGCGACATTTATGTCGCTGCTAAAAGTCTAAAAGGCCACTGCCATAGTGGTCTAAAAAATGACGCGGTACCCTTCCTTCCAGATTGTCGCTGCTGTTGATTCGTGTTACCGGTAAAGCCCAAACTGTCGCCGCTAAAGGCTATCGAAAGATAAAAAAAACGCACACAATCTGCTCATTTTGCTTCCATTTTTCCTTCTGTTTGCTGCTACGCTGCTGTTGCTCTTCCAACTAACCCCCATTTTGCTATCGATTCCTTGATTCCAACAATATTTCTCCACACATTGTGTGAGATTAGGAATCAAGGGTGGTTAGGGCTTCAATTAAATGGGTTAAGTTTCGATTTCTAGCTCCATCTCGGCAAGAAAGGTAAGTTGAAGTTCTTATATCTCTTTGTCTTTGTATCTTAACTTCGATTTCTAACTGCATTTGATGATTAATTGAAAAGTATTTTTCAATTTCAGTGTTTTTGGTAGTGTTGTCTTTGGGTTTACGGGTGAGGGTATTTTCGGTGTAACATCCTGAATTCAGGTGTGTCTCTTAAACCCTTCTCATTTTCCCAAGTTGTCAAAGTAAGCCTTAAATGAACAACTGAGCTTGTGAGTACACTACGCGCACTGAAGGGTACGATGCGCGTACTCGCACGCTTAATTTTAGATGTGGACTCGCCTGGGTACGTTGGGCGTAGCCGGCCCAGGTGTAAACCCTAATTTGGGGTTATGCACTATAAAAGAAACGTTATGGCCTTGGCCTCAACCCCATTTCAAAGAGTGAAACCCTAATAGAGAGTCCTCCTTTGTTTCTAGCTAGTGTATTGGTGTTCTAAGCTTCAAAGTGTCATTTCTAGGTGGTGAAAGAGAAGTAGAGGCCATTTTGGAGGCTAGAAGTTGTGAGCAAGAGTAGATCCCGGCTTTTCAGAGGTTGGAGCTTCTTCCTGAGGTAAAAAGCTCAAAGCTTGACTTGTTATTTGTGTGGTGTGCTTCTTGGACCAATTTCAAGGGTTTTTAGTCCCAAGCTAGAGACTTTATGAGCAAATGGTCTCCATTGGCCCAGATCTATCATATTTTAGGACTATAAGAGTTATATGTTCATAAAAATGTAATCTTGGACGTGGATAATGAGCCATGCATGAGATCTTGATCTTTTGAGGAGGAAGGAAAAGTATTAGAGGGTATAAGGACCTTTACAGCCATGCAAAGGCTTAAAGGTTCCGAATTTATGGAATAAGAGGTCTAGAAAGAATCAGATCTGGAAGTTGGGTGAGTGTCTTAGCCGTTTAAGACCAAAAACCAAGAAAGGCTGAAACTGAGACTTACGTTGGGCGTAACTCTCAGTATGCGTTGCGTAAGGGGTTGATACCCTGTTTGTGACTCGCCGACGTACGCCCCGCGTACAGAGAAGGCACGCGCCGCGTACTGCCTTCAGTTGACTTTCGTTGACTTTTTGGGTTTTGGTCAACCCTTTGACTTTTAGGGTCAGGGAGAGGTAAAATGGTCTTTTACCCTTCTGTGGAAATGTAGAGTGGATTTAATCTAGCCTTGTGGGCCATTATTTATTTGAGAGTGTTGTTATGTGATTAGGCGGGGGCTAGATCAGTGTGTTCGAGTGCGAGATTATCCGAGATACCCGAGGTGAGTCTTCTTACTATACTTTACCTAGAGTGGTACTTAGAGTTATGTGACATAGTATTTTGTATGTTATTTATATGATGTGATACACTGCATTATTTCTATGTGATTTATGCTATGTATGTTTCAGAGTTTACAGAGTTAGAACCGGAAGGTTCACAGAGTTAGGACCAGAGGGTCCACAGACTCATAGCCTCGAGTGGCTAATATGTGTTATATGTGGTATTTTGGGGAACTCACTAAGCATTTATGCTTACAGTGTTGTGTTATGTGTTTTAGGTACCAGTAAGGATTGCGAGAAGGCGCTGACATGTTCAGTATACACACGAGGAGTTTTTATGCATTATGATCTTGGGATTGTGTTTTTATGGTTGCTATATGATACAATGACATTTTTATGATATTTATGAATGAAAGCATGTTTTGGAAAAATGTAAAAATTGTTTTGAAAATTTGGGCGTTACATTCGGGTGAAAGACCAATTTTTTCGGCGACATATTCGTTGATTTCCGCCACTACAGGTTCTATTATTTCAATTTATTGTGAAATTTGAGTTTATTCACAATCTATGTGTAGTTGTATCAATTATGTGAAAATTTTCATATGTATGTATACTTGATAGTTGTATGAATCTATGTGAATTTGGTGTATATATGCCAATGTATGTGTGTTTGATGTATATGTGGTATATGAGTATTTGGTAGAAGTATATATGATGTTATTATCTATATATGTGAAATTATATGTGTTTGTTATAAGTAGGATGTTATTGTGTGTATATGTGAATATATGTATGTTTGTTGTAAATGCGGTAAATGAATGTGAAAGATTTCTAGTTAAATAGAAATGTTTATTCCTATGTAAATGTTTATTTCTATGTAATGTGTATATGTAATAAAAATTGTATTTGTATATCTTATAATTTTTCAATAAATGATGTCAATATTGCTTTTGTTTGTGTATACCATGGCTGCTTTTATGGGTCGTGGACACAGGGGTGATGAAGTTGAGGACCCACCTCTCCTAGAGGTGTCGTGCATCACAAGTAGGACCGTAAGTCTTATTATGAATTTTTATTTACTATTTTTATTCAGTTATTATAAATTAAATACCGTTTCTAATAATTTTTAATTACATTTATAGTTTAGCAACATGCACGTAGGAAAGTTCGAGGCAAAGCCAAAAATATAAAGCTTGAAAGAGCGATCTTATGGAATCAGAGAAAACTTATTAGCATGGAATATGATAGGGATACAACATTTGATCCCGTAGAAGAGCCAAAAGACATGTTTTCACGAGAAGTTGGAAAAACAATGTGGCAAATGGTCCCTTTTTGATAAATGTACTTGGAAAAAAGTTTTCCTTGCAATAAAGGACATAGTATTACAACATTTAGGGGTAATTATTTTTTAAAAATATTTTATATGGTTAACTATAACTAGTTTTTACATGGTTAACTTTTTTTGTAGACAAAGTTTGATTTGGATCAGATGTACCAGGATATACAAGCTAATATTTTATGTTAGTCGGAGGGTATGACGATATCCCGAGAGCATTAGCCAACCCTCCAAAGGGTATGGAATTTGATAACTGGAAGAAAGCAGTTGAGTATTTCCAAACGGATGAGCACAAAATTGCTTCAGAAAGGAACAAAAAAGTCCGTGAAAAACAAACAAATGTGGATCGTGGGTGTCGAGCTCGTATAGCAGTACTTGCTATAAGAAGGCAAAGTACGATATATGTAATTATTTATTTAAAATATAATCTTATTTTTAAAGTTAAACAACACCTTAAGAGAGTGGAAACGTTTCACAAAGCTCATAGCAATAGGGATGGTGTATTTGTTACTTCTGAGGCGGAACAACAATATGTAAGTATTTAATTATAATTTTATCATATAATTAAATGGTTATTTATACTTAATTGTTACTCATTTTTGGGAGCTACAAAATCGGTTAGTCAAAGAGTTCTTAGAACAAACCCAAGGTGAAAGTGAGTTAACACCCGCCCAAGAAAGAGCTGCTTTTGAGAAAGTATTAGGAGAGCGACGTGACCATATCAGAGGCATCGGTCGTAAACCTTCTGGTCTCCCGCCGATTCCATAGCCATCTACTTTGGTTTTTTGTGGTGATTATTTGCAAAAAGCTTTGGTAATTAGGATTTTGTCCCAAGTGTAAGAAATAACAATGTAGTTTGGTTTTTTATCTTAGTTTAAACATAGCAATCTACTTTTGCATTATAAAATGCATGTTAATTTGGTAATTTTGGTTTTGTGGTGATTATTTGCTAAAAACATTGATAAATGAGTTTTTGTCCTAAGTGCAAGAAGTAGCAATGTACTTTGGTTTTTTCTCCTAGTTTAAAAAATAGCAGTCTACTTTGGCATCATAAGATGCATGTTGATTTGGTAATTTTGGTTTTGTGGTGATTATTTGTTAAAAACTTTGATAATTGGGTTTTTGTCCCAAGTGCAAGAAATAGCAATGTACTTTGGCTTTTTGTCTTACTTTAAAAATAACAATGTACTTTGATAGTTTTTGTTTATGTTTGATAATTTAACTTATAAGTTTATATATGTTGTTATTAATTATGTAGTTGGAAAATTTTCGTGCAATGCTCAACGACCCGACATGTAGGGATGAACTTTATTCGTTTCTTCAATCCCAAAATAATTGAGGAAATAATGAAAATGAAGATGATGATACGTAGAGATGAGTTTTATTTGCATATTAAACTTGTTATCACGCTTTGCTACTTTTTAGATTGTAAAATTTTTGGTTTTTTCTGTAATTACAGATGACATTATTATTTTTTATATTTAATCGAATGTTATTTAATTACCGGGTGACACTATTACCAGTGACATTATTACTTTTTATATTTAATCGGATGTGCGTGTGATTACCGGCGACACTATTACTTTTGATATTTAATCGAATGTTTGTTTTGTAATTAGCATCGATACTATTATTTTTTATATTTAATCGAATGTTGTTATGTAATTACCGGCAACCAAAATCGTTGAATAAAAAAATTAAAAAATAAAAATTGTTATTACGAGCGACACTATTACTGGCTATGCAGTTATCGTGGTCAAAATTTCAATAGCGGTCACATGCCACTATTTGAGATCGCGGTTATTGTGGTGGTATAGCGGTGATATAACGGTTTTTTAATATTACGTATAATTTATAATTTTATATTATATTTATATAGAATTTATATATTTGAGTATTAATAGTATAAGTCTATATAGAATTAATATCATCAAACCTAAAAAGTCATATAAAAACATAACTTAATATTCTATTATATTAATATGGAAACTAGGTAGTGTAAAATGTCAAATAGAGTTTAATTGGATTTCATGGGTTCAATATCGTATTAGTAGGCCGTGGTTGATTTAAGGAGTTAAGTACCAAGTCGTGGCCTCATAGGCGTGGGTCGATTTACAAAAAGCATTAATGGAGTGTGACCATGGCAACTCAAGTTGGCGTGAGTTCAAAAAGAGATGAGAAAAAGAGTTGTCGGTAGACATAGTTGCTTTGAATGCTTTCAATTATGTTATTTGTTCGGGATTTTTAAAATGAAAGTGTAGTGAGATCATTAAAACTAGTTTTTCATTGAAAAAAGTAACCAAATGGCCAAAAATGTGAACAAAAATGGAATAGCGCCCGTAGCGCCGCTATAGCGGTTATTGAAATAGCGGTGAATAGCACCGCTAATAGCGGTACTGCGAAATGAAAACGCTAAACAAAAAATAGCGGTTCTTGACCTCCGCAAAACGCTATAGCACCACTATAGCGCGCAATTGATAGCTTAGATTACTAGCGACGTTATCATTACCGGCGACGACACTCTTTACCGGCGACAATTTCATCAATAGCGGCGACTTGACGACGTGTCACTGCTATTACTGTTACCGGCGACAATTGGACCTTTTACCGGTGACTTTTGTCGCCGCTAATTATCTTTTTCTGATGTCTAAATTTAATAGAGGAATTTATTATAATAAGTTTTCATAATATGGTGTGTTAATCTTATATTTGTCCTAAATATTTGTCCTGAGCCTCACATATGTCAGATGTTTACAATCACAAAGCCTAATCTACAGATATCTCACGGGTCCTCCGATTTCCATCCATCTGATGGTGCCTTTAAAATCTCCTCTATTGCAAAGCTGCCCTTCAACACCAATGAAAAATAATTCAAAGCATTTAAAAAATCACAGTGAAATCCTTTTACCTCATATTTGATAAGCATACCATGAGAACAAACAACTAAGAATAAACATCAAATCATGTTAATACTTGAAAATGTACAAGAAATTCGAACCCTAATTACTTAGGCAGAGATTCGAACCATCATTGCTAGTTACAAACGTTTTCTAGATATGAAATATGATTACAATTTTTATTTTGAGGTGCAATGTTGTCTACGGCAAAAACAAAAAAGATAAAAAAATCGTTCTTGTTTATATGACTAATGTAATTAGCAAAAAAAACATGTCATGAAGCATCTAGAAGTAAAAAACAAATAAAAAAACATTTGAAATATGCATTCACAGTGAACCTTTGATTTAGAGCAGGTCTATAAATACTTACCTCCAACTTATAGTCTTACATTATAAAACATCAATCAAAATATTTGATAACATGAAGCCATCATCACTTTCTTGTGTTCTCCTACGTCTCTTCATCATCGTGACTACATGCTCAATCTCTTCCATCACTACAGTCATCTCTGACGATGTTGTAGACATTACCGGAGACCTGGTGAGAAATGGTGGGAAATACTACATCATCCCAATGGAAGGTAGCGACTACCCCACCCCAACCATGCGTGGCAGAATCAAGCTAACAGACAGTATTTATGGTGAGAAAATTTGTCCACTTGTCGTTGTGCTGGATCCATCGGATGATAAACTAGGAGACGGGTTCTACTTTTCTCAGCTTACTCGACAGTTATATCTCGATTCATCAAACATTCGTATTGATTCGGGGCCTCCTGTGGGTGAATGTGAAGCGTCGACATCTTGGACCATTCCGGATGCTGAAGGAGAGGCTCCTTCAAACTTGATTACAACTGGTGGTGGTATTTATGGAGTTTTTCAGGTTGTGAGGTATAGGCCAATAAGTCTAGACAGGGTGTTTAGGCCTCCTACCTACATGCTTCAGTATTGCCCTGAAACTTGCTTTAACATAAGCCTTTACTCATATAACGGCCTCACACGTCTTGCTTCCAGTGGTGATACTCCATTTGAGTTTGGATTTCTTAAGGCCCAAGCATCTAATGAGATATAGTATGTGATCATATCTATAATCTCGAGCGCATAAAATAAAATATATATAAGGAATAAGTAGGAGTCCAATCCATATATGGATTTTATCCCAATGAGACTCGTTTCCAATAAAACATGCTATGGTTGTACGTATATGTGATCATGTTCTCTATCTAATATTACTTATAAAATAAAATGAGAGTTAGCGTATTCGTCATGGAACACTAAAACTTTTTTTTTTTTTAGTTTAAGAAAAAACACAAGCTAATGTAATTAAAAGAAATAGCTAGGTAGACGATTCAAGGGAACAACATCCGCACAACTAGTATTATTGGGTTATAAAACCCGATTATCATAGCGTCGCGCTTTGGATATTTTTACATCAAAGATCCCTAAACACTTTTGTTTTTCATTTGTAAAAGGCATCCATCGAAAATTCTTCTCTAAAACTTGGATCCATCAACGATCTATTTATTTAAATAAGGAATATATATAGTTATAATTTTTTTAATACAACAAAAGAAACGGTTGCTTAAATTTAACTCCAAACAACTAAAGTCTAAAAGGAAGTTCTAATATACTTTCTTTCATGAATAAACAACAAAATTCAATCCATTAAGGTGTTGATTTTTTATTTTGAATTAATGTTATTTATATGTTCCAAATTAAAATCTCTCTGTAAGTAAGTATTTGACCCCTAAGATTTAAGCCCTTGACCCGTTTGTATGGTTATTCTTCAACTTTAGTATAACACTAGAGCGACAAGCTTCCTGATTAATCTTCTAAAATCTTAATAGCTTCGCCATCTTCTCTATCGAGATTTTGCAGGAGGGGGAGGTTTATAAGAAATGCCCATATCCAAATGTGTAATTAGTGTGAAAGTTTCATCGATAAAGCCTATTGTCGCCATTAAAGCCTCATCGATAAAACTAGTCCAATCGTTTGCTTTCTTAGTTTGGATGATACCAATTTCCTTCTTCGGCGATTACGACTATCTTCAGGCCGATGACGACTGTCTTCAGGCTTGTCACCGCCGATTGTTACCTCCCACGAACAAGAACACCAGCAGGGTGTCTTTTCCGAAGATATCTAGTGTATAAACAAGCTTCTAGATCCAACATCTTCTTCATCTTAGGGAGCTCCTAGAGGTATAAAGTTCATACCTTGCTCATCTATTGTTTAGACCTCCTCTTGAGCTTGTTTTGGCCTTTTTGGTCCCTTTTTGAAGGTCTTGATGTGTCAAGACCATTTGAGATGCCAATGTTTGTAGATCTAGATGTTTAGTGGCCTCTTCCAGCTGAAAGGTGCAAACTTTATGGTGTTTGTGACCTCCATGCAAGCATTAAGTCATTTATTAAGCTCTTTTGGGCTTTTAGGCTCCATTAAGTCATGCTTGCACGTAAATTTGACAACTTTACGTGATTAACTACTTCAAGGAGGTTAGACATGGTTTTTGGGGCAAATGTCTTAACCAATTAAGAGCTAAATGCAATGTTGGCAAGTTAGAGCAGTACGTTGGGCGTATAAGCTGGTAGCCTGGTACGCGCAATGTACATCCCTTTAAGTGTATACGATTAGTATTCAAGCTGAGTATGCCCCGCGTACTTAGCAGTGGGTTGCGGTATTTTTGTGCCTTCGGCGGTGGGCTCCGTTTTTGGACTCTAGGAGTTTTGGGCTGTATTGTGGGCCTTAGCCTGGTCAGGTTAGGTGGATTGGTCTCCTTTATTGGCTTATAGTATCATAGGTTGGGCTTTTTGGGCCTTAGGCCCATTATTGTAAATAGGCCAAATAAGGTTAGGCCCATTGAAAGGAAAATGCTTTTGGGCTTTGGTTGGGATTGTACCATAATTTTAATCAGGGTATTTTGTATAATTACAGCTTGGAGATTCGTAGTTGATCAGTTATTATTTTCAGCAGAACGAGGTGAGTCTCTTCGCGGTATTACGGGTCGAAGGCACCAAGGTCGGCGCATTATTTGTTTATGCAATATATAGTTATGGTGTGTAACATGTTGTGATCGAGTTGAAAAACACCCAAGGGTGGGGCCCAATATGATATGTCAGGTTGAAACATACATGAGGTTAGGGCCCATTGTGACATGTTTGGGTTGAAATATACCCCAGGACGGGGGCCCATACTTGTGTTGGGTTGGAATAAACCCTAGGGCGGGGCCCTTTGGTATGACTAGTATGTGTTATTTTGGGAAAACTCACTAAGTGTTACCTTGCAGTTTGTATTTTGATTTTAGCTACTTCCGATACTAAGGGGAAATGCCCGACTTGATGGCGCAACATTCACTCTCCACTATTTTCCGCATTTCCTATCGTTGACACTCTGATGACTTTTTATGATTATTTATTGGATTTTGGTATTGAACTTATGATTGTAATCTCGAATTAAAATGAAAAAAATTCCGCTGCTTTTTGTGTCGTTACATAGTACGCTGCACATACTGTCCACCGAAGTAGAATATAGGGCATAAGACTGAGTACGTCGGGCGTACTCAACAACTTGACTTTCGGTTGACTTTCTTGGTTTGGGCCATATTTTTGGACTTTTAGGGTTTGGGCCTTATTGGGCTATTAGCCTTCTGACTTTGGGTCGTTGCTAGGCTATAGGCCTTCTTGGTTTTAGGTTCATGATGGGTTTTAGGCCCATTTAGGAAATTGGGCCACATTGGGATTTGCAGTGCCGTTTAGGAATTTGGGCTTTTTGAGCAAATGGGTTGGGAATGGGTTTTTGGGCCAAGTAGGAAAAAAGGTAAAATGGACTTTTACCCTGGATGTTGTACAAGTGATCTAGATTCTTGATTATGGGTTAAGACCCAATTATTAATTAGGTATTATTGATGATGTTAGCGCTAGGGGTGAGCAAAACCGAACTCGGAAACCGAAAAACCGAAACCGAAGCATAAACCGACGGTTTGGGTTTAGAATTTTCAAAAACCAAAATTTTCGGTTTGGGTTCGGTTTTTGGGTTTGGTAAAACCGATAGAAACCAAACCGAACCGAATTTCATATATTATATGTATTCTGTGAGTTATATATGTATATATACATAGGCATTGGGTTATAAATACAAAAAAATGTTTTTCTCTAGTGGTTAACACGTTGGGCGATTGTAGGAATTGGCGTAGGTTCGAAACTTGCTAGCATCTTTTTTCTCCATTTATTTTGCCAACGAGTTAACTACATCCCACATCGCCCCATTACCGAAACTTAGCAATTATTCTCTTCTATATAACTTTGCCACCCTCTTTCTTTCTATTATCCCCAACATTGATTGAGTCCCACATCGCTTGGGATATCTAAATATCATATATCCTCACCATTATATAGTTAGTGAGTTGAGGTAAGATTAAGAAATAAGTTTGAGATTTGGTTTGAATTAAAAAACCGAACTGAACCGTGAAATCGAAGTTTAAAACCGAAAACTGATAAATCGAACCCATTAGTTTGGTTTTTGGTTTGGGTTTAAATTTTTAGAAATCAATCATCATCGATTTGGGTTTGGTTTTAGGTCAAAACCGACCCATGCACAGGCCTAGTTAACGCGGAGATTTTCCGGATCAACAGTCCGAGCTTTTATCTAAGATATTCGGAAGTTTGAGGCGAGTTTCCTCACTGTGTTCAGCGGGTCGAAGACACCAATACCGGTCCATGGTTTATTATGATTAAGATGCTAGTTGTCTGCGTGACTTTGCATATATGATATATGTTATGTATATTAGGCGTGACCCGATGGGCCTGATGACTATCTTGTATGCTATTTATATTTGTGTTTCTTGCATGTGTTTATGTGTTTGTACGTATGTTAGGCGGGGCCCATTATTTACGGATAAATCTGTTCCTAGTGGGGCTCAATGTCGGGCGGGGCCCATTATGTGTTTAATATGTGTGGTATGTAGTATTTTAAGGAGCTCACTAAATATCATGCTTACTGTTTTCAATTTATGTTTCAGGTACTTCCGGATTGAAACAGAAAAGCTCAGGGTGATCGCATTGCACACACCATGATTGTTTTGTATTTTATTTGACTCTGATGTATTTGGATGTTTGATTACATTTCGTTTTTTATTATGGCTCCGTGAGCATGTTTTTGAAAGATGGATTTTATTAAACTAAAAATAAAAATTTTTGTCTTAAATTTTGGAACGTTTCATTTTTTTTTTAATATACCGAAATACTGTATTTTAAAAAGGCATTTAACAAAATGGTGAGGTTTTAAAAATACGTACCATTTAGGTTAAATTTTATATCAAATAAAAATTAGAATGTAAATAAAAAAAATACTTATTAGGGTAATTAACTTTTCAGTTTGTTCATATTTGGGTAATTTTTTTTGTACGTATCTAGTAAACGAACTTTTTTGAAGTGTTCACATATGACCATTATGACCGAATGTAACTTGTTACAACTGGTCATAATGGTCATATGTGATCACTTTCAAAAAATTTATTACCTACATATATACAAGAAAAAATAGTTACCCAGACATAAGTAGAAAAAAAATTAATTACTTTAATAAATCAATTTTCTAAAAATAAAAGCGAGATACTATATAAATGAAAATACATGCAATTATAGCATTGGATTATATGTTCATTTTTATTATTAGGTTACCATGAAAAGGGAAAAATATGGATGTGGGGAGTCGTGGGAACACCCCCTCACGACACTCACTTCATGTGGTGTCCCATATTTAGTCGTTGGCACAAACAAATTGTTTGGGTGAATCCATTTCAATTAATTACACGGTCCAAGATGAATCCATTTTCGCTCTCTCAATCCATATTGTATATTACAAATATTGGGTAATCCATATTCTATATACAAATATCGGGTCAAAGATTAATACATACGAATCAATGGATCAAGCTAATCCCAAAGTGGATCTATATTTCACTCTCTAAATCTATATATTATTTTTAATATTATTATAATTTTTATTTTAATGTTGATGTGGTTATTATTTTAGTTAATTAAATTTCTATTTATTTTTTATATAGTTAAATTAAAATTATTTCTATTTATATTAAAAAAAAATTAAAAAAAATGAATGACATAAAAATTGTGGGGAACATATTTCATTCGGTGGATTGAATTTATATATGAATCCATTTCATACTCTCTTAATCCATATGAAACAAATAGTAACCCCACCATATCAGTGACCTATATCAAATCATTTAAGGCCCATGTGAAATTTCAGAACATTAATAATATTTTACCAACCACTAGACATCCATCACCGGAAAATGAAGTAGTTTGTGTGGAATTTTAGTAAATATGTTAGTTTATTTTTAATTTTGAACTTTAAAACTAATAGTTTACGTGGAAATGACAAACCTGTAAGTATTCAGATAGATCATTTATTTTAGAGGTAAATTACAAATTTAGTGACATGTTACGTAAAAAAAAAAAAAAATAATGATCAAATTCAGATAAAATACATAGTTGGTTGTGTTACAATATCATCTTTTATTATATTACTAATTTTCATTTAATTTCATTCTATTTTCATTTAGGTTTTAAAATTCATCTTTTATTTTTACAAAATTTATTATATTATATTATTTATTATATTAAAGTATATCTATTAAAAAGTATACTACAAAAAATGTATATTCTTTCGAAAAGCAACATCGTTAAAAGTTAAAACTATTATAAATGCTTTTATAAGTATATCTCTTCATATTTAACATATTTCTATCTAATCTTAATTTAATAATAAAAAATAAACTTAAACAATATAGATTTCATATAAATAAACGTATTTATAAGATTTAAAGTCACATAATATTCAAAATTAAAACCTTATCGTATTGACATCTAATTTTTATGCATGTTTTTATTAAAAAGTTGTTTGTAAAACATATTTTACATTTTTCTATAAGGTTTTTACGAATTCAACCAACATTTGTTCCAAAATTTCTCCAATATTTCTTATAAAGTTGTTTTCTATGAGCTTTAAAATTAGATTTCTTGTTTTTTTTACCACAATATATCTTTCCAAATCTAATATAACAATTGGATTTTTTTTTCAAAATACAATGTTATACTATCAAGATATGAAAATGTTATACTAAAAAAGTCCACGAAATTATACTGTTATTTCTTGCATTAAAAAGATAAATGAATGCAAGTAGCGTGGCAAAATGGAACATGATATGCAACAAGTTGCTTTAGATCGTGTACAATCTGTGTACAATCTCTTAAACATGAGGATAAACATGAGGACGATTTAGTAGGCCGCCTTTGAGGTATCAACCAAGTTTGATGACTTTTATCCATGTAATAAAATGGTTTTTATATATACTTTTATATCCATCTAAAGCAACAAATTTTAAAATTTGTTTTTTATTGGAACATCATATTTTCGAAACTTAATCCGATTTATGCTTAGGTTATAGATGACTTGATTAGAATTTTCTAAATAATAAAAAGAAAAAAAAAACATAATACAAAAATAAGCTGCTATTTTTTGCATTAAACACTTTCTGGGTTCTCGTTGCATCATGTGATGATGCAACCCCTAGTTTTTAAACATTTACGAACCTAACTTCATATATATATATATATATATATATATATATATATATATATATATATATATATATATATATATATATATATATATATATATATATATATATATATATATATTAAAGAAATTGATTTAAGAATAGTAAACTTGTTATTTTTTGGTAGAATTGGTTCCTATACTATAGTTGGGTTTCAAAATTAGGAATAGTAAATTTGGATGTGTTTTGGCAACTTTGCTTCTCATTCTTTAGCCATTTTGATACTTTTGATCATTACAATCAATATTTTTACATTATTTATGAACCTTTTAATATTTAAAGTTTGGTCACAAAACTTTAACGGTTTGACAACTTTGATCACTTTTCTAAAAAGTTGCTAATTCTCACCCCTTTAATTCTTTAGCCATTTTGATACTTCTGGTCCTTGCAGTCAAAACTTTTATATTTTTTCATAAAAACATGAAGAAAAAAAAATGGTCAGGGGCAAAGCCCGAGTTTTCCATCTTTGCACTTTCTATGTCTGTCATATTTATCGATTCAGAAACAACATTGAAATCTTTTAGCCCCGCGTAGCAGGGGTAACCTTTCTAGTTTATAAATAAATAAATAAAAAAACATAATATACAAATATGTCATGGTTCCTTTGATTTCCCTCCCTCTAATGGTTCTCTTTAACATCTCCCCTTTTACAAAGATACCTTCTAATCCACTATCAATGAAAAGTAACTCAAGCCATTTAAAAACATAGTGAAATCCTTTTGATTCACATTTGATAAACATGTCATCATAACAAACAACTATGAGTAAATATCAAATCATATTAATACTTGAAAATGTACAAAAATAGTGTCGACTTTAAGGTATGCGGGTGGTGCAGCCGCACGGGATCTTTAACGGAATCGATTTGTCCTTTAATATTATATTACTTAATAACTAAAAGATAAAAATAATAATACATTAATTAAAATATAGATTCATGTTACTAATCTCAGTTATGTTTTATTAAAAATAAAAATTAGGTTTGTTAAATATATTATTAATATCAATAAGAATTTAAACATCAATTCAAATACATGTCGTCACTAAAGATCCTAATTTAAATATGTAACTCAAAATTTAAAATTGAAGTTGGCTTTACGAGAAAAAGGCGTATATGTAAAAAAAAAGTGAATATTAATATTGTGTATTTATGTTTCAAGGTCACAATTTCAATTTTATGATACACAACAAGAGTTAATAGAAAATTACAATCGCACACACTACCGTTCCTGCACTTCAAGATGAATTGCAATCAGAGTAATTATAACAATTAATGTGTGTAATTAAACAACTAATACAAACAAGTATATATTTAAATTTGATTGATATAATTTGTATCTTTTTGTTGTAGTTAATAAAACGGGCTCTAATGCCCTCATTGCCTTAAATTTATTACTAATATATATATATATATATATATATATATATATATATATATATATATATATATATATATATATATATATATATATATATATATATATAAAAGTTATTAACATTGACTTTTATATATAAAAAAGATGCCTAAAATTAAAAAAATTTGAATCTAAACCTTAAAAACAAATAGAAGAACTTATTCATTGTCAAAGAGAATGAGTTTCTTAAAAATATTGATTATTTAAATTTAATAATAATAGATGTTTTTTTTCATAAAATATTAGAAGATCATATTTAGAAAATATCAATGTGTTGGTTTTATATCTTCTTTTCAAAAGGTGTTTGGATCAGTTTACTATATTACCAATGAATGAATTCTTCTATATAGTGTTCTGGAAGTTTATGTAAGATATTTTATTTGATAATCATAATATGATACGATTAATTCCTTATATTTTTTTTAGTAATCATGTTTTTTTATTCTTATCAACAAGTTTAATAATAGAAGATCTAAAAATATATAACGTTAATAATATTTATTTCATACTCTCATTTTATTATCAACCTTATGTTTTGAACTTAACGGTAGAGGATTTATTTAATAACATTTTTAGTGGAGCCTAAAATTGAATTCCATACAAAGCCTCGGAAATTTTAGGGTCGTGTTTTCTACAAGAAATATGAACCCTAATTACTTATGTTAAATTTCTACATATCCAATATCATAAAATTAAAAAAATTATTTTTATTTTTTATTTTGGAGGTGTGGAGTTTGTTTATGGAAAAAAACAAAAAAGAAAAAAAAATGTCATCCTTGTTTATAACGACTAACGCATGTAAAGGGAAAAAAACATGTCACGAACCATTTAAATATAAAAATATAAAAACATTTGAAATATGCATTAACAATAAGTAAAAATAGGACATTTTTCAAAACAATTGGCAAAACTAGGGGTCTAGGTTCTTTTAAGTTTACTTTGACGGATGGTGACCACACTAAGATTCTTATATTTTACACTTTCAACCTTTTTAAATTTTACTTTGCACATTTATGTATATCATATCATACATTATCCATACTTATAAAACTAGTATTTTTTATTGAATCTCATGCATTTGAAACCCCCTTTTTTAACTTTCTCAAACCACATTCATTTGAAACCTCTTTTTTTTTAACTAATGCAACTCAAAAGTTTTCTTAATTATGATTTAACACTTAAAAATATAATAATTTATATTATGTTTAATTAGCATTTAGTGAAAAAGTTTACTATAAAAAGATCAGTCTTTTGGGAAGACATGCATACAAATGATATATAAATTTCAGAAAGAAAACAAACTTAAAGGTTTTTGTGTTGGGTTTAGGTCTTATAACTACTTTTGAAGATATGCTATTGTATTAGAGCTTTTAATTTGTAACTTTCTTATACTAATTCGTTTTTCTATTTTATTCATTTTTTGGATTATTGTAATACAGTCGTTGTATGTTGTGGTTTAATCGTTAATATATTGATCATATGTTATAGAGGGTGATGTCGAAAATATTTAATTAAATATTTTAAATATGTTTTTTTTGTTTTATAATTATACTGTTTCAAAAACATAATTAATTAAAACTCTTACATATATTATACTTTCCATCGTGCTCTCTCTCTCTCTCTCTCTCTCTATATATATATATATATATATATATATATATATATATATATATATATATATATATATATATATATAATAAAGGTCAAAACACTTCAACTAAAATCCATTTAAAATCTAATATTTCAAATGCTTTTTAATAATAATGATTGTAAAATTTCAACATGTGTTACTTAATTGATTGATTAATAAAAATATTAATATTTTGAAACTCCTAACTCTTAAACTTAATATTATTTAATTTTTTAGTTAACTAAAATATTTTTCCTACATAAAGATAACATTTTTATGATTGGTTACTTATATTTGTTTATGTAATTAGAAAACAAGATGTACATAGAATGATTACTTCAATTTCACATAGGAATCGATACCAATAGAGATGTATGTTGTCTTTAACTGGTGGTAGAAGATCCACGTACCATTTTTAATTATTTATATTAATACTTAGTAATATCTACTTTATATTCCTACTCACCTTAATTTTTTAGGTAGAAATTAAGAAAGATGATTCTCGACGCACCAACATAAAGTCAAACATACGGCTTCCAAATATGTAATTAAAATTAAATATCTTATTTACTAAACAACTTATTTTAAAACTCATGATGACATTTATATATAATGATATATTTTGTATGACTTCATTCTTTATTTCAATGTTTAATATTTGAAAGTTCATATATGAAATCTTAGATGTTTTGGTGTGATATAAATAGGGTAATATAAAGTTTATTAGTTTAATATTGTTTATTAATAGCTCATTCAAAACAACTTATTTCTTATTTTATCCAAAATATATTATCGGACATAAGAAAAGTAGATTATATTAATGTTATACAAAAACTTATAATATATATTGGATATTATAAAAGTAAAAGTAAAGTTTATAAAGTGTGGACTATATTAGATAGTATCAAATTATAAGTTGATGGATTTTTATGTTATTTGATAATTCGGTTAATGCCTAAAACATGACTAAAACGTAAATTTCAACATAATTTTATTTTTTCACATAATTATTTTAACCACTTAAATGCATTCTTGCGCAACGTGCGGGTTACGCTTAGTATACTTATAAAGGAAATATTTTTCCTTTTACCATGCTCATTTGAAACTCATATGCATTTTTATTTTCACCACATTTATTTAAAACTCCTATGACTTTTCAATTTCTTTCTAATAATTATTATAAGTTGGTTAATAATGTTGAATAAATATCAAACATAAAGTGTAATCATATATAAACAAAATTTCAATATTAAAAGAATATATTTACTTATACATATAATGTTATGTTTTTTTAACTTTTAACATAGTATACACAATTTATTAGTTTCAATATATTGTTGAATGTAAATCATTATTATTTTAAAACTGCAACTTTTGAACAATTTGTATAAAATACTTAAATTATTAATTTAAATATAACATTATATGGTCAACTTAAATATAAATTTTAGTTCATTTTAAACAAACCAAAATTATTTTTTAAATAGTTAAAAGTGATAAATTGTAATGTCTTTCTATTAATGATTATAAGTTGATTAATAAGGTAAAAAATATATCAAACATAAAGTGTAATCATAAATAAACTAAATTTCAGTATTAAAATAATATTTGTATTTCTACTTATAAAGTTCTGTCGTTAACTTTTAACATATTATACTTAAATTATTAGATTAAATATGTTGTTGTATATAAACCATTGTTGGTTTAAAGCTACAAATTTTGAACAAATTGGATAAAATACTTAAATTGTTAACTTAAATATAACATTAAATTGTCAACTTTAATATAAATTTAAGTTCCACTTAAAAACCTAAAGAATATTTTGTGAATAGTTAAAAGTGATAAATTGTAATACTAAATGCAAAAACTAAATTGTAATTTCAATTTAAGTAAAGTATTTCCTAATTTTTTTATAATCGTTAAAATTTTTCCAATAATTAGTTTAAATAACTTATAATAAAAATAGTAAAAAATAATTCTATATATATGATTATATTGTCACATTTAAAATTACAAAACAATGTTTGATGTTTTAAATAATTATGATGGTAGAAATTAAAATGTTAAGCAAATAAATTTTAAAAAATTAATTAACAATAACAACAACTATAAACAACATTAAACCATATATTATATTTAATTTCATATTTTTATTCATGAGTAACTCGCAGGTAAAAATCATTCAAACGATTGAGATTATACTGTTATAATAGATGTATATATTATCATATAATTCAAAATAATCAATATATTATATCAATTTAGTATACGAGTTATTATATTAAATTTAACAACAATGTTATTGTTATATTTATAAAAACATATATTTGTAAATATTCCAACTATATAGTTGTTTATGCGCAACGTGCGAGCATTCACCTAGTATTATATTATAAAGGAAACATTTTTTTTTTCACCACGTTTATTTGAACCTCCTACGCATTTTTCAATTCACCGCATTCATTTGAAACTCACATGATTTTTCAACTGCTTTCTAATAATAATATAAGTTGGTTAATAAGGTTAAATAAATATCAAATCTAAAATGTAATCATATATAAACTAAATTTTAATATTAAATAAATATATTACTTCTACTTATAAAATTATGTTTATTAACTTTTAACATATTATACTTAATTTAATAGTTTTATGTAACACCCATAAAAATCATGCAAAATTTAAACTTTTTAAAACATATAAAAAACCAACAGTTATTACAAATTCGTTTTCAAAATTATATCTGGGTTTGCCAGAAACAAAGTCATAAAAAGTGAGGAGCGGTATGATCACGCCTTTGCCTTGCCACGGTGCCCTGATGTACCTGAAACAATAAACTGAAATGTAAGCCTGAGAGCTTAGTGACTTCCCCCAAAATACACACGTACACACAATAATACACATATAATCGTAAACAACATATTATGGGTCCAGTCAACCATCGGGTTGGAATACCTCAGGCCCTCAAACATTCGGTTGGGATGCAAACATACTATGGGTCCAATCATCATCGATATGGAATAACCCATGCCCACAACCAACAGGTTGGAATGCCTTCATACTATGAGTCCAATCATCCTCGGGATGGAATACTCACAACCCATAACCAACATGTTGGAATGCCCAGGTCTATTGGCTTTCGCACAAAGCAGACAATCCTCAACCGCGAAACAAACATGTGCACATATAACAGATAATCACGTAACAGTCTATAGACAACAAACTGGTCTAACAAATCATACCACATAACACATAATATTATCTTATCTACCAAGCTATCGATCTAACAGATCATACCACATACCATATAATATCATCCTATCTACCATGATACCGGTCTAATAAATCATACTAGCATAACATATCTAGATAACAATCAAAAGGGTCGGCACCAACTCACCTCGTAACTTTTGACTCGAAATATAAGCTCAAACTCTCGGATCACCGCTAAAAACTCCACCACCTATATGTTGGATTAATGTCTAAGTCCATAACTATAATTGGTAAGACTTGACCCGACCCGGCATGGTCCATTTGGGTTGCAAACCTTCATGCACTTGGATAGACTATAATGAGAGAAATAAGACACTTATGGTTATTAATATATTATAAGTTCTAGTATATTAATAATAAGAATAATAAGATTGTTTAATTAGTATTGATCAAGAATTAATCTAGGATTAATTAAGTGATCAAAAAGAAGACTAATTTAATATATGGGTTGATTATGTAAATCATCCATACTTATATACTGGGCTAATGCTCCATGGATAATCAAGTTGGGCTAAAACCCATAGGATGGTCCATGGGTGCTCCATGGTGTATTTGAACCCATGGATCCAAGGAAATGGAAAGTCATGACAATTAAGGATTTACCCTAATTGTAACACTATATAAAGATATTATTCTTGACAAAATCGGCTACTAGAGAGTGTAACAAAGGGCTAGCCGATTTCATGAAGTGTAGAACTCTCTCAAGTTATTCTAAGAGTTTTGATGATTGTGATTCCATTTGAGGCTTCCACACTATTGGGGCTAGGCACTCAAGCTTCATGAAGACTTTCTACATCAAAGAGGTATGTATTCTATCTTGTTATATTCATGTTTTGTATGATAGATTAGGATATTACCTTGGATATTCTTATTTGCATGTATAATAGAGAAAACATAGATCCAAGGTATTTAGGGTTGCATGTACACTTAGGAGTGTTAGAATGCTCAAAACCCAACAGTGGTATCAGAGCCTAGGCTTGTTTTCTTGTTATACTTGCAAATGGAGCTGAAAAATCGAGTTTTGATGCTGTCAGCCCAGCAGACTCGCCGAGTCCACGAAGGGACTCGACGAGTCCAAGGCAAAATGCATCCAACTCGCCGAGTTTTGTTCATGCACTCGACGAGTTGGACCCCAGACAGCATATTTTCGAGGTTTTTGGCTAGAAATGGACTAGGAACATTACCCTACGTTGTTTTTGAACTTATAAACTTGTTTTTTAATGTGGTAATGTTCATGCTAATCCATTTTCAAAGATAATTATCAATAGATTCATGTTTTGTATTAGTTTAAGGTTTAGACTAATTACATGAAGAAGTTTGATATGAATTATCTTGTTCTTATGAGTTGCTTAGATTAATAGAAAAGTTAATTGAAATAGTTGTTTTCAATCCATTTTAATCTAAGAGTTGAGTATAAAATGTGTTTGTGTAACTTGTCCTCAAGTTACATGAAGAGTCACATTAAAGACTCATAAAACTCATAAAAGTTGGTAATGGTTACAAAATGAAGAGTCTTGTGTCATTCAATTTTTTTTTTTTTTTTTTTTATGACTCCATAACTTGTCCTCAAGTTATGGAAATTCAAGAGTCACTTCATTAATAAATAAATAAATAAAGTGTAACCTTAACTAATTCCATAAGTTATAAAAATAAAGAAAAGATTAATTCTTTTATTAGTTTAAAGTCTTCCATAAGTTATGGAACTTGAAGAGTTTTTTGGATTAAAACTACTTTAAACACATAAGTTATGGAATTAATTAGTTTTGAATAGTTTCAAAACTTGCCCTCAAGTTTTGGAATTTGAAAAGTTTTCTCTTATGAATACTTTAATTCCAAATTAGCCCTTAGAATTTTAAAAGAGTTAAAATTCAACACTTATACTATTTATAACATTAATGGTTAATTATTATATATATGTATAAGAACAAGTCGTTTTACCGTTAGTAGGCCTCATTCACGAAGCCGGTCTATAAGGTGGGTATAAGGTTGTTGCCTATAAAATGGCGACTTAATGGGTGTATACTCTCACCCACCGCTTGCTTGACTGGTGGAGGGTCGTTAGCCGAACGGGTAAGACAATGACTTTAAATTCTCCCTTCATTAAAAGTATTAATGATAAATACTAAAGTAACTAAAATCTTAATAATTCCCAATCTTAGTTACTTTAGGAAAAATGTGAATTTGGTGCTAACCCATGGAATTCACACTTTGTACCTTACCAAGTCGTTGGTGGAGCGTGTGTGGTTAACCGGCACACTAACTTGGACTAGTAAGGACCACGAAGGGTGACTTAATGTTTTTCATAGATCAATGGAGCGTGTGTGGTTAACCGGCACATTGATTAGGTGATAATATTAAGGGTACCAAGTGAATTGGTATGGTTATTCACACCTTGTTTTGTGATCCTCGGCATCCCAGTCACAAAATTTGAGAGGGCACACTCGAGATTGAAACATGCCATTGAAAAGTTCAATGAATCTCAAAAGATCTAGGAATTTCAAATCCAATTAAAACCTAATAAATTATTTCGTTTTTCATGGTGGAAATTGGTGAATCGTCATTCGCCTACCTTCAAATATTTTATAACTTGGATTACGGCATCCCTCTTCTAAGTTATAAAATAGTTTGTTGGGTCCTAGCCTTAATATTTCATATTGGGTGTCATATTAAGGACTTTAAATCAACTATCTTGAATATCTCCCAAAACATGTCTGGTTTAGACATTTATGATCTTCCCAAATCTCTTGAAGATGATGTTCCTCAACATCATGCTTCACTTCCTTTATCTCCTCCAATTATTCTCCCTCACCTACAAGTTCTTGAAAAGTTTAAAGTCACTCAAGCCCTATTGGCAAGTTAAGGTCTTGGTGTGGTCACATCTTGGAGATGTAGTCACATATTGACAAGACGGGAGAGTTGGGTGTCAAAGTCTCGTGAAAGTTGGATGTTCAATCACTTTCTTAGTAACATAGCGGGTCACTTTGGGACTACTATGAGACAGACTATGACACGAGCCTTAATGATCTTATCTATTTGCTTTGTGTTGTGGAATCAGCAATGATTTGGAACACTAGTAAAGCAAATTTTGTTAGAAGATCAACTTCCCAAACCTTAAATGGACATTGGCAATGGTAGCATTGGATATCTAGAAAAGCATTTCTCTTCCCAATAGAAAGGGATCGGCCATAGTCAGCTCGGTTGACCAAATGGTAAAGAGAAAGGCTAAGTCTGAAATAGTCTCATGTGCCATTATCAAAGGGTCTCCATATGTTTATATTGCCAAAGAAAGGGGCATTGGTTGCGAAGCTGCCCTATTTACCTGAAAGGTCATAAGGTTGATCAAGTCAAGAGGTTTGACTCTACTTCGGGTAAAATACACTGTATAACTCTGTTAAGTTCCTATTTGAAGATTCTTATTACATAATGTGAATGGGTCACATGTTGATGTTCATTTAAGAATCAAAAGAAAAGATAGGAAGCTTAAAGTAAGTATATGCTGATTCTGATTGCGAAGATGGGTTTCGATCGCATGGTTCGGTAATCAGAATTTTGAGCTGTTGCTTAAGAGTTATAATATATTGCTTGTGAATAGATAACAACAAGGTTTTCATGTGGATTGTAAGGATAAGTTTTTCCGCAAAGTTTTAAAATAAAAGAAAAAAAGGTTTTAATTTTATTTATTTTAAAAATATCCTTACAATGGCATTGGTGGAAAATTGTTGCTTATATATGTTTCCAGTAATAGCAATATTGGAAAGTGGATTTGATTCTTTCATTTGTGGTAGTGTCTGAATTTACCAAATGAAGAAAGTTTTTCATCACCCAAGTTTCAATTGGACAGAAACTTGGAATCATACAAGTTGTATTGTATGATGAATGAGAATTTTCATCTTTGAAAAATTAAGACTAAATCTTTGATCACATGTATATGTGAGTCAATTGAAGGACTAAGGAATTAGGTACACTGGGTGTGCGCTGGTCAAGGTCCACCACAAAGATTGATTTGTCATGATTTACTAAAGATTAGTAAATATGATTATACTTATAAGGTTAAGTATAATTTTGTAACATTGGAAAGGATACAATGTATGACAAAACGAATAAGAAGAATCAAATTAGGCAGAAAGATAAAAGTTTCTCAAATCTGAAAAGACGGGAGAGTACTTTAGTATCAGTTTTATGATCATCTTAATGATTTAGAAACCATATCACAAATTCATACTCCAAGGTTGCCTTAGTGCATTGTTATGGCTAAGAAGAGAAATCATGAATTGTTGGATTGGTTAAGATCAAGAAGATGAGTCATACTTCGTTCCAAAACAATTCTTAGAGTCATACTCCAAGAATGTAACATTGAGTGACATAAAGTAAGGTTTAAAACACTTATCAAATGTAGTGTAAAATGTTTTCTACTCTTGTACATTTGAGATTGGTAAGTTGTGATGTCTTGGATGAGACAAAGACCAACTAAGACCAATTGTGTGAAGTGTTAGTCTTGATAAGAATCTGCACTATCCCTTGAATATTTGTTTTGTCAAGGAATGGTTCTTGACTGGGGAAACTTATATGTCAAGAGGACAGTGGGAGCCTTAAAGATCCTGAAAGAGTTTCAAGATTTAATCAAGAGTGAAACCTGTAATTTATCACTAGCACACGACTTAAGGTTTGCAACCTATCGTGTTGACATAATTCTTATTTCTGTACCTACTTCAAATAAGTTGAATTTACATGTGAGTTATCAGAGTTCAACTTGGAAGCATTGGTGGGCCTTGTGTTACCAAGGTGACAAGAAACTAAGATTGAATAAGTTTAATCCATGTAGGGCTGAATTTGTCACTAACCTTATCTTGTGATTATGGTTTTGACAAATTCGCATGGATAGGAACTCATACACTATAAAATCGAAGTGTCATAAGGTTTCTCTCCGATTCATGAAAATGATGGTGAGGAAACTCTTTCACTAAGTAGATTTTACGTAGATAGCAATTGTGTCATTTGCATTTTCAAAAGTCATTAGTGGAGCGCGTGTGGTTAACCGGCACACTAACATGGACTTGTGAGAAATGGCAAATACCTAAGCAATTGAGACTATGATTACGGCATCCCTTTTCATAGTTCTGAAAATTGTTTAGACACACATGTGAGCTATCTAAGAAAGGGTGTATGAATCTAAATTTCAGAAGTCCAACAGATTTCTGGAAATATGTCAGAGCTAGTGGGAGCATAAGTGTTATGCTGATAATCATCATGTTAGTGGGAGCATGATTATTATGATTAGTATTGCAAGCTAGCAATGTTAATTATAGAAAAAAAAGTTTCAATCCGTAAAGTTGCAGGGGTTGAAAAGTTGTTTTGCTATAATTAAGGGAGAGGAAATTATACTTCATTTCAATTCTAAAGCTTAGATTGAGATTTTAATCATCTTTAGTCAAGAATATATATAAGAATTTTATGTCTGAATGGTTCGACTTAAGAAAATTCTATATATATTGTGTTTTCAAAATTCGATTATGATTACGGCATCCCTCTTCATAGTTAAATTTTGAAAACATGGCAAATAAAAAATATTGTAGCAAAAGACTGGTCTAGTGTCATGTCTTTATGTGAGACATCATGAATCGTGTCCCATATGCTTCGGATATAGGATCGATTTCACGTGTTATAATATTCATCCTTTCTAAATTTTCCAAATGCTTAAGGCATATAGAAGGGAAAAGTCTAGAACTGGATATGACTAAAGTGATTAAGCAATTGTCGAGGACAATCTGAGGTTCGCCAAAGATTGGTTGCTCAGGGACATTTGGAAGTCTAGTGTTAATTTTGGTAGGACCATATTGACATTTTCTGAAAAGAGGCAACTCTTGTTCGGAAGTGATAGTCAAATGGGACTATGGAAATGTCTCCATAGGTGGAAGTTATTCAATCTATGTAAGATTAGGAAACTTAATGCAAGAAGGATGTTCCTAAGGAGCTGATCTCCTTTGGAATGCTCTGTAGTGGTTGTTGTCAAGTCTTTCTGACTTCGTGCATAATCATTACAAGAGGATCAATGCATATAAGTTTAGAATCTAACATATTTCAGTAAATGACATAAATTTGGAATTCTTGCATTTACAATAAGGATTTGGGATTGTGAAATGAGTATCATTGGAATCATGTTCAATTGATCTACATCACAATGTAAGGATCATAGACAAACATAGTGTGCATACTTGGGGTATGGCATAACTATTGTTTAGAAAACAAAGTGTACATGCTAGGAGCATGGGACGACTGTTGTTTTTATTCAAGTCTTACGTTGATTATTTGAAACATTGAATAATGTGTAATCAATATGGTGATAAATAAAAAGTGGTTTTATTTATATTCAAAAGGGTTCTGAGACCATATTAGATTCGATTATTATTGTGTTTCACTTTGCATGTTTTGACTTCCAAAATAGCTAGGTTATTCTTTTCGAATGACTAAGTTATTTAAACACTCCACAGTCGTTCATATGTTGGAAGTAGGTATGAATCAAGACTGTCATGAATCGGGTTTGTAGATGGCTAAATGAGTTTAGTCATGGCAATGGTTGCTACAACATTCATGAGTGCTCATAAGTTATGAGTATTGGATTAAACCCACGCTCACTTGTATCACTTCATGGAATTTATCTCGAGTGATCGTGAGACGGTAATATCATATAAATCTTCAAACCTAGAGATATGAGTTGTTACCTATGAGTTGGTTGTGCATTGATTGCACGTAAACGCATCAGTAACTTGATGTTATAAAACGTGCCTTTGTGTACAATTCAACAAGTAGTAGAACAAGCATATGAGTCGAAGTTTATCTGTTCCTTCTAGAAATAGAAGCGATATCTGGGCCCCTCGATGATTTTGTTGTGACCTATGTACCGGCCGGTCAGAACTGAATTGATGTGTTCGATTAAGTTCTTTGTCAAACAAATCGAAAATCGGGAAACAAACTGCTGGATAATAAGTACGACGTTGTTCCATGTATTTGTCCGGCTGATATCATGAGAACAGAGGATTATATGATCCCTTATCTAAAATGGACAAGTCATTGACAAGATCAGAGTTCATCTACAAGGTCAGAGTTCGACAGAAGCTTTTGAGAGCTACGATTGCTGGTTGGTTCCTGAAGTCATACGCAATAATAGTTTTAGACTTATCCAAGTGGGAGACTGTTGGATTAATGTCTAAGTCCATAACTATAATTGGTAAGACTTGACCCGACCCGGCATGGTCCATTTGGGTTGCAAACCTTCATGCACTTGGATAGACTATAATGAGAGAAATAAGACACTTATGGTTATTAATATATTATAAGTTCTAGTATATTAATAATAAGAATAATAAGATTGTTTAATTAGTATTGATCAAGAATTAATCTAGGATTAATTAAGTGATCAAAAAGAAGACTAATTTAATATATGGGTTGATTATGTAAATCATCCATACTTATATAGTGGGCTAATGCTCCATGGATAATCAAGTTGGGCTAAAACCCATAGGATGGTCCATGGGTGCTCCATGGTGTATTTGAACCCATGGATCCAAGGAAATGGAAAGTCATGACAATTAAGGATTTACCCTAATTGTAACACTATATAAAGATATTATTCTTGACAAAATCGGCTACTAGAGAGTGTAACAAAGGGCTAGCCGATTTCATGAAGTGTAGAACTCTCTCAAGTTATTCTAAGAGTTTTGATGATTGTGATTCCATTTGAGGCTTCCACACTATTGGGGCTAGGCACTCAAGCTTCATGAAGACTTTCTACATCAAAGAGGTATGTATTCTATCTTGTTATATTCATGTTTTGTATGATAGATTAGGATATTACCTTGGATATTCTTATTTGCATGTATAATAGAGAAAACATAGATCCAAGGTATTTAGGGTTGCATGTACACTTAGGAGTGTTAGAATGCTCAAAACCCAACACTATATTCACCATAGAACCATACTCATAAATTTCCAACTTCCTAAAATGCCCCAGAAGTCAAATAGTCAACCCTTGGTCAAAGTCAAAGTCAAAGATCGAGGTCAACAATCCATGTTGACCCGACTCGTCAAGTGCAGTCACTGACTAGTCAAGTCCTTCCAGAACTCGAGTATTCGTGAAAACCCCACACTGACTCATCGAGTTTCCCTGCAACTCGTGGATTCCGAGCGTGTCTAAAGTCAGGAAAACCTAAGCTAACTCGTCGAGTCACCCCACTGACTTGTCGAGCCCATGCAGAAGTCCATGCATGACAATCTTCATCGAACTCGCTGAGTTGACGATGCAACTCGCCGATTCCCTTCAGTCCACTATCCATCCAAATGCTTTTAAGCCATTTTAAGGTCCCATATTGCAGATCCAGCTTCCCAATGCATGCTTATCACGTAAATTTGCAAACTTTACGCGCATGCAAAGCTCATAATGCCAAACCAAGCTTGCAATGAAGTTTTGCACTTAAGGAGAGGCTTATACTTGCTAAAGCTGAAAGCTTTATGGACTTAGAGGCCAAAGAGAGGTCTGATCTGAAGTTACAACTTCATATCGTAGCTCATACCCAAGAATAGCTTCATGTTATGTTAAACAAGCCCTAATCTTTAACCAAATGAGATCTAGATTGAAATGAGGTCAAGGTAACGACTTGATACCTTCCAAAGGAGGCTAACTGAGGTAGATTTCAGATCACCACACGTTCCTTGCTTCTAGCCTCTTGCTTTCCAAGCTCTTTTTACAAAGATCCACCTTCCAAAGCTTAAAACACACAAGAATGAAGTACACATACGGATTAGGGTTTTCTGAACTCTCAATAGGTTGTAAGAGGGCTAAAGGAGGTTTATGATCCTTTAAATAGGGTGTAAAACCCCGAAAATTAGGGTTTCATACTACTGCTCCTACTCGTCGACTCCTATCTTGGACTCGACGAGTAGGTTACTTAAACACGTGGCTCAACCCGCTTCTACTCAACGAGTCGGGGCATCCAACTCGTCGAGTAGACCTTGAAATTTATGAAAATTAAAGCTATAAAATTATCACATGATAGTCGGAGCGTTACATTTAAAATATTGTTTGATATAAACCATTATCATTTTAAAGATACAATTTTGGAACAATTTGTATAAAACATTTAAATTATTAATTTGAATATAAGATTACATGGTCAACTTAAATATAAAATTCAATTTAACTTAAACAACCCAAAGAATATTTTGTAAATAGTTAGAAATGGTTAATTATACTATCTTTTTAATAATGATATAATGTTAAATAAATTATCAAACCTAAAGTGTAATCATAAATGTATACTATATTGCAATTTTAAAATAATATATTTATTTATACGTATAAAGTTATGTCTTTAACTTTTAACATATTATATTTAGTTTATTAGATTTAATATGTTGTTGTAAGTAAACCATTATCAATTTAAAGCTACAACTTTTGAACAATTTAGATAAAATATTTAAATTGTTAATTTAAATATAACATTACATTGTCAACTTAAATATAAATTTAAGTTCCACTTAAAAAACGAAAGAATATTTTGTAAATAGTTATAAGTGATAAATGCAAGAACTAAATAGTAATTTCAATTAACTAAAATATTTTTTATAGATATTTTTATAATCGTTAAAAATTTTCAAAGAAGCAGCTTAAAATAACTTACAATAACAATAGTTAAAAATAACTGTATGTAAATGATTATATTGTTACCTTTAAAATCAAAAAACAATGTTTGATGTTTTAAATAATTATAATGATAAAAATTAAAACATTAAGCAAATAAATTTAAAAAAAAAAAATTAACAATAAAAACAACTATAAATAACATTAAACCATATATTATATTTAATTATAAACATATCCTTTTTTCTTATTTATGCGCTTTGTATATTTCTATAAATCAATCTACCAAGTAGGGATGGGCATTTGGAACGTGAAACTGGTACCGGAACCAGATAGAACCGATCGGGTCCGAACCGGCATGATATTTTTATGGATTTTTGGAACCGAGAAGCAGTAGAATCGGCAAAAACCGGAATCGTATGTTGATATTTTTTTAGGACCGGTTCCAATATTGAAGACATGATAAAAACCGATATGTTCGCTGATATGTGTTATTTTTCATCTGTATTTTTACAGTGAAGATATCCTACATTCAATGAAGACTTCCAATTCGATGACCTGTGAATTACTCCGATATGTTCAAAGGTTAAGTGTGAGAATGCGATGTTAAAAAATTGAAGATTTTTAAGGTATGTTAGTTTCTTCAATTTTGATATGAATTCTTTTTTGATTGTGACAAATACTGCTTATTCATGTTTAATTTTCTTAATTTGAAGATTTTCTTTTATTGAAATTCCTTTAATTTGGTGAATTTATCACAAAACATTTAATAACTTTTTTTTTAGCTTAAACTACTTTACTTTATGGGTAATCTCAACCAAGAAACCTGAAAAAGTTGAATAGTTTATATAATGGTTTATGGAAGTTAGGTGGTTTTACTAACTACATCATCAATTTATAGTATTTAGTTTATTTAAGTATTTTTTTAGGGACTTGAGAACAAACATTAGACACTGGTTATTGAGATAATATAATGGTATATAAGAAATTTCACTTCTTTCTTTCTTTTCTTTCTTTTTTTTTTTTTTTGCCAGATTAAGTTAGGCACCCCTGAGTGGAAGGAACGGAATTATGAATAGAAGTTTTCAACTTAAACTATTAAGGAGATGGATGCAATAAGGAGAGATGTTGTAAGTCTCTAAAATTGTTAAAAACTACGCCACTTATTTACCATTTTATAATGTAAAATCCTTGTAGACATCATATAAAATCCTTGTTATATTGTTACCTTTTTATTTAAAATTATTTGATGCAATTCTTTATAGGTTCTAAAATATTCAGAAAGCCTATTGGGTGATGCACTATTAATATGAAAGTGTTGCTTCATGACAGTGGTAATTTTTCCCCTTTAAGGTGTTTATTATTGTTTTTGCCTTTTCAATTGGACATATTTGCATTGTATAATGTTTTGTTATGTTTTTTTTCATCTTTTTTTTTTTAGGTTTTATATTTACCATAATGCATATTTTTCTTCTGAACTTAAGGATCTTAATAAGTTAAATATAATCTTTGAGCTAGGTTCGCATCTTAAAACGTTTAGTCAGCTACTAGGCAGTTTTCCTACTGCAAGGTTAATTTCGTCCTTTTAGCTTTTGTGACATCCTCATTTTCACGGCAAGAAAATATCGATTTGTTTATGCTTTATTTGAAAATTATAGTATATAATTAAAGAAATATATTACGGAATTTGTCCCTAGAAAAACATGATAAATTTATTATCAAAGCATTTCCGAAGAAATGTATTTTGTTCATATTAAAACTTTAAGATATCATCATCAATACAGAAACATAAGTATAAACATAACTTACATTCATTATATTAGGGATCTACATCTCTTTAAATCTCTCAGTATGGTGTGGCTTTATATCGACACATATGATACAAATAAACTGAGTATGCCATGTTGGGAAACCTGATGAGTATATAGGGTTTTCAACCTACAATAATAAAGTTATTATGTTTTATCATCAAACAATTAACCCAATTACTTATCCTCATTATCTTCTTTATTCCTTAAGGATTTACCCTAAGAATCATCTATCACTCAATCCTAAGGATTCCTCCTAAGGAATAGGCATGAAGTCATATAGTCGTCAGGGTTTATACAACATGAATTAAGTTCATAGTTGCCAGGGTTTATACAACATGGGCTAAGTCCATAATTCTCATTTATTGACAGCATTATTTTCAAGAGTCCACTAGCAATACATGTCAATGGGTTTTTAGAGTACATCTGATGAACATATTGTTCATACACCTACAGGTTGCGAGCTTGCTAGTGCTCCATAGATCGTCTAGAATAGTTCATGGTTGTCATACATACTCTGCTAGATGACGGGCCCAATGTTTGGTTAAAAGCTTCTCTCATTTTTCATCCCTCATCCTCATCTTATGATCTATATCGCCGATCATCTTATCTATCCAACTCATCTTTCATCACATATCAACTATTTTATCTACTCATTTTTACCCAATATTTTTGTAGATATAAAATATATATATCGTTTAAATTATTTAAAGCACATATAAATCATTCATTCAACATCTATCTCAAATAAACAAACAATGTATGTTCACATAGCATTTATCTGAAATAACCAATGTGTGTCTCACTTCCCAATTGTTCCCAACACGATTTTAAACGGATCAAAACGATGTTACTAAAATATGATATGAACGAGATTATAGGAATGATCTAACGACTTATGTTTATAATTTTAACGATGATCAAAATATTAATAAAGATCATACCTTTGGTTTTCTATAATTCCATTGTTTAAAGAAAACGTCTCCTCGTTCTTTTTAAAAGTTTGTAAATAAGTTGTATGATCGTATTTACCAAAATACTCTATTTATACTAAAAATAAGAATCTCTAATTTTAAGAATCCGTGCAATTCCATTAAGAGTCATCACAAAACAATTAGACACGTATTACATAAGTTTGCCACGATTGAATATCCATACAATATATATAATATATATGACTCATTCTTTTCTTTCGGATAACCTTTTAGCTTCTATAACTTTATATGCAAGCATTAATTTATTGTACTTTTTATGTGAATCACAAACAATTTATGTATATGCCCCTTCAAAATATGTATGTGTATTAATAAAAGTTTTTTATGTGAATCACATATGCCCCTTCAAAATATGTATGTGTATTAATAAAAGTTTTGCTAATAAATTTGCTCAATCATAGCTATAATAGAAGATGTTTTATTTATTTATATTTTTCTTTAAATCCCTAGACATATAATTTATATATATGTATATATTATATGACATTATCTTTAGATTGGTAAGATATATGCAACAAATACTACTACATATATTTTCTACTTAAAATGGTATAATCGATATCTTATAAAAATATTAAAATGTCGGATCAGTCTAATAATTGAAAATGATATATTATCAAATATGTAGAAGATATTATTTTACGATTTGTTTTAATCTAACGTTATAAAATGAAATGTGGTCAATTATTATTTAAAATATGATAGATATTATTTTACGACCAATTCTAAATTTTGTCATCATATAATATAACAGGTTAATTGTTGTCAAAATTACATGTGTTACAATTATCTTGTCAAAATTACATGTGTTACAATTATCTTCCACTTATTAGGATTTCATCCCCGAAATCTATCTAAATAACATCGGGTAGTTGTTTCTTATTTCTTTTTCTGGTTCCCACGTCCATTCTGATCCTTTCTGATGTTTGCACTATACTTTTACAAAACCAATTATTTTGTTGTGTAATGTCTTTGTCTTCGTATCCTAGACCGCCTTTAGACGTGAAATTTTGATTCGTTCCGTGACTAGGAACACTGCCTACTTGTTAAGAAGCGAATAATTAAGGGAATTTACATTTGACATCCTAACTGAATCTTATTTCCGAAATATGCCCCTATAAAAGGCTTATGGTATACCAATATGGTGTTGTGTCTTGCAACATCGTTCTATGGTATCCTTTTAAAACACACACGAACCTTGATTGCAAGTGGTCTCTCTACCCTACTTCAGATGTTCCAACCTCCTAAATGTTAATCAAATCTGTCATAACTAGTTTACTGGTTCAAAAACTCTGGAACCAATACTCTAATATTGGTGACAGATTCATTATAAGGCTTGCTCATCTTTCAATCTACTAGATCATAATGAACAATAGACCACCATTAGCCTACATTGGAACATAACCGACATTCAATCGATCGCACACACACACATTCAGGATAAGTCGCGACACTATCCAACTACTAGGAATACGATACTAGATCATTGTTGTCATCATCCTCCATCGGGTCTAAAGACTCATAATCAACACCTTGGTGGCTTGTTGACTTGCAACAATTATCTCACCATTTTGAAAGAACCCAATCATCATCCCTTTTGATGTCTATAAATCATAACATGCATTTGCTACTTAGCCTCTAAAGGCTACAACTGATTTGAGACCCTTAACTTATGTAACACGGATGCTAAAGTCGAATCGTTGCCCTATATTAATATATGCATTTTATAGATTCGATTATAGTTTTATAATATCTTACTCAATTATCAATAAAATGGATGACTAAACCAAACATGTAGTATACTTTGAAGTCTAAAATAACATTGGCGCGTCACTAGACGCATACATAGTCACACTCGACTGTGACCATCAATTGAACATACGTATCTAGGAACTTACTCTAACTTCTTTTGATCTTAGGTTTCCTTTATTGTCAATCGAAATTTTGCATCCAAGAAAACTTGGAGAACTTAAACAAGTTTATGACAATATCTTACAGCTTCCCTATTATGTTTATAGATTAATTAATATAAATGAGGTTTTTTATGATTTACTTACGAATATTAAAGTATAAAAAGCATTCATATTAGCATTTGAAAAAATAGGCACATATATGTACCTAAAACATTGATTTTTTTTTTTGTTAATAAAATTAGAGTTTATTTTTTTTATAATATTCTAGTTTTTATTTATTTATTTATTTGTTTTATGAATTTAGTCATTTTTAAAATTTTACTTTTATAAGAAAAATGCACTTTTTTTTAAAAAAAAAAATGCAATTTTTTTTTTTGGAAAAAAATGCAGGTTTTTAAAATAAAATTGTAGCTTTTTTTTTTTGGAAAAATTGCAGTTTTTTTTTAAAAAAAAATTCAATTGTTTATTTTTTAAATTCAGGTTTTCTGAAAAAAAAATTAAAAAATCGAAATTTAAAAAAAAATCGATTTTTTTTTTAATCCGAAAATTGATTTATTATGTTAATTTTTAATACTTTTTATTAATCTTTCCAATAACAAAAAAATTAAACATTAAATAAGATTAGTAAGATGACGATCATGTCCTTAATGAGTTAATTTTGATTTAACGTTCCACTTTTAGTTCTCAGGAAACTATGATTTCTTATTAGGCGTGTCAAACCCAACAAATAAAGAGGTACGATATACTCCAAAAGAATCACACTATATTGCACTAAAAGGTAGTACAAAGCAAGTAGGATCGATCTACAGAGACACATGATAATTAGTCTATACCTCATTGCGCAAGGTACTATGGTCACCAACAACAAAAAGGGGGGTTTAGAGTGCAATGACTAAACAAACAAATTAAAAACACACGTAGTCAGCTAAATGAGTGAATTAAATTCAGATTTTGTAAAGACTCCAACTTCATGTATGACAACTTAGTAATGTGACTCAAAGATGACATAATATTTGTTCAGTTCTATCTAAGTTGGTACTTGAAAGTGTTAATAAGTTCTAACACTTTCCATTCATCACATTAACTAACCTTACTAACCTAATCTAAACAAGCTCTTAGAATTGGATTAAAAGATTGCATGAAGCTTTATGTGAATGTTCCCAACAACACCCAATACTCCTCACAAGCTCGGGAGTTAAGAGTGTATGAATAAGATTTACACTAGATTTATTCAAAATAATTCAATTTAGTTCTTGTTACTTGTTCAATTTCACAAAACAATTACGGATTTTGCAAAATCGATAACTTGAATGACCTAACCCTAATTCAAATGGCCAATAAGAATCGCAATTAGAATCAAACATTCGATTAAAGCAAAATCAAATTCACTAGGTAGAAATTAGGAACAAACATCATGTCATATGATTGAAGTCACTACCAAGAAATCAAAACATGAAATTGGAGAAACTAGGGTTCTAGCCACACATGGCTAAAACAAGATCACAAGTTTAAAAGATCGAAATGTATGCGATTACAACTTACAAATACTAGAAATACTGTTTCCAAATTATTGCTAATCAAACCCTTACAAAAACCTTCGAAATACCTTCTCAAAATGTGCTCTGATATGTTGTGTATATGTAAAAATGACCCTTAACACGTAATATGAAAGATAGGAAAAACTGCCAAAAGTTGGTTTCTAGGTCGAACACAGCCTGTGTTGGGCATAGAGTAAAACTGACACAGCCTGTGTTTAGCATGGTCAACAACTCCTATTTTGGTCAACACGGCTTGTGTTGCTTTTACAGTGCAAATCCAACACGGCCCGTGTACCCCGCTGACTCCGAATCCAAACTTGATTTTTTCAACTTTTTCGTTCTTCGCCCGATCATCCCGAAATCTTCACCAATGCTTCCCGACACCCCCCAAAGCGCATTCCAAGATCCGGTTTACCTGAAAAAGACATGAAAGTGTGAAAATAAGTTTGTTCTAGAAACTAACATGAATATGATGAAATGTAAGAAAAAGAAAGAACAATTATGCTAAATAGATGCATGAAATGAGACTAAAAGGTGTGCAAAAAGATGCACAAATTGCACCTAACAGTTCTCAATGGATCTCTCTCTCTCTCTCTCTATATATATATATATATCTATATATATATATATATATATATATAGAGAGAGAGAGAGAGAGAGAGGTTCAGGTATTTAAGTAATTATTGTATTATTGTATGCATATATGTGGGAAAATCAAAATTTAAAATAAAAATAAATAATTAAATAAATAAATAAGGGTAAATAGGTAATTTGATAATTAGTTTCCACAAAATAATATTCTATAATTATGGTAACCATTGAATTCAGTACCTAGGTTTTCTCCATCCATCGTCGGCCTTTTAAAACCACCATCTTTTGCCGATACACCAGAGGATCTCGATCCAGAGAAATGGCTCCCCAAATGTCTTGTCGCATTCTGATGGTGCTCTGAAGATCGTCGATGCTGACGAGGAATCAGGTTTCACCTTCTTTGATTCCTCCTTTATTGAAATTGGGTTAAGTATTGAAGAATTAAGATGGTATGCTTGATGGGTTTGGAACAAACAATCCTATGTGTGCATGCAACCCTAGATTTGGATCTATGTTTTCACTATTAGATACACAACATTATGAACACATGAAGAACCCTAGCATGCTCCTAGTATTTTCAAAATTCACATAGAAAGATAGATCACATACCTCTTGTTGTTATATTGCAATAACAACTCAAATCTTCAAACCCTAAGTCTTGAAAGCATGTACCACAAGTGTAGTACCTCTAATGGCTCACAAACACCACAAGCAATTGGAGAGGCAATAGAGAGAGAAGAGAGAGGTTAGAAATCGGCTCTAGGAACCCTAGGGATCAAGTGGGGATGATTTCTATGGCCTTAGGGGTCTTTATATAGGGTAGAGATTAGGGTTTCAGTCTTTATCCTTATCTAGTAGCTTGCCCACAAAGTAGCCAAAAAATAAGCCTTGAAAGACCTATCCTTGGACGATTTCAAGGATTCCTTATCCCTTGAATTCGTCCAACCTATATCTAGGATAATTAGGATAACCATTGCCCTACTTTGCAATTATCACATAATTACAATTCAGCCCCTCTAGTTTAATTAATTACACTTGATCACAAAATTAATTCCTAATTAATTATTGACCAATATTAATTAAACAAATATGATTTCTCCTTTAATATATTATTCTTATAATATATTAATAAATCATAATAACCTCTTTCTCTATTTATTTCTTTAATCAAGTTGCTTTGGTGAAGGCAACCCAAAAGGACCATGCACAACCGTGTCAACTACTTACCAAATATGGTTACGGGCATAGACACTAATCCAACAGTCTCCTACTTGGATAAGTCTAGTAACCACAAATGAAAGTACAACTCGATTAGCAATCGTAGCTCTCAAAGATGTTGTCGAACTCTGATCTTATCAGTAACCTGTCCTTTAGATAAGGGATCGTATAGTCCTCTGTTTAGATATCCTGCGGACAATCTCAGCAATCAATTTCTCGATCTCAGATTCATTTGACATAAAACTTAATTGAACACATCAATTCAGTCCTGACCGGGCCCAACACATAAGTCAAATTAAATCATCGTGGGGCCAACATATCGCTTTTACCCTTTTAGGATAAAAGTAACAGATAAACTTCGACTTATATGCATTTACTATTCACAAATCAATTATACACAACAATGCGTTTTATAATATCAATTTACTAATGCGGTTTCGCATTATCAATGCACAATTAATCAGTAAACAATAAACCATATATCTTGGTTTTAAGACCATATAATATTATCGTCTTGCGATCACTTGTGGTACATTCCATAAGGTGATTCCAGCAAGCGCGGGTTTATTCCAATGCTCAAACCCTTTTTTTTCCTAAGCACTCACGAATGTTGTAACAACCCTTGTTACGTCTAATATCTTTCAGACAATCTACACACCAATTCGTGATAGTCTTCATTCATACCTACTTCCAACATATGAATGGTTGTGGACCGTTTGAATGATTCGATTATTCTTAATAAACTCAATCATTCTGGAAGTCAAAATGTGCAAAGCGAAACAATAGTTAAACAATCAACATAATACCGAAACCATTAAATAATAATCCTTTATTTAATCATCAAATGTCAATTACATTTATCTATTACAAGTTTCCAAACTATCTAATTGAAAGACCCCAAGTTTCGTAATTTTGAAAGACTCAAACTTTCATACTTCACAATATTATGACTCCAAAACATGCTATATGCATATTCATAAAAGCAATATATTACATTGATAAAGAAGTTACAAACTATTGGATACAAACCGACTATTACAAAGTGTCATATAATACATAACTACCCACGATATTGTAATTCATACAAACATAAACTGAAGTACAAAAGTATTATTACAAACTATTCTAATTCTTTCAACAATATATGATTATACTGGTTACTTATCACCTGCAATTGTAAAACATTAATAGGGTAAGCAGTGACGCTTAGTAAGTTCAATAATAGATACAATATAAGGTTATGTCATATATATACTTCAATATAGCAGAAGCAAAGAGAATCAAGGAGCAACAAAGGCATATGTGAATTCATGTGACAATCTTTTCATATCAATCAATGACTTGATTCAAAGATATACTATCAATGTGACATAACAATTTTCATACTTGATAAACATCAATAAAGCTTCGGCCCAAATGGCACAGAAGACATAAGATTTCTGATTAACATCTTGTTAGGTTTCAGGCTTATAGTCTTGTCTAACCATTTGCCAATGCCATAGAATAGAAGTCATTCTCTTACGGAGACATGCTCTACATGACCAGAGGCTACGTACCAGTACCAATGTGAATCTAAGTCCTTCCACTGATCACATGGTCAAAGGTATTACTTTTGCTATAAAAATAGCGAATAAAATAACACGGGAAAATAAACCGGAATAATAATACTGAAAAGCACATAGCACATATAACACATAACATACAATTGTTCCTATATATTGAACTCACTTTTAAATAGTCGGGGTTAAAATAATAATTTGGGCAGCACTTCGGCTCCAAATATGACTTTCTGGGGTGAAACCGGGGTTTTTAGTTGAAAACCGAACTTTACTTGGGCAGAGTTTCGACTTGAAAATAAGATTTTCTTGGGAACTTCGGGGTGTCGGGAGTTGCTTCAGATGTCGGGAATGATAACAGAACTTCTGGGGGTTAAAAGTGGCTTAAATAGTTGAAAGAGGGTGTAGAAGAGTGAATATGAGAAAATAAAACTGGGCAACCTCGCACCCTATTTATAGGAGTCCGAAGCTGCTGACTACGCTGGGCGTAACTATCGCGTACGCAGGGCGTACGAGGCGTGGCAGCAGCTCGGTTCCCGGGTCTCGGACGTGGCGATCATGCGAAGTAGGTGACGATCATGCGAAGATAAGTAGACGTGGCTGACTCCGGATCATCTACATGTGAAGTACGATGGGCGTAACTCTCGCGTATACGGGGCGTACGGCTCCGGATAATATTTTGATTTTTCATTTATTTTTATTTAATAACTTCAAAATATCATATCTTTCTCATATGAACTCCGTTTGTGATGCTCTTTATATGCACACGTAGGTGGGCATATATTCTACAACTTTCGTTTAGACTTCATCGGCTAATTTTGACTTCATTTTTATTATTATATTTTTAACAGACCAAGACAGGAAAAGTCCGTTAAAAATTCATAACTTCTTCATCTGATGTCCGTTTTCATCATACTTTTTACCATCATACTTTTTACCGTTTTCGAGTTTTTAGTTGTCTATTGCTAATCCGAAACTTAGAAAAATCATAACTTCCTCATACGAAGTCAGATTTTGGCATTCTTTTTATCAAACTTCTCGGTTTAACGAATACTACGACTTTCATTTAGATCACTAAGGCTAAAAAGTAGTTTATCTAAAACTCACTTTTTACATCATTCGGTGTCGTGTCGGTTTTGTCGCGAATCTTCGATTGGTCATAACTTCTTCATTATAACTCATATTTCAACGAGGTTTTCGCCTAAATGTTTCTAAAGAGATTATATACAACTTTCAATAATAAAATTTTACTTATTTCAAATTTTATATTTTCACTATTTGGTTTTTTATTGGAATCTCATAAGACTTCCAATATTTTATGAGTGATTCTAAACATAATTTTACTTCATTTCTAGTAAAAACTATCTGTTAGAACTTAACACTCAATTTCTCATAGTATTTCACAATTTTATTTATTACAAAACATGATTTCAAAACGTGTATGCTACAAATACCTCCTCCTTTTGAGGATTTTGTCCCCGAAATTACATCGATTTAAATAAATGGGGATATTTCGGTTTTATCTCATTCTTATTCTCCCAAGTATAGTTTGGGCCTCTATGGTGTTTCCACTTGACAAGCACCAATTCTACTTCTTTATTACGTAGCTTAGTTGTTCATTCATTCACGATTTCTTCAGGCTCTTCAACATATCTTAACTTATTATCCAATTTCACTTCGTATAATGGAACTGTCTCATCGTAGATGCTCAAGCATTTGCGTAGATAACTCACATGAAACACATCATGAATACCTGCCAAATCTTCAGGTAATTCTAAGCGGTATGCTTGCTTTCCAATTCTCTGGATGATTTTGAAAGGATCGACAAATCTAGGACTCAACTTTCCTTTTTTCCCAAACTGCATAAGGCCTTTCCATGGGGATACCTTCAGCATCACAAAATCATCCACTTGGATTTCTATTGGTCATCTTCTCTTTTCTGTATAGGACTTCTGTCGATCCTGGGCTGCTTTCATTCTTTGTCGTACGATTTGAATATTGTCGGTGGTGTCTTGAATCATTTCAGGGCCACCAAGGATCTTATGTCCTCCATCACGCCAACATAATGGTGTACGGAATTTGCGACCATATAATGCTTCATATGGTGGCATTTTGATTCAAGCGTGGTAACTGTTATTATATAAAAATTCGACAAGAGGCAAGTATTTATCCCAGTTACCACCGAACTCCAAGACACATGCATGAAGCATATCTTCAACTGTTTGGATTGTTCTCTCAGTCTGACCATCTGTCTGGGGATGATAAGCTGTGCTGAGGGCAACTCGGGATCCCAATTCACGTTACATACTTGCCCAAAAATGAGAAGTGAAACGAGTATCGCGATCGGAAATGATCTTTAGTGGCACACCATGTCTTGCAATAATTTCATCTAAGTATACTTGTGCATATTTCTCCATTGGAGCCGTTTCACGCATGGCGAGAAAATATGTACTCTTAGTCAGGCGGTCGATGATTACCCAAATGTTATCTGTTGTCTAGCAGTCTTTGGCAATTTGGTAATAAAATCCACGGACAGCTCGTCCCATTTCCATACAGGAACACTAAGACTTTCTGGGGTTCCGTATGGTTTTTGGTGCTCTGTTTTAACTTGTAAGCATACTAAGCATTCCTGCACATATCGTCCAATGTCTCTCTTTAATCCATGCCGCCAATAATCAACTCTTACATCATAGTACATTTTACTTGTACCAGGATGTATTGACAGCTTAGACTTATGAGCTTCATCTAAAATCTTCTATCTTAATCCATTAATCTTTGGAATCTATAGCCGATTCTTAAATACTTTTAATTCTCGTGGATCATCAAGTAAAACATCAGCATAATGTACCATCCCTTCATTCTTCACATTTTCTGGCTTTAGGTCCTCAACTTGCCACTTCTCTAGTTCATCAAGAATAGTGAACTTCATGGTAGTGTGAGAAATAGTATAGCACATACTATTACGATAAACCTTCCTGCTAAGTGCATCTGTAACCACATTAGCCTTTCCAGGATGGTACAGGATTTCGCAGTCATACTCTTTGATCAGCTCCATGGCTCGTTACTGTTCATATTCAGAGTTTGCTGACTGAATATATACTTGCGACTCTTGTGGTCGGTAAACAATTGGCATTTCGTACCAAAAAGATAATGTCTCCAAAGTTTTAGGGCAAATACCACTGCAGCGAGTTCGAGATCATGGGTGGGATGATTGTTTTGATAATCTTTCAGTTGTCTTGAGGCATAGGCTATCACTTTACCATGTTGCATCAACACACAACTAAGTCCCAATCTTGAAGCATCGCTATATACGGAGAAATCATCATCACCTTCTAGAAGTGATAAGATGGGAGCATGAGTCAAAAGATCTTTTAAAGTCGAGAAAGCTTTTTCTTGGGCTTCACCCCATTTGAACTTTGCTTCCTTTCGAGTAAGACTAGTGAGAGGTACAACTATACGAGAAAAGTCTCTAATGAATCTTCGGTAATAACCCGCAAGACCCATGAAACTACGAATTTTGGAAGCATTACGAGGCACTTCCCAATTTTGAATGGCTTCGATTTTGGTAGGATCTACGGATACAACGTCACCAGAAATAACATGGCCGAGAAATTGAAGTTGGTGAAGCCAAAATTCACATTTCGAGAATTTAGCATGAAGTTTCTCCTTTCGAAGAAGTTCTAAGATTTCACGAATATGAACGGCATGATCAGCTTCAGACTTGGAATAAATTAGAATATCGTCAATGAATACGATGACAAACTTATCGAGCATTGGACGACATACTCGATTCATCATATCCATGAATACAGCAGGAGCATTTGTTAAACCAAATGGCATGACAAGGAATTTGAAATGCCCATAACGAGTACGGAAAGCAGTCTTCGGTACATCTTGCTCTTGTACTTTCAACTGATGATAGCCATATCTCAAATCAATCATTGAGAAATAACTAACACCCTGAAGTTGATTGAACAAATCATCGATGCGAGGTAGCTGGTACTTGTTCTTGATAGTCACCTTATTCAGCTCACGATAATCAATGCACATTCGCATCGATCCGTCCTTCTTCTTGACAAACAATACTGGAGCACCCCAGGGATAAGTACTCCATCGAATAAAGCCTTTGTCAAGTAATTCCTGCAGTTGGATCATCATTTCTTTCATCCCGGCTGGCGCAAGACGATAAGGAGTCTTTGCAATTGGAGTAGCACCATGCACAAGGTCAATTCAAAATTCTACTTGCCTGTCTAGAGGAAGTCCGGGTAGATCATCGGGGAAAACATCAGGATATTCGTTAACAATGGGAACATCATTTACAGTTTTATTCTCCTTTCTTGAGATGTCAACTGTATAGGCTAGATAGATAGGGCAACCCTTCGATATAAATTTACAAGCTTTTAGGAAAGAAATAATTTTTAAGATTCTTTGTTCACCGTAGACATGAATAGGATCTTCCCCTTCAATAGGAATGCATACTATCTTTTCATGGCACAAGAGTTCTGCGTGGTTCTTTGATAACTAATCCATGCCGAGAATAATATCGAAGTTGGGCAAGGAGATAGGGATTAGGTTAGTAAGAAAATTATAGCCTTCAATTTCTATGACACAATCCCTATAGATTTTATCAGCAAGTAACGATATACTTCCCGCAGTATCTACATGAATTGGTTGCGCGAGTGCATAGCAAGTAGTTTGAAAAGAATGCATAAATTTATAAGATACAAAAGAATCTGAAGCACCAGAATCAAATAAGATGTGAGCAGGTCTAGAGTTGACTAGAAATGTACCCGTCACAACATTCGGGTCCTCGCATGCTTCCTCTGTGGTAATCTGGAATGCATGACCCTTAGCTTTTGGCACCTCCTCCTTTTTAGCTGGAGTATTCTTTGGTTGTTGGACAGAGACTTGACTTCTCACCGGTTGTTGAACAGAAGCTTGACCTCCCGTCAATTGGTTGGTAAGAATAGGGAAAAAACGCTTCTTGTGGCCAGTAATACCACATGCATAACAAGTCACATCCTTCCTTGGGCAAGTTGGCTTTATATGACCCGTTTCTCCACACCCATAACAGACAATGGATTCCTTGTCTATTTTGCATTGACCCGGATGATTCCTTCCACAAACACAACATGAAGGCAATTGAATAGAAAAAAATTGTGACTTGTCGCGGCCACAAAAAGCACTCTGAGATTGTGCTTGTTTGCTAGGATTAGTTCGAGCAGATTGAGCTGGTGGAATAGTGGAAACATGAGTAGTTCTTTCAGTACATAGATGCTTTGGAACAATAAGAGTGGCACCACGTATCTCTAAGTCATGCTCATGCCTTCGAGCATAGTCTACAGCTTTATCAAATGACAGAACATCCCGATTAGCTACAAAATCATGGATTTCATGTCGTAGTCCCTCTAAGAATAACTGAATTTTCTTATCTTCAGTTGGAATGTACTTTGCAGCAAACCGTGCTTTTTGATTGAACTGAGTTTCATACTCATTCACAGTCATTCCTCCTTGTTTAAGCTCGAGGAATTCCTTCTCCAATCTTTTCCTCATATCTAGAGGACAATACTTCTCTAGCATACGAGTTTTGAACAACTCCCAGGATAAGTTCTCCTGGTCACATCTGTTGAGAGCTTCATATGTTGCTTCCCACCAGACTAAGGCTTCTCCAATGAGCATTGCAGATGCATAGATAGCCTTGTCTTCATCATCCACGTGAGAGACACGAAATACTTTCTCGGTGTTCTGAATCCAAGTTAGAAAAACTATGGGATTAAGGACACCAGAAAACTCTGTAGCACCACTACTCTTAAAATCTTTGAACGAGGGATGCTTCACCTTTCCGCTTGAAGATTCTCCAGTGGCTTTCTCTTTTCCTTTATCACCATTCTTTTTGTGTTCTTTGAGAGTTTGTCGAATAACACCACTAAGTTTACCCAAGAGTCGCTCCTCACGAGGATATACTGGAGTATTCACTTCTTCGGGTTGAGGACCTCCACCGACCTCAGGGGTATGGCTACTTGCTTGTTCAGCCATCGTTTTGAAATTTAGGAGTAATATAGAATTTTAAAATATTAGAATTTATTAAATCCTAATACTTCACTTAAGTCTTTCCTATGGTTTGTACCCATATACTTATAATGATTCAGTTCATATATTGAACTTCCAATAGTTTAAGTCTAAATACCAATCTGTGGCATTTAGTTCGCTTAAACTACTGCTTTGATACCATGATTGAATGACCCCAAGTTTCGTAATTTTGAAAGACTCAAAATTTCATACTTCACAATATTATTACTCCAAAACATCCTATATACATATTCATAAAAGCAATATATTACATTGATAAAGAAGTTACACACTATTGGATACAAACCGACTATTACAAAGTGTCATATAATACATAACTACCCACGATATTGTAATTCATACAAACATAAACTGAAGTACAAAAGTATTATTACAAACTATTCTAATTCTTTCAACAATATATGATTATACTGGTTACTTATCACCTGCAATTGTAAAACATTAATAGGGTAAGCAGTGACGCTTAGTAAGTTCAATAATAGATACAATATAAGGTTATGTCATATATATACTTCAATATAGCAGAAGCAAAGAGAATCAAGGAGCAATAAAGGCATATGTGAATTCATGTGACAAGCTTTTCATATCAATCAATGACTTGATTCAAAGATATACTATCAATGTGACATAACAATTTCCATACTTGATAAACATCAATAAAGCTTCGGCCCAAATGGCACAGAAGACATAAGATTTCTGATTAACATCTTGTTAGGTTTCAGGCTTATATCTTGTCTAACCATTTGCCAATGCCATAGAATAGAAGTCATTCTCTTACGGAGACATGCTCTACATGACCAGAGGCTACGTACCAGTACCAATGTGAATCTAAGTCCTTCCACTGATCACATGGTCAAAGGTATTACTTTTGCTATAAAAATAGCGAATAAAATAACACGGGAAAATAAACCGGAATAATAACACTGAAAAGCACATAGCACATATAACACATAACATACAATTGTTCCTATATATTGAACTCACTTTTAAATAGTCGGGGTTAAAATAATAATTTGGGCAGCACTTCGGCTCCAAATATGACTTTCTGGGGTGAAACCGAGGTTTTTAGTTGAAACCCAAACTTTACTCGGGAAGAGTTTCGACTTGAAAATAAGATTTTCTCGGGAACTTCGGGGTGTCGGGACTTGCTTCAGATGTCGGGAATGATAATGGAACTTCTGGGGGTTAAAAGTGTCTTAAATAGGTGAAAGAGGGTGTAAAAGAGTGAATATGAGAAAATAAAACCGGCCAGCCTCGCACCCTATTTATAGGAGTCCGAAGCTGCTGACTATGCTGGGCGTAACTCTCGCGTACGTGGGGCATACGAGGCGTGGCAGCAGCTCGGTTCTCGGGTCTCGGACGTGGCGATCATGCGAAGTACATGGCGATCATGCGAAGATAGGTAGACGTGGCTGACTCTGGATCATCTACGTGTGAAGTACGTTGGGCGTAATTCTCGCGTACGCGGGGCCTACGGCTCCGGATAATATTTTGATTTTTCATTTATTTTTATTTAATAACTTCAAAAATTCATATCTTTCACATATGAACTCCGTTTTTGACATTATTTATATGCACGCATAGGTGAGAATATACTCTACAACTTTCGTGTAGACTTCATTGGCTAATTTTGACTTCATTTTTATTATTATATTTTTAACAGGCCAGGACAGGAAAAGTCCGTTAAAAATTCATAACTTCTTCATCTGATGTCCGTTTTTGTCATACTTTTTACCGTTGTACTACAAATGACGAGATCTTCAATTCTTGTTTAGGTTGTATCGGCTGAATATCGCTCAATCTAAAATTCGAGTTTTTAGTTGTCTACTGCTAATCCGAAACTTAGAAAAATCATAACTTCCTCATACGAAGTCAGATTTTGGCGTTCTTTTTATCGAACTTGTCGGTTTACGAATACTACGAATTTCATTTAGATCACTAAGGCTAAAAAGTAGTTTATCAAAAACTCACTTTTTACGTCATTCGGTGCCGTGCCGGTTTTGTCGCGAATCTTCGATTGGTCATAACTTTTTCGTTATAACTCGGATTTCAACGAGGTTTTTGCCTAAATGTTTCTAATGAGATTATCTACAACTTTCAATAATAAAATTTTACTTATTTCAAATTTTATATTTTTGCTATATTTCACTATTTGGTTTTTATTTGGAATCTCATAAGACTTCCAATATTTTATGAGTGATTCTAAACATAGTTTTACTTCATTTCTAGTAAAAACTATCTGTTAGAACTCAACACTCAATTTCTCATAGTATTTCACAATTTTATTTATTACAAAATATGATTTCAAAACGTGTATGTTACACTAATCCAAACTAATATCGTCCTTCAGCCCAATGCTCCAAGCGTGCTGCAAGTGTCGGGATGTCGTTTCCTATGAGTAATATGTCATCAAAATATAACACGAGAAAGCTAACTATACTTCCATTGGATTTGACATATACACATGGTTCATCTTCGCTTTGTACAAATCCAAACTCTTTGACTTTCTCATCAAAGCAAAGATTCCATCTGCGAGATGCTTGTTTAAGTCCATAAATAGACTTCTCAAGCTTACACACTCTACTTGGATGCTTCACGTCGACAAAACTCTCTGGCAGAGCTATGTAAACATCCTCAGCCAACTTTTTGTTAAGGAAAGCGGTCTTGACATCCATTTTCCATATCTCATAATCAGGAATGCAGCAATGGCTAGCATCACCCTAATAGACTTTATTTTAGCAAATGGTATCATAGTCAACTCCGGGAGTTTGAGTAAAGCCCTTCGAAACCAATCGCGCCTTATATGTGTGTACATTCCCATCCACGTCAGTCTTCTTCTTGAAGATCCATTTGCACCCAACGGTCTTACATCCGGGCACATTGTCAACCAAATTCCAAACTTGGTTGTCATACATGGACAGAATCTCGCTGTCCATCGCCTCTTTCCATTTTGCAGACTCAGGGCTCGCCATGGCTTCCTTATAGCTATTAGGTTCATCTAGATTTATCAGTGTACCATCACTAATATACGTGTCCCCTTCGGTAGTAATATAAAAGCGATAAAACTGGGGTTGAATTCTAACTCTTTCGGAACGTCTAAGAGGTAAGGACTCATCAATCGGTTCAACCGGAGTTTCCACCTCGAGTTGAGCGCCAACGATAGAGGTTCCTTCATCACTCGACTCTTGAATCTCTTCAAGATCGATTTACCTCCCACTTTCTCCTTGGCTTATGAGTTCTCGCTCTCGGAAAACCCCTCTCCTCGTAACGAAGACAACATTGTCACTCGGTCTATAGAAGAGATATCCAAAGGATTTCTGCGAGTAGCCGATGAAAATACATCGCTCACTACGAGGTTCGAGCTTGTCGTGAGTCGCTCGTCTTACGAAATCCTCGCTGCCCCAAACCTTGATATGTGCCAACGAGGGAGCTTTCCCTGTCCACATCTCGTGAGGTGTTTTGGCAACCTTCTTTGTAGGGACTCGGTTAAGGATATGGGCGGCAGTCTCTAAGGCATACCCCCAGAATGAGATAGGTAGTGAAGCACGACTCATCATGGAACAAACCATGTCCAACAGGGTTCGATTACGCCTTTTTGCCACACCATTCAGCTGTGGTGTCCTAGGTGGCGTCAATTGCAAAACTATTCTGCATTCCTTGAGATAGTCGTGGAATTCAAGACTTAAGTACTCTCCTCCTCGATCGGATCGAAGCATCTTGATTTTCCAATCCAATTGATTCTCCACTTCATGTTTGAATTCTTTGAACTTTTCAAACGTTTCTGACTTGTGCTTGATTAAGTAAATATACCCATATCTACTATAATCATCGGTGAAAGTCACATAGAAGCAGTTCGCATCCTTTGTGGTGGATCTAAAGGGCCCACACACGTCGGTGTGTATGAGATCCAATAAACCCTCACCCCTCTCACAAGTGCCAGTGAAAGGTGACTTGGTCATCTTTCCAAGCAAACAAGACTTGCACGTGTCATCTTCCCTAAGGTCGAATGACTCCAACACTCCATCCTTTTGGAGCTGGGCTATGCGCTTCTGGGGACTTTCCCTTGTGGTGGCTCTTTGAAGAAGCTTTCCTCTTCTTCCAAAATAGGAGCAGCGGGTGGAGTGGGAGTTAATGCAACAGACTTGTCCTTAAGGTTGCTCTCAGCAGTCCTTAGGATCCCTTGGAGTTTACTTAGGGTAACCTCTTCCTTGTTCATGTGGTAGGTCATCCTAAATTGGTTGTAGCATGAGGGCAAGGAGTGACGAACGATGTCAATTTCCAAATCTTCCCCAAAGTTAACATTTAACTTGCGAAGACGATCAACATATGTTTGCATCTTTTGCAAGTGCATGGTTAAAGACTCTCCACTTCCCATCTTAGCGGTGATCATGATCGTGATGATCTCATAGCGCTCTTTCCTTGCGCTTTGGTGATATCTCTCCATCAAGTCTTGATGCATTTCGTATGGATACATGTCCTCATAGGAATTTTGGAGTTCGGGATTCATTGTGACTAGCATAATGCAATGGACTTTCGTTGCATCATGCTCATGGGTCTCAAAGACAGCCATTTCTTTGGGAATAGCAATTTCCGGATTGATCTTTTCAAGCTTCTCGTCGAGGACATACTCTTTGTCCTCGTAGCGAGCAATCGTGCGAATGTATCTTATCCATTCGCTAAAGTTCGATCCATCAAATGTCACCTTTTGACATAGGCTCATTAGCGAGAATGAGGTAGCAGCAGTGTTGTTTACATTAGACATCTACAAATAGAAAGGAACAAGATTTTATTAGAATTAAATCCATAATTAAACAGCCAAAATGGAAAATTAGGGCTAGGACCCAACAACATTATTTACACATTAGAAAAAGGGATGTCGTAATTCAACATGCAAATAATTTGGAGGTAAGTGAATGACAATTCACTAATTTTTCACCATGAAAAACATAATGCTCAAGTTTTAAATGTATTGAGAATTCCTAGATTTCCTTAGAGATTCATTGAACTTTTCGATGGCATGTTTAAATCTCGATATGCCCCTCTCGTTTGTGACTGGGATGCCGAGGATCACAAAGTGGGTGTGAATAACCATGCAAATCTACATGGTGCCCACATTGTTACAATCACCTATTCAATGTGCCGGTAAACCACATACGCTCCATCGAACTACGATAAACAATGAGTCACCCTTTGCCACCTTTGCTTAGAACCAGTTAGTGTGTCGGTTAACCACATACGCTTCATAGCAAGGGTGCAAAGTGCAATTTCATGGGATTGCATCAATTTCACTTTTGCCTAAAGTAACTAGGATTGGGAATTTGTAAAAGCATTTAGTTACTTTATATAGATTCATTATACTTATTAATGCAGAGTGGATTGCCTTATCCTACCCGTTCGGCTAACGACCCTCCACCAATCAAGGAAGCGGTGGGTAAGAGTGGATATCCATTAGATGGCCATTTTATAGGCCATAACCTTATACCCCCCTTATAGATTGGGTTCGTGAATGATGCCTACTAACGGTAAGACTAACATTTTAGTTATATATATATATATATATATATATATATATATATATATATATATATATATATATATATTAATCTTGTAATAATATAATAGTATAGGGTGTATTTTAAACATTTCAAAAATACTAGGGTTTTAATCTCAATTTTAAATTTTAGAACTTTAATACCATTTAAATTAAAATTTTAAATATTAAAACTCTTGATTTAATAATTATCTTGAATCAAACTATTAATTTAAATTATTAAATCATAAGGGATTATTTAAATCATGAAGGATAATTACCAATTAAACAATTAATTTATCGTAATCCTTTTAATCCCTCTAAATTTTGAAAATCATGGGATAGGAAATTCAAAATCTTTAATTACCATATTTAACCATTAAAAGATAATTACAAGATATGAGATTATCCAAATCCCTAAAATTTAGGATCTTATCTTGGGGAGGAGGCTAATCTCGAAAATCCTAGGGTTTGCAAACCCTAGATTTTGAAATCTTGGCACTAAAGGAAAGGATTTGAAAAACCCTTTCAAATTTTCGCAAATTAGGGTTTAGGAACCCTAGTCTCGAAAATCTTGCCTCCTAGGGTTTATTGGCTATAAACCCTAATATTTCAAGTTCATACAATTGTATAATACTAATAGAAAATAAGTTAACCAAAGTCTCTGATACCACTGATGGGTTTAGAACAAACAATCCTATGTGTGCATGCAACCCTAGATTTGGATCTATGTTTTCACTATTAGATACACAACATTATAAACACATGAACAACCCTAGCATGCTCCTAGTATTTTCAAATTCACATAGAAAGATAGATCACATAGCTCTTGTTGTTATATTGCAATAACAACTCAAATCTTTAAACCATAAGTCTTGAAAGAAAGTACCACAAGTGTAGTACCTCCAATGGCTCACAAACACCACAAGAAATTGGAGAGGCAATAGAAAGAGAGAGAGAGAGAAGAAAGAGGTTATAAATCGGCTCTAGGAACCCTAGGGATCAAGTGGGGACAATTTCTATGGCCTTATGGGTCTTTATACAGGGTAGAGATTAGGGTTTCGGTCCTTATCCTTATCTAGTTGCTTGCCCACCAAGTAACCAAAAGATAAGCCTTGAAAGCCCTATCCTTGGACGATTTCAAGGATTCCTTATCTCTTGAATTCATCCAACCTATATCTAGGGTAACCATTGCCCTACTTTGCAACTATCACATAATTACAATTCATCCCCTTTAGTTTAATTAATTACACTTGATCACAAAATTAATTCCTAATTAATTATTGACCAATATTAATTAAACAAATATGATTTCTCCTTTAATATATTATTCTTGTAACATATTAATAATTATAATGACCTCTTTCTCTATTTATTTCTCCAGTCAAGTTGCTTTGGTGAAGGCAACCCAAAAGGACCATGCACAACCGGGTCAAGTACTTACCAAATATGGTTACGGGCATAGAAACTAATCCAACAATGCTTCGTCAAAAGCGGAAAGTTTAGACCTTCTTTTGATTTTAGGGTTCTGTCTACCACCGTCAGAGCTTCTTCTAATAGCTCCACCTCGAACACAGATGTTCTTGATGCACCTTTGTCCGATGACGTCATCTCCTGAGAAACTTTTCCATTGCAACGCATCAAAAAGGTTCATTCTAACTCGAAATTGTGTGTGTAAGCATGTGCTTATGTTTTTTATTAGTTAAGCGGAAGTCTAATTTGAACAAATCGGAGGATAAAATATGACGTACTGGAAAGGGCGTTGTATTGTTTATTTTGTTAAAAGTAGTTTAAGGGATGAAGGTCAAACGTTGATTGATAACTTGTATAATTTGGTTAGTGGCACTGAGCGTGACAACCCAAAATTTTGCATCCAGTTCAGTCTAACACTTCATTGAAAGTCAAACTCATTTCTGCTATCATTTAGCACAATTTGGAGTCTGTTTGAGAGTTCTGAGCCTTGTACACTTAAGGGATAAGTGTCAGGGTTTATCTGCTGAATCTATAGCTCAAAGAACAAGTCTAAAACACCATGACCAGGAGTTCACAACCACTACATGGGAGTTTACGGCCATAAACTCCATGTGGGCCGTAAACTCCTCCTATAAGGTGAAGTCTTGGCCATTTGTTCATTCCTCCCTTTCCTTTGGCTGAAATCCTCTCAACTATCATCTCGATCTTCGTCCCCGATCTTCAATCTCGCAAGTGTATTGTCCTAACTAGTTGATATATTACATAAACTAGTAATCTTACATGATTTCATCTGTGAAAGCATTCCATTTTGTATATCTTCAAGTTTCACCAAGAACACCAAGAACATGCACTAGTGTTCTTGGCCAAAAACGACCATTCAATCTCCTAGATCGTAAGTACTCTTGTTCTAACTCATTGTACACTAGTTTTAACATGTTTAGGGCTTAGAAAACATAAGGAAACACATGATTCAAGGAGTTTACAGCCAAGACATGTTCTTGGGCCGTAAACCCCTTTTAAGGGTGCAAATGACACCCTAACAACTTAGTAAGCCTTGGAACTTAGCATAGAAACCTACACCATTGAACTAGCAACTTTAATACACGAAATGGTACTTCATACCATGAGTTTCCAGCTGTAAACTCATGGGGAAGTGGTCCCCAGGCCGTAAACACTTATAAGGGCCATTTTTTGACCTTAAACCCACCTAGCCTATTGTTTAAGCCTTGGAACACTTAACCACATAAGACACCTTACCTTTAAGCCTTATTTGATGACCCATTTGAGATTTCACGGCCATGAGTAAACTCCCATGGGCTGTAAAGCCCAACAAGTATGGTCAATGGACCATAAACTCACTTACAAGGCCTTTTACTCTTTTGTTACAACCCGATAGCGTCCTAACACTTTGACCAAAGTGTTTTCCACACATTAGAATGTTTATACTTGTATAATTAGTGTTTAAATCACTAATTGTATATATACATATGTATTTATATGTTATTATGATCATTATGTGTGCTTAAGTCTTCACTTGACACCAAGCACTTGTCCGACACTTCCATCCGATCTACTCACTGTAGGTGAGTTCATACCCCTTAATTAACCTTTTAAATGTTTATAAACGCTTTATGGGGGGAATACAAGTTGAATCATGCTAGTTATTATATCAATCACATGTGATTAATAACAAGCATACAAATGGATTTACTATACTTGTAACTGTTTTACCAAACTTATTACTTCAAATGACTTTCTCAACCGTCTTTACATGTTTAAAACTCCTTATCAAACTGTCTTACATACTATATGTTTCCTTTCAAACTTTGTTACACTTATGTTTCAAATACAGGTTTTACTTATACTTAAAGTGTCTTATCAAACAAAATACTTTCAAATCGTTTTATAAACTGGCATCAAGTCATCATTTCTTAGTATTAAACGTTTCAAAGGTTTTACAAAACTTCTTGTATACTTTTATATTGTCAAATGCATGCCTAGATATGTATAGTTATATAAGTAATGTTTAAAGGACTTAGGGCGGCTATCTCGCTTTATTTCCTTTTCCTCGTTGGGATGTGGCCTTAGGGCATCGGTTACCCATCCATATGTCGTCTAAATATTAGTTATATATCATGTATACATACATATATATATATATATATATATATATAGACATAAAAGTTCCTCCAGTCAGTTCAGTACCTTTGGGTAGCAAAGGCATACTTCCGGTTATACACGTACATTACTAGTAACTATAATAGGTATAGTTATGAGATATTACTTACCATTCCAAGTACACGGAACCACACAAGAGTCAGTTCATTCATGAGTCTATACCAATAGGTTTGCATAGATACGCTTACACGAATACGTTTACATAGATACGCTTACATGAATACGTTTACATGGATACACTTACATGAATACATTTACATAGGTACGCTTACATGAATACGTTTACATAGATACGCTTACATGAACACGTTTACCATTCCACACCCAAAGCTGTTAGCTACAGTAGGGAAAATGATTATCGATGGGTGTCTACGATTGTACTGTTTGGCGAGTTTCCACGCCGTGAATATCCTAGTGCAAAAGGATACATTTTTAGTTATTATATTATTTTCCTTCCTTTAATTTGTGACTCATTCACATGAACGACGAGGTAGGATATATTTGATATAGATAAACTATTTTCTTTATTACCTTTATATTGTGACTCATACACATAAACGATGAGGTAAACTATAGTTTTATAATAATAGTTAAACAAGGGAAAAACCATCACATCTACAGTGATGCTTACTTACAAAACAGTCAAGTCTAGGTAGAAGACTACTTTTATACTAGTAGGAAATATAGGATTTTCTAGGGTTTTCAAAAGTTTACAATTACTTACAAACATTTTCACACTTATACAAACTTTTATCCAAATGTTTACAAGTCTTTACTTTACAGTTTTATAAATCAAAGACACATTAATACTTATAAATTCACCAGCTTTATGGCTGATACTCGCTTTCAAAATAACTTGTATTCTCAGGTCACAAATAGATAGGTACGACGACCAGGTTTTGTGAAGACGAAGCAGTCAAGACTCTTCCTTTATTTTGAACATTCATTATGTTGTTTATGATATGAAAGAACACACATGTATTTAAAATTATACTATTAATGCAATGGATGATGTTGTTGCTTGTTTACTACTTTACATTGTTGTGATACATTACATAACGTCCTCCGCCCCATAACGTTTCCTCCGTTCTCGGTTTTGGGGTGTGACACTAAGCAACAAATTCACCATCATAATCTTATAACTAAGAAGAATATGAGTATACATGGATGTTAGGACCATATAATTTGGGGATAGGTTTTCTCTCTGTTTAGAGCACTATATATGCATGTTGTTTCTATCCAATTGTTAAATCTGCTATGATAACAATTACTAAAGTTAAAGTAGAATAGTTTTGATGTCAAATTTGCAAAACGTTTCATTTCAATTTGTTGTGCGATGCAATGTTTAACATAACAAATCAAAATGCAACTCATTTTAGGCAATGGAGGATGGAGAAAAAAGTTACAAGAAAGAAACTATAATGTAAATATATTGGTCTCATGGTCTTTTCAATATCAATTACAGGTGGAAGGAAAGATACTAATCAGATTAGACAGTGGTAAGGATGAGGAAAATCGGCAACTAATTGTAGGATGTAACCTTCTAGGGAAATGGGTTCTTCATTGAAGAGTTAATTACGAAAATGACATTGACAGACTTGGTTGACCATGTATATATTTTAGTATTTTGAACAAGATTATAAAAACAAACATTTTCTTACTTTTATACTCAATGCCCATAGTGAATGGGATCAACCTACTGCTGAAATGATACCTCTTGACTCTATTACCATAAAGGTTTACATTGGTTTAGTTTAATTCATTGCTTTTTAGTGAAATTACATTTCTTGTACCTCATCTTTTCAAGACTATGAAATTAAGATGGTATTTCTACTGAATGGTATTTCTTTGGTTATAGTATTCTATCAGAAAGAATGTTTTTATGATAATCATTAACATATTCTATTAGAATGTCCTGAATTAATATAACTGTTGGTAAATAAACTCCAATTGTATCATACTGGAATCACGAATTCCAATGATGTTGGAATTGAATATGAATATTTTCTCACTAATTTATTCATTGGATTTGTTTCCACAGAAGCTGATGCTTGAAGAACGGACCACGAAATCTGAACGATGCCTCTTAGCAACATTATTCTTTTAGAATGAATTAGTGTATTTGTTAGATTTTACTGTTTTTTTCACGATTTGAAATTTCTTTAGTTTTATTCTTTAACAATAAATGTAAGGGAAATCTTCAGAAAAGTCCCAATATTTACGGAAAACTTACACTTTAGTCCCAAGATTTTTTTTTTGAACGAAAAAGTCCTGAAAACCGGCAAAAATTTGCAGTTTGACCCTTTTTGACCGGTTGAAACCGGTACCAAACTAATTTGGGACTATTTCGTAAACTAATCCAAAATATTGGGATTTTTCAGTAAACAAAAAATATTATGACTTTTCTGTAAACAAAAATATTAGGACTTTTCTATAAACAAAACCTTAATTATTATTATTGTTATTATTATAATTATTATTATTATTATTATTATTATTATTATTATTATTATCATCATCATCATCATCATCATCATCATCATCATCATCATCATCATTATTATTATTATTATTATTATTATTATTATTATTATTATTATTATTATTATTAAAAATATAAATAAGAATACTTTTTTTTGAACTTGTTATTATTAATATTGTTACTAATACATATAAATGTATTTAAATGAAAAAATAATATTAATGACATTGTTTAAGGGTGGAGGTGGAGGAGATGTTGCTGCCTTTAGCATTGAAATCATGCATGTTTGCTTGTATATTTTTACTTTTTATATGGCCATTTCACATTTGTTGTTATTGTTTTCAATTAAAAATAATAATACTTAACAATTTAAAAGAAGTTGCATATTTGTAAAATTCTTTATAAATAGTTTAAGTTAGAAGGATTTCTCACGTTGTATATAAAAATGTTTACAGTAGAAGGATTATTTTCCAAATCCAACAGATCCACTACAAATATCTACATAGGTAGCCCATATCAAAATTCAAAAATATTAATTACAATATCTTGTTCAATAAAAAGTAATAGGACATGTTTTTTGGATTAATACTTTTGAATTTTGAATAATACTTTTGAATTATTCCTATTACTTTTTGTTAAACAAAATATTGTAATTAATACTTTTGAATTTTAATATAGGTTACTTATGTAGATGTTTGTAGTGGATTTGTTGGATTTGGAAAGTAATTCTTCAACCTTAAACAATTTTATATACAAAATGAGAAACTCTACTACCTTAAACTATTAATATGCAACTTCTTTCAAATTGTTAAATATTAATATTCTGAATTGAAAACAATAATAACAAATATGAAATGACCATATACAAAGTAAAAATATACAAGTAGACATTCACGATTTCAATACTAAAAACATCACCATCTCCTCCACCTCCACCCTTAAACAATGTTATTAATAATATTTTTTTCATTTAATGCATTTATATGTATTAGTAATAATATTAAAAATAACAAGTTCAAAAAATAGTATTCTTATTTATATTTTTAATAATAATAATAATAATAATAATAATAATAATAATAATAATAATAATAATAATAATAATAATAATAACAATAATAATAATTAAGGTTTTGTTTATAGAAAAGTCCTAATATTTTTTGTTTACTGAAAAATCCCAATATTTTGGATTAGTTTACGAAATAGTCCCAAATTAGTTTGGTACCGGTTTCAACCGGTCAAAAAGGGTCAAACTGCAAATTTTTGCCGGTTTTCAGGACTTTTTCGTTCAAAAAAAAAAATCTTGGGACTAAAGTGTAACTTTTCCGTAAATATTGGGACTTTTCTGAAGATTTCCCTAAATGTAATTCTTAGCAATTGGTACATATATTCTATAAGAATTAATGTAATTTTTGTTTTAATTCTTCAATTGCTGGTTCGAGAAATTATTATTCTATAAGAATTTTTTAAAGTCATGATCAAGAAATATGTTCAAGAATATTTTTATTATTTTATGGTTTTAGAATATTTTTATTTTTGAACATACTTAAACATATTCTGTCATAATGTCTGAATTAAAAACTTTATAATTCGTAAAATCGAATTTTTAAAATAATAGAATCTATGATCCCTTAAAATATGCAAATTTCCTTTATTAAGTTTATATTAATCGACTAAAATACCCTTCTAGTTAAATTAGATAGTATTTTTTGATTATATTTAATTCAATAATATGTATTTATCATTTTCTTAAAATAAGTAAAATGATTGACCCACATTTATGCATACAATAATAAAATAATTACTTTGAATATAATAACGTAAGTATATATATATATATATATATATATATATATATATATATATATATATATATATATATATATATATATATATATTACTATTTATATTGACAATATCATTTATTCCTATTCCTATTCTATAATTTAAAATTAATTTAATGTTTTTCTTTATTTCCTCAAAAATGGTTACTGTGTGTATTTTTTTTTTAGTATTCTCGATATTTAATTTAATTAGAAGCAGTAAATTTTTATTAAGTTTCAATTCATATTGTATAATGAGTATTTTTTAAATATGTTAATTATGCGAATTAACTAATTAGTACACAACAAATTTAATAGTGTGATGTGTTTTTATATTAATGCCTTTGTATTTGAAATCACATTATTCAACACAACCACATCATTTAACATATTTGTGGTGTGGTTTTGTATAACCACTGGCGGATCTTAATGGGGCATTTAATGTGGTTCTACCAGATCCACACCTTTTTTATGCCAAGTTTTATATGTTGCACCATTAGACCACGTTTTTTTATGCTATTTTTTTTAAGGGTAAATTACACGAATGATCCTTATGGTTTAGGGTAACTTGCGTATTTGGTCCCTAACTTATTTTTTTAACTCGGAAGGTCCCTACTGTTTGTTTTTGTTACACGCTTGGTCCCTATCTTACATAAAAATCTATTTTTTCCTTGATTTTTTAATTTATTTAAATAAACACACCATCAATTTCATCCTCTCTCCTTAGCTTACCTACTCTATCATTTTTCTCTATTTAAATAATTGTCTTTTTACGTAAGATAGGGACCAAACATGTAACAAAAACAAACAATAGGGACCAAATGTGTAGTAATAACAAACAGTAGGAACCTTCCGAGTTAAAAAAATAAGTTAGGGATCAAACGTGCAAATTACCCTAAACCATAGGGACCATTCGTGTAATTTACTCTTTTTTTAAACTGCATCCTTAATAGTCATTTTATCTGTTTAGGGTTTTTAACATATATATTTTTAAAATCATTGTTCTTTTTCATCGAGATCATATGCGCACTAAATTCCTCGAAATCGAAATTTTGACATTAAACTATTCTCTCCATTAAAGCTAATTTTATTGTTATTAATTTTTATTTTATTTAACATATTTATGTATTAACAGATTTTTTTCCTTTTCATAACATCTTAAAATGTGTACATATGAGATAGAATATTCATAAGAAGGATTGGACTCTTGTCTTTAGCATGTATATATATATATATATATATATATATATATATATATATATATATATATATATATATATATATATATATATATATATATATATATATATATATATATATATATATATTTCATTTTAAGCTTCTACCTTTTAAAATATTTGTGTGATCGGTCAACGTCAAAATGAAAAGTTTCCAAAAAATAATGATAATATAATCTATGGGGAAATATCATAAAAACAACTATGTTTTGAAGTTTTTGTTTGAAAAACCACTGCTTCATTTTTTTTTCAGAAAAATTACTCATACTTTTAAAAATAATTGATTTTCCTTTCTTTTTTTCCTTTTTTTTTTTTTTTTTTTTGCTTTGGTAAGGTTTTGGTTTTTCATATTAAAATATAACAGTGATTTTCAAATAAAAGCTTGAAAACTTAATGGTTTTTATGATATTTTCAGTGAATCTAAAATAAAGTTACAGCTTAAAAATGTATCTAAATGTTATGTATTATCAAATATGTAAATTGAATACAAAAACTTGAAGTTTAAAGGGTTTGAAGTGTAAAATACACGAATCTCGTGGTGGCTTTGTGGGGTCACCACCCCATTTTTGTAAAGTAAATAAAAAAGAAACTAGATTTGCAAATGGTTCTGAAAATTGCCCTTTTTTGCAAAAACTCATGTAGGCCTATAAATACTGATACCTCTTCCTCTATAACCTTACAACTAGATTTACACATCAATCAAAAACATGAAGCCATCACTTTCTTCTGTTCTCCTACGTCTCTTCATCATCGTGACTACATGCTCAATCTCCTCCATTCCTACAGTCGTCTCTGACGATGTTGTAGACATCAGCGGAGAGCTCGTGAGAAATGGTGGGAAATACTACATCATCCCGATGGAAGGTAGTGACTACCCCGTCCCAACCACGCGTGGCAGAATCAAGTTAACCGACAGTGTTGATGGTGAGAAAATTTGTCCACTTGACGTGGTGCTTGATCCATCGGATGATAAACTAGGAGACGGGTTCTACTTTTCTCAGCTTACTCGACAGTTATATCTCCAGTCATCACGCATCGGTATTGATTCTGGGCCTCCTGTGGGTGAATGTGAGGCGTCGACATCTTGGACCATTTCGGATGCTGAAGCAGAGGCTCCTTCAAACTTGATTACAACTGGTGGTGGTTTTGTCGGATTTTTTCAGGTTGTGAGGTATAGGCCAATAGGTCCAGACAGGGTGTTTAGGCCTCCTACCTACATGCTTCAGTATTGTCCTGAGACTTGCTTTAACATAAGCCTTTACTCATATAACGGTGTCACACGTCTTGCTTCCGGTGGTGCTCCATTTGAGTTTGGGTTTGTTAAGGTCCAAGCATCTAATGAGATATATAGTATGTGATCATATCTATAATCTCGACCGCAATAAATAATATATATAAGGAATAATAAGTAGGAGTCCATATATGGATTTATTCCAATGAGACCCGTTTCTAATAAAACATGCAATGGTTGTACATATATGTGATCATGTTTTTTATTTAATATAATATCTTATAAAAAATAATGTGAGTTAACGTATTCAATTCGTCATGGAACACTAAATTTTTTTTTTTTTTTTTGTAAGAAAAAACACAAGTTTAAGTAATTAAAAGAAATAGCTAGGTAGACGACCCAAGGGAACAGCATCCGCACAACTACAATATTATTGGGTTATAAAACCCATTTTTAATATAACAAAAGAAATGGTGAGTTCGCGAACTTTATCTCAATGAGGATTGTAGTTCATTACGAATAAGTGAGATTTTGATGTTTATCTAAACTTAAGATCCAAGCCTTTATGATTAGTTTCGTGAAAAACTCTTAAAATTTTCCTAGTTTTGAAAAGTGAATTTGGATTCACTCCATTTTTGCAAAACACTTTAAAAATCACCTTACAAATACAAATAACTATAAAAGATACACCACATGGGCAAAGGTTGTACGTGTGAAGCCCTGTTCATGCCGTTTTTCGTTTTACTTTTTATAGTATTAAAGCTTTTGACTTTTTGTATTAATATTTTTATGACTTTGTTCGCCAATGGCTTAGAACAGTTAACCTGGACTTACTGTATAATATCAACAGAACTCAGTCATCAATAAATCCTTTTACCCCGCCGCGATTGACAACAACCACTGTGAACTGCCGCTCAATGGACACGCCTGTGCGGACCCTGGATCTAGATGCCGTCCTCTCCGAGTCAAAGAGGATCTTCAGAGCCAACTACAGCCACTTCCTCGCCTTATCTTTCCTCTTCCTCCCTCTCTCTTTCTCTCTCATCATCAACCCTACCCTCAGCCTCTCCGGCAACTTCTTCACCTCCGATCACTTCCGTAAGTTTCCCCCAAACCATCAAAAACCTGTAGTTTCTAATCTCCTCTACATCCTAATCGTTTACGTTCTCGCCCTCTGTGCCATAGCGACGATCACCTACAGTACATACCATGGTTTCTCCGGTAAGCCGATCAAGTTCTTCGTCGCCCTCAACTCCCTAACCTTCTCCTTCTTCCCGCTCGTTTCGACCGCATGTGTAGCTCTCGTTCTTCTCTTCCTGATCTCGTTGACTTTCCTCCTGTTTGTTGGGGCAATCGTTATGTTGGGACAGAACCTCGGGTTTGTATTAATCGATTACAACTCGATTCACTTCACGTGGTTTTCAGCCGTCGTAGGTGCGACGTTAATAGTAATCATACTTTATGTCCACATGAACTGGTCTTTGGCTTTTGTGGTCGTTGTGGCTGAATCGAAATGGGGATTTGCGCCTTTGATCAGGAGCTGGTATTTGGTGAAGGGTATGAGATCAGTTTCGTTGTGGCTTTTGTTGTATTTTGGGGTTTTTCTTGGGTGTACTGTGTGGGTGAATTCCGACGCTCTTCATGCGATGAGTAGCCAAACCTATGCATTATTGCCGATGATTCTTGGTTCGAGCATGTTGATGTGGTTTTTGCTATGGAGCACTGCTGCCAACACTGTGCTGTATATGTACTGCAAGACTTTCCATGGTGAATTGGCCATTAAGATGGCCGATGGGGTTGCTCACAACTACATCAACTTGCCTTTCGATGATGAGAAAGCCCCTCATGCACATGTTGTCACTGTGGTCGCAGCTTGATGAGGTTAGTGGATTCTTTTCCATGGATATTCACTATATGCTCACATGGTTTTGTAACTTTTGTTCATGTGATATATAATTCAGTTTCTTGATGTTTGTATGTATAATACAACTAGAACCTTGTGTAATTAATATAGAATGTTGTAAAGACATGGTGAATGTCATATGATAATCTTATGCACTTGAAATTTTATCTTTTTAAAGCAAATGATCCGGTGTTTTTGATGGGTTAAGATTTGGGTGTTACAAACTGTCGAACTCCTTGCTCCATGTACCTCTTCTTTATGGTAACTTTTTATCTAAAACTACTTGATGTGGATATTCTTGTTAACTTTGAATGTAAACTTTTTATATTACAAGTTCGACTTTGTACGGCGTTTAAAGGGTATAATAAATTAATAGATAAGAAACTTTATAATTGGATTATGACTAGTTCAAACACGTCTATGATTCTATCACCAAATAGGACTTCAAAAATTATATCACGTAACAAAAGTTGGGATGTAATCAAACTAGTTTATTGATTCTTATAATCTATAAGTAAACATTTTAATATGCCTGCCTTTTTTCTTTCTAAAACAACATTTAGGTGTGTATGGTACCTAACTTTTAAGAGTTTTAATTTGGGCGCTTATAGCATTTAAAAAAGAATAATAGAAAAAAATAAAAAATAAATAAACTTTGTTTGCACAGCAACCTATAATAGAAAAAAATAAAAAATAAATAAACTTTGTTTGCACAGCAACCTATAAGAGCTTTTAACTTTTATTTTAAATAAAAAACTCTTAATCTAAAAGTTATTTCAAATAGTTTTTTTTTCGAGCTTTTAGCTTTTGTTTTTATGTAATTTTACATTAATAATTACTTTTGTCAATACACTTTTGCACAAATACAAGTGTCAAACAATCAACTTTTATGTAACATCGTAAATTTCAAAACAAATTTTTTCAATTTTTATAAAACATAATTCCATCGATATTCATAAAAACAACCATTTAATTATCCAAACAATACAATACAAAATCCCAAGATCATAATATCAAACTCCGAGCGTGTGTGTGTACGGATCAAGCCGGCGCCTTCCCGCGATCGTCACTAGTACCTGAAACAATAACATCAAACACTGTAAGCACAAGGCTTAGTGAGTTCCCCAAAATACCACATATAACACATATTAGCACTCGAGGCTATAACTCTGTGGGTCTGTGCACCCAAACTCTGTGAACCCTCAGGTTCTAACTCTGATAAATATGCACCACATAAATCACACATAGAAATAATGCAGTACAATACGTAACATACATAGCATACCAATACTCTATCGCATAACTCTGGTTACCTACTCAAGGTAAAGTATAATGAGAAGACTCACCTCGTGTGTCTCGGTAAGTCGTAAATCTGAAATCGCTAATCACTCGATCTGCCGAGCTATAGTCCCTCTATAGCACAATACATCTCTAATTAACACTTTCCCAACTAGGGTTGACCATACTATAACAAGTCAACTTAGGTCAACGCTGGTCAACGGTCAACGGTCAACTTTGACCGGACTCGGCGAGTACGCTATAGCGACTCGGCGAGTCTGAGCGTATACACCAATTTCCCTGGGATCCTCCCTTGACACGTCGAGCATTCTCCCAACTCGACGAGTTCCACCTGGCATGAGTTGTGGGGCCACCACGACTCAACTCGCCGAGTCTCAAGAACAACTCGGCGAGTCCAGTTTGATTCAGTCCACCTGTCCACTCTGACTCCCCCCTGACCCACTGAGTCCACCCTTCCCAACTCGGCGAGACCACTCACTGTGTGGTCGGGCAACATTCATGCTACTCGTCGAGTCTGTTCTTCGGACTCGGCGAGTCCGTGCCATGCAATGACTCAAACTTGCTCATAAGGTCAGATCCAATCCATTAACCCATAGATCCAGTCCTTCCAAGCTCATTTATCACGTAAAGTTACAATCTTGATGCACATACAACCTCTATATGACCATATATGATGTTTTTGACTCAAATACTACAACACAAGGTCATGAACTCCATTGTCATACAAAAAGCTTGATGAGTGAGGCTCTCTGGACCTCTATGGGTCCAGATCCAAAACCTCAGCACAAGGAGGGAACCATTGGGCATCAAATCATCCCATAAATGTCCACAAAAGCCCTAAATCGCATAATACTTCACCAAACAGAATATAAACCGAAATCATACCTCTAGATTGATGATCTAGGCTCCAAATCCACGAAATAGCAACCTCCTTTGCTTCCTCTTGCCTAGGATCACCTCCTTCTTTGCTAAATGGCACCCACAAGGTCAAGACATGCTCCTTTCTCTCTCAAATCGTCCAAGCACTCAAGGGTTTCTCTCTAAGGGTTGGGTGAGCACAAATGACGGCCATAAGGCCCTTTAAATAGGTCTCAAACCCGGAAATTTAGGGTTTCGCTACACAGCGCAGACTCGCCGAGTCCATATCCTGGACTCGCCGAGTTCGGGCGCGATCCATCGACCAATCCGCGTCTCTACTCGGCGAGTCTGAGCTCCAACTCGCCGAGTCCCCCTCACAATTTAACAAAATTCAATTTACATGATACCTGGCAAAAGTTTGGATGTTACATTTTAGCTATCAACAATCAATTAGTTTTGTCACATACGTTCTTAATATCAAACAATCGTAGTATACTTTGAGAAAAAAAAATGCATTTTTTTTTATTTGCCACCCTTTTGCTTCCCCAACCAACACATGGTACTCAAACATAGGAAAGGGAAATTTGTAGTGTCCCTACATGATTGGCCTACCTAATAGGGCTGTGCATGGGTCGGTTTGGTCGGTTTTGGACCCCAACCCAACCCGTAAATGATCGGTTTCTGGTTTTCAGAACCCAATAGGGTCGGTTTCTGGTCGGTTCGGTTTCTCGATTTCTGATATCGGTTTGGACGGTTTCTCGGTTTGTTGGGTTCAAACCATACACTTACGGTTTCTGGGTTTAAACCCATGGGTTTTGGGTTTGAACCCATTTTCCAGAAATGTAACAATTAGTTAAATAATTAATATATATATATATATATATATATATATATATATATATATATATATATATATATATATATATATAATCATTAAAAAGCATCGGGTTTGCAGGTTTGATGGGTCGGTTTCTCGGTTTTAAAGAGGGGTCGGTTTCTTGGGTTGTTGGTGTTGGATTAGTGTCTAAGTCCATAACTATTTTGGTATGTACTTGACCCGATGGTGCATGGTCCTTTTGGGTTGCCTTCACCAAAGCAACTTGATAGGATGATTTATGGAGAGTAAGGATTAAATATGATTTATTAATGTATTATGAGAATAATATATTAAAGGAGAAATCATATTGTTTAATTAATATTAGTCAATAATTAATTGGTAATTAGTTTTGTGACTAAAAGAGATTAATTAAACTTAAGGGACTGGAATTGTAATTATAAGATAATTGCAATTTGGTCCATGGGCTTAATTAAAGGAGTCTATGGGTTGCTTAGGGCTTAAGCATCCAAATTAGGGTTTCCTTGTTAGATAACCCTAATAGCCCAACTATATAAAGACCCCTTAAGGCTCAAAAACGTGGCTAAGCTTCTTGTAAGGGTTTACACACGTTTTTGGCAGCCTCCAACCTCTCTCCTCTTCATCCTCTTGCTTATGGTGTTTGTGAACCATTAGAGGAGTGACACTTGTGACTCTAAGCCTTCCAAAGTCAATTCAAGGAGATTTGTGATTGTTATTGCTACATAACAATCAAGGTAATACTATAAACTTATTCTCATGTTAATATGATTATATGTATGCTAGAATTAGGGTTTATAGTCTTGGATTCAAAGCATGTACAATAGAGAAACCTAGATCCAAGCATTAGGGTTTGTATGAGCACATAGGATGTCTTATGACCAAAACCCATCACTTGGGTCGCTTTCTGGGGGCAAAACCGAAACCAAACCCGGAAAGTCGGTTTTTACAAATTTAAAACCCACACCGTCGGTTTTGATTCGGTTTCGGTTTCGTCGGTTTCTCGGTTTCTTGGTTCGGGTTTGCTCACCCCTACTACCTAGTGGTAAGGGGGTGAGAATATATAAGAGTGGTCATCGACTCAATCCTAAATATCACCTTCATTGCTCAATAGATATTGTCAGTGTAACATCCAAAATGGGCCAAGAAGTTTTTGGCCATTTTTAGTGAAAATAAATGTTTAGAAAAACAAACAAATAAATAAGTGTTAAAATAATAAAATAATAAGAAAAAATAAGTAGACGAGTTAATAAAATGTTCCATTTTGCGAAATAAAAATTGATGACCATTTGTGATAAGTATCTATAGATAGAATGTGACTAACCGGTCTCTCCATTCGGGTTGAGAGAAATCGATTTTAGGGAGAGTTTGGAGCTATGGCATCAACATAGAGCATAAAAGGTATAACATCTCCTCTTACTCTCTAAATCTCGATCTAGGATTTTGATTTTGATCCAAATTCGAAAATTGATTTTCATATATAGTTAATGATAAAATCTAGTGTTATATCTAGCATATGAACACCTAAATTTCGTGAAATCAAAGACTAATTAGTGTAACATCCCATTTTTCAAGTAGCTTCAAATTCATCCCTCGGATTTTAATTATGTCATTTCTGGCCCTTGTTTGGAAGGAAGTGGCAAGAAAGGACCATGCACGTAAAGGTGGCAGCTGGGTGAGTACGCCCAACGTAGAAGGTTAAATGGTCGCGGGTGTTGGAGACATACGCCCAGCGTACGAGATGTACGCGCAGCGTACGCTCACTGACACTAAACCCTAATTTTAGGGTCAAGCACTATATAAAGAACATTAGGACTTGAACCCTATCCCCTTATCAGCCTCCCCAATCTCAGAAAAACCCTAGAACATCTCATCCCTTCATTCTTGTGTGATTCTAACCTTGAGAAGCCCATCTTGGTGATTTCTAAGCTTGGAAGAGGAAAGAAGAAATTGACAAGGAAGGACTTGGGAAGTTTGAGCTCATAGATCTGAATAGAATCATCATTTGAGACTCTTTGGAGGTATAAAGTTCATAACTTTCCTCAAGAATGCTTAGATCTAGTGTGGTTTGATTTTGAAGTCATTTTGGTCCCAAGTATAGAACTTTTTGGTTCAAATCTGATTTCTAGACTTAGAGTTGCCACTCTCAGTTCAAAATGAGTCCTTAAGGCAGAAAGTTGCCATCTTGAATGTCTTATTGGATTCATGCATGAGTTAATATCATTTCTATGAGAATGGCATGCTATTTCAGTGACTTTATGTATTAAGACGTTGAAAGGGCTTGGATCTGTGATTGTAGCTTCTGGATTGGAGTATTAAGCACTTAATGGGAAAGTGACTTAACAGGGGAGTACGCTGAGCGTAAATGCAGGTACGCCCAACGTACTCACCATTTAGCTAGTACGCCCAACATTCATAGGAGTACGCCCAGCTTACTCATCAGATATGGGCCTTGCGAGTTTTGGGCCTCGGTTTGGACCATACAAGGGATTTTGGTTCTTAGGCCTTGGTGGGCCATCATAAGTCAAATAATGTGGGACAAGAAGATGTTTGGGCTTAGGTTTAGGCCCATTAGAGGGATTGGGGCCAATTTAGCAAATTGGGACACTAGTGGGCTTGGAAAGCTTACCTAGTGTTGGATTTTGTTTTGGTATTGGGCCTTGGCCAAGTTAGAAAAAAAAACGACAGGATGGACTATATGGACCCTTAGTCAGGATTGATAGTCTATATGTTGACTCACCATTCATTATTTTGGATAGTTCAGGAATTTCGGTGAGGCGGTACTTCGGGAGTCGATACTTCAGTTCAGACCGGCATTGCGAGGTGAGTTATCCTCACTATATCAACAGGGTCTAAGGAACCAAGGCCGGACCTTTATCGGATTTGTATTTGGGTATACTCTTGATATGTTTATTGATCTGCTAGATCTACATCCTGGTAGTTAGGATGGTATTATGTTACTGGCGTAGTTTAGGTCGGTATCCTGGTATATAGGATAATGTTATGTTAGTGATCGGTTAGGTCAGTATCCTGGTTATAGGATGGTTTGTGTTAGTGATCTGTTAGATCGGTATGATTATTTGTTATATACATGCTAGCGTATGATATTTATGTGCACATTTTTGTTTGATTGGTATAGGGATTGGGTTGAGGTGGGTCCTGCTTCGTGTTGTAGGTCAACATACCCAGGGCGTACCAGATAGACTGCAGGCCCATGAGTGCATATAGTCAGGACGAAGGCCCGGCGAGCGGTCCGGATAGGCTGAAAGCACCGAGAGTGTGGTCTAGATGTGCCGAGGCTCAGAGAGTAGGCCAGATAGACTGAAGGCCCGGTGCGGGCGGTCCAGTCATACTATAGAGTCAGAGAGTGGACCAGGTGGACTAAAGGCCAGGTGCGGGCGGACCAGTCATATTGTAGACTCAAGATGCATGGTTGTTCTGTGTTTGTTATATGATATGTTTATTGTTTTATTAGGTTGGTATTTGGGGTAACTCATTAAGCCTTCGAGCTTACATTTGTCAATTATTGTTACAGGTTTAGCGGATGACCGCGTGAAGGCGAAGGCGTAACCGTACACTCCCTCATATTTTGATTTGGATTTCTAGGATACTATGATATGAAACTATTTGGAAACCTTTTTGAAATGACTTTTAGTATTTGAAATGTTTTTAAAAGTTTAAAATTGACATGATTTTTATGGGTTTTACAACTAGTTACTGTGGAGTTTGGTGAGAGTCTATGGATTAGATGCTCTAACGATGGTGGACGTCATGTATAATTTGATTTAAGGGATTTTTTGTAACATCCCAAATTTTAATTTCTGATGATATATGGTCCACTAGCATGGCCTAGACTGCTCCAGTGCGCCAACGTGGCCTGGCGCGCTCCTAACATTCCCTTGCCAGCCTTGCTGGGGACTCTCCTCCCGGCCTGGCTTGGCGCTCCCTTTCTTGGCGCCCCCTTGTCGGTCTCTCCTGGTGCGCACCCATCAGCCTTGCCTGGGCGCGCCCGCCAGCCCCGCCCGGTGCCTCCGGGCAACCTTGCCCAGCTCCTTGCTAGTTGGGCCTGAATTGGGTTAGCCCAAGGCCTGACCTAATTCCACTTGACCTAATTGTCTACTATAAATAGAATAGTGCCTCCTCCATTAAGGAGGACTTCTCCCTAGGGTTCTTCCACACAACACCAACTTGGTTCACTCCAGCTATGGAGGACCATCTTAGATCTTCTAGTTGATCTAACTTGATCATCGGAGTCCGCTCCCAGGGTACAGTCCCTGGGGTGACTCTAACAACTTTGCTCTGTGATGTCCAGATCTCCGCCGCAACAGAAGACCAGAAGACTCGCCGGAGGTCGATGTCACATCAATTTCCAAACTAAAATTTTCATTTTTAAGATATAAATTTGACAAACCAAAATCACGTTCTATAAAATCCAAGTACCATAGTTTCAAATCACCATAATAATCCAGAACGTGTGGAAGTCAAAAAGTCAAAAATAGGAGATGCACATGCTTCATGGTCAAGCTAGAGTCTTCCCACTGCCAGTAGCACAACTTGAAAAAGATTTAATTTGTAACTTTACGTACAAAACTTGGTGACTTCCCCAAAATATCACAAACATCCCAGTAAAAACTATACATGAAGTATTGGGCCTCTTTAGCTCACGACCCTTTCCTGTTTAGTTATCATCTCAATCAAGTACTCTTTGACTCATGACTTATTCTGATATTGCCATTAAACCATCGAGCATTGTTTCACTCGTGGCCTACCCTGATCTTATCATCATCCTAACACGACACATACCCTACCAATCAACAAGCAAACAAGCGACAAGCTTCAAAACACAATCCATAATCAAGATTCTATTGGTCTAGCTAAGCATACTAACATGTCGTAGTATTACACATGCATTAAACACATAGATAATCCAATCATGACATAGGTAATATAGTGAAACTTACATGAACTTAATAAAAATAGTCTCATATTTTTGGAGAATAAACAACTAACCCGAACCACCTATAACCAAATAAAGGTTAAACCAGTGTTATAAAAATATCAACTAAGCGCTACGCGACCGACTAGAAGGCGCCTAACAATTAATCCTTACGTACACAGAGCGAAGCAATAGCAAACGATGAACTTTTAACACCTTTAAGAAACTCTATTTCAATAGAAACTATTTGAGGAATTATTAGTGTTGTATTAATCATATTAACTTATTTTGTTATGATATTAGTGGTATTTACGACTAATCTTCGCCTAGCCGATTAATTTCTTAACCCCAGTAACTGACTAGCTAAAGTCGAGCGTCTTTACAACCTTAGGTTAAACCTTAGACTATAGCCCAAATCCCAAAAAGTTTAACCAAATATCAAAATGGTCAAAATTTCAATGATTATCACGTCGTGACCACTAGGCGACCAAACAGTCAGGAGTTGCATCCTCATCATACTTAATTTCCAATGTAACAAAGTCATACATGATTAAAACATATTTCCACCATCTTGTAGGTTTTATATATATATATATATATATATATATATATATATATATATATATATATATATATATATATATATATCAGTGAATTCTATTTCAAATGTATCTTACTTGTGAGATTCTTTTTCATGCGAATCGATTCAAGTTTTAACCATAAAGCAATAGTAGTATTTTTGTTGAGCATTTCTTGGCAGATATATTGTGTAGGTGTAGTTGAATTTGAGCTAAGGCTTGCAATCCTTTTTCTCAACTTCCGTTAAAGTAGTCTAAGCTTCACCTCCAAATAAATCGAGTGTATTACCATAGTCGGCTTGAACTAATAGACCGATGATCTTCACTTACCATAGAGAAAACCTAGTGTCATTATCCAAAAGAAAGAAGAGCGTACTTCATACAACCCTGAGAGAAAATCGATTATGACCTTATAGAAGATTTATAGGAAAATCGATTTGTGGATGTAGATTTGTTGGCATAACATCAATTTAGACCTAAAGAAGTCCAACATAAATCAATTAGGGTTTAGGAGATATGAGAAGAGAGAGTAGGAAAAATGATTAGGAAGAACCACATACAGGATTTATAGGAAATTGGCAAATGAATTGTGCTAAGGTTTAGGGAGATATCAATTTAGAGTTATAGAGTAATAGGCTATGATACCACTTGTAATATCATAACAAGAAAATTGAGTAGTAGGGACGTCACTTTTAGCGACGACATACCCTTTAGCGACGACATCAGAAGAGACACGCTTAGTGTCGTCACTAAAAGTCTATGTCGTCGCTAAAGGTCTAGACCGGTGATCCGTTGGCGTCATGCTACTATCAATCTTGGCCCTTGGTTTGGAATATAATCCAACGAATAGGGTGCACTCTTAGCGATGATGTTTTCGCCACTATTGGTGTGGATCTGTGTGACCTACATCAGATGTAATCTTGGACCTACAGTTTTTACATGATCTGAGGGCCCATAATCACAAGAAAAGGCACAGAAAATTCCCTCAAACATGTCTTTCTATTGGCCTTCATGTCGCCGCTAAAGGTGTCGCCGCAAAAGCCTTATCCCCTTTTGTTCGACAACATCCCAAATAGCTACTCCAGTCACCCGTTTTCTCTCTTGAATTTTCAGATGGAGACACCATATCTCTGGTGTATTACGATGATTTTCACATGCGAACTCGTCCAACTTTCCTCCACCACCAACTCGCCGGACTAGTTCATCCATTTCCATCGACAAGCGTCGATTTCCAGCGACATTCAGCGATTTTCGACAACATACCCTCCTCCGGCATTGATTTCCGATGACGATATGTCCTCCTTTCTCTTTATCTTTCTGTTCTGACCTCGATTCCTCTGCTTATGTGTTGAATTTCTCCTAATTAAGGGCCACAACATCCCCCACTCAATAGCGATATTCGGCGACCACCACTTGATGTTTCCGGCCACAGGTGCGTTTTTTCGGCATAATTCTTGTTACTCTTTCTATTTTGAGCTCGATTCCTCCACTTAATTGTTGAATTTCGGCTGATTAAGCACCACAATAGTCACCACCGCCACAACAAAGTTCTTTTTCGGCTACCACCACTACTAGTACGCTAACAGTTGGATTTTCCGGGCACATGTGCATTTTTCATGTTAAATTTCTCCACTTACTTGTTGAATTTCTCTGTTACGCATGTATGATGTGTATATGAACTTGTTATATTAAATTTGTATATGAATTGAAAGTGTTTGTAAATTGTATATAAAATTTATATATGAAATTCATATACAATATGAAATTTGTATATGAATTGTAAGTGTTATATGAACTTTGTATATGAATTTGTTATACGAAATTTGTATATGCATGTTGTAACATGAAAGTTGGTTTTGCATATTCAAAGAATTGATTGGTATATATGCATGTATTGTATGTGTTTTGTATATATCTTTGTTGTATATGATTTGTCTTACAAATTTGTATATGAAAGTTGTATTTGTATTTTTTAAGTGTGTATATGTGTATTTGTATGCATGCAAATACAAATTATATGTATATGTGTAATTGGTATATGTATATGTGTATTTGGTATCTATGCAAAAGTAGTATGCTATAATTGACAATGTGATTTGAAGTACAATGCCATTTAATGTCATATTATATTGTATGCATATATATTCACTTTGTGTTATAATATTTCAAGATCTTTTTGGATTGCTCGATCTTATGGCTGTTGTGATGGGTCATGGAGGTGACGTTGATGACGAGCCACCACATCCTTTTGGCGAAGGTTTTGGTGTTCACCAGATCGATGGTAATTAATATTTATTCTAATTCATTGTATTTCATATTGTATGTATATAAAAAATATTGTGAGTAATATTTTTTTAATGCAATTGTACCTCCCGACGAAGAGGCATGAAAGTAAACAAGAAAATGCATCGGTTATTCAAAGCAAACAACAGACGGCCTCTAAAAATAGTATTTGACATAAATACTTTTATACTGATAGGGGATGTATACAAATTCTTCATTTGAGAGGTTGCGAGTTATATCTGGCGCGACATAGCTTTGGAAAAGAACGTCTGGAATGAAGTTACAGAAACCGAAAGGAATGGCTTGTTTATGTATCTTTTGGTAAATTATTTATAAAGTTATATTTAACGTGTTTAATTTTGATTATTTTTAACTTCTCTATTTTCTTGTAGACATTTTTTGATTTTCAAACCATTTCAAATGATCCTGATGCTACAATTTTGTGGGCTTCATTGTATAATTGGATATGTTTACGGTACAGAGGTCGAAAAATTATCGCAAAAACTAAGTTTACTGATATGGACACAGATGTGGGACAACAAGGGATCGACTTCCCACAAGTATAGGTCCGGAGCGTTGGAGTGCTACTATTGACCACTTCTTAATAGATAGGCATAGTAAACGATCCAGTGTAAACAAAGAATGTCGGAAGAAGCAAGTAATTAAGAATTGTGGAGGGACGTGCAACTACGGTAGTGCTTGTTTCAAGAATGTAAGTTACAATAACTTTTATTCAATTATAACATATTTTGTAATCTTTATTCAAGTATAACATATATTTTAATGTTAAACAGAATTTGAATAGACTTGAAGCATTTCATCGTGGGCATGTCAATAAACAAGGGGACTTCGCTAACCCGTTAGTCGAAGAACAATATGAAAGTTTTTATTGCTTGAAAATGAAGTATAATGTTGTTTTTTAAGTATATTGACAGTATTTGTGAAATACATAATGTTTTAGTTGTTGAGGTTGCTTTACAAACTCAACACATAGCCGACTCTGGTGGGATCCAAACTTCATTGATTGGATTGTTGTTTTTCAGAAGGTGTTAGGTGCTCGAAGAGGACATGTGAGAGGCATCGGGCCTAAGCCTTCCGCAGCGGGTACAAGTGCTTCCTTCCAGTGGCAGTCACAATCACAAGCACCGCAACCAATACATGTACTTATTAAACTCTTAAAGAATGTGGTAGCTTAGTACTTTGCTATATTGTGAAGAACTTGATGCATTTATAGTAAACTAGAAAATTCTCCTTTTCTAAATGACAAAGTTTGAGCTACTCAGTATGCAAATTCAGTAGAAGATTTTGAAGCTTAATGTCATGAAGGCAAAAACAAATTGCATAAATCTATGCCAGTGGTTTGAAAATCGAGAACACGAACCATATATAATATATTATATCGTTTTTTAGAAAGAAAATAAAGGATTTATAATATACATGATATAGTTTGGTTTCCCTACTCATGCCAAGAAAAGTCAGATACATTAAGAGTGACATAAGTCTAATTGCATCTTTATTAACCCCTATAAATCCTTCCATAGATGGATTTTTTTCCACTATAATTTACAGACAAAACCTCAATAATTCACCATAATAACTCAACTAATTGAAAAGCAATTCTCGAAATCAAAACCATATTGGTTCTGAAAATCGATACTTCGTAACCCAACTAATTGAAAAGCAATTACAAAATCAAACCCATATTGATTCAAAAGATTGATTTAAGTTTGAATAATAAGAAATAGGCAAAATGATACCGACATAGATACAGACAAAAAGAAGTAGATAGCAACAGGATGGGAATGAGAGGGAGTAGAATACCTGAAAGCAAACTAAATCTTCAATGTGAAGATGTCGGATGTTGACGTATGTGTGTATGTGTTTTACCTCCCATTTAAGTCAATTTGTAGGATGAATAAAAGACAATGGTAGATATGACATGAGGTGGTGGAAGCCAATGGTTCATGTCTACTGGTTCGGTAGAGAAAGCTGTAATTAAAAGTCGAAATGAATTAAGTAAAAGTAGAAATAGGAGGATAATAAAGAATGTATCAATAGACACAGTCAATGGAGGTGGAGGTTCCTATTGGAAGGGAAGGCAACAATAAGGTGTTGTTTGATTTTCTGAAGCAAAAATTCAAGAAGTCTGCGGACCACCTCTGCAACCCTCTGCAGTAGAAGAGATGGACCAAACGGTTGTAGATTATAATAAGAAGCGGGTTTGTTTTTTTAACATCTGCATACTGCTACAGATATTAAAAAATTAAAATAAACTAATTTTATAAACCAAAAATAGCTTTTTAATACGTAAACTTTAATAATATATAACATTTCGGTAAAAATTAATGATATTCAGTAAAAAAGAATGATATTTCAACAAAAAATAAAGATATTTTAGTAAAAAATAATGATATTTTATCAAGAAAATATCATTATTGAATATAAAAAAATGAAAAATAACTTCAATAAGAATAAACGAAAAAAAACGAAAAAAAATGTGAAATAAAACTTTAATAACATATAATCAAAATTTCAGCAATAAAAAAGAAGAATAAGAGGTTGGAAGAGGTTGGAAGAGGCAGTACAAGTGTTGCGCCAAACAGAGCACGCGCAGAGGTTTTTGACTCAGAAGACTTCTAAAAAACAAACAGCTGCGAGATAAAAAAGTGTTGCGCGTGTGCTACGCCGCGCAACAATAAGAGGTTTTTTCAAAAAAAACAAACAACACCTAAATGTTATTAGAAAAGAAGGACGACAATGAGGATATGTGCAGACCAAATTTAGGAAACCATGTGGCCAATGTGTAAACCACTTAAAGAAGAGGGTATTGAACCGTGCAAACCGAAAATTAGTATGACAAATTTATAGGGGTGGAACCAGAAATTTTCTTTAGGGGTAGCACAATTTTTTTCCTATTCTATTGTTTCTGTGAAAATGTCTACAATGCGACTTGAATAAAAGTGAGCAAATCGTTTTAAATGGTATAAAAAAAGTTTGACATGTAAAATTTCCTAAAAACCAAAAAGTAAATGCTTTTGCAACAAACAAAATGAGCTAATTAACCATGCTAAAAAGTAAATGTGTTGGCTGCAAATAAAGTGAGCTAATTAACCATCAGTACCCAAAACTCGTCTAAAGATTTTACCAGTCAAAAGAAAATTTGATTTGTCTATAAACCCGGCTTCATAATCTTATTCATAATACAATTAAGCTAAAAAGTTTCCAACTATCAAACTTAATTTACACCTAAAATAAACTTTCTAAAGTTAAACTAGTATATGCTCTGACCATCTATGAGATAAGTTTTTCAATCTTGTAACAAGACTACCACCTGGACAAAGGAATGCTAACCTTTAAAAAGAAACCGCAAAGATTGTTGTTTTGGATCATTATGCTTGTAATATAAACAAGTCTTGTTCTTTACTGGATTAGACATACACTTTTTACTGTCACAAACATAAGACTATAAACTTACACCCTCTACCTTTAAGACATTTCAGCGAACAGTTAATATGCACAGACTTGTTCAAGAAAGTCAACTTGTGCATATGAACTTAAATTCGGGAGTTTGAAATCAAATGACTAAGAAATTGTGAAAAGGATTACAATACCTTTTAGATATATAGTTCAAATTGTTTTAGAAACTCCAACTCCAAGAATGATGACTCGTCGAATTTCTTCTACTGTTAAAATTGATTGATCTAATACGAGAATCGATTCAATGACACGCCTGAAAGATGAAACACGATTCATTTTATTGAAATTATTGAAATCAATTGTCAATCTATTTTAAATAGTTGATTATGTTGCATTTTGTTGAATCTGGGGATTTTGAATGATTCAAGGAGCCAATAAAAAGGCAAAACAAGAAAGGGATGGAATGAAAACAGGGGTTAGCGGGAATAAAAAAGAAGTGTTTAGAGGGAACGATATTTCATCAAGAATACATGTTTCCTTTCTAGCCACCAACCAAACATCCAATTTTTCATTCCTTTTTAATACGGTAGTCCTTTCCTGATTCTATTACCACATACCAAACAGGGATAAGGATTTCTGTGACTTCTTGAGTTACACAATTCATTTGAGGAGTAGCACCTTGGCACACACCCGATTCATCTGCCTTCTCTTATCTTCTTCTCCAGAATCTTTGAGGGATAGCACGAGCTACCCCTGCCAACTAACTAGTTTCGCCCCTACAAATTTATGAAAAGAAGTAAGTATATTGTTCCCTAAACCCTTTTTTGAATTAATAATATATATTAATTGTGGTAGTTTGATATTTTGCTTATTTGTTAAGTGCTTAATTCATTTGTTATGAATTTGGTAGTTTGATAGTTTGTTAATTTGTTGAAGACTTAATTGATTTGGTAGTTTGATAGTTTGTTAAGTTGTTAAGGACTTAATTGATTTGGTGGTTTGATAGTTGGTTTAATTCTTAAGGGCTAAATGTGCGTGTGACTTAATTGTTAAGGACTTAATGCATTTTTAAAGTAAATTTTGGTATTTTGGTATTTTGCTTATTTGTTAAGTGCTTCATTCATTTGTTATGAATTTGGTAGCTGTAAGTTTGTTAAATTGTTAATGATTTAATTGATTTGGTAGTTTGAAAGTTTGTTAAATTGTTTAGAACTTAATTGAGTTGGTAGTTTAATAGTTTGTTAAATTGTTAATGACCTAATGTGCTTGTGACTTTAGTCTTTAGTAATAATAATTTGTTTTTTTAGTTTGATATATTTTAATTTATATTCTTACTTTATAGGATGTGGATGTTAACGCTTTCACCAAAACTCATCGTTTGTGATGACTGTTAGAGATATTATTCGCTCATTTAGCAAGCAATTCGACAACACAAGCTACCACGAGGAAATGACGATGGAGAAGACGATTAGTATTTCTTGATTTATGTTCTGGGTGATGTTATTATGGATTTATTAGAATATGAATTTAATCGACTACTATTCATGTTTATTAGATTCTTTATGTAATGTGATATACTTTGTGTATGTTATTTGATGTTTTATGTAATGCAAATTTCTAGATTATAATTTTTGTAATTTTATAAATTTTGCATTTTATAATATAAACTAGCATAAAATATAAATTTTATGGAAAAAAATGCATTAGTGACGACATTATTTGGGATGACGCCTTTTGCGACAACAGGTACCTCGGGAAACTTTGCCGAAAAAACACCGGCCAGTGGCCAGAATATTATTAAGGACGACACCTTTTGCGACGCTGATGAGTATTAGTGACAACACCAATAACGATGCGTTTTAAGTATTAGCTATAAGGTAATTGTGACAACCTATTGTGACGACATGTCGTCGCTTTAGCAATGACTTTTTTGAGTGTTTGCAACTTTTTTGTCGTTGATGGTGCCTTTTCATGTTATATATGATGCATGCTTGGATCACATACAATCACAAACTAGAACACAATAAATTGGATGGGGACCCTTTGCAGGAAAACCACAAAGGTACTAGTGTGTGTGTATATATATATATATATATATATATATATATATATATATATATATATATATATATATATATATATATATATATATATATATATATATATATATATATATATATATATATATATAGACACAAGTAGGTCATGCGAAAACATAAATATCTTGCGAAAACACGAAACCATATTTTATCTTATAAAAAATCAAACACAAATACTATAAAAATTAAATTTATTAGCAATAAATTAAAGATAATAAGTTGACATTGAATTGTGTTTTGATAATATAGATTTAAAAACGGTTTTAACAACTATTTTTTTTTTCCACATCCTTAACCACTGTTAAATTCATGTTTTCATAATAAAAATACCAAAAATCATGTTTTGCTAATATGAAACAATTTCTCATGTATCATCGATTATCATCATGTAGTTCAAAGTTTGAATGGATTATTGTCCAAAATATAAGGTTGAGGTGGCACAATCTCATAGTTTTCTCTTGTTTTCGTGTTTTCCCAAATTATATATATATATATATATATATATATATATATATATATATATATATATATGTCATTTTTTGTCATTTAACTTTTGTTTTGTGCTCATTTGATCATTTAACTCATTTTAAGTTTAAAAAAGTTACCTAATTTTTGGTTCGGTCACTTAACTTTTGGATATATGTTCATTTAGTCATCTAATTTTTAAAATTATGATTATTTAGTCACCTAACTTTTAAAATTATGCTTATTTTTAGAGTAAATTACACGAATGGTCCCTATGGTTTGGGGTAATTTACACGTTTAGTCCCTAACTAATTTTTTTAACTCGGAAGGTCCCTACTATTTGTTTTTGTTACGCGTTTGGTCCCTACTGTTTGTTTTTGTTACACGTTTAGTCTCTATCTTACCTAAAAAGACTATTATTGAAAAAGGGGAAAATGGTGGGGTAGGTGAGGTAAGGTGAATGAGGTGGGATTGGGGGTGTGTTTATTTAAATAAATAAATAAATCAAGGGAAAAATAGTATTTTTTATGTAAGTCAGGGACCAAGCGCGTAACAAAAACAAACAGTATAGACCTTCCGAGTTAAAAAAAAAATAAGTTATTGACCAAACGCGCAAATTATCCTAAACCATAGGGACTATTTGTGTAATTTACTCTTATTTTTATAGTTTTATTTTAAAAGTTTAGTAATTAAATGAGTACAATTTTAAAAGTTAGGTGACTAAATAAACACAAATCCAAAAGCTAAGTGGTCAAACCAAAAGTTAGGTGGCTACATGATCACAAAGCCAAAAGTTCGATGACTTTCTAAAATTTAAAAAGAATTAAGTGACCAAATGAACACAAAACAAAAAATTAAGTGACTAAAAATAACTTATACCTTATATATACTGGCGACCCTTTGTAGAAAACCACAAAGGCACTGGTATATATATTTTGATTTATGCAAGAAGGTTACAGGATTCTTTCTTGATCTCTAAAGTCAACGGCGATCAAAGGAATGTAGAGAATCAATTAAAACATAGTTCCTAATGGCCTTATTAATAGCATTACAAAGAGAATCCTTAAAACAGTCCAAAACCATCCACAACACATCAGTGGAATGTTACCTTATGTAACAAGTTTGTCATAAAACGTAACACTCACACAATTAGACAAAAACACATGTTTTGACACTAAGGGGCTGTTTGTTTTTTGTATGAAGATCTGCGCAACCACTTTTGTCTGCGCTGCGCAGACAACGCGCAGACATATGCCCTCGCAGATTGTTTGTTTTTTGGAAGTACGCAGATCAGAAAACGTCTGCGCGAGGTCTTCCTGGCACAGGTATGGGTCACTGTCTTCAAAGGTCTTCAGACCTCATTTTAACCTTAAAAAAAAAAAAAAAAAAAAAAAAAAAAAAAAAAAAAATATGACCACCATGCAGTTTTTTTTTTCTTTCATTTTTTTGTTAAAAATACATTTTTAATGTTTATAACATGAAATTAAGTTTAAAAATTCAATTTATTTTAACGGCCCGCAGACGTTAAAAACAGTCTTCTTATTGCAGACTGCAAACATTTGATCCACCTCTTCTGCCGCAGAGGCTTGCAGATGTGGTCCGCAGACTGCAGACATTTTGACTTCAAAAAAACAAACAGCACCTAAAATATTTCCTTAAAGCGCAAACTATTCACCAATTAATGAAAACATCATTTTGTGTCAAGTATCTCAGTTAATCTCAACAATTTAATTAGAAACGTTGACATTTGAGCAAATATATTCACAAACATTGGCTAATGACTTCACAAATAGCCAGCAAATCTCGTTTACATGAACAAATCTTTCCTCAGTTGAGTCATCTCCCCCTTCCATCCACCTTCTTAGAACCCCCACAAAACTCGTTAACCTTTCAATATACCCGAGTCAATAATCCAACTTTCCCCACACCCCCGGGCTAATAAATGAAAAAATTGCAAAAATAGTCTCCATCCATTTTCAAGAATCAAAATCTTGAATCTTTGATTACATGATTACATCTTCCTTTCATTTGCATAAGCCGATGATGTTGAAGAAGATGGCATCTTGAATCTTGCAATCCGTTCATCTTCTTCACCACCAAAAAACCTTGCACCCCAATTTCCGGATCTTTGAACCAACCGAGAGGATACACGATCACTATCTTCACCACCAGATGCATCATAACCATCACTAGTCGATCTCGACAGCGGCATCACCCCCACATGGGCGGCAGAGGGAGGCAGCCCGGTGGACTTCCGCCCCTCCTCAGCCCCCGATGAGATCCTAACCGGTTGAATATCCGGCGAGTCCAAACTACTATCCGGAGAAGACCCGATGATTCCATTCGAACCCGACATTGGCCGGAAAACACTCCGGGCTTCAAGCTGCAAAGGCACCAAACCCGCCAAACTGCCGCCAGTTGCTGGCAGCTGTTCCACCGGTTGTAAATGTTCCGGGAGGCGGACCCGCTTGCTTCCCCGCCTTCGATTGTTATCGATGCGTGAGAACAACCGGCGTTCACTGCTTCCGAGGCTGCTATCCCTTTCGAGACCATATGGGCCTGGGCCCGGGCCCATACCCAGGCCCATTTGTTGTGATTCTTTTCTTGAAACGGGTTGTAAGATTTTGGACTTCTTTCGGGCTTCTGCTGCTGCTTTTGACACTTCTTCTGCATTCAAACGGGCCAAGGTCCACGGGCTGATTTTCACGGGTGCCGGGTTCTTTTTCTTCATGGGCTCTTCTATTGTCTTCTTCCCCAATGAGCTCACTGAACCAGTGTCTTGTGGAACTACATCATACTGCAGAAAGAAGTTAATCCATATTAATATTTTCCTTTCAATTCAAATACTTTTTAAACATGATTTATCCAAATAACTAATTAAAAAAAAAAAACCTGATCTTCAACAAACAAACGTGGAGGTGTACACCAAGCTCCTTGACGAAAATTATTAAAGGAACTTGCACTGCTTAAACCAGTTATAGAACTTGCAGGTGACATTTGAGGACTTTGTTGTCCACCCATTCCTTGTTGTTCTTGCTCCCTTAATGCTATGATGTAATCATAAGTACTTATACCCTATCACACAAGAGTTTTTTTTTTTTTTACTAATTAATAATCTTGATTATGATTTTCACAAGGATTTGGAGAAACTGAGATGTGGAAAGCTCACCTTCTTTATGAGAAGAATGTGGAAGAAGAAAAGCTGAACAAGTGGCAATGTTGCAATCATAGCCAAAATAGTGCACACTGCCTGTAACATTTAGAGTTTGATCTTTGTTATATGATTTTAAAAGTAATATGGTTGACTTTAAAGTTATAAGATGGAAAAGGAAGCTAAACACACCACAACTATAACATAAGGAACCAATGAGAAGCTGCTTCCAAGTTTGGAAGCTATATCTAAGTTGAATCTCTTGTGATCAAGGAAACAGCATATCAAGACAACGATACCAGTTGACCATTGAAGTATAAGCTGCAATTTTTAAGAGTAGAAGGAATAAGAGATGTCAATGTTTGACTATGTGTGTTGAAAAGTCAACACTGAGAAAAAATGGAGAGAGTTGGATTTACCAGGAGAAGAGCAGAGATCATTAGAGTAAAGAACTTTCTGTAGTTCTTCTTGCCTACACAGTTATTCAACCACTGGAAAAAGAAAAAGAATAAATGAATATGCTTTAAATGTGTTCTCCAAGAAGTAAAAGGAATTATTTCATGAAATGATGAAAGTATAATTGTTATATTACCCTGCAATGATGATCAAATCGATCCACACATTTGTCACAAACTCTACAATGCTTGCTATACTTGAAAACCTGCAAAAAAAAAAACAACCATGGATTTGTTTTTAGATGCTAAATTCTCAAAAGTTGTTGATTCTTTCTTGTGTAGAACTAGAAATAGCACTACATACATAGTCAAGAAACTTGACTTTTCTTTGTAAAGTGTATTGCTTTTTCAATGTATTATGCTCTTGACATCATTCTTTTTGTGTATTTATTATAAAATCAAAGAAATTATGTTAATGTGTATCTTTTTTCTTTAGTTTATGGCAAGAAATGCACCTCAACTTCACACAAACTACAGTAAAACATGCCATCTTCACTCGTGTGGAGTTCAGAAGATTCATCACTTGGATTCGAGCAATGGCACATCAAAGCACAAGGAATTAAAGCCAAGATAGCCATTAATGGTTTTGATGTTGATGTGTCATTGTTGGTTTCAGACACGTTGTCTTCAGTTCTTGAATCTTGATTCTTGCTGTTCTTGATTGAAGGTTTGTCTCCAACACTTGCAGTGTTTGGATCTTGTATTGATGATGCTGATTCACCACCATGTTTTGATTCTTTTACTCTATGACTTGTTTTGTTGTTTGGGGCTTTAAGATACTTTTTTGACTTGAAAACTCCTGGATCTGCTGGATCTGCTCCAGCACACCATATGTACAAACCGAATGCAGATATAATCTGGGAAGACAAAAGTGTTGAGATTAAGTTTACTCAATGATTTTAAATAAAATGTATATTGAAGGAAAATCACACAAGGGAAACTTTGTAGAAAGATAGAACTTAATGGGGAAAGCCTCATTTCTCTGTTTAAGTCGAAAAGAAACTCACATGTATAGCTTACTGGATTAAAAGACCGAAAGGGTAAAATGGTCATTTATTCGTTTTCATACAGGTCACTAGTTCAGTAAAGAAACAAACACCCGTATATAGTTTACTCGATTAAACAACCATTTAATCAAAGGTTAAAATGGTTATTACTTGTATTCATAGAGTTCATTCAGTCAAAAAAGAAAGACTTTATGCATAAAGCACTTTATATTAAAGGAGAAAAAGAAAAGGACCCTAAGTTTTGACTTCAAGGTCTAAAAATGGTTTGAATTCTCAAGAAACTTGTAGCAATCTCAATTGAACATTGTTCTAAATGCTAAAACTGTGAAATGTTGTGATGAATTTGTAGAATATTCGTGTTTGATTCTGAATATGGAAAAAGAATTGGTTGATTTCAAAAGTCAAAATCCTTAATTTGACCACATTTCAATTCAGATAATTCACTCTGAGGTCACGAATAGTGGCTGATAAGTGCCCTTCTGGAACAGCCTAACACAACCAAACAGATAGCTAGAAAACAAACAACAATTTGTTCACAAAGTTACTACTTCTTGATATAAAATGAAAAATATAACCGTTGAAATGATTATTCACGCAAAAAAAAACATCAACGAGAAGAACCCATTTAGAATAACATAGAATTAACTGAATTTAACAAGCAAAATCACATAAGAAACACAAAATAAGAGACAGATCTCTGGTTTTAGCACCAAAAGGGACTTCAAAAAGGTTGAAAACGTAGTCAAGACGCATAATTGAGAGTAAAGATGAAAGTAAACTTACGAGAGGAGTGTAGATCCCCATTACAATATACTGATACATCTTTTTTCCAACAAAAGGAGCGAAGAATACATAGAAACCAAAACCCAATGCGAGAAATACAGAAACAGCTACCACCTGTTTATAGGTTAATACAGAATAAAGTTAAATTTCAAGAGCTTAAAAGGACTCAAGAATGATAAGAACAAGTGAAGAATTTTTTACAGACCTGAAGAGGATGATATGGAAGTTGCCATCCATGTTTCCTCATCTTTGCAATGTTTATCAGCTAGAAAATTTATCTGTGTATGTGAGAAAATGACGAAAAAGACCTCAACTTTAGGGTTAATTCTGCTATCTTCTCACTTGGGTTAAAGTCGTTTCCTTTCACCTTCCTTCATCTCATCAATGGTTCATCAGAGAACCAAATATGGGGATCTTCAAGATCATCACCATATTCATGTAGTGAACAAAAACGAAGATGAAAAACCCATTTTCGATTTTAAGATGTTGGTGTTCTTGAGAAGATGAAAATTTGCTACAAATCTGTCGGATTCAGTCAATAATAATAGTGAGAGAAATCTGGGTTTTTTCTTGAATGTTGGAGAGGAGAGAGAGAGAGAGAGGAGACAGGAGGGAAGGGGATGCAAAAGGACAGTAATAAGGGACTGTGTTTTTCCTTTCAAGATTGTGAAATTACATATTTGCCCCCATACCTTGTTTCTTTTTCAGTTTTGTTGGCATTGTGAGAAGTGATGATCCCCCTTTTTCATGGGTAAATCATGTGTCACAGGTCAGTGGCAAAGCCAGTTGTATATTTCTGCTTTTGGATTCACTCCAACAACATATATATTTAAAGCCTTCTTTATCACCTCTTTTACTCCTTTCATTTTCTTATCTCTCTCTTTCTCTCTTTTGTAGCTTTATGATTTCTTGATTATTTTCCCTCTTAAACTTTAAAAAGTTGATTACCAAAATATCCCTTGGGTAGTATCCAATTGTCACTTTCGGTCCTTTGGAGTTTTTGCTAGTATTAATGGTCCTTTACGAAAAGTTTCTTTCATGTGACTTAATTGGATTTCTCACAATTAAATTTCATTCCTTTTATTCTCAAACATTGAACTACTTCTCTTTCATGTTGTATAAACGATATTTATTGGGACATCACTTAACAAGAAAAAAAAAAAAAAAAACAAAGCTTTCGTTGGATTAAATCTTGATTAATGGGAAAACGTTTTGTGAAAAGCCGATAAGAAATGCATATAGAATCCAAGTTTAAATCTAAACTATGAACTACGTTTATACGAGTATTTTTATCAATAATCACTCAAAATAATTTTCTTAAACCTTTTCTCGTTTACATTATGTCGTAAAAAGAACCCATTTCGAGTTAAATATCCTAACCTTGTTTTTTTAAACTTAAATTTGATATAACTTTATGTTTTTTTCTAATTTTAGAAACAATTATATCTTATTAATATCATGTTAAAATTAAACATGCTTTTTCCATGGCTTTATAAAGAAAGAAAGTAAAGTTATATCATTATGAGTTTTCTTTTAAATACATTGTAAGAAAATATAGTATTTTCGGATATTAAAAAACAAACTTTATTATTAATGAGTTGGGTGAGAATGTTTTGTAGCGTTCTTTGGAGTTTTGTAAGACACTATTATTTACATATAAGGGAATCTATATATGCATGACATTTTTGCTTTTCTTCCTAGAAAGTCTGTGAAATAATGTCAGAATGTATTGGGCAAAGGCCAACCATCCCAAGGTCAAATGTAAAACTTACTAATTTAATATATTAAAATATTTTTTTTAACTGATTCATTTGGAATTTTGTTTTTTTTCTTTGTAAATATGTTAATAAGTTCTCCTATTCGGTCCTTCCTCCTTATTTTATTGACAACTTTTATAATAAGTATAAAAAAATACTCGGTTTAACCGAAAGTAATTGAATATATATATATATATATATATATATATATATATATATATATCATTTCATTATCATTATCATTTCATTTCATTATATATTTATAATAGAAAACATTTTTTCTTTCATCACATTCATTTGAAACTCTCATTACTTTTCAATTTCTTTCTAATAATAATTATAATTTGGTTAATTAGGCTAAATAAATATCAAACATAAAGTATATTCATATACAAAACTAAATTTCAGTATTAAAATAATATATTTAATTCTACTTATAAAATTATGTTTTTAATTTTTAACAAATTATACTTAACTATTTCCAAATATATATATATATATATATTATACTTAATTTATTAGTTTTAATATATTGTTGGATGTAAACCATTATCATTTTAAAGATACAACTTTGGAACAATTTGTATATAATATTTATTATTAATTTAAATATAATATTACAAGGTCAATTTAAATATAAACTAAAGTTTAACTTAAACAATCCAAAGAATATTTTGTAAATAGTTAAAAGTGATAAATTGTAGTGTCATTCTAATAATGATTATAAGTTGGTTAATAAGGTTAAATAAATATCAAACCTAAAATGTAATCATAAATAAACTAAATTTCAATTTTAAAATAATATATTTACTTCTACTTATAAAGTTATATTTTTAACTTTTAACATATTATACTTAATTTATTATATTTAACATGTTGTTATATGTAAACCAAAGCTACAACTTTTGAGCAGTTTGGACAAAATACTTAAATTGTTAACTTAAATATAACATGACAATGTCAACTTAAATATAAAATTCAGTTTTCCTAAAAAAACCAAAGAATATTTTATAAATAGTTAAAAGTGATAAATTATAGCGATAAATAAAAAACTAAATTGTAATCTCGATTTAACTAAAATATTTCCTAAAGATATTTTTATAATCGCTAGAAGTTTTCAAATAAGTAGCGTAAAATAACTTACAATAACAACTGTAAAAATAACTTTATATAAATTATTATATTGTTACCTTTAAAATTAAAAAATAATGTTTGATGTTATAAATAATTATAATGATAAAAATTAAAACATTAAACGAATAAATTTTAAAAAATTAGTTAACAATAATAACAACTATAAATAACATTAAACTATACATTATATTTAAATTTATTCATGTGTAACTCGTGGGTAGAAGTCATTCAAACGATTGAGATTTATGAAGTTATAATAGATGTATATATTATCATATAATTTAAAATAATCAATATATTATATCAATTTAGTATACGAATTATTATATTAAATTTAACAACGTTATTGTTATATTTAAAAAAAAAACATATATTGGTAACACTTCAACTATATAAGTGTTTATGCGCATTACAATGTCAACTTAAATATAAATTTCAGTTTCACTTAAAAACAATGAATATTCTGTAAATAGTCAAAAGTGATAATTTGTAGTGATAAATGCAAAAACTAAATTTTAATCTCAATTTAACTAAAATATTTCCTAAAGATATTTTTATAATCGTTAAAAGTTTCCAAATAAATAGCTTAAAATAATTTATAATAATAATAGTTAAAAATATCTCTATATAAATAATTATATTGTTACCTTTAAAATCAAAAAAATAATGTGAGATGTTTTAAATAAATATAATGATATAAATTAAAACATTAAGCAAATAAAATTTAAAAAATTAATTAATAATAACGACAACTATAAATAACATTAAATCATACATTATATTTAAATTTATTCATGCGTAACTCGCGGGTAGAAGTCATTCAAATGACTGAGATTATAAAATTATAATAGATGTATATATTACCATCAAAATAATCAATATATAATATCAATTTATACCAAATTTAACAACAAATGTTATTGTTATATTAAAATATATATATTTTTGTAAAGATTTCAAGTGTATAGGTATTTCTGCGCATTACAATGTCAACTTAAATATAAATTTCAGTTCCACTTAAAAAACCAAAGAAAATTTTGTAAATAGTCAAAAGTGATAAATTGTAGTGATAAATGCAAAAACTAAATTTTAATCTCAATTTAACTAAAATATTGCGTAAAGATATTTTTACAATCGTTAAAAGTTTCCAAATAAGTAGCTTAAAATAATTTATAATAATAATAGTTCAAATAACTATATATAAATAATTATATTGTTACCTTTAAAATAAAAAAAAATAATGTTTGATGTTTTAAATAATTATAATGATAGAAATTAAAACATTAAGCAAATAAAATTTATAAAACTAATTAACAATAACGCCAACTATAAATAACATTAAACTATTATATTTAATTTTATTCACGTGTAACTCGCAGGTAGAAGTCATTCAAACGATTGAGATTATGAAGTTATAATAGATGTATATATTACCGTATAATTCAAAATAATCAATATATAATATCAATTTAGTACAAAAAATATTATATCAAATTTAACAACAAATGTTATTGTTATATTAAAAATATATATACTTTTGTAAATACTTCAACTGTATAGGTGTTTTTGCGCAACGTGCGGGTATTAGCCTAGTATACTTATAAAGGAAGCATTTTTCCTTGCACCACATTCATTTGAAACTCTCACTTATTTTTCCTTACACCACATTCATTTGAAACTCTCATGACTTTTCAATTTCTTTCTAATAATAATTATAATTTGGTTAATTAAGTTAAATAAATATCAAACAAAAAATGTAATCATATATAAACTAAATTTCAATATTAAAATAATATATTTTCTTCTACTAATGAAGTTATATTTTTTAACTTATAACATATTATACTTAATTTATTAGCTTTAATATGTTGTTGGATGTAACCATTATCATTTTAAAGATACAATTTTGGAACAGTTTGTATAAAATACTTAAATTATTAATTTAAATATAATATTACAGGATCAACTTAAATATAAATTTTAGTTTAACAAACAACTCAAAGAATATTTTGTAAATAGTTAAAAATGATAAATTATAGTGTCTTTCTAATAATGATTATAAGTTTGTTAATAAGGTTAAATAAACTAAATTTCAATTTTAAAATAATATATTTATTTCTACTTATAAACTTATGTCTTTAACTTTTAACATATTATACTTAATTTATTACATTTAAAATGATGTTAAATCTAAATCATTATCAGTTTAAAGCTACAACATTTGAATATTTTTGACAAAATACTTGAATTGTGAACATAAATATAAATATTAACTTAAATATAAATTTCAGTTCCACTAAAAAACCAAAGAATATTTTGTAAATTGTTAAAGTGATAAATTATAGTGATAAATGCAAAAAAATAAAAAATAAATAAATAAAAAAACAAAAAAAACAAAAAAACAAACTAGATTACAATCTCAATTTAACTAAAATATTTCCTAAATTAATTTTTATAATTGTTACAAGTTTCCAAATGACTAGCTTAAAATAACTTACAATAACAATAGTTAAAAATAACTTTATGTAAATGATTATATTGTTACCATTAAAATCAAAAAATAATGTTTGATATTTTAAATAATTATAATGGTAGAAATTAAAACATAACGCAAATAAAATTTAAAAAAATTAATTAACAATAACAACAACTATACACAACATTAAACCATATATTATATTTAATTTTATCCATATATAACTCGCGGATAGAAGTCATTTAACCGATTGAGATTAAAAGTTATAATAGATGTATATATTATCATATAATTCAAAATAATCAATATGTTGTATCAGTTTAGTATAAAAACTATTATATCGAATTTAACAACAACGTTATTGTTATATGTAAAAGAGAAAACATATATTTATATAGACATCAACTATATAGATGTTTCTAGTGTGTGTGTGTGTATATATATATATATATATATATATATATATATATATATATATATATAGGGTTAAGTTCAAATAAGAACACTATTTTATGTTAATATTCTACTGTGAATTTTGTATATACAACGATATGACATTATTCATCTACAAATATACGAACAATCACACATTCACATTAAAATTTTGTATGTACAACTTTATGACATTATTCATCATCGAATATATGAACAATCACATATTTAACATTCACATTAGAATTTACTAAATTACTATATATATATATATATATATATATATATATATATATATATATATATATATATGATTTTTATAGTAGAATAGCAATATAAAATTGAATATATTAATATTATAATTACTAGAATACTATACATATTAAATTCATAGTAGAATAATAACATAAAGTAGTATTGTCACGTTTTCGTATTAAATAGTGTTCTCATTTAAGAGAGAGAGAGAGAGAGAGAGAGAGAGAGAGAGAGAAAGAAAGGAGTTGAATTGAAAGAAAAAAAAAGGTTAAAAATAGGACTAAATCTCAGTCACATATTTATATCGCTGTAAAATACTTTGGCGTATTGATGAAAATTGGCGAGGAATGCAAATGTGTTTTTTAAACCAAACATGTGCTAAGCATTACTTTCATATATACAAAAACATAATTAAAATAAAAAAAATAAAAACTATTTTTATTGAAAAATTATTTTAAATATATTAAAATTAATTTTTTATTCTCTATAAATAGACATCCATATTTATATATTATTTTAAGATAAATTTTTTTTATAGTTAGCTTTCGTTATTCATAAATTCATAAAAATACATCAAATTTTTATTACAATACATTTGTTATTTAGTTATGAATAAAACATATGTTTAATTTTATTTTAATATAGTTTAAGTATCATTCACATATTAATATAACGCGTAACAAAGTTTTTTTACTTAAAATATATTTTTTACATCATATTTCATCACATGTTCGATTCATATATGAATAAAATGTGTATAAACTCTCGTCATATGTTATATTCATATATGAATAAAACATTTATCATATTTGAGCTATAGTTCATTTGTTATTTATATATAAATAAGTAGTATGCTAATAAAAGACGAAATACTTTGAAAAATCGAGCTACTTATTTATAGATGAATAACAAATGAACTGTAAAAAATTATAATAAATGTGTTATTCATATATGAATATAACTTGTGAGAAGAGATAAAACACTTATATATATATATATATATATGTGTGTGTGTGTGTGTGTGTGTGTGTGTGTGTGAATACAAGATGTAACGAGAATTGCTGTAAATTGTAAAAAGTATATTACATGTTATATTCATATATAAATGATGCTTAAATTGTAAAAAAAAATTAATTAATTAGTTAAACGTACTTTTTAATTATAAGTGAATAACGAATGTATTGTAATAAAATATGATGTATTTTTATTCACTTATAAATAATTACAGCTGAAACTATTACAAAAAAAAATATTTTAAATTATATCAATATGAATGTCTATTTATAAAGAATAAAAAAATTATAAATTTTGATGCATTTAAAATCGTTTTTTGATAAAAGTAGCGTTCGGACGACTGGCTCTCGTAGTTGTATTGCCCTAACGCCTACCCGTATCGAATACAACACGCTGAGCCAAATCTTCTGCTTTCTTTCCTTTATAAGACTGGAAGAGATAGAAGTATATACAAATTAGATATCACAAAAACTCCTAAGTTCTATTTAAACCACAAAAAAATATATGAAAATTTAAATCCTAATATTGAAGCACGTCTAATGAATTGAATAAAAATTACACAATCAAATGTAGAAATATAAGTTGCACAAAGTATTAAATAATAATCAAGCAAATAAGATAAAAATTCACTAATGGTCTTGTGGTTTATTTTAAACATTTTATAAGTAAACCTTTCTATAAAGATAAATAATCTTAATCTCCATTAAACCTTTCTATAAAGATAAATAATCTTTGAGCTTCATTTTATCATAAATTTTTTTGAATATTTTGCATCTTGAAAAATAATTCGCGATATTTCATCAATGCTTGTAATACAAGTTTCAAAAATATGAACCGATGTAACTTTTCATATTTATAAAAATAAAAAGAGATACGGATCTTGACCAAAATAAATGTACTTTTTGGATGCTGATGGCAATTTTAAATCATCCTAACAAATTTTGAACTTAAAAACAAAAGTATAAAATAAACACAATACTTTGATTTATATAACGATAAAATCAATTTAAGGTCCACCAATAATAACAATGATCTGTAAAAAAATAACAATATAAGAACAACTATAAACGATGATTGAAAATAAAACAAAGCAAATGATAATAAACATTAAACTAATAGATAACATATATCACATATTAAACATAAAGTGCTAATTGTTGGGTTGTCAAACATAATCATCGAGTCTTTTTATAAGCAAACAATATATGATAGATCATATCGCCATTCTAGGCCCGAGATACAAAAGTATGGACCAAACACTTAAAAGATACAAGATATATACATCCAAAATCAAAATATCTAATCAGGCATGCCTAAAATAGAATATTATTAAAGTACATATATGTGGCCGACACATATAAAAGATAACTAATATCGTGAGCATATGTGGTTGATGAGGCCTAAAGAAGGATTTCTTATGATCTTTACTTGTAAAGATTATAACTTTCTTAGGATCGGGAGTAGCTCTATACTGTCGACTTTCATTATTTTTTAAGTTCAATATCTAGTTCAGCAAGTGGTTCATCAGTACATACTTAAAGTATATACTACCAAAATCATACAACAGTCCTTCGATTTGTAACGATTTGTATTTTTCACAAAATATTTAACGTTTAATTCTAGAAAATATGAGTGTTATGCGTGTCAAACCCAACAAATATTAGGGGTACAACAGACTCCTAATACACTGGTTTAATGCACTAAAAAGTAGTACAAGTCAAACAAGGTCAAACCACAGAGACACGAGATAAAAGTCTATATCTCTTTGCGCAAGGTACTTTGGTTACAAAATGGGGTTTTGTTTGCAAAAGTAAAATAATAAAATAACAATTTACTTTAAAAGCATGCACAAAATGAAATAAACTTGTAAACAATTTGATTGAATGGTTCTAGTTCTAGTTCTCAATGTTGTTGTTCAACTTGATTATGAATTGATGTAATTCATGATTGTTATTATAAGTTGGTATTGAAAGATATTAACATGCTCTAATACCTCTTGTTTGTCAAATTATCTAACCAAAACACCCATCGTTCCACCTTAATGCCCTTATATTCCTACGTGGGAAGAGTTATGGATGCCAAGAGGAGACGGGGCCGGGACGAGCGGAGCACACGACGATGAAGATGATGATTGATCTTTTAGTTTATTTTAGTTTATTATTTTTATTTTATTTATTTATTTATTTATTTTGTTTAATTATTTTTGGTGTGTTTTGAATTGTAAAACTTTTAAGATGTTATGTTATTGTCTCTTTTTTTGTTGTGATTTTCAGATTTGATAGGGATCGAGCAAAGGGGATGTCGAGATATGAGTGTGTTTATGTTTATCCGCGTGTCGTTTAAAGTTAAGAGTCGAGACCCACAATTTAGAATAAGTGTGTGGTGATTCAAGAGAGAATATAGAGTTAGATAAGGGGTCAAAAATAATAGAGTAGAAGAGTCTTAATATATTAAGACGAACTGGAGTTGAAATGCACGCATTAAAAGAAGAATTGGAAAAATGGTTTTCTGTCTACCTAGTTTTCACGTCGTGAACTTTCAAGATTCACGTCGTGAGTCAATTTTTAATGGTTTTCAAGCTTACACGTAATCGCGACTTCACGTCGTGAGTTTTCCTATGTCACGTCGTGAATCAGTGTTTTCACAAAAATAGAAGATCATTCTTACATATTATTACATGGGTCACCACCATACTTCTTGTAATTATTATGAAGACCATTATGGCTCAATTTCTCAACCATGCAATGTGGCGTATGCTTTCTATGACAACCCGATATTTCGACTCTATGTAATGACCTAAAAAGTCCGGTATTGTAACCACTTTTGAAATAATGAAATTAACTTCGAAAATAAAATGTACAAAAGTCTCTATTGGGTTACCTACTATGCTAGATATTGTGTCAAGGTTTATAGAAATACTAAGAACACTAAAATCCGAGTTATAACGAAGAAGTTATGAGCATTCTAAGATTTCCGACAAAACCGGCAACACCGATTAAACGAAAAATGCGAAGGTTCAATACAATAGTTTTTAGCCTTAAGTATCTAAATGAAAGTTATAGATATCATTAAACTGTGAGCGTACATAAAAAGAACGTCCAAATCTGACTTCGTATGAGGAAGTTATGATTTTTCCAAGATCCGGATATAGCAGTAGACAGCTAAAAACTCGAAATAGAGATCGAGAGACTTTTGGCCGAAAAAACCTAAATAATAATGGAAGGTCTCAACCAAAGTAGCACAACGGTAAAAAGTCTGGCAAAAACGGACGCCGGATGAAGAAGTTATGGATTTTAAACGAACTTTTTCAGTCCCGGCCTGTTAAAAATAAATAATTAAAGATAAGTTCAAAATTAGCCGATGAAGTCTAAACGAGAGTTGTAGAGTATATTCTCACCTACGCGTGCATATAAAGAACGTTGAAAACGAAGCTCGTACACGAAAGTTACGGATTTTACAAGTTTAAGGCTCAAAATCCGAGGTTGTCTGCCACGACGTGGCACAGTTGGCCGCGACCCGGCAAGTGACTGAGGGCGTCCAATCAATGGAAGAGGATAAGATTTTTCTCACCACGACGTGGCACAGATGGCCACGACGTGGCACACCAAAAATGCCCCTATAAATAGAAGCTTAAGGGTGTCGGGTTTGGTGCTCATCTCTTTCCATCTAAGTGTTGTTACGCTGCGTAATTACCTTGAAAAGCCATCCCGAAGCCCCGGTTTTCACACTCAAGTTCCGAAGGAAGGTTCTACACTCTCGAGATTCCCAAGATTCTCGAGAATCCTGAGAAAATCAACTCTTACAAGTCGAAGTTCTGCTCGATTATCATCTCGCTTTCTCCCATCAATCAAGTGAGTTCATACCCCTATAAACTACACTTTCACCTGTTTTATCAATGCTTTTTATACACTTTTAAGGGGGGAAATACAAGTAAACACACAAACATTTATTGTGTGTAACATAAAGTTTCACTATATACTCTTTTTATCAAGTAAATCATATGTGATTCATAACTACTACATGGGAACTTTCGTATGCAATATATATTCTCGATAACATCTTGTCTTTTGTAAATAAAACATGTTTATATATATACACAAATCAAACACTTTATTTACACTTTAAGTATATGTGATCATTTATGTCACTATAAATATTATACTTTACATAACAACTGAGTATTACACTAGGGTTTACTATACGAACGAAACACCCATTTTGAAAAACTATAACAAGTATAGTTTACGAGTAAATCATGAACATTTACATACTAGAAACACTATATCAAAGAGATGTTTTCATACACAAGAACAAATGGACATTTTTGCACGTAAATCTGTTTTATACTAAGTTTTGTGAGACATTTCACGTACTTTTGAGTATGCATTTTAAGTACCAAAATCCCTTGTAGGTGGAGCGTGATACTTCTGTATAGATCAATACGGGATTGACAATCCCACACCTAATATGTTAGCTACAGCTAGGCCGGCAGGCCTGGGGTGATAAACGTCATAACTTTCCAACGCTTGAAGAATGTTGTTATAGGCATCCTGGTCAATTAGCATGGTTATAAGACTCACATGGAGTATTAAAAACACCTTGATTTACGGGGGAATGCCTTAGCGATTTATACATAAACCTACTATTTTAGGCATGAAAAGCACTATTGCATTACAAGTTTTGGAACAATTCAACTATCATCTACTATAGTAGAAAATATGGGATTTTCTAGGAACATTCAAACATGTACAAACCATTTCACTCTATTTCATACAAACATTGTTACTAAATACTTATGAACTCACCAGCTTAAATGCTGATCTACTCTTTCAAAACTACTTGTATTTCTCAGGAATTCAGTAAAACAGGTAAACAAATAGCTTTTGAAGAAGGGACGTTGTGGGTGACAATCTTGTTCCATGGTCTTCTAAACGTCAACACGTTGTCTCTCGGTCTGTGCCGAAGGCTGAGTATCGGGTTAGCTAATGTAGTTGTTGAAATGGTTTAGCATTGAAATCTCCTTCTAGAACCTTCTTGCCCTCTACCTCACTTTACAGTTGTGTTTTGTGATAATATGTGTGTCATGTACTTAGCTTCTAACCGAGTCCAATACCAAAGAACCAAACAGGTGGAAATAGATTTTCATTTTGTCAGGGAACGCGTTGCTATTGGTGAGTTTCGTGTGTTGCATGTTCCTTCGGCTCATCCATTTTCAAATATATTTACTAAAAGACTACCTACATAGTTATTTTTAGATTTTTAGGACAATTTAAGCATTATAGAACCTCCTGCTCAAACTAAAGGGAGTGTTAATTGTATAATTTTATTTTGTGTTTAGTGTAGATTTTATATATGTAGTATTATTTGTAACGCCCGTAGATCCGGGCTAGTCAATTTAGAGGTAATAGGGGTCGAAAATGACTTTTCGACAAAAGATTATTTAGAATAAATAATCTTAAACAATTTGTATAATATGTCACAAGGTTTCCGTACATATAAAGAGCGTCGAAATCCGAGTTATAACGAAGAAGTTATGACCCGTCGAAGTTTCACGACGGAACCGGCACGACATCGGGAAGCGTAAATAGTGATTTTACGATGGAGGACTTTTTAGCCTTAGTGATCTAAACAAAAGTCATAGAATATGTTAAACCGATAAAATCCATAAAAAGAACGCCCAAATCTGACTTCGTATGAAGATGTTATGATTTTTCTAAGATTCGGCTTAGCAGTGCACGACCCGAAACTCGAATTTTAGTTCGAGCGGTTTTTGGCTTACGTGACTTAAATGAGAGTTGAAGGTATCATTAATAGGAACTTAACAACAAAAAGACAGCCAAAAATAGAGTCCGTATGAAGGAGTTACGAATTCTTCACGGTCATTTAACAGTCTAAACGCCTCGTACTGTTAAATTTAAGATCAGTCGAGAATTAGAAGATGAAGTCAAAATGAAAGTTGTAGATATTATTTTTACCTACGCGTGGATATAAAGAACTTCAAAAACGGAGGTCGTATGTGAAAGTCACAGATTTTAGAAGTCGGAAGTGTGCTGTGCGAAAATGGGTGATGCGGCACAATCTTGGTCATTGCTTTCTCTCCAAGTCTTGCCACTAGATGGTGACATGTGGCACCAAGTTCAGCCATTTCACCCTATAAATAGAACCTCTCCCACCCTCATTTGCTTCACACCTTTATCATTCTTTCTTCTTTTTACTCTCTCTCTAGAACCTCTCTCTAGCCCCGAAACCCCTCGAAAAGCCTAGGGACCTCCCTAGCACGAGGCGGAAGCCCCTGAGTGCTCGACGTCTCCGAGAAGAAGAGCTTTTCCGCACGGGAATGCTGCTCCAAACAAAGCCTAGTTTTCTATAAAACACGTTGTAAGTGAGCTACGCCTACGCTATTTTTAATATAGCTTTTATTTAATTATATTAACGTTATTAAGAACATATAATAATTAATTGAACTATTATTGTGGGTTATATAAGTATTATTTAACGGTTATATAATATTAATAATAGCTAGACTATTAATTAGTCTTTGTGAATAATAGACTAAACTCTAGTTGTAATAATACTAGGTTTCGTCGAAGGATTTTTTTTTTTTTTTCAAGAAGTGAAGCGTTGTCTGAGTTCGGAATGACCACCTTTTCAAGTGAGTGCATAGTTACTTTCATCTTACACATAGATATGAAGTATTTTATACAAATTACGTGCTATGTGTGCATATTATCTGAGTACTTGTTGTCTATACTAAATGAACGATTTTATACATGTTTTAAATGATTTAAATTGTATATGTATTTTATATCTACGATAATGTTGGGGTAAACATGGGTAGATATAATAGATGGAATATGAGTTGAATGATGAGTTGAGAGGTGTTATAGACCACGAGGTGAGGGTGAGAGGTGGACGATGTGAGAAGCCTTTTTCCCAAATGATGGCCTCGTCATTCAGCAGAGTATGGATGACAACCACTGACTATTCTAGACAGTCCAGTGGAACACTAGCAGGCTCGCAACCTGTAGGTGTTGTGAACGATGTGTTCACCCGGTGTACTCTAAACCCTGGTGATCATACAGACTTGATGCCTAAACCCTGGTGATCATGCAGACTTGATGCCTAAACCCTGGTGATCATGCAGACTCGATGCCTAAACCTTGGTGATCATGCAGACTCGATGCCTAAACCTTGGTGATCATGTAGACTTGATGCCTAAACCCTGGCAACTATGTAGACTTAGTGCCCGTTGTGTAAACCGTAGCAACGATGGACTTTGTGCCGATTCCTTAGGAATGAATGAACGAGAAATAGCTGATTCTTAGGGTAGATCCTTAATATTAAAGAAAATAATGGGGATAGGTAATTGGGTTGATTGTTTGATTGTTTAAACATAATAATTATATTATTGTGGGTTGAAAACCCTATGTACTCACGAGGTTTCCCAACCTGACTCACTCAGATTATTTATATCACAGGTGTTGATATGAAGTCACATTACACTAAGAGATTAAAGAGATGTAGATCACTAGTGTAAATAAATGTAAGTTATGTTTATGCTTATGTTTCTATATTGACGATGACATCTCAAACGTTTTAAAATGAATAAAATACGTTTCTTCGAAAATATTTTGATAACGTATTTATCGTATTTTTCTGGGAACAAATTCCGCAACATTTTTATGAAAAGAAGTACTCTGATTTTTATAAAACATAAACAAAATCGATTTTTTCTGGCTGTGAAAATAAGAATGTCACATTATTCAGGGGTCTTTATGTAATTATGTTAATTGATATCAATAATAATGCAAAACCTAAGAAGTCTTTTCCACATCTAACACAATCAAAAAAATCGTTAAATGTTTCCCATATAATGTGCCACATAACAGGTTTACCATTGGACGCTTAGATGACATCGTATTGTTTTTTTAATAATTGCGACTAACTTCTAATACGTTAATACGTGTGTTAGTTGGAGCTACAAACGTTGAAACATGCCTATTGTTGACAAATTGTCCCACACATATTCTACCCTACATGCTTAAAAAAGTCAAAAACAAATAACATATTATAAAACAAAGGATGTTATTGATTTTAAGAAATTAAATTATTTTAGCCATTTACTTCTCGTTATCCGGCATTAGTTAATATTACTTGATAATATTACACTTTATTTCTTTTTAGCATGTACACTTGTTTTTTTCTATATTAAAAACATTTTGTGATATTTTAGGAGTAATTTTATCTTTAGTGTCGTTGGTATGCCATTTGGTGTGTTACGTATGCATGTGATTGAAGCCAATGGTCCACTTCTGTAGACTAATATTATTGGCCACCTCCGATATTCAAACACCTACAATATACCATTATCCACTCCGTAGCCTTTTTGTATTTTAATCCTTTTTGGAGTCATTTAAAATATCCTAGAGTTTTTTTTTTTTTTTTTTTTTTTTTTTTTTTTTTTAATAATTATATAACACACCTAATTTATAATATGTATAATCGTTGATTAGTTTCATCTATTGTTGATTGTATATATAGGATGAAATTAATTTTACAATATCGATATTTGTGTATAAAATTGTTACATTTTACGTTAGAAATTATGTTGCAAAGGAGAGCAATTGATAACAAAATAACGTAGTTAAAGGGATTTAGCATCGAGACAATAGACATTTTTTTTTTTTTTTTCTAAGATAAAATATCTGTAATCTGCGAACCATATATGCAGACATCTGCAGTACAAGAGGTAGACCAAACATCTGGATTATGATAGAAAAAGACTATTTGTTTTTTAACGTTTGTAGGCTGCTAAAATAAATTAAAATTTAAATAAGTTGTGTTTTTTTTTTTAAACTTAAAAGTGGTTTTAAAAAAAAATGAAAATTTTCAAAAATTTGAATTTATTTTTTCAAGTAAATCATTTAAAAACTAAACATAATTTTTTTTCCAAGAAAGGATGATATTATATTAAATAATTTTTTATAAAATTTGATACAAAAATATAAGACAATATTGAGAGTTTTTTCATATCTACATATCTACATAAACAAGTTCCAATGACCATTATTATAATTAAATATTTATTTATAAATTTATCACAAACGGCATACTTGTGTCTTCAAACCTTTTTTTTCTTGATGTATCATATTTTTTTTCAAGTTGTTTATTATACATAAAGTTGGAATAAATCTAAGTTAAAAAAAATAAAAATATATATGTTTTTAGGTTAGAAGATGTCTGAAGACTCTGATACACATCTGCGCCAAGAAAAGGACGACAAATCTGTCTTCAAAAAAAATGGTATGCGAATACTAATGTCTGCGCAACGTGGAGAGAATAGGTCAAGAAGATCCGCAGATGAAAAAACAAATAACATCTTAGTGACTCACCAATAGAGTCGTAGATTTCTTGTTTCAATTTTTTGGACACAAGTGTTACATATTAAACTATCAGATAAATACAAAAGAAACTAAATAGGATGATTAATAGGTTCAAAGATATTCATTCATTTTCGATTGAAACATGTCGAACACAAAAAAAGTATATGTCAAACATGCTAAACTATATCAAACAGATTACTTTTAATTAGTTGAGGTTTAATCTAGTTTGTTTAACAACTGTTGATTAAACCAAATATGATTAAGGCATATATACTAAGGTTCAACAAAATTGAAACCGAAAACCGAAAAGCCGATAAAACCGAAAGCGAACTCAAACCGTCAGTATTGGGTTTAAGTTTATCAAAACCGAAAAATTCGGGTTGGGTTTGGTTTTGGGGTTAAAAACGATCCACTAAAACTGAACCAATCCAATGGGTTTAAAACTGACCCAAACCCAAGAAACCGACCCGATATACATATTATTAATTATTTGATATATTTTTAATAAATGTTATTTGTTTATTAAAAGAATCAATATATATTGTTTCAAAACCATAACCTCATTCTTTACTAATGCTCCTCTCATCTTACTCTCTCAGCCTATCATCTTACTTTCTCAGCCTATCACATGCAAGAGCACAATTGCATCAGGAAGTGATGAACCGTATCCCCAAGTCAATAATTCATTTAGGAGATGTTTGTTTTTTATCTGTAGATCTTCTTGGTCTCCTTTGTCTGCGTCGCAAACTATTTGTTTTTTAGAAGATCGCAAACCTACTGTACACCCTCTTCTTGGCCTAGATATGGAGTAGAATCTTTTAACATCTTTAGACATATTCTAGCCTAAAAGAACATCATTCCCATTAATATATATTTTTCGAATGTCTCTTTTATTTCTGTAAATATCAAATATATTCGCTAATTCATTTTAACTATTAGACATCAATATTCGCTAATTCATTGTAACCATTCAGACATTAATAGATTTTTTGTTCAAATGTCCTTTTTTTTTTTACCTATTAGACATCAATATTTTTTAGAGTAAATTAGATGTATGGTCCCTATGGTTTTGGGTAATTTGCGTATTTAATCCATAACTTATTTTTTTTTAAATTGGAAAGTCCTTAATGTTTGTTTTTGTTATGCGTTTGGTCCCTACTACTTTTGTTTTTGTTTCACGCTTGATCCCTGTCTTACCTAAAAAAAACTATTATTTTAATAGGGAAAAATGGTATGTTAGGTAGAGTAATGTGAGGGGGTTGGGCCTTGGGGATGTGTTTATTTAAATAAGTTAAAAAATCAAGGGTAAAATAGACTTTTTAGGTGAGATAGGGACCAAGCGTGTAACAAAAACAAACAATATGGACCTTCCGAGTTAAAAAAATAAGTTAGGGACCAAACATATAAATTACTCTAAAGAATAGGGACCATTCGTGTAATTTACTCTATTTTTTATTCAAATGCATTTTTTTTTGTAATATTTCTTCATTTTAACTACAACGAAATACAATAAATATCAAATATATTCGCTAATTCATGCCATTTTACTTTTATTTTTTATATTACAACTCGTTTTTGAATTAAAGTGTAAAATAATTTAGCCAAAACATTAATCATAATATAATGTTACAATAAAGAAATAAAATAAAAATTTAGGGTAAATTACATCATTCGTCCCTCATGCACATGCCAGAAAGCATGTTTAGTCCTTATTTTCAAAAATTAACTCGGATCATCCATTGGTTTGTTTTTTCTTGCATTTTTAGTCCCTAGTGACATAAAATGACTAGTTTACGCTTAATAATTTCTTTTTTCATTTTCTTTTATTTCTTTATCAGTTTTAGATTATAAAAAAAATCAAATACCCCCCTCCCCCTCCCCCAATTCTCTTTCCTTTTTCCTTCTACCTTTTCTGGAAATCGGCACCACTAGAATCAATGTCTACCACCACCGAATACCACCGGAAACTGCCTATCCTCCTCTTTTCTCCGACGAAACTAACTAGCCAAAAATCGTTTGTTTTCCCCTCTTTCATATCACAATCGTTAATCTTAAACAACCCTCCAGAAACCACAAACAATTACAGTCAATATCCATCACCTACAATTATCGCCAATCTTCACCATTGAGAAACCATACCTGACTGTCAAACATCAAATATTCAACCCAAAACCTGCCTTCTAATCTGAAAATCAAACCCCCCATGAATCTCAAACCCATTCAGATCCACATTTAAATCTGAAAGTCAAACCCAGAACGGAAACTCGAACATCAGAAACCACATCCTCCCCCTCTCTACATTTAGATATGAAACTCAAACCCATATCTACATTTAGGGTTTCATACGATGATGTTAGGGTTTCTGCACAAATTGATGGTGGCGGGCAACTCATAACAAGTGATGGTGAAGAAAGCTCCAAGGAGATATGCACACGCACACCAAACCCTAGCCGCCTCTTGTTTTTTTTCCCCAATAAGAGGGTAGCGGATCTTTATTTTGGTTCAAGTGACAAGTGTAATAGATATGCACTCCTCCCTAACCTTCTCCTTACCATTCAGATCTACACTTTTATTTGGATATTTCGTCGGAGGAAACTCAGGAAGCAAAACATGTTCTTGAAAAGCTTGAGAAGATTAAACTAGAGCTTAGTCGGAATTTTGTTGATGCTGTTGTGGACTTCGCCGAAGTTTTACTAAAAGTGAATGAAAGATTGATTGAGGTGGTGGTTGATGGTTATTTTCAGTGGAAAAGATGGGCTTTGAACCGGGGAGTGGGTGTGGTGAGTTGAGGGGTGGCAGTGGTGCTCCATTTTCCGGCCATGGCATAGATTACCGATGGTGGTGGTGGTCAAGTATTCTTCAGAAACATAGCGAAATAATTATAATACTTTTTAATAATTAAAAATAATTGAAATTCATAAAAATAAATGAAAAAGAAAATAAAACAGGCATTATAGTCATTTCATATCTCACAAGGGATAAAACATGCAAAGTTAAACTAACGAAGGACGAAACACGCAACTTTTAACGACATAAAGGACGGTCCGAGTTAATTTTTGAAAATAGGGACTAAACACGCTTTCTGGCATATGCACGAGGGACAATTGGTGTAATTTATCCAAAAATTTATTATAAAAAAAAAAATGAAAGTGTTATACAATAACACATAAAGTTTGATATATATTTGCTAACAATCTATAATAAAGTCATAAAAGTGATAAGTTCAAAAATATGATTTTATAATAGAAAATATCGAACAAAGACAAAGGATACATATGATTACAGTATTGAATCTCTTAAATGAATTGAAATAGAAAGGAATTTGAATTTAATGGAACCTTTTAGTGATGTAAAACTAAAACTATTTAAATTTCAGTATTGAAAAACTTTTTTAAGCTTAAAAAACCAGTTTATTCAAATTTGAGTTTATTTTAGCAATTTGAAGATGTTAAAAAACAAAGACTTCTTTTTGTGGATTGCAGACGTTTGGTCTACATTTTCTACTGTAAAGATCTATAGATGTGGTCCACGTACAACATACATTTTGTCTCTGAAAAAACAAACAACACCTTAGTTGATCCGTGAATAATATGTAAGTATGATAAAAATCTTGAATCTCGACACAAGGAAGATGACGACACACTGAATTTGTTTTATTTTAGTTAGAATTTATGGAAAATGGGTTGAAACCCAAAACCCACGGGTTTAATCCCAAACCCATCAACCCATGGGTTGAACCCAAAAACCGAAGAAACCGACCTGTGAACCCAAAAACCGACCACGTTCAAGAACCGAACCCAATGGGTTTCAAAACTCAAAAACCAAAATTATCAGTGTGGGGGCTCGGTTTCACCCAAAAATCGACCCAAAGAGATTCATGCCCCTTATTAGACTTAATAACTAGTAAGAGACATATAAGAAGCTATATAACCAAATTAAAGACTTCTAATTATGATGTCAAATTTGACCAGACTTAACATCTTATCAGACGACTAAGAGGTATATCAAACATTCATAGTAATTGTTATCAATTTGTGTATTAGATGCTATGTTTCTTTTTTATAATAAAAGAGTCTAACGTTATACATGAAACACGCTTTGCTGTTCTAAACAAAACGACATGAATTCATTAGAAAAAACATGAGCCACTTAAATGCATCAATTCATTTATCTTAGACCATACACAAATGAGTAGTGGGTCCGGTATTGTTATATGGAAAAAGAGGGAGGGGGTCCAGTGTAATTAATCACGAGAAAATAGAAGTGAAAGGACTGTGAGGAGGTTGGTGTGTTTAATAATTACGGGACTTTGGAAGACAACCACATGACTCATTTAATTATAGCCAAGACCATGTTATTTTACCCTCACCATCATTCTTTTTGGAAAAATGTCTACTAATGGAAACTACTTGAGTTTTACTTTTTCTTTAAGATGAATAGTAAAAAAGAATAAAAGATATTTTTGTTATTTTATTGATCAATATAGTATACCTTTAATTTTTTAATATAATAATTTTTTTATTTTTTTATATACAAAACATTACCAATTAAGTATAACAAACATATAATTTTCACCATTGATGTAACATCTACCGGTTTCTTTATTACCTTTTACCTATTACCTATTACTGGGCTTATCTCCAAATTCCACATCGCCTTTTCACTGGAATTTTGGACCAAATTGGTCTAAAATTTATGATTTATTTGTTTTTTAGTGCTACAAGCTATATATTGAAAAACACCCAAAGGAGCCCAAAAATTAAGACATGTATATGGTTATGGGTAAGGTTGGGATTAACGAAAATAACACGTAAAATTCATCCATTAAACGATTTTTGTATTTGCTTTTAACAACTAGATAGTTGTTTTAAGTAACTTATCAGGGGATATTTAGGGATGTTTGATAGCCTTTTAAATTTTAAATTAAGAGTGAGACACGTAAATTCATAAAAGTTCCAAACAGTCATTTATTCTCATTCATTGCAAAAAACATAATTAATGATTCTATGTTTGAAATTTAAATGCACAAAAGAAATCCACAAGATGCACCCAAATCCGAACCTTCGCTTAACTTTTCAAATTCATGGTACACAACACAACATCGACAAAAAAAAAACAATGTGTTCAAGGTTATAACATGAAAATGGAACCAAAAATACAAAACAACACACACCTTCTTTTGTAAAATTTACAACAATTCATGGAACTTTTTTCAGGTATTAGTGTACACGATATCAACTTTGAACTAATTTCTACTTCTTTTTTCCTGTTGTATAAAAGATTAAACCAAATATTAAAAAAAAAAAATGTAACACAACAACAAATCTTTCACCAAAAGACGACTCACATACTTGTAACCAAGTCGAACTATGTTATCTGTTCTTCTTTAAATTGTAGAAGTCCTGAGGGTGGTGGTGGTGGTTGTTGTTGGTGGTGGTTTGGATAGTCTTGTCTCCGGATCAATGAATGGCCGCCATGATTAGGCGGCTGAAGTTGACCGGTGTTGGCGGCCATATTATGGCTGCTGTTTTTAGCCGCCGGCACATCGTGGGTGTGTTTTCCTTCGTATGTGGTTATCACAGCTTTTGGATCACTTGCAGCTCTCTCTACATGCTTGCGTACATTGCACCCTTGGCTTGTACACTTGTAATAACTCCTGGATATAACATAAAAAGATATTCATGACACCAAAATAAGGTAAATGTTTAGCATGATGAAAACATGAAATGCATAGCAACAATTAATGGCATGTAATCAGTGGTGGATCTAGAAAAAAAATACCTTGGATGAGGATTTCCTTTCACAACTTTTTGTCCATACTTTCTCCATCTATACCCATCATCAAGAAGATCGACTTCACTAGTTGTTTGAACAATGATCCGAGGTTCTGTAACTCCTCGGTGTGATGAAACGGGGTCCACACCCCTTGCCTCTATGTTCCTTCACATTATATAATAATTTAGGCTGTGCATGACACACCACAACTAGCTTATTTTTCGATTTTTTTTTTTTAAATTGTCATGTCTTGCAAACTAAAAAATAATTAATAAGCTAGCTTTTTACAAAAAGTACTTAGAATACTTTTTCATGAGTTTTTTCAAAAATTCTCGAACATACCCTTAATTAATTATATCTTCTAGCTAACTTGTCAGCTAGTTTTTACAAAACAGTATTTTTTGTTTGCTAGCTTATAAACTGGCAGCTAACTTTTCATCTAACAACCAGCTTTTCAGCTACCAGCTAGCTTTTCAGCTAGTTTGCCAAACATAGACTTAGTACATATAAATCATTATCAAATATATACTAGAACATATATTAATCAAATAAAAAAATACCTCCTTTTTTGTTGAGGTTCATCTTCATGTCTTTCATCTACTCGACTTACATCATTACCCACTTCCTCACTATCACTCGACCCCGAATGCTCATACGTAGCTTGACTAGATTCTTGATCTTTCATCAACGAATGGTTAAAATTACCAATCTGCCCCTCGAATTTATGTTCGTTTACGCTTGAAGTACCATTACTAGAATCTTTTCCGCGTTTGCTTTGAGGTGGCTGGTGGTTGTGCTGCCCCTTATAAATAATTTCCGTAACTTGCCCCTCTACAGACCGCTCAACTTGCTTCTTAACAGGACAATTTGGATGGGTACATTTGTAATAACTACGAGGGTATTCACTACCCTTTACTTGTTTTTGCCCATATTTTCTCCAATTGTAGCCATCATCAGCTGGCTTATCGACTGCTATGGAGGAAGGGTGGTAGCGGTTATCGGAATTTGATAGGTCAGATGAGTCCTTTGCGGTGTTGTGCTCCGGCTTAGCTGGCGGCAGGCGGTGGTAGGTGGCGGCGGTGGAGGTAAAGGAATGGATTGGTGGTAGTGATGAAGCTTGTGCTGTCACTTGAGCTAATGCTTGTTGGTGGGACATTCCAAGAGAAGCCTATTGAGGAAACCAGAAGTAATTAAGTTTCTAAAATGAATGTGATATTTCATAAAGTGTTGCATTTAATAAAATGGTAGAATTTGGATTCCATATTCTCTGCAACTTAACCAATATTTTTTGAGGTTATATTATATCACAGAGGGCTAAATGTACCTTTGTGGTTTCATAATTTTTTACTTGTTAAGGACTCAAGGTATTGTACATTGTACTTCCAAAGATCTAAGCATTTTTAGCAATATGCTTTAACATTTTCTTATTAGGATATTATAGTTTGAACAATCTACTCAATAATGAAAGGTGTTTTGTAATTTGATGACATTGTTATAACTAGATAGAGTTTTTGAAATTAATAAACTATGTTAATATTTTTGCATTTAACCCAAAAGGGGCAATAAGTTTCATCGACAATAATGAATGACGAAAACATATAACTTTTTCAACAAAGTTTGAAGAAGATAATTTAAATCATAGCAATATCATAACTTTAGTAGGTGCCTGAAAGTCTGAAACCTCCTTTTATAAAAGATAAAGCTGTTATTCCTAGATGATACTCATATATAATCGGGGAATTAAGGGCCCTCATGTTACTTTCAATTGAATCTAAAACTGTATACATAACAATTATAAACTTTTTCCTTTTTTGTAGAACACGCCTCTTACTAGAGTCAAATTTTCCTATATGCATCATGAGTTTATTTACCATATATAGGCAATACAATATCATTCACATGCGCTGCTCATTAATGGCAAATGAATACTTTTAGCTACTCTATTAATGATCGTGAATGAATGTTACTTTTGGCGTCAAAAAAAGCAAATATATATCAGACTCATATAAAGAACTTGAGCTATGGAGACGCTTTGTAAAACCTGAGTTTGAGGGAAAAATCCCGGTGAATCGAGCAAGGTAGCCGGACTTAGGCCCGGAGGTATAGTAAACATCGACGGCTGAGTAACCACCAAACTTGAAGGCCGACCATTGTTACTAAACTGAAAGTCAACGTTTCCGCCACCACCGCCACCGCCACCGCCGCTGTTAACGGACTCTTTGTTAGAATAAGAGTGTCGGATATCCAGATGACTCGACGGTCTACGGTCGGGAATCTCTGCCGGCGACAACATAGCTCCGGATAGAAGTTGAGAGAATGAACGACAATCGGAATCCGGATCGTTCTCTGAGAAGAAATTTGATACTAAAGTCATTGGTCCAGGACTAGCTCCCGGACCGCTGCCTCCGCCGGCGAACAAAGTCTCCACCGTCGAACGTGGCGGGAGCGTTATCGAAGGCCTTGTAGACGGTACCGACAACGATAATCCCCTATTTTCGTCCATATTTAAAATTTTAAGCTTGTTGAAGTTGTATCACATCTCCGGTGTAAATAGGTTTAGCCGGCGATGAATATCTCCGGCACGTTTTCTCTCTCTAGACGATATTTTCTCTCTCTAGGAGTTGTGTGTTTTTTGGGGATAGTTTTGGTGTCTGTATTCAGATGATCTGCAAAATCAGTAAAAAGTCCACGGAGCAGATGCGAAAAAGGCATCCGGAAACTATTTCCATATTTGGGTAATCCTCTGCTGCCCCCCACATGTTTCCTAGTTTTTAATTCCACCCCCTCAATTACGATCAGTTACCATTTGAATCCTTGATTATAGATTTCGTAGTATGTAAACCACATCCAAGTTAATTCAAGTAGTTATGAAATATGAACCATTGACAAGTAAATTTTGTCCATATATCAAAATTTATTAACATATATATTTTTTGTATCAAACCTTTCATACCCTAGTGTTGAGGAAGGATACATTTAAATATATCCATACATAACTTAAGCACATAAGGCAAACATTGATGAGGAGAGCAAACCACAAACTTCAGTGTGACTTTTTCCGAAAAAGAAATCAAATATCTTCATTTTTTTTCTTATCCATCTTCCTACTCAATAGACAAATGTCAAAATTAAGAGAAGAGATTAAGAAAGAGAATTAGAGGATTCCACATGTCATGAATTTATATGAGTAAGAAGATAAGTAAGAACAAAATGTATGAGGACATTTGGTTTTTCTTCCCGAAAAGATAATAGATAGGATGATTGGCATGAAGTGCCTATCATAAGAAGACACAAAGTTCACACAAACAGAACAATCTTTATTAACATGTGACTAAGTTCGTCACCAGCTTCTTTGTATCATGTATACCAAACATTTGGAATCATGAAAGCATTTGGAAGGTTGTCAAAAACTTTTCACATATCGTCGGTGTCTGTCTACCAAAGAAAAGAATACCACGCGAAATAACTTTGCATTCGTTACATACTTGAAGGTTGCAAATGCAAAAGATATCGAAGAAAAACTAAATCAGAATACCTTTTTGGTTAAGCCAAAGTCATTGTAACACAACCATATTTGATCATAATTGTAAGAACTATCAACAATGGTGGAAAGATATATGTTATTGCCCCCCAAAAACAGGTGTATGCTCTTGGCCACTAGATCTGAACCATCATTCATACGCGGACATCCTAAAAGGTTCGAACTACCCCAAACATGTTCCTCAACCCCATGAGAAAATCCTAACCGCTAATCACAACCACTATTATGTTATGATTCTTATATCAAAATCATATCAAGACATAAACAACGAAAGCAAATCAAACAAAACATCATAAACTGACATAATCCATGTTTATTCAACTTTATGTTGTAACAACCAGAATCTAAAAGGTTAATTACGGAAATAAAACATCATTTCTAAAGGTCAACTTGTTGAGTTTAAGGCATAGACTCGACGTGTAGAAACTATGTGTCACGCGCATTTTCGAAGATCAACTCGACGAGTTGGTCGTGGTTTGAGAAACCCTAATTTTGGGATTTTGCACTCTATTTAAGCAACTTTAACCCCAAATGTTGGCCTCATTTCCAATCTCCATTGCCTCTTAACCTGATCTTGAAACCCTATAGCATTTTGAGTGTTGTGAGCCCATTTTGAGTGCATTTGGAAGCTTATTGAATGAGGGAGAGTTTTGTGCAAGGTGGTGATTCAGGAGGAGCTTTCAGATCTCGAATTCTCACTTCACTTTCAACATTTTGCTGGTATAAAGTCTCAATCTTGCTCATCATATGATTAGATCTCCTTGTTAGGGCTAGTTTCCATGTTTTGACCAAGCTGAGTGGTTGATTGGTTGTTGGTTGTCCCAATGGAGTTATTATTTCAGATCCATGGTTCTTCGGTACTCTTGCAGTATAGAGGTGCCAAATTTGTGTTGGATTAGGTGTCTAAGTTCATAATTATTTCTGAAATGTACTTGACCCGATTAACATGGTCCATTTAGGTTGCATGGCATCATGCATTTGGATAGACCAAAATGAGAGAAATAACACTTAAGGTTTATTAATATATTATAAGTTCTAATATATTAATAATATTATTTAGTCAGTATTGATCAATAATTAATTTGGAATTAATCAAGTGATCAAAAGAAGACTAATTAAATATATGGGTTGATTATGTAAATCACCCATACTTGTATAGTGGGCTAATGCTCCATGGATTATCAAGTTGGGCTAAAAACCATAGGATGCTCCATGGATGCTCTATGGTGTCTTTGAACCCATGGATCATGGAAATAAAGAGCCATGTCAAGTTAGGGTTTACATGGTGTAACCCTACTTATGACACACTATAAAAAGAATATGTGAGCAACCAAAATCGGCACTAGTGTAAGAACAAGAGGGCATAGCCGATTTCAGAAGTGTTCTATTTCTCTCAAGGTTATTCCAAGTGTATTTGGTGTTGTGTGAGACATTTGAGGCATCACACTTAATGTGCTAGGCTCACAAGGTTCTCAAGGAATACAAGCAACTAAAAGTATGTATTTCTTACTAGTTTTTATGTTTAAAAGTTCCCCATGTATGCTAGATAGGTTAAGAACCTTGGAAAGTCAATTTTGCATGTATCATAGTAAAACATAGATCCAAGGTTTCTAGGGTTGCATGTACACCTTAGGAGTGTTAGAATGCTAAAAACCCAACAGTGATATCAAAGCCTAGGCTTGTTTGCTTAATATTTGATGCAAAATTATGAAAAAAAAAAACTGGAAATCTTGTTGTCTGGACAGTGGACTCGTCGAGTCCATGGGGGGACTCGACAAGTACAAGCACAAACTCATCCTACTCGTCGAGTAGCTTCATGCAATTGACGAGTAGGAGCCCCAAAATGCAGATTTTCGAGTTTTGCTGCTGGAAATGGACTAGAAACATTACCCTAAATTGTTTTGGTCTTATAAAACTTGTTTTAGATGGTGTAATGGTTATGCTAATCCATTTCAATAGCTATTATCAAAATTTCAAGTTTTATATGGTTAATTTTATGATTCTTGAAATTGTTGATATGTATGTTCATGAACTTATGAGTTTAGAAGATCATATGAATTATTTATAACTTGCTTGTTAGTTTAATTCTTGATCATTATGTGTTTTAATGGAATCCATAATTTGTCCTTAAGTTATGGATTACCAAAAGTCATCATTTTAAAGTCCATTAAAGAAACATATAGGTTACATAAAATGAAAAGTCTCTCATTTTATTAAACCATTTAACTCATAAGTTATGAAAGATGAAAACTTTTGAAAGTTACAAAACTTGCCCTCAAGTTTTGGAACATGTAAAATCACTTTAAAAACTTTAGCTCCAACCCCTTGAATTTTAAAAGTTAAAATTCAACCCTTATACTTTATAATATTATAAGTTATATATATATATATATATATATATATATATATATATATATATATATATATATATATAGATATATATATAAGAAAAAGTCAGTCTTACCGTTAGTAGGCCTCATACGAAGTCGGTCTATAAGGGGGGGGGGGGTATAAGGTTGTTGCCTATAAAATGGCGGCTTAATGCGTGTCCACTCTCACCCACCGTTTCCTTGATTGGTGGAGGGTCGTTAGCCGAACGAGTAGGATAAAGACTAGAATTCTCCCTTCATTAAAAGTATTAATGATGACTATAAAGTAACTAAACATTTTATAAATTTTCAATCTTAGTTACTTTAGGAAAATGTGAATAATGTGCTAACCTATAAAATTACACTTTGCACTTTGCTTAAGTCGATTAGTGGAGCGTGTGTGGTTAACCGACACAATAGATGGACTTAACAAGGTAGACAAATGGTAACTTAATGTTTATCATAGTATCAATTGAGCGTGTGTGGTTAACCGACACATCGATTGAGGGGTAATACATTAAGGGTACCAAGTAATTTGCATGGTTACTTCACACCTTGTTTTGTGATCCTCGGCATCCCAGTCACAAAACCTGAAGGGCACACTCGAGTTTGAAACATGCCATTGAAAGTTCAATGAATCTCAAAAGTTCTAGGAGTTTCAAATCCAATTAAAACCTAATAAATCATTTCGTTTTTCATGGTGGAAATTGGTGAATCGTCATTCACCTACCTTCAAATATTTTATAGCTTGGATTACGACATCCCTCTTCCAAGTTATAAAATATTGTGTTGGGTCCTAGCCTTAATATTTCATATTGGGTGTTATATTAAGGACTTTAAATCAACTATCTTGAATATCTCCCAAAAGATGTTTGGTTCAGAAAATTATGATCTTCCCATCACTCTTGGAATAAGCTTTCCTAATGAAGATGATGTCCCGTGACTGGATCATGGAAATCATACTTTAATTCCTCCACCTCCTCTAATTATTCTCCCTAACCCACAAGTTCAAGGTCACTCAAGCCCTATCGGCAAGAAAGGTTTATGAATGTAACACTTGTGTTTCCTGGATGGATCATTTTAGGGTTTTAAGGAGTCAAAAGGTCAATTTTTGGAAGAAATTGAGTCTCACGACGTTATATTTGAGTTGTCACGACGTGACATGGGTTAAAATGTAAATTGTGTTCGGGACTGATCTCACGACGTGAGGCATAGAGGCTCGTGACATGAGAACTGCTGCAGCCCAAACCCATGATCTTTTAGTGTTTGCTTTGTATTTAAGCACCCTAAACTTGGTTTTAGGGTTAATTTCTCAACCTACGTATCTGTAAACCTCATAAATGCTAACCCTAGTTCCTCATGGTGGTTTTTGGTGATCATTTAGTGATTTTTGGTTCTTTGAAGAATAAGAAGACTCCTTGGGTGCACCCTTTTGGCTATCAAGCTCATACCTCATCATCTTGCAGTGCTTTTGGACCCTTGTATGTCATAAAGCTTATACATTTATCTTTAATGCATGCTAGATCTAAGGTTTATGCTTTCCTTTTTATGGATGAGTTTGGTAGCATGCATGGGATCCATAAAGTTTGCAACTTTATGTATCATTGAGGCATTTTCTTTTTAGTATGAGATTAGAACTGAGATTTGGTATTGATTTAGACTCCAAGCATGATTCTTGATCTCATTTTCCCTCTTATTGACCTAATTGGTGTTCAAGTCATGCATGACTATAAATCATTTTTTATGGTCCTTAGGGTTTGGGGAGACCCTCTGGAAAGTCTCAAGGAATGGCTTAATGGATTAAGAGCTTAAGCTCAAAGTTGGCTATAGTAGATCTCACGACGTGAGCAATAGCCTATCACGTCGTGAGATGTAGTGTTCGCGATTATTTTTTCCTTTACTAGTCACGACATGACCATTGGCTGATGTTGACTTTTGACCATGGTCGACTTCTGGTTAAACTAAGGGTTTTGGATTTCAGACAGAGAATGTACTCTTTATTGCTGTTAGGTGCCATGTAGGATCAGTCTTGGCTAAGTGAGAGATGTGGTTTTAGCTGCTACTTACGAGGTGAGTCTCCTCTCACCATTCTTGCATGTGCAGTGGTATGTGTTGACAAGCTGGGCCTTATCTGTTGATTATTGTTGCATGTGAATTGAATTGTTAATAACTTTTAGACTGTTGTAAGTCCATATGACTGGTGATAGTCCCCATGGTTACTGATAACCCACGAGGTGTGCTGTTAATCCACAGGGCGTGCTGTTAGCCACTAGGACTGCTGATAGTCCCCATGGTTGTTGAAGACCCATAGCTGTTATATTGCGTGTGATATGTGCTATTCAGAATTTCTGATAGTTCCAAGTTTGTTGTTATGTATGTTGTGCTGTATGAGATATTTGTGGAACTCACTAAACTTTGTACTTACAGTTGTAGATTAACTATTTTTCCAAGTGTCTTTTGGATTACGAAGGCGGGACTGTACTCACACATCAACAACTTTATAATTCGAGATTCTACGTTGTTTTCATTATAACTCTGATTTCTAAATAATGGTTTTTGAACAATGATTTATTTTGAATGTAACATTATTAAAAATGAAAATTTTGACGTGGGTTTTCGGGATGTTACAATGAAACATCAACTACAAAATATGAAATAATTTAACATTTGGTTTTCATTTGGTCATGGATTCATAAGGAGTAATATTTAGTTTACAATCGATCAAAGACCGATTATGTGTATAGCATGTACTTATAGTTAGTTCACCCCAAAAATACTATAAGACATGTGAACAAAAATTAGCATTGATCAAACAACGTCATTGTTTCACAAAGGTTTTTGTTCTCTCTTTTGACAACAAAATCTACATTGTAGCATAGCAACATGTTCTTGGTCGTGGGTTTGAAATAACTAGGTTGGGAAGACAACATTTAATAGCTGAAATTCAAACATTTAATGTGAAATTGGTCCCTCAAGAAAAAAAGACAAAAATACCCTCATTTGAGGGGCACGTGGCCAAGAAAACGAAGACATTTTAACGTTTGTTATAATTAGGGACTAAATCCACAACGAAAAACCCTCAAATAAAGACATTTTTTGCAATATGAAACTATTTTGGACCTTAATAAAAAGAATTACAAATAAGATGGACCATTTTTGTAGTTTTTTTTAAAAAGTACTATAATAAAAAAATTAATGATAACTAGTAAATAAAAAACATCTCAAACCCTTTTTTATGAATGGTGATATGATTGTATTAGTCTTGGAAACAACATGTTAAAAAAGCACCATCATAGCAAGAAAGCTAAAGCGAGGGCAAAAGAGTAAAAAACATATGTTATATTAGATTATTTTTGAACGGTGAATGTATTAAACCACTAGGAAAGACACTGGTAAAAAAGAATGTAAACATTACAAGTAAAGAATGTAAACATTACAAGTTATAGACATAAAACACAATCAAACCAACAAATAAAATTACAAAGAGGTCTATTATTGATCTAGACAAAGTTAAACACAATTAACTAATTGAATCTCATCCCCACATTTAACAAAGAACAACTCTTTTTCTTAAATATAAACGCATTTCTCGCTTTTTGGATGCACTACACCACCGAAAAAATTGAAGTTGACTAGAGAAACCTTAGAAGATCCCCTTTGTTGCAAGATAAAAAATAAAATACAAGATACTAATACGAAACAGATGCATAATTTGGAATGTCAGCTTAACTAAACTTTCCATATTTTTAAGTTATTTAATGCCAAAGATTCTTAATTAAAATCTGTGATCTTTCATAAACGGTTCGTTTGACTACAAAAGAGCGCGAACTCTTCATATTTCTTCCTCCTCCTCTGATCTCTCGCATCCACCTTTGTTTCCTTGAAATTATGAGGATGCTAAATGTTTTCCTCTGGTGTTTGTTCAATCGTTCTTGTTATGCTCTTCGTTTTTTTTTTCTTTTTCTTCATCCAAAATACATATGCGTTTCTCTAGGGTTTTAAACACACTATACGTTGATTGTTTATTGAGTTCGGAAAGGTACACTTGATTTTAGTCGTTTTCTCCGGTTCACTTCCAAAACAAAACTAATATCTAGAAATTGGCGACAGTGGAACAGATGATGATGTCGGAGATCAAGCGGCTGTTCCCCTTTCACGCTCTCCATTTTTTCTTCAGGTATTGTTATCTTTTCTCTAAACCGAATTAATAGAAACGAAATAATCAATTAACGGAATTCTTCTGGTTTTAGTTTAGGAAATGTCTGATCCACACTACGATCCCGATGCATTTTTGCCTTTGTGTCTTCCCCCAAAACCTATTTCTATCAAACTCCAACCACAATTTCTCTTCCCCCAAGCCTTTCCGCTCTCCAAATCTCCTGCAAAAATTTGAATATCTTTCACACTCGCTTATTCGGTAACATTGTTTCTCCTTTCTTGTTTTTTTAGTTAATCATATGATATTTAGGTGTGCGTAATCTTGGATTTTGAATCTGATTACTCCAATTTTAGCTATGCGCTTTGATTTAGTGTGAAAAATGGATCACCAAATATAACTAACAATTTCGATTTTGAATTTATTGTTTTGTAGTGCGCATCTGTTCCTTTTTTTACTCCTTTCTGCGTGGTGCTTACTATTGATTTCGTTTTTCATATAGGTTGCAAGATTGGTCTCGCCAAAAGAGTAAATATGGTAAGTTGTCGTGCTCTTGTTTTTACCTGGTTATGTTTACTTTTTTGTTGTTTTGTTTGCATTCTTGAGTTTTGATGTCAAACAAACGAATGGTGGACATTGTAATTGCCTTGCAATCTTGAGTTTGAGAAATATCAGGATTGGGTTTTAAAGCCTACCATAATTCTCTTTTAGAGTGTTTCATTTTTGTTGGAATGGAATGACAAAGTAAAAAGTGGGATAAATGAGTAGATAAGTACTGAACTTAGAATCTCAAAAAGAAAAACTAAGTAACTAATACCTATACTACATTACTACTCCACTGCAATCCCAATTTTAAGCCTCCATTCCCTTCTATTTGCAATCCTAAATTGAAGAATAATATGAAACCAAAAATGTGACAAATTACAATTCCGATTCCTTGAATTTCTTATTTTCATTGACATATTCCATTCCTGTTTTCAATGCAGATTAGAGAACTTGTCTTGTTAAACAACAGGACAGGAGATATCATTATGGTGGGATATAACAAGAAGAAATACTAGATTGATATAACTGAACCAAAGCCTTCAAATGCAATAAGCATCATTGAAATTGATTGTGAGGTAAACAACATGTTATACTCATTTTTTCATTAATATAGGCATTGTACTTCATTTTTTAATGCATAATAGCAATGTAAATATGTACTTTTTCCCATAATTGCAACATACTTACATTTCTTTTATTAATAAAAAGCATCCTTTTCATATAATTTTACATATAGTAGCAACCTACTTTCACTTTGATAACAATATCGACATTGCACTTTTGTTACATATTATTTTTCAAAACAATAAAGTACATTGCTATTTAACTGCAACTTACCCATAAGTTTATATGTGAGTAATTACCATTCCTTTTGTTTTTCATTTTATCCTTTTGCTACTAGTGGAACTAAAATTTAACCCGTTTATTTGTTTTTGTTTTTTTAAGGTGAAGTTAATCTTTTGTTATTTGTTTTTTGATTCTGTATAACTAAGACCAATTTAAAGGTGAAACTGAAGGCTTTTGACACTTGAAGTTGAGATTTGGGCATTCTTTTTCAGTGCTAGGTATGTTCTGCTGTTTTTAATCTTTTCTTATTTGAATATTCTCAGTGGCAATGTGAGAGTAAGATACAATTGAGAGTGATACTAAGCTTCTACATATTTTGTTGTGCGTTCTTAGTTTTTCTCACTTATATTGGAGAAACTGAATCTTCCTTATGTTCGAAGTCTTCTGAGTGACACCAAAACACTTTAAGGTCTTATTCAGGTATGTTCTGTTCTACTAAACATCTTTATATTTTGTTGTCTTCTTGATTCTTGTTTTTCTATGGGAGTTTACAATGATTAGCATTTCATATCTATACATTTTAGATTCTGTTTATTTATTTATTTAATAAAAACATTTTCTCTTTAAAGATCAACCCAATTATGACATTGCACTTTTTTGGACATTTTCTATAACAACAATGTTACTTCCAATTTTCTTATTAAAATCACATTTCTCTTTGAAAAACCATCGCAATTAAAAGCTATGTACTTTTTTAGCCTTTTTTTTCTTTTACAACATTGTTACTTTCAAATAATTTCATATCAAGACATTTTGTTAAAAAGTCCTTCCATTATTTTCTTCTCTAGGCATTTTACTTTGAAATTTTTAACATTTATAGCATTGTACTAAGATTTCTTGTTAAAAGCACTCTTTCACATAGCAAAATTATCCCAAATAAAGCTTTGCACTTTTTTAGTTTTATTTTTCGTTTACAATATTGCTACTTTCAATTTTTTTTATCAAGACATATTTTTAAAAAGTTTGTACATGTTTTACTTAATAAGGTATCTTACTATGAATTTTTTTTTACAAATTTTAGCATTGTACTTTAACTTTTCTTATTAAAAACAAATTTTCAATTGAAAAATCATCCCAATTAAAGCTTTGCACCATTTTAGTTTTTTTAAGAACATTGTTACTTTCAAATTTTTTATCAAGACATTTTATTGAAAATTTTATACATGTTTTATAACAAGACATTTTACTTTGAAAAATTTACAAATTATGGCATTGTACTTTCAGTGTTCTTTTTAAAAGCACATTTCTTATGAAAAAAATATCCCAATCAAAAGTATTGCGTTTTTATAGTTTTTTTTTCTTATGAAAACAATTTTAATTTCAAATATTATTTTATTAAGACATTTTATTAAAAAATCTTTACATCTTTTACTGACATTTTACTTTGAAAATTTTACCAAGTATTGTCTCTTACTTTTTAGTTTATTTGTTTCAAATACTCCGTTTTTACTTTCAAATATTCTTTTATGAAGACATGTTCATAATAAATCTTTACATTTTTCACTTATCTAGGCATTTTACTCTGAAATTTTTACCAATTATAGCATTGTACAGTTTTCGTAATAAAAGCACATTTGCCTTTGAAAATCATCCTATATAAAGCATTGCACATTCTAGATTTTTTTCCCTTACAAAATATTTACTTTCAAATATTCTTTTACCAGTTATAGTATTGTTCTTTCAGTTTTCTTATTAAAAAACATTTCCTATAAAAAAAGTCATTCAAATTAAAACATTGCAAATTTTTAGTTTTTTTTTTCCTATTACATCATTTTTACTTTATGAACATTCTTTTATCAAAACGTATTTTACAAAAACATTTACATTTTTACTTATGTAGTCATTTTATTTAGATTTTTTTTACCAATTATAGCATTGTACTTTCAATTTTTTTTTTATTAAAAGCACATTTCTATTGAAAAATCATTCCAAATAAAGCATTTCATTTTTTTAGTTTTTTTCCTATTACAACATTTTTACCTTCAAATTATCTTTTATCAAAATATATTTTACAAAAATGTTTATTTTTACTTTTCTAGGCATTTTACTTTGAAAGATTTACAATTTAGGGCATTCTTCATTAAATTTCCTTATTAAAAACACATTTCTTTTGAAAATTCATCCCAAATAAAGCAATGCTTTTTTTTGTGTGTATTGCAACAATTTTACTTTCAAATCTTCTTTTATCAAGACATTTTTTAAAAGCACATTAAAAAAATCATTCCATATAAAGCATTTCATTTTTTTTTCTAAAAATTAATGTTTACTTTCAGATAAATTTTTTTCAAATCATTTTTTACAAAAATCTCTACATTTTTACTTATCTAGGAGTTTTACTTTGAAAAATTCAAATTTTCTAATAAGAACACATTTTCTTTGAAAAATCATTCCAATTAAAGCGTTGCATTTTTTTAGTTCCATTTTCCTAATAAAAACACATTTCTTTAGAAAAATCATTCGAATTAAAGCATTGCATTTTTTTTAATAAAACATGTGGACTTTCAATAATTTTTTATCAAAACATTTTTTTCATAAATCTTTGCATTTTTTTATACTTATTTAGGCATTTTACTTTGAAAGCTTTATTAATTATAGTATTGGACTTTCCGTTTCCCTAATAAAAGCACTTTTTTTTTTGAAAATTCATCCCATTTAAAGCATTTAATTTTTTTAGTTTTTTTTTTTTTTTAAATAAAACATGTTTACAAAATCATTACATTTTTTACTTATCTAGACATTTTACTTTGAAAATTTTACCAATTATAACATTGTATTTTTCGTTTTCTTAAAATAATATTTTTACATTCAAATATTTTTTTATCAAGACATTTTTTACAAAAATCTCTACATTTTTACTTATCTCGGCATGTTACTTTGAAAAATTACCAATTACAAAATTTTACTTTCCACTTTGTTAAGAAAAGCACATTTATTTTTTAAAAATCATTCCACTTAAAGCATTGCAATTTTTTAGTTTTTGTTTCGAGTAAAACATGTTTACTTTTGAATATGTTTTTATCAAGACATTTTTTACAAAATTCTTTACATTTTTGACCTTTTTAGGCATTTACAATGAAAAATTTACCAATTACAACATTGTACTTTTTGTTTTCTTAATAAAAGTATATTTCTTATAAAAAGTCATCCCAATTAAAGGAATGCAGTTTTTTATTTTTATTTTCTAATGAAATATAATTACTTTCAGATATTTTTTTATCAAGACATTTTTTTTATAAAAATCTTTACATTTTTTTTGACTTATCTAGGCTTTTTACTTTGGAAACCTTATATAATATAACATTGGACTTTTGGTTTTCTTCATAATAGCACATTTCTTTTGAAAAATCACCCTAATTAAAGCATTACATTTTTAGTTTTTTTTTTCTCATAAAACATCTTTACTTTTAGATATTTTTTTACAAAGACATTTTTTACAAATATCTTTACCTTTTTTACTTATTTAGGCATTTACTTTGAAAAATCTACCAATTACAGCATTCTACTTTTTTGTTTTCTAAATAAAAGTACATTTGTTTTATAAAAACATTTCCTCTCTCCTTCTACAAGCTGACTTTTGGAAATGAGTTCTATACTTGAAAATGTTTCAGTTTTAATATTATAAGTATATTTAATATTGAAAAATCAACCTATTTATAGCATTGCACTTTTCAATTTTCTTTTTGTTATTGCATTGTAACTTTCATGTTTTTTTTTTCTTATAATGTTATGTTACTTTGAAAAATCTATCAATTTTTTCGATTTATAGCATTGCATTCTTCATTTTTCTTTTTTCTACATCATTTTATTTTGAGAAATCTATTAATTTTAGGACTACGCTTTTCGGTTTTTCTTTTTGTTACAACATTGTAAATGTCAAAAATATTTCTTACAACGACAATTTAATTTGAAAAATCTATCAAATATATTTTGAAAAAATTACCAATTATAGCATTGTACTTTCTGTTTTCTTAATAAAAGCACATTTCTTTTGAAAAACCATCCCAATTAAAACATTACATTTTTTTAAAGTATTTTTACTATTAGAACATTCATTTAAATATTTTTTTTATCAAGATATCTTTTACAAAAATCTTTACATTTTTTACTTGTCTTGGCATTTTACTTTAAAAAATTTACTTGTGATAACATTGTAATTTCAGTTTTCTTTTTTACATCACATTTCTTTATAAAATTTATTCCTTTTAAAGCATTGCATTTTTTTAGTTTTTATTTTACTATTTTAAAATTTTACTTTAAAATAATCTTTTATCAAAAATAAAATTCAAAAATCTCTCCATTTTTTACTTATCCAGTCATTTTACTTTGAAAAATTACAAAATATGGCATTGTACTTTCAATTTTCTTATTAAAAGCACATTTCTTTTTAAAAATCATCCGAATTAAAGCATTGCATTTTTTTCTAGTTTAATTTTGTTTGTTTATTTATTATTATAACATTTTAACTTTTAAATATTCTTTTATCAAGACATTTTTTACAAATTTTGTGCATTTTTCACTTATGTAGACATTTTACTTTGAAATTTTTTACTAGTTATAGCATTGTACTTTATGTTTTCTTAATAAAAGCACATTTCTTTTGAAAAATCATTCCCATTCAAGCATTGCATTTTGTTAGTTTTTTTGCTTTTTACAACATTTTAACTTTCAAATTATCTTTTATCAAGACATTTTATACAACAATCTTTACATGTTTTACTTATCTACGTATTTACTGTCAAAAATTAACCAATAATAGCATTGTACTTTTTGTTTTCTTATAAATAAGATATTTCTTTTAAAAAATCTTCCGAATTTTTTACCTTTTTAGGCATTTTACATTGAAAAATTTACCAATTATAGCATTATACTTTTTGTTTTCTTATTAAAAGCATAATTCTTTTGAAAAATCATCCCACATAAAACATTGGCCTTTTTTGTTTTTTTTACTATTACATTGTACTTTCAGATATTCTTTAATCAAAACATTTTTTACTAAAATCTTTACATTTATTACTAATCTAGGAATTTGACTATGAAAAACTTACCAATTATAGCATTGTACATACAGTTTTATTATCAAAAGCATATATCCTACGAAAAATCATACCAATTAAAGCGTTGTGTTTTTTTAGATTTTTTAATTATTACAACATTTTTACTTTCCAATATTCCTTTATCAAGACATTTTTTTACAAAATTCTTTACATTTTCTAGTTATGTAGGCATTTGACTTTGAAAAAGTTACCACTTATAGCATTGTACTTTCACTTTACTTATTAAAAGCATATATCTTCTAAAAATATCACAATTAAAGCATTACATTTTTTTTAGTTTTTTGTTACTATTACAACATTTTTTTACTGTTACATCAATTTTACCCACAAGTATTCTACAATGAAGACATTTTTTACAAAAATCTTTACATTTTTTATTTATCTAAATATATTTTCTTTGAAAAATTTACCAATTATAGCACTGTAGTTTCTTTTTCTTATTAAAATCATATTTCTTTTGAAGTATCATTCCAGTTAAAGCTATGAATTTTTTAAGTTTCTTTTTACTATTACAACATTTTTACTTGCAAATATTCTTTTTTCAAGACATTGTTTACAAAAATATTTACACTTTTCTCTGAAAAAGCTTACCTTTTCTAGCATTGTATTTTCAATTTTCTTATTTAAAACACATTTCTTTTGAAAAATCATCACAATTAATTTTTTTTATCATTACATCATTTTTACTTGCAAATATTCTTTTTTTAAGACATTTTTACAAAAATCTTTACATTTTTTTTATTATCTAGGCATTTTACTTTGAAATTTTACCAATTATAACATTGTAATTTCAGTTTTCTAATTAAAAACACATTTCTATTGAAAAATCATCCTAATTAAAATATTGCCTTTTTTAATTTTATTTTTTTTATTTTTATTTTTTTTACAAATATTCTTTTTATTAAGACATTTTTTTTTCCAAAATCTTTACATTTTTTTTACTTATCTAGGCATCTTCCTTTGAAAAAATTTACCAATTATAGCATTGTACGTTCAATTTTCTATTTAAAAACGCATTTCTTTTGAAAAATCATCCCGAATAAAACATTGCGCTTTTTTAGTTTTTTTCGTATTAAATTTTTTTACTTTAAAGCTTTCTGTTATCAAAACATTTTTTTAAAAAAACTTTACATTTTTTAAATATTCAGGCATTTTACTTTGAAAATTTTATCAATAACAGCATTGTACTTTCAGTTTTCTTATTAAAAGTTTTCTTATCAATATTCAAGTATTTTTTAAAGTTTTGTTTTACTATTACATCTTCTTTTATCAAAGACAATTTTTACTAAAATTTTTACATTTTATTTATTTTTCGAGGCATCTTCTTTTGAAACATTTACTAATTATAACACTGTACATCAAATTTTTTTATTAAAAAGACTTCTTTTGAAAATGATCACATTAATAACATTGCATTTTTTTTAGTTTTTTTTACTATTACATCATTTTTACTTGCAAGTATTCTTTTTTTCACTACATTTTTTACAAAAAAAAGCATTATATTTTTTACTTATCTAGGCGTTTTACTTACAAAAAATTACCAATGAATTTTCAAATTTCATATTAAAAGCACATTTCGTTTGAAAAATATCCCAATTAATGCATTAATTATTTTTAGTTCTTTTTGTTGTTACATCATTTTTGCTTTCAAATGTTCTTTTATCAAGACATGTTTTACAAAATTCTTTACATTTTTTACTTATCTAGGAATCTTACTTTGAAATTTTTACCAATTATAACATTGCACTTTCAATTTCTTAATAAAAACACATTTCTTTTAAAAAATTCATCCCAAATAAAACAATAAAGTTTATTTAGTTTTTTTTTTTAGTTTTTTTTTCTTTTTTACATCATTTTTACTTGTATTCTTTTATCAAAGACATTTTTTCCAAAAAACAATACATTTTTTATTATCTAGGTATCTTATTTTAAAAAATTTACCAATTATAACATTATACTTTCAGCTTCTTATTAGAAGCACATTTCTTTTGAAAAATCATCCCAATTATGGCATTGAACTTTTATAGTTTTTTTTTTCTACTATTACATCAGTTTTACTTGCAAATATTTTTTTTCAAGACATTTTTACAAAAATCTTAACATTTTTTATTATCTAGCCATTATACTTTTTTTACCTGTTATAACACTATATTTTCAGTTTTCTTATTAAAAGCACAAGTCTGTAGAAAAATCATCCAAATTAAAGCATTGAATTTTTTTAGTTTTTTTTTGTACTTTTACAACATATTTACTTCCAAATAATTGTTTTTTAAGACATCCTTTACAAAAATCTTTACATTCTTTATTATCTAGCCATTTTAGTTGAAATTTTGACCTATTATAACACTATATTTAAAAGCACATTTCTTTTGAAAAATCATCCCATTTAAAGCATTAAACATTTTTAATTTTTTTTCTATTACAACATTTTTACTTGCAAATATTCTTTTTCCAAGACATTTGTTTACAAAACTCTTTACATTTTTTAACTTATCTAGGCATTTTACTTTGAAAAATGTAACAATCATAGCACTGTATTTTCATTTTCTTATTAAAAGCACATTTCTTTTGAATTATCATCCCATTTAAAACTTTGAATTTTTATAGTTCTTTTTACTATCACATCATTTTTACTTGCAAATATTCTTTTTTCAAGACATTTTTACAAAACTCTTTACATTTAACTTATCTAGACACTTTACTTTGAAAAATTTAACAATTATAGCACTATATTTTCATTTTTTTTTATTAAAAGCACATTTCTTATGAAATGTCATCCCAATTACAGCTTTGAATTTTTTTTAGTTCTTTTTACTACTACATCATTTATACTTGCAAATATTCCTTTTTCAAGTCATTTTTTACAAAAATCTTTACATTTGCTTTGAAAATTTTATCTATCATAACATTGCATTTTCATTTTTCTTATTAAAAGCACATTTATTTTGTAAAATCATCTCAATTAAAGCATTGCATTTTTATATTTTTTTTACTATTACATCATTTTTACCCGCAAATATTCTATTATGAAGATATTTTTTACAAAAATCTTTACATTTTTTATTTGTCTAAGCATATTACTTTGAAAACTTTACCAATTATAGCACTGCATTTTCATTTTCTTATTAAAAACATATTTCTTTTGAAATATCATCCCAATTAAAACTATGAATTTTTTTAGTTCTTTTTACTATTGCAACATTTTTTATTGCAAACATTCTTTTTTCAAAACATTTTTTACAAAAGTATTTACATTTTACTTTGAAAATTTTACCTGTTTGAGCATTGTATTTTCAATTTTCTTATTTAAAGCACATTTAAAAAAAAACATTAGGGCATTAAATGTTTTTTAGTTTTTTTACTATTATATCATTTTCACTTTCAAATATTCTTGTTGACATTTTTTAGCAAAAAACTTTATATTTTTTATTTGTCTAAACATATTACTTTGAAAAATTTACCAATTATAGGACTGTGTTTTCAATTTTCTTATTAAAAGCACATTTTCCTTGGTAAAATCAACCCGATAAAGTTTTGCACTTTTTATTAAAAAATCTCTAAATTTTTACATATCATGCATTCTACTTTGAAAATTTTACCAATTGTAGTATTGTACTTTTAGTTTTTCTTAATAAATGCACATTTTCTCTTTGAAATCATCCCAATTATAACTTTTCACTTTTTAGTTTTTTTTCTCTTTAATAGCAATTTTAATTTCAAATATTCTTTTATCCGCCATTTTTTTTTAAAAAAACTTTACATTTTTAACATATCTAAGCCTTCTACGTTTAGCTATATATCAATTATACCATTGTAGCTTTAGTTTTATTCTTAAAAACACATTTGTCTTTGTACCAATTATTGTATTGTACTTTTAGTTATATTATTAAAAGCACATCTTCATTTGAAAACTTATCCCAATTAAAGCATTGTACTTTTAAAGATTTTTTTTTTCTATTACAACTTTTTTTATTATCAAATGTTCTTTTATCAATACATTTTATTAAAAAAACATTTACATTTTTACTTATCTAGGTATTTTACTTTGAAATTTTTGCCAATGATAGCATTTAACTTTCAATTTTGTTAATAAAAACACATTTCCCTTAAAAAAAACATACAAATTAAATCTTTGCACTATATAGCATTGTAACTTTCACAAAATATTCTTATTAGCATATTTTATTCCAAATAAATTCCATTTATAGAATTGCATTTTTTTTGCTATCAATGCATTTTATCGTATCAAGTCACTTTGTTTTGAAAAATCTATCAAGTTTTTTTTACTTTGAAAGAAAGAATAATTCTTTTCTCATCAAGGCATGTTATTTTGAAAAATTCATCAATTTTTTTTGTATCTGGAGATTTTATTTTGAAAATCTATTTTTTTTCTTTCAAAGAGTTTTACTTTGAAAAATTTATCCATTTTTTATATCAAACCGTTTTACTTTGGAAAACCTACCAACTATAGCATTGTACTTTCAGTTTTCTTTATATAAGCACATTTATCGTTCAAAAGTCAATCCATTTATAGCATTGCATTTTGCAGTTTTCTTTTTGTTCAACATGATTACCTTCATATTTTATTTTATCAAGTCTAAAAAGTCTATCAACTTTTTTTTATCAAGGCATGTTACTTTAGAATATTTATCCTGTTTTTTTGCTCATCAAAGCACTTTATTTTTTGAATAATCGATCATTAAAACTTTTTACTTTGAAAAATCTACCAATTATAAGTCTAAAAAGTCTTATCAAATCTTTTTACTTGAAAAGTCTTATCAAATCTTTTTACTTGAAAAGTCTTATCAACTTTTCATATTTTATTTTATCAAGTCTAAAAAGTCTTATCAAATCTTTTTACTTGAAAAATTTATCATTTTTTTTATAAAAGCATTTCACTTTGAAAAATCATCCTAGTTGTTTTCTTTTAGTTACAAGTTACAATATTACAACTTTTATTTATTTATTTTTAATCAATCAAGTCATTTTAGTTTACTCTATCAAATTTTTTTTATTATCAAGGCATTTTACTTCAAAAAATCTAACAACTATAGCATTGCTTTTTTCTTTATGTTACAACATTAAAACATTCAAAAAATTTCATTCTCAAGTCTTCTTACTTTGAAAATCAATCATATTTTTTCATTATAAAAAATCTATGAGTTATAGCATTGTAGTTTCACTTTTCTTATTTTAAGCATATATCCTCTTGAAAAATCAACCCCATTTTAGCATTACACTTCCAGTATGTTTCTTTCTACCACAACATTGAAAAATCTATGAATTATTGCATTGCATTTTCAGTTTTGTTATTATAAGCATATTTAGCTGTAAAAAATCACCCTGTTTATAGCATTGCACTTTTCAATTATCTTTATGTCATTGCATTGTAACTTTCATGTTTTTTTCCTTATAATGTCATGTTACTTTGAAAAATCTAACAATTTTTTCTAATAAAGGCATGTTACTTGATAAATCTATGATTTATGGCATTACATTTTTTATTTTTCTTTTTTCTACATCATTTTATTTCGAAAAATCTATTAATTATAAATGTCAGTTTCAATATTTTAGTTTGAAAAATTTATCAAATTGTTTCTCATCAAGTCTTTTCACCTTGAAAAATCTACCAATTATAGCATTTGATTTTTAAGTTTTCTTTCTGCTTCAAAATTTTCTTACCAAGGTCTTTTACTTTGAAAATCAACCCAATTAGAACATTGCACATATTAGTTTTTTTTTTCGACTACAACATTGTTACTTTCATATTTTTCTCATCAAGACATTTTACTTCAAAAAACCTACCAATAATAGCACATTTTTCTTGTAAAATCAACCCATTTAAAGCATTGCAGTGTCCTGTTTTCTTTCTGTTACAATATTCAATAAGAAAATGTGTTGAACTTATTATCAGCACATGTATGTTTATAAAAAGTTTTTGAAATGTACTTTGTTCATTACATTTTTGTATGCTCTGTTGATGGTTATTTGTTTTCAGTAGTTGATAATAATTGTTTTAGAAAAATCAGGTTCAGAAACCACATTTGCATATAGGCAGGTTTGTGATTCCTGTTTCTTACATTCTATCTGTTACTTTTAGCTTAATGAAATATATTTAGCTTAATATAAAAAAAATAAAAAATTTAATATCTTTTATGATTTAGTTATCTGATTTGATTTTAAATAAGCTTTATGTTCATAAACTCTCGTGTCAAGGGGATAAGTTATGGTTTTCTTTGATTTGAAATTTACTGTTGCTTATTTTGGTGACAAGTTTTCTTGCCAACACTTGCTTTTTTATTACTTACTTGTGTTATTGTTTACTATGGATATTTAGTTTTTGTCTTTTGAATTTATGACACATTTATGGCATTGATACTTTTTTTATGTTTAAATTTCTAGTAGCGACATGATTATCTGTAGCATGTATCTATTTATTTGCCTCATTTTATATTGCTGAGTAGTTAGAAATGTAAGTGTAATTCTTACCGGATCCTTAAAGAGTTTTAGAATATATGATCTTTAAGAGCAATCAACACATCATTATAGCTCTTGTGTTTGTAGTGTTTTCATATGAATCATCTGTATATGGTGTGTTTTATGCATGTTGTTTTGTAAAAGGTGATAGGTAGTTTTTATATTAAAAGCCAATACAACTTTTCACAACTGAAAATATCTTGTTTACATTTTAATGTCTAATTGCAGTTTTATCTGTAGGTAGGTTTTTTGTGTGTTGGGTATTTATTTATCTTTTCTTGCTTTTATTTGATATTACATAGTGTGATTTATTTAATTGTGGTAGTTTTTAGTTAATGGTTGGTTTCCAATGTATTTCTTAAATTTGAAATCAATCACAGTTGCTTGTATATTTATTTGATGAGTGTGATGTTTTATAAAATTTTCCCTCATATCTCTGTTCTACAATTGTTGGTTACACTTACACATATTATCAATATTCAAATTAGTAATATGTCTTTATTCTTTAGTGTTATGTTTGTTTTAAGCTAAAAGTGAGAAGAAAATCCAAAAAGATTTTCAAGCCCATTATCTTTTATGGATGCAATGTTTGCATTCTTTTATGTATTGTGTTAATTCTTATCTTTCTTCGCTTTTGAATATCTGTTTGTGAAAAACGTATTTACTTAAATGTTGTCATATTTTCTTTACAAATAAATCTAGTAACAGGTTCAAAAAGCCACTCGACCAGAATTTACATAGGCTATAGCAAGTTCGTGTTCCCTGAATCCCTGATTCTTTCTTGCTTAATTAACTACACTTTCTTACATCCTATCCATTTCTTTTCATATCCTACAAATATTTTGTGTTGTTTACAAGTTTTGATTCTTTTTTTTTTTTTCTGGCGATAGCAAGATTGATGTGTAATAGCTTTGCTCATGCTTGAGAGTTCCATAAAAAGTTACTTTCATTCAAACCCTAGTTTCCCTCCATCAATCATCAACACTAATTAGGCACGATGAGTTGAGCATGTGGCTTTGTTTGTATGCTTCCGATTTGGAATTTTTTGTTCATTTTCATTGCCATGTGTAGCATTGTTTCTAGGGTTGCACTTTGTTTGTGTTTTTATGTGGCTTTATTTGTAGTGTTCTGCTTTGTTTTTTAGAGTTATGGTGTGGCTTTGTTTGCCCTGTTTTGCTTTATTTGTGGAGTTCTGCTTTGGATATTCTTGTCAACTCACTTTCTTGTGTAGCTTTATTGTAGAGGTCTTGTGTAGATTTCTTTTGTAGGGTTTGTTAATAGAGTTCTATGGTTTTGTTTTTACGGTTATGCTTTGGAGTTTTTGTTTTAATTATGTGTGGCTTTGTTTATAGGGTTCTACTTTGTTAGTAGAGTAGCTTTGCTTAAAAGGTTCTACTTTTTATTTCATTATTATTATTATTATTATTATTATTATTATTATTATTATTATTATTATTTGTAGAGAGTTCTTGTGTGGCATTGTTTATAGGGTTACTTAATTTGTTTCTTGTGTGGATTACTTGTTTTGATTTATGTATTTACCTGTTTTGTTTTGGACATATATTTAGTTTTATGAGTTAATTATCTGATTTGATTTTAAATAAGTTTTATGTTCATAAACTCTCCTGTGTCAAGGAAATAAGTTATGATTTTCTTTGTTTTTGAAATTTTACTTTTGGTGACAAGTTTCCTTGCCAACACTTGCTTTTCTATTACTTACTTGTGATATTGTTTACTTATCGATATTTAGTTTCTGTCTTTGAATTTATGTAACATTTATTTATTTGCCTCGTTTTAGTTGGAAATGTAAGTCTAATTCTTACAGGATCCTTATGATCTTTAAGAGCAATCAACGCGTGCTTTTAGCTCTTGTTTTGCACTTTTTTCATATGCGTCATTTGTACTTGGTTTGTTTTATGCATGTTGTTTTGTGAAAGGTGGTAGGTAGTCTTGTAGTCTTTATATTAAAACTGTAACGCCCCAAAATTTAAGACTAAAAATTTCTTTTAATAAAATATTACTTAAAGTGAGATCATTGATTCAAGCATAATTTACATGATAGTTTTTAAAACACGTGGTTCATTATCAGAGTAAAACATTCCCAGTTGACAATCCTATGGTGTGTGCCATGCGATCACCCCGAGCTCCATCATCAGCTACCAGAAGTACCTGAAAACAAAACTGAAAACCATAAGCACGAAGCTTAGTGAGTTCCCCACCCTACCACATACCATGCATACATATAACAACCAATGTTCGACTAGGAGTTACTGGCCTTGCCCACACTCGGGAAGATACGGGCTCTGCCCACACTTCGCTAACCGGGAGATACGGGCCTTGCCCACACTCGGGAAGATACGGGCCCTGCCCACACTTCGCTATCTGGGAGATACGGGCCTAGCCCACACTCCAACCTCGGAGAGATACGGGCCCTGCCCACACTCAACCGCTAACCTATAACATACAAGTATCACGCAGACAACAAGTATAAGCAACTCTATCATATTAACACATATATCATACTTGACTAAACCCAGAGATATGGGCTGTGTCCTGCTACTGATGAGTCATGGAACCCCGTCCATACTCCTACGGATAGTGAGATACGGGCCTAACCCACACTCACCCTTTCCTAACTTGGGCCTCGCCCCTGGTCAGCTGCTACTGAGATGTGGAACACCATCCACACTCTGCTATTGGTGAGATACGAGACCTCGCCCACACTCACCTCCCTACCAGGCACATACAAGTATCACACATACAACAATTATAAACGATCACATAAACCGTTCCTTGGGCACCCGCCCTCTATCATTGGACCTCGTCCGAATATCGTGCTAGCATACTGTGCCTAGGGCTAACCCCTGAGACTTCTACTCATAACTACATGGGTCGGCATTGTGGCCGTAGACCCATTCACACCAAAGGGAAACTCACCTGCACTGGCTGATCTTGCTGATGAACCCAATGGCCGCTGCCCGACAACTCACTGAACTCCTGTTCTACTTGCCTCCCGAGCTATCAAAATCAATGAAACACTTAGTCTAACTGACCCCCGACAGTCAACTAAGTCAACTCTAGTCCAAGTCAAAGTCCAGGTCAAGGTCAACCTTCCAGGTCGACCCTACTCACCGAGTCCACATACTGACTCGCCGAGTTCTTAGGCTCAGATTCCTTCTAATCGCGATTGGACTCGCCGAGTCAGCCCCTGACTCGCCGAGTCTGCTGATTCCCGATTCCTGTCCTGCCCAACTCACTGAGTCCTAGCTCGACTCGCTGACTCGGCTCTTAACTCGAAGGGTTTGGGGCTTCGCGGCCTGACTCGTCGAGTCTAAGAACAGACTCGCCGAGTACAAGGCAATCTTCGACCAACTCGCCGAGTTGTTCATCCAACTCGCCGATTTCATGCCCATCTTCATCCGAATCGACGAGCTGTTCATCCCACTCATCGAGTTCCTCCTCATCTTCAAGCTACTCGCCGAGTCCACTCGAAGGACTCGCCGAGTCCACTCGAAGGACTCGCCGAGTCCAATAAGATCCACTTACATGCAGAGGACTTCCGGGTCATGCATGAACCCCAAATTGTAGATCTACCCTCCCTAAGCCTATTCCCCATGTAAAGTTGCAAACTTTACGTGTAGAGAGGGAGATCTAGGCAAAATGCACCAATAACTAGGGTTTAAGACCAAGAGGCTCCATAATCCACTCAATGGCTGAAACTTTACTGGATTCTAAACCAACACAAGCATGGATCTGAGGCAGCAACCTCAGATCTGGACCTCAAGCTCAAGATTGATCTAAGGCATGGCTTAAAAGCCCCAAAACTCATAACCAAGGAAAATCTGGAGGAGAGAAACGACTTAATACCTTCAATTGCTCTGAAATGCTCCCCAAACCTCGGATCCAAGACCACTCCTTGATGCTTCAAAGATCCCCACTCCTTCTTCTTCCTTAAAACCACTCAAAAATGGCTAAAAGCTTAAATGAACACAAGGGGGGCTTAGGGTGCGACGTTCTGGGTGTGAGAGATAGTAAAGGAGCCCTAGGAAGAAGATTGAGATGTTTAAATAGGCTCCAAGCCCCGGATTTAGGGTTTTCCTCGCACATACCAGACTCGCCGAGTCCACTTGGCCGACTCGCCGAGTTGGTCACTTACTCCTCGACCCGGATCCCGCTCCGACTCGCCGAGTCCTTCCTTGGACTCGCCGAGTCCCTCTTAAATTTAGGGTTTCCTTTACTTTCTTGGCTTTCAAAATCTTGGGTGTTACAAATCGCCCCCACTTAAACTGAACTTCGTCCTCGAAGTTTACCATGGCCCACCGTCCGCGATCTGCCTCTAATACCCAACACCAACGGCCTACCTGCGTTGGTCTTCCGCCTGGTCATTCTGACTAGCATCGATCCTTACGGATAATCATCCCGGGTCAACTCCAACCCTGAACATTCTGGAACCACAACTTACCCACTAACAATCCTTCTGGTACCTTCCGAGTACCGCAACTGAACCTATAGTGGGTCACCCCTTCATTCCTCACACAATTCCCTCACCTTCCCAAGGCGACGCTCCAATCTAGCTGTCTCCTCAGCCACTGTGAAGATCCCATCTTCACCAATCCCTTATTCCCGCTAAATCCACTACGGGTCATCACCGCTAGTAACCACCGACGCTCCTCCCTGCCAAAACTTGGCGTTGAGCACCTCTCGATCAACCAACTGAATTCAACCAACGTTGCATACTCGCGCCGCTACTGCTTGGTAGTACTGCTTGTTCTTCTTCCGACTTTCGGATGAATTGAGACCACCCTGGTCCCTACCAAGCCTATCAATATCTGGTTCACCGGCTCCCACCGATCGCTGACCTAACACGACCCTTAGTCGCTCTCAGCGACTTTCGGAAGAACTCCAGCCCCTTAGCACTGCTCAATCTACCGCCATACCAGCGCCACAAACCTGGGATCCTCGATCCCCTATCTCGACCCTAAGCTCCTTACCAGGTCCCACCTGTGCTGCTAAAACTCTCGGGCCTCGCCCACGGATCTCAATCGCCTCTAACCTCCTAGTCCCACTAGTCTAACCACTCTCGCTCGGGCCTTGCCCACGGGTCTCACCCAACCATACTACTGAGCAACCCTGCTCTCAGGTCGCACCTTTCTAGGGTGAAACAGGCAACTCCCTATCATTCGCATCCACTACCCGCTCCTGATCCCTAACTGATCACTAGGAGATAAGGGCCTCGCCCCAACTCCGATAACAAATCTACTAAGGAATGCTACGGCTTACCCGTAGTCTTACCTCACCACCCAATGCTGACTGCTAGTGAATACTACAACTGCCCTGTAGTCTTACAACACTTCCACTACTGACTGCTAATACGAAGACACCCATGTGCCATCAGCTTCTCAAGATCCTTATTCCGACTCCCGCGAGTCCTTCAGGCGATCCACAACCTGAATTCTCAACCATAACTAATTATTACCATTACACGCACTAGCTGATGGGGAGTTTCTCAAACTCCCAACTCTGAAATCCTCAATCCATCAGACGCTGCACTACTTCTCTTCCCTCTCGGAGGTCACGTACTCATTCTGGGTCTGCATGCTCCTCTCTGGCACACCCGGAGGATTCTCCCCCACTTTGATCCTGCTTACCCCTTGCTGCTCATTACTCAAAGAGATCCCGGTCTTTGCTACCATTCCATAACCCATCTACTGAGGAACCCAAACCCGCTATAGCTAGGGATTTAGCCACCCCATCACAATCACTGCACCACTCCGAACTAGCAAAACGTACCAAGTCCCTCCCAAGCATGCTACAGTTACTGCATCCTTCGAAACCTTCTTCGATAGGGCACATCCCCTAACTATCATACAAATATCCAAGGTATGCAGATGGCATACAACTCGATCACAATCAACTACCCAAAATAAAATACTTATACCGATACTAATGCAGAACCATAACAATATAATCATGCAGAAATAAAAGAACTGGAAACGAAAATCACATACCTGCCATGTTCGGCGCTGCCCGCGCCTCCGCGGTCGTCATCTGAAAAGCCTTGCTCCCTGCTGCAGGCGCCTCTACCCGGCCCTGACGGCCATCCGTGATCCTCATGGTTGCAGGGGCGGGTGCCACCACCCGTCCTGCCGAAAGCAAACTGGGACACTGGGCCTTCTTGTGGCCCTGCTGGTTGCAATGAAAGCATATCAAATCAGATCCCTGTGTGGTGGTAACAGTACAATCTCTGCTAAAATGACCAGTCCGTTCGCACTTGAAGCAGCCAGACTTACCACCGCTACCACTCCTACACGCGCCCCCTTGCGTCCTGCCACACTTTCCGCATCGACGAAGGTCTTGATAATCCCTCGATCTCGAATCCGCTCCCTTGGGCCTTTTGCCCGAACCCGTAGCTACCTGGAGCTCATCCGGCTTCCTCTTCCGAATCCGCTCCAAATCAATTTCCCTTTCCCTGGCCCGAGAAATCATATCTTCCAAAGTTTTGCAGCCGGACCAGCTCACAAACTACCGGATGTCAGCCCTCAACATCTCATGGTATCGGGCCTTCTTCATCTCCTCATCTGCGACATACTGCGGTACGAGAAGAGCCCTCTCCCTGAGCTTGGCGGTGATCTCCGCCACAGTCTCAGTAGTCTGCCTCAAATACTGAAACTCTCGTGCCAGCTGCTGCACCTCAATAGTTGGTGAGAACTCTGTTCTAAACCTGGCCGAGAAATCACTCCATGTCATCGCGTCCAATGCGGCATCATGTCCCAGGGCATGACCAATCTCTTCCCACCAATCCCTCGCTCAGTCCTTCAGAAGACAGGAGGCGAGTCTAACCTTGTCCCCTTCGGGACACTTGCTCGTGCGGAAGGCGTTGGCAACATCAGCCAACCATCTGCTGCTAGCAATGGGATCCCTAGCCCCATGATACTTTGGTGCCCCGCAGGCCCTGAACTCTCGGAATGTTAGAGTACGCGCTCCCAACAAAGCCATCATCTCGGTACGGAAGGCTCCCAACCTCTCGTCTAAAATCTCCAGTATGCCCTCCTTGACCGTGCCAAAGATCACAAGAGTCTGATCTAGAATACTACGCGTAACTTCCGCTGATATCAACTCCCTCATTCGCTCCTCGAGCTGCTCGGTTCCTGAACCCGAGCCTGATCCTTCTTGGGCGCCTGATCCACCCACTGGTCTCTCTTGCAACGTCACCATACTGCATATACATCACAATCACTATCAAAATGCTTATCACTGCTGCGAGACCAAACACACGCACCACCAGGTTCCCAGTCTTGTCTCGGCCTTTCCCGAATCGAGTATGGATCCTCTGCTTTCAGTAGTACGGGCCCATACTACCTTCCACATCTATCCATACTTTCCTCAAGAACTGTTGTGACTCCACCAGGTCCCTTTTCTACTAATTCTGCTCTCAACACTACCTCATCCTAGGCTGACCCTAGGGAAACTTCTGACTCAACTCAAACCAGTCCTCAGCTGCTGAAGGCTTCCTCGCGATGCCAATTAGCCATTACCTGGATACCATCACATGTGATGAGGCCCAGATAATCCTTCGAGTAAAAGACTCATCCCTACAACGGTTGGACTCAGACAAGAGCTGCGAAATAGGGCCAAATCCAGCACTCTGAGATTATTCAACCCTGATCACATGTGACGTGGCGTATCCACCTAATAGCTAACTCCCATCACTCGAAATCCCACAATGCACAAAGCAAGAAGCATTCAAACAAGGGAAAATCTAACCATAATATACGCAAGCAATCATATTCACATAGCAAGAATCTGAACTAGCATGCAGCATAACTCATAACATCAGGCATAACCTAAACAGGCTATCCTACTACTGTCTAATCAGCATTAACATGCAGCGCAAAACACATAATCAGGCATATAAGGCATCCTTCCTAGATCCTTAGCCCTATTCTAGCATGCAGTTCTACTATCTGATAATCAAATCATAAACTTGTATGGGTATTTTGGGGTACTTACTTGAGCTCGGCTGATTGCATGCACCACACCCATTTTCTCTTTTCAAAGTTCTTTTCTTTCTTAATTCTTTGTGTTTTTCTAAAACCATTTTCTTTCTCAAAACCCTCATTTTACAAAACTGTCTTTCCGTTTTGAAAACTTTTATACCAATTCCCCAGTTTGAGTTCAGACACACCCGAGAGCATGTCCGAATCCCTCAAACCAAGGCTCTGATACCAACTTGTAACGCCCCAAAATTTAAGACTAAAAATTTCTTTTAATAAAATATTACTTAAAGTGAGATCATTGATTCAAGCATAATTTACATGATAGTTTTTAAACCACGTGGTTCATTATCAGAGTAAAACATTCCCAGTTGACAATCCTATGGTGTGTGCCATGCGATCACCCCGAGCTCCATCATCAGCTACCAGAAGTACCTGAAAACAAAACTGAAAACCATAAGCACGAAGCTTAGTGAGTTCCCCACCCTATTACATACCATGCATACATATAACAACCAATGTTCGGCTAGGAGTTACGAGCCTTGCCTACACTCGGGAAGATACGGGCTCTGCCCACACTTCGCTAACCGGGAGATACGGGCCTTGCCCACACTCGGGAAGATACGGGCCTAGCTCACACTCCAACCTCGGAGAGATACGGGCCCTGCCCACACTCAACCGCTAACCCATAACATACAAGTATCACGCAGACAACAAGTATAAGCAACTCTATCATATTAACACATATATCATACTTGACTAAACCCAGAGATACGGGCTGTGTCCTGCTACTGATGAGTCATGGAACCCCGTCCATACTCCTACGGATAGTGAGATACGGGCCTAGCCCACACTCACCCTTTCTTAACTTGGGCCTCGCCCCTGGTCAGCTGCTACTGAGATGTGGAACACCATCCACACTCTGCTATTGGTGAGATACGGGACCTTGCCCACACTCACCTCCCTACCAGGCACATACAAGTATCACACAGACAACAATTATAAACGATCACATAAACCGTTCCTTGGGCACCCGCCCTCTATCATTGGACCTCATCCGAATATCGTGCTAGCATACTGTGCCTAGGGCTAACCCCCGAGACTTCTACTCATAACTACATGGGTTGACATTGTGGCCGTAGACCCATTCACACCAAAGGGAAATCACCTGCACTGGCTGATCTTGCTGATGAACCCAATGGCCGTTGCCCGACAACTCACTGAACTCCTGTTCTACTTGCCTCCCGAGCTATCAAAATCAATGAAACACTTAGTCTAACTGACCCCCGGCAGTCAACTAAGTCAACTCTAGTCCAAGTCAAAGTCCAGGTCAAGGTCAACCTTCCAAGTCGACCCTACTCGCCGAGTCCACATAGTGACTCGCCGAGTTCTTAGGCTCAGAGTCCTTCTAATCGCGACTGGACTCGCCGAGTCAGCCCCTGACTCGCCGAGTCTGCTGATTCCTAATTCCTGTCCTGCCCAACTCACTGAGTCCTGGCTCGACTCACTGACTCGGGTCTTAACTCGAAGGGTTTGGGGCTTCGTGGCCTGACTCGTCGAGTCTAAGAACAGACTCGCCGAGTACAAGGCAATCTTCGACCAACTCGCCGAGTTGTTCATCCAACTTGCTGAGTTCATGCCCATCTTCATCCGACTCGACGAGTTGTTCATCCCACTCGTCGAGTTCCTCCTCATCTTTAAGCTACTCGCCGAGTCCAATAAGATCCACTTACATGCAGAGGACTTCCGGGTCATGCATGAACCCCAAATTGTAGATCTACCCTCCCCAAGCCTGTTCCCCATGTAAAGTTGCAAACTTTACGTGTAGAGAGGGAGATCTAGGCAAAATGCACCAATAACTAGGGTTTAAGACCAAGAGGCTCCATAATCCACTCAATGGCTGAAACTTTACTGGATTCTAAACCAACACAAGCATGGATCTGAGGTAGCAACCTCAGATATGGACCTCAAGCTCAAGATTGATGTAAGGCATGGCTTAAAAGCCCAAACTCATAACCAAGGAAAATCTGGAGGAGAGAAACGACTTAATACCTTCAATTGCTCTGAAATTCTCCCCAAACCTCGGATCCAAGACCACTCCTTGATGCTTCAAAGATCCCCACTCCTTCTTCTTCCTTAAAACCACTCAAAAATGGCTAAAAGCTTGAATGAACACAAGGGAGGCTTAGGGTGCGACGTTCTAGGTGTAAGAGATAGTAAAGGAGCCCTAGGAAGAAGATTGATACGTTTAAATAGGCTCCAAGCCCCGAATTTAGGGTTTTCCTCGCACAGACCAGACTCACCGAGTCCACTTGGCTGACTCGCCGAGTTGGTCACTTACTCCTCGACCCGAATCCCGCTCCGACTCGCCGAGTCCTTCCTTGGACTCGCCGAGTCCCTCTTAAATTTAGGGTTTCCTTTACTTTCTTGGCTTTCAAAATCTTGGGTGTTACAAAAACCCAATACAACTTTTTCTTGGTCAGACTTGACTTTTCACAACAAATTAGTAATATGTCTTTTAAGTTTTATTTATGTTTTAAGCTAAAGGTGAGAAGAAAATCCAAGAAGATTTTCAAACCCATATTCTTCGATGGATTCAATGTTTGTTCGTGTTTGAATTCCTCCAATGTGTATTGATAATCTGTCATAGTTCATAATTGGTGTTGTGTGTTTATGGTTCTCATACGTGTGTGTAATAGGATAAGATATACAATTCAATAACATTATATCTAATTGTGATGTTTGATATATTTTTGCCAATAATTTTTTTTCTAGAATCTGTTGAAAGCTTTCCCAATTTAGGATTGTTATTTTTTTTTATGGTTTCTGCCTTTGTCCATAAGCATTTATTAGTTACTAATGCTTATTTGATTTTAGATATATTATTGTCCAATACAGTTATTGTGTCTTGGTTATGAGCTTGATCATAGTGTTATTTTCTACTTTTGGTTGTTTAATTTCACCTGTAGTTTTACTTTAAAATATCCCTTAATTGGTAAGTCATTAATCATTTTATGCACCATCTATGTTTTTTTTTGTAAAGACTTGCTCTTAGTTAATTGTTTACGGTTCATAATATTTGTTTTAGAAAAATCCAGTAACAGGTTCAAAAAGCCACCTGACCAAAATTTGCATAGGCTATAGCACGTTCATGTTCCCCAATTCTTTCTTGCTTTAGTTAAATACACTTTCTTACTTTCTAACCATTTCTATTATGCCTTAAAGATATTTTGTATTGATTACAAGTTTTGTTTTGTTTTTTTCTTGTTTTGTTTTGTTTTTTTTGGGATTGCATGGTTCGTGTTTCATAGCTTTGCTTGTCCTTGAGAGCAAGCCAGATATGAGCTGAGGGCCAGGTAGGGCATGCCAGACTCATACTGTGGGAACATGGGTAATCCAGTCTGTAGTTAAGCTGTGGACCCATTGCATGTTGTTATTGTTATTATGTGTAGTGTTTGTTATGTATCAGTACAGTGGGTGAAACTCACTAAGCTTCGGGCTTATAGTTGTGGATTTTGTTCCAGGTACTTCGGATGATGGGGAAGGTGAAGGCGTGATCGTGCACCTCCTCTTGTTTTTATTACATGATTTTGGGATAGCTCTGATGGGAACCTTGTTTTGAAAACAATTTGTAAATAGTAATGATTTTTGAATGTTTTAAAAAGTTAAAATTTTTCATGAATTTTATGAATGTTACATTAATGACAGACAATCGGTAGCAATCGACATATTCCTTAGTCTCAATTTCACAGAAAGTGTAAGAATTATCTTTGATATCAACAAAATTTTGTTGAGAGCCAAGTGTTGACTTCTCAGTCATGTTTAAAATCTTGACTTGTTCGTTTTTGGTTAAGGTCTCATTCACAATTTTTACAAGATCATCAACATTCAAACATTCATTTATGCGTAAGAATCATTTGAAAATTTATCGTATGCAATTATATTACTTTCACAGTCATATGTTGTTCCATCAATTTGTTCTTTTTTATACGAAAGAAAAGGAAACATTTTCCAATGATGTTCATCGCATATGTCAGCTGAATGATAACATTTTGTTAGTTTACCATACAAACGCTTAGTAGAATTACAATATATGTTTCTTTGTTTAATAAGCATCGAATTGTCCATCCTAAGTGAATCTCTATCTATTAAAAGATTTGTTATTCTAAGATCAAGAGATTCCATTAGTCTCTTATTCTCTTCGAGTTTATTTCTAGCTTCATATAATTGGGACTTGGACTTTTCTACTTCACTACTCATAGAGATTAACATGTCATTAAGATAAGCACATATATTATCGAACTCAGACAAAACATCATTATAAAAGATGACGGAATTTTAAATGAGTTAAGAAGATTACGTACCTTAGCAGTCATTGGTGATTTAGTCGAGACTGTGGACATGCTCAATGAGCTAGATTTCGTATCTCGTCCTCATACAATCCAGATGACCATATTTGATAAGTTTGTTGTTCTTCTTCATCTCCTTTAGCAACCAAACAAACACCCTTATTTCGAGTTCTATTCTATTCTCATCAATCTTCTCAGCATAATACGCATCGTCCTTAACTCTCTGCTTCTTCTCTTCTTTCTTCCTAAGCATGCAGTCCTTTGCCAAATGGTTCGACCCATTGCAGTAGTTACAATCGTAACTCGAGTCTCCTTTAAGTTTCAACTCCTTCTTCTCATACGACTCCTTAACATCATTCTTTTCTACTTTCGAATCATCCTTCACACTTTTTCCAGATGAACTATTTCCTTTAACCTCATTACTATTCTTGACTTTTGGATTAAAATGCTTCTTGAAGAATTTCTTTGTTTTGTTGTTTGAATAGTAACCGACAACTTCATCATCAAGGTTAAACAAAAAACCTTCTTCATCATTTTTGGCTTCTTCAGCAGATTCGACTTCAGATTCCTTTACTGCAACTTTTGAGTCCAAAGCTAAAGGTCCTCCAAGACTCAATTTACTTTCTTCAACAATGTCATTGATCTCACTTTCATGTGCTTTCAAGACACTATACATATTTGAAAGAGAACAACCATCAAAGCTTTCTTGAGTCTTGATCATCAAACTAATGTTCACCCACTCCTTTCGTAAGCCCATAAGAAAAGTAAGATTGAACTCCTGGGATGAACGAGTCACTCTATATCGAGAACACTTGAAAATCAATTCATTCAATCGATCATAGTACTATTCGATTGGTTAATTGTCCTTTTGCTTGAATTCTCCCAACTCTAGCAAACATTGTTTTAAAGAACTATTCTTTGTCTTCTCATTACCTTGATATTTCTCATTCAAGGTATCCCAAATCTCCTTTGCAGTTTCACAACCTCGAATGTAATTGTAAACTACTGGTGGAAGAGCACCACGTAATTCACGTAGACATTTATTATCGTTCGCCTTCATTTTGTTTCCTTGCGTGTGATCATATATTCATTTGTAGCAACAATACCAATGTCGAGTAACATCACCTGAAAATATTCTCCTCTTTTGATGTATCTCATCAGATCTTCATCGATTCTATTTAGATAATCTTCCATCCTATCAGCCCATTGCTCATAGTACTCCAGAATCAACATCAGAATCTTAGTTGATGATCCGATCAAGTGAGAGAAACTAGACATCGTGTTCATGTTGAAGTTCGCCATTGTTGAACAGATTTTGAAGAAAAAGAGCTTTTGATTCAAATAGAAATCTACGAAGAAAATCAATCATAGATTGATATAAGATTAATCGATCTAACACACAGAGTGTAGAATCAATTCCAAACAATCAATTGACACCAGTTTCCTGATTCCATTTGTGGAAGATTTTGAATCAGAACGAGCGATTAAAAAATGAAAAATACGAGAAAACTTCAATCGATTGAGTGAATCTTGCTCTGATATGAATTGTAGCGTGTTAGATTTGATTAGGAACACAAATGATACCAAGAAAGCAGTAAAGAACACACGATCAAAATATAATTTGGTTGGCTCAATTATCAGTCTAGACAAGTACAAGAGTTCGAGAGTACAAATGACAAAAATGACGCTCTAGGTAGTTACTCAACTCTGTGTACTTACCCTATTTATAGGGTACATCAGACTTAAAAAAAGTTACAAGGACTATACATTAAAGTGTTGAAACTACTATGCCTTGTAAATTAGATAGAGTGTCGAAGTCATGTTGATTTTGACTCCTTACAGACTCTGACTACTGCGACTCCTCACTATACACGTTCGACCCCAACAGTATTTATTCCCTCGAGAAATTGGAAATGGACCCATAAATTCGATACCCCAAATATCGAATACTTCACAAACTTGGATGTTATTTTAGGGCATATCATTTCGGGAAAAAATGTTGTCCGATCATTGGCACGAACCACAATCTTTGAAATATTTTGTAGCGTCCTTGAAAATCGTGGGGCAATAAAATCCTGCATCGAATATCTTCTTTGCTGTGTATTGCACTCCATGATGTCCTCCGGTTGTCCGTTGTGGCAATGCATCAGAATTTCTATACTTTTCCTCCCGAATATGCATCTTCTAAGAATTCCATCCGCACAACTTCTAAAAAGATAAGGTTCATACAAAAAATAGTATTTAACTTTCGAAAACAATTTCTTCTTTTGTTGATGGGTTAAACCTTTTGGGAGGTAGCCACTGTCCGCATATCATGGCTCATTCCATGCGATCACCATTAGATATTCTTCAGGAAAATCATCTCCAATTTCATTTTCTTTCAACTCTTCCATCTTCGGATTTTCCAATCCTGAGAGGTGATCGCCCGCCACATTTTCCATACCCTTTTTGCCTCTAATCTCTATGGCGAATTCTTTAACGAGGAGTACCCATCAGATCAACCTTGTCTTTGCATCCTGCTTAGTAAATAGATATTTAAGAGAAAAATGGTCAGTAAAAACAATAGTTTTGGATAAGACTAGAAAATGGCAGAATTTATCAAACGCGTAAAAAACGGCCAAAAGTTTTTTTTTCGGTTGTGGTGTAGTTTTCTTAGGCCGAGTTTAGTGTGCTGCTTGCATAGTATATAGGTTGAAAGTTCTTATCAACCCTTTGTCCATGGACTGCACCTACAAAAAAATCACTAGCATTACACATGAGTTCAAATGAGAGGATCCAATTTGGGCAACCATAATTGGGCATTTGTCAAATTTTCTTTTAATGCTTCAAAAGCTTTAAGACATTCCTTAGAAAAATCGTATGCGACATCTTTTAAAAGAAGTTGAGTTAAAGGCCTAGTTATTTTTTAAAAATCTTTTATCAAATGGCGGTAAAATTCTACATGGCCTAGAAAACTCCTAACCCCCTTCACGTTTGTTGGAGGTGGTAATTTAGCTATGGTGTCGACCTTTGTACGATCCACCTCTATCCCCGATTTTTATGGCCCAACACAATCCCTTATTTCACCATGAAATGATACTATTCCTAATTCAAGACCAAATTGATCTTTTCACACATAACAATCATTAAATCAAGGTTAGACAAACAATCATCGAAAGAGGGCCTGAAAATAGAAAAATCGTCCATGAAAACTTCCATGAACTTCTCAACCGTATCGTGGAAAATGGCTATCATGAATGTTTGGAAAGTGGCTAGTGCGTTGCATAATCCGAATGACATCCGGCGATAAGCTAAAGTCCCGCTAGGACAAGTGAAGATAGTTTTCTCTTGGTCTTAAGGATCAATAGGAATCTGAAAATATCCTAAAAAACCATCCAGGAAACAGTAATAAAGATGACCGGATAACCATTCGAGCATTTGATCAATAAAGGGAAAAGGAAAGTGGTCCTTGCAAGTGACATCATTTAACTTGCGATAATCGATGCATACTCACCAACTGGTTACCGTTCTTGTGGGAATAAACTCATTCTTTTCGTTCGTGACCACCGTGATTCCTCCTTTCTTTGGTACCACATGCACTGGACTTACCCATTGGCTATCCGAGATCGAGTAAATGATTCCGAAATCCAAAAGCTTGATGACCTCCTGCTTGACCACTCCAGATGCTTGGGTAGAACTTTCAAATCGATTTTTGCCTTCTTTTGATTGACCATGACATGGTCATCTACACTCCACGCCGTCGTGGTGAGTTCAGTTTGAACGATTGATCGAGATTTTTTAGATTGCCATGTCGTGGTGTGTCTTCAGAACTCTTTATTAATTCTGTGTACTCGCTTTCCTCTAGCAACTCTTTTAGTTCTTTTAAACCATGTTCAACATTAAAATCAAAGCAAACACTTTGACATTCATTATCACTTCATACGAGAACGTTTTGAATGTGGGCAAATTATGGTGGAATATGTCAACTCAAAGGATCAACCGACGGACATCTTTACAAAGGCTTTAGCATACATGAAACATGGTGAAATGTTGGCGTCACGAATCTTGAGCCAATTTGGGTTTAAGGGGGAGAATGTGAGTATAAACCAACGTGGAAAACAAGCTGTTTTTGTTGACAAATGAATACCTATGTTGTGGACAATAACAACTACAAATGGAAGCTTCTCTATTTCACATGATAAACACAATAAATTGTCACAATAGTTATAGTGGCTAGTCATTATCATCATATACTTATAAAGGAAACATTTTTCCTTTTACCACATTCATTTGAAACTCCCATGTATTTTTCCTTTCACCACATTTATTTGAAACTCTCATGACTTTTCAATTTCTTTGTAATAATGATTATAAATTGGTTATTAAGGTTAAATAAATATCAAATCTAAAGTGTAATCATATATAAACTAAATTTTAATATTAAAAGAACATATTTTCTTCTACTTATAAAGTTATGTTTTTAATTTTTAATATATTATACTTAATTTATTAGGTCTAATATATTGTTGTATGTAAATCATTATTATTTAAAGCTACAACTTTTGAACAATTTTTTTAAAATACTTTAATTGTTAATTTAAATATAACCTTACAAGAAAAACTTAAATATAAATTTTAGTTCAACTTAAACAACCCAACAAATATTTTGTAAATAGTTAAAAGTGATAAATTGTAGTGTCTTTATAATAATGATTACAAGGTGATTAATAAGATTAAATAAATATCAAACATAAAGTGCAATTATAAATAAACTAAATTTTAATATTAAAATAGTATTTTACTTCTACTTATAAAGTTATGTCTTTAACTTTTAACATATTATATTTAATTTATAGATTTAATATGTTGTTGTATGTAAACTATTAACAATTTAAAGCTACAACTTTTGAATAGTTTGGAAAAAATAATTAAATTGTTCATTTAATATAACATTACATGATCAACTTGAATATAAAATTCAGTTCCACTTAAAAAACCCAAAGAATATTTTGTGAATAGTTAAAAATAACAAATTGTAGTGCTAAATGCAAAAACTAAATTGTAATATTAATTTAACTAAAATATTTCATAAATATATTTTTATAATTGTTAAAAGTTTTTAAATAAGTTGCTTAAAATAACTTACAATTACAATAGGTAAAAATAACTCTATATAAATGATTATATTGTTACTTTTAAAATAAAGAAAAAATCGTTTGATGTATTAAATAATTATAATGATAGAAATTAAAACGTTAAGCAGATAAATTCTTAAAAATTAATTAACAATAACAACTATAAATAACATTAAACCATATATTATATTTAATTTTATTCACGAGTAACCCGTGGGTAGAGGTCATTCAAAAAAATTGAGATTATGCAGTTTTAATAAATTTATATATTATCATATAATTGAAAATAATCAATATGTTATATCAACTAAGTATATGAATTTTATATTGAATTTAACAACATTATTGTTATATTTAAAAAAAAAAAACTTATATTTGTAAAGATTTCAGCTATATAGATGCTTCCGCGCAACGCGCGGACATTCGCCTAGTTTTAGTATAAATAGATGTTGTGACCTATAATGTACCATTAAACTGAGAATGTACCACTAAACAAAGAGGGATAGCGAAATACTTAGAGTGAGTATTGTTAATAGAGGGTTGTTTTCTTTTCTTGTAATATTGAGCTAGTAAGCTCCTCATTTTGTTTTAGTTATGAATAAAAGTGTGTTTCAAACCCAACAAATGAGAGTTTCTTTTAGAGATGGCAAACAAACCCGTACCCGATGGATACCCGATACCCTATCCCGAGTTGACCTGGTAAATCCTCGAGTTGACCGAGGTAGGGCCGATGATGGTTATTACTCGAATGCAAAAAGCGGGGATGGGGATGAAGATGGTTCTACGTGTCGGGTACCCACACCCACACCCGTATCCGAAACCGGCCCTGACGGGTATTCGATATATATATATATATATATATATATATATATATATATATATATATATGCTTACGTTATTGTATTCTAATTTATTATTGTGTGGATGTAGGGGTGAATGTAGACCAATGGTTTTAGTTATTTCAACTAATGATTTACCTATCTTTAAATTAGGAGACACATGTTTAAACTAGGAAACACATATTTAATTAATGAAAATTTTGAATTTTAAGGCATATTGATTCTTTTAATTTTGAATTCTGATTTTTTTAATTAATTAATTTTTAATTCTAACATATTTTTTTAATTTTACTCGATTTTATTCTTTAAGAATGCAATTCCGTTAGAACGATATTCTATGAAAATGCCAGGATACATTCTGATAGAGTACATATTTTGATTGAAGTAACTTCTTGTAGAAAAACAACGTTCTTGAACCTTCAGTTGAAATATAACATGATCCTTATATATTCAAACATTGTAATGCAAATATAGATTCATACATATTGTTACAGAATAATAGTCTGAATAACATCCTGAAATATACAATTATTGAACAAATAGATTTGAAATATAACATGATCCTTATATATTCAAACATTGTAATGCAAATATAGATTCATACATATTGTTACAAAATAATAATCTAAATAACATCCTTAAATATACAATTATTAAACGAATACATTTGATTATTAAAATTAATTAATAGATAACATTAAAAATTTACCTTATTTAATTAATTCTTAAACTATCTTCCCTAAATTAAAAGGGATTAATTAAATATTTATTTAATTACTAAAATTAATTAATAGATAACATTAAAATTTACCTTATTTAGCTTTTGAAATGATTGGCTCACATTGACTCCTACATCCACACAATAATTAGTTAGAATACTTGAACCTAGCTCTTTCTCTCTCTCTCTCTCTCTCTATATATATATATATATATATATATATATATATATATATATATATATATATATATATATATATATATATGTAGTATTATTTATGTTTTTATTTTTAATAATGTATAGGCAAAAGTTCACTAGACGAATTATTGCCATCTCTAGTTTCTTTACATAACAAACACACAGATTCTTTTATTAACTCAACACATAATTACATACGTCGTAACCCAGCAGTATCCGGTGTTGCCCTCCCTCCATGAGGTTGAGGGTTAAAGTTCCGTGAGGGACATAGGTGGAGATTTAGGAGTAGTGTAAGAGTAGAATATATTTGTCATTCCAATATATATATATATATATATATATATGTATATATATATATATATATATATATATATATATATATATATATATATGCTTAGGTTATTTTGTTTTTACTAACTATTATGTGCTAGAATACACAGAACTGGACCACCGGATGAATAGAATCAACAGTCATGATCTGAGGATCTATGCTATTACAATATTACAATAGGGTAGCATATATCATATAATCACACAAATTTCAGCAAAAGGGTATTTTGGTCAATTAACCTATTTTAGAAAAGGAATTTTTCGGATTTTAAGGGAACATTCATTCCCTTATTTTTAAAAAATCTAAATTTTTTAAAATCTAACAAAAACACGAATCCATTACGAAAGAATATTATTGTTAAGAAACACTTTATACATTCTAGCATAATACATTTTGCAAGAATACACTCTAGTTCTCCATGTTTTTTCTCATTTTCCACATCATTGACAGCCTCTTTAAAACCTAAATCCATAAAAAAAAAACATAATCAACTTTCAAATATTAAAAAATTCTGAGCATTCTAAAATAATAAAAACTATAAATTCTAATAGAATGTAGTAGACATTAAACAATTGTAATTTATTCTAATAACATGCATTACTAGTTATTCTGCTAGAATATACTATCACTATTCTAATAACATGCATTACTCGTAATTCTGCTAGAATGCATTATTAGTTAAACAAATATACTTGTTGTTAACAAAACATTTTTAAAGACATTTTGACACAATGCTTTTATATAAATAAATTTTGACAGAATACACACAAGTTTGAACTTATATTATAGTAGAATTTATAACATCTTTTTTTTTATAAAATAAAAACACCAAAATGAATTTATATAAATAAATTCTGACAGAATACATCAACTATACTTGTTGTTAACAAACATTCTCAAAAACATTCTTACAAAATACAAGCAAGTATACTTGTTGTTGACAAACATTCTTAAAGACATTCTAACAGAATACAAGCATTACTTATTTAATGGAAACGATATAATGGAGATTGATAGCATATTCTACCAGAATGTTTTTTAGTTTTCCTATCTAACAATGTTTTTTTACTTTTCCTATCTTGACAAATAAGAAGATTAAAATCGAATTCTGACAGAATAATAAGCATTCTGAGAGTTTTGACAGAATACATACAACATGGCCAGATTCTCTTTTAGGCATTTCCACAAACACCTTTTGTGCAACATATATAAATAATAGAGAATAAAAAGCTTAAAGTATAAAAAAAACAAATATCCTCATTGTTCTTCTGATGCGAATTTAAGAGAGTGTACAACTCAACAAAACTTAACATCCATTAAAATAGGTTGCTTAATCAATTAGGGTTTGAGAAAAAGGACTTAACGTCAATAATTTTTAAGATGTATTTCTTATGAATAAACGTGATTATAACAATGGATTTTACATAAAGATTTTCATTATAACTAAAATTGATGAGATAATAAGAGGATTCAACTATTATTCGAATTATATCACTAATCTATGATTTTTTTTGCCCAGAATTATAAAATTTACGCTACTGATTACCTGGATTTGCAACTTGTCATTAATTTCTTCAATTACTTCTTCCTCAGCAGCGCTAATGGAGACGGAAGTGCTGGTGAAGGCATTTAAACTCACCCTGTCTCGTTTTTTTTCTTTTGTCGGCGACTGGTCCTTTAGGGTTGTTCGACGGTGGAGGCATCAACATACTCATTTTTGAGGATGAATGATAACGTAGTGAAACGATGTAGGGATTTAAATGCTATTTAAGAGAAATTGATCCATTATTTTAGGGATTATAATTTTGGAATATAATTAATTGTACATACATAATGACTAAACTATCCTTTATTATTCAGTTAATGATTTTTTTTTCTTAAATTCTGATTGGTATGCAAACAATAGTTGTTGGAAACATTTGAACCTATCTCTCTTTATTTCTCTCTCTCTTTCTCTCTCTCTCTCTCTCTCTATATATATATATATATATATATATATATATATATATATATATATATATATATATATATATATATATATATATATATATATATATATATAGGCACTAGTAACAAACAATACAACCCTTCTAACCATTGCATCTTTTCCTAAATAACTAACTTCCAGATTTAACTGCCATATTAGACAGTTAACATAACTAAATTAACCACCCATTTAACTGCCTAACATTAATTCACACTAACTATTGTTTATAGAACAAGTCTAGATTATAATTCTAACAGGTTGATCGCCGTTACTGATTCGTTCAACCTAAATGCAGATTAACATTCTTATCATTGTTAGAACACAAGTAAAGGTGTATATGGATTTCTATAGGCTTTGTTTTGATTTGAACATATAGAAGACAAAAGATCAGGTTTTGTATTGATTGATTGATCCAAGTTTTGGACTAGATTTGGGGTTAAGATTTTGACATTTTGGTTATCATGGTCGCTTCTTCTCGAGGTGGTTCACACACAAACCCATGGTTCTACAATGTCACTTCATCTTGGCAGTAAACAATGACTGAGTGATAATGAACAAATATTTATGAATCTTGAGGTCTACAAATCACAATATCAGTTACATGGTTATTGTTGGAGTAATAATGTAATAATAATTAAATGAATGTTATGGCAGGTTAGTTCTGATATCAAAGAAAATTTGCAATATTTAACAAAGACCGACCTTAGCTCAGTTGGTAGAGCGGAGGACTGTAGTAGGCAATAAGCCAATGGCCATCCTTAGGTCGCTGGTTCGAATCCGGCAGGTCGGAATTTTAAAATTTCCGTTTTTTGCTTTTATGAACCACACCACCTGCCACCACGAAGTCAAAATATACAGGGGTACAAGCTGCGATTGCATGAGGTACAAGTCTATTGGATTCTTTTCCCATCATCGGTTTTGAGAGATAGCTAGAGAGAGAGGGTGAGGGGACCGGATATTTTTCCTACAAATGGATTGTCCACATAATTAAATATTTAACCTTTTTATTGACAATAAATAAGTAATTTGACATTATTTGAATTTTAGAAAATTCCACATCATTGGTTTTTCATGACAGATGACGTGGGTGATGAAATGGGAACAACTTCTACACCACCACTCCATTTAACCTAAAAAATCATTAATATATATGATCATCAATGTGAACACAACTCCACTGATATTGAAAAAAATTATCCATAAGATATGTATTTAATTATTCAGCTTTTGATAATTGGAAATTTCGAAGAAACTCGCATCTCTCTTTATATAGTTCGTGGGGGTGTTCAAACAATGTATATTCTATTTCTATCTCAACATTTAATATCTTATAAGCAAATCTACTAGATCCGGAGGTTTTTGTAAATTAAAAATTTCATTTCATTGAGGTGCTCAAATCACATTCCCTACATTCTATATCGACAAATTAAAGCATCGATGGCATCATCATCATCATCAGCTTCTCCTTCCGCTCCTGCTCTTTCTTCAAAGTGGTGGAAGTACGATGTTTTTCTAAGCTTCAGAGGAGAAGATACTCGAAATACTTTTGTGGGCCATCTCTATTCTGCTCTTGAACAAGAAGGTATCTACACCTACAAAGACGAGGAAACACTTCCCCGAGGAGAATCGATCCGCCCATCCCTAATGAAGGCTATCGAAGAATCACAGATATCTGTCATCGTATTTTCAAAAAACTATTGTGCTTCTTCGTGGTGTCTGGATGAACTTGCACATATTATGAAATGCAGGGATACGAGAAGCCAGATTGTTATGCCTATATTTTATGATGTGGATCCCTCTGAAGTACGAAAACAAAAACGGAAGTATGGAGAAGCATTTGCTAAACATGATTTGGAGAACAAAACCAAGGTTGAATCTTGGAGAAAAGCACTTGTGGATGCAAGTAATATTTCTGGATGGGAACCCAAGCACATTGCCAATGGGTATTTTTCTTCTTTGTTTTTGCACCTTTTTATGCGTAAGATATGTGTGCTCTACAACACATCTATACCTGAACTTTTTAAGCATTGTATACAAATGTTATAATTATTCTTGATGAAGTTGATGACCTTGATAAGGAGAGAGGTTTTGACTTCATCACTTATCGGAGTCAAATATAAACATGTTGAAGATTCGGACATGCTTTCAGAATGTGGTCACTTATGATATCGGGCAAGTTAAAAGATATCCCAAGTCCTAATACTGTGGTTAAGCTGAAATTAAGTTAAGATTAAAGTTATTGAGTTTTAGTTCTAATTCAGTACTTTAAAACTGACATCAAGCTACAGTGACAAACCCATCTTAAAACTATTCCATCTTTCCCAATGAAATGACTACAACTTACTTGTGACATTGACTTAACAATTACTACTTGGATGTGAAATAAGGGTAGTTAGGACTTAGGACTCCTTTTGCTTATCCCATGGAACATAAAAAAAAATCACTTCTTTTGTCAATGTATGCATATGTTAGTTATTCTTGTATATTCAATGTGTAGGGATGAATCAAAAGGCATCAAACAAATAGTTGTCGAAATTTCACACAAGTTGCACCTAGTAACTTCAAGTGCAGATGAAAACCTGATAGGAATGGAGGCTCGCTTGCAAGGTTTGAGATCAGAGTTACAAGTTGGGTCAGGTGGTGTACGGATGATTGGAATATGGGGGGTTGGGGGTGGTGGTAAGACTACTCTGGCATCTTCCATATATGATGAAATCTGTAGGCAGTTTGATGGTTGCTGCTTTGTTCAAAATATTCGAGAGGAATCAAAAAGGTATGGTTTGGGAAAGTTGGAAGGAGATATTCTTTCAAAAATGGGAGTAGACAAAGTTGGAGGAGGAAGATGCATGATAAAGGAAAGGTTGTGCCATAAAAAGGTATTGATTGTTCTTGATGATGTTGATCACCTTGACCAACTGAAAGCATTAGCCGGATCACATGATTGGTTTGGTGAAGGAAGCCGAATAATAATTACAACCCGGGATAAACATTTATTAACGGCACACAAAGTAAATGCAATACACAATATTAGATTGTTAAATAGTGATGAGGCTATTAAGCTCTTTTTCAAGCATGCACCCCAGGATTACAGACTTGTGGAAGATTATGAGCAACTTTCAAAAGAGGTAGTCTCTTATGCTAGTGGGCTTCCATTAGCACTTACAATTCTCGGTTCTTTTCTGTGTGACAAAGACATTAATGAGTGGAAGAGTGCATTAGCTAGACTGAAAGAGATTCCAGATAATGATATTCTGGAAAAGCTAAAAGTTAGTTTTGATGGCCTTAAACCAGTTGAGAAAGAGCTGTTCCTAGATATTGCATGTTTTTTTAGGTTGGAGGAGAAAGACAAGGCAATGGAGATCCTTGATGCTTGTGGCTTTCATCCTGTTATAGGAGTAAAGGTGTTGATACAAAAGGCTCTCATAACCATTTCGTATGGAGTGTTTGATATGCATGATTTGGTGCAAGAAATGGCACACTACATTGTTAGAGGGGAACACCCTAACAATCCTGAAAAACATAGTAGGATTTGGAAGGCGGAAGATGTTCTGAGAATATGTGCTATGGATGCAACAACGGTAATGGTTAAGCTAGCTTTTCATGATGTACATGTATGTATAAACAAACACTTTTAACTCAACCTTGACGCCATTTTGTTCCTCTATCACAGGAACTTGACATGATTCAAGCAATAACATTTAATTACAACAAGGATTATCTATTACAAGATCTTCCTCCAATTGTTGCAAACACGAACCACCTTAGGTGGATAGATTGGCACGGTGATTTTGCAAGTCCATTGCTTACTAACTTTCCACAAAGGACACTTTGTCATCTACATTTGCGGAACAGTTCTCAGAAACAACTTTGGGAGGGTTATAAGGTAATTCTTATTGTCTATCTAATTAACAAATGAAAACAAAGCGGATGATGAATGTTCAGCCTGATTAATTATTGGTGTCATTAAGCAACTTCAGTTGTGTTTTTTTATAAGTAGCTATTGTATTGAGAGCACGAATCTTTAGTTTGTAAATCTCCTTCGTGTTAATAATGATAAACTTGGTAAAAATATAAACTTGTTTGGTATTATATCGACCAGAACATGAACCTTTAGTTTATTTTAAATGATATCCATTTACAGATGGAAAGTATTAGTCTATTGCAAGTGATGTCTAGCCTAGCTGGATTGATGCACTGGGTTTGATACCCACGTGGGTTTGAGGTCAGGAGTTCAAATCTTTGAACCTGTTAAATTTGCCTCTTGCAATTATGCCCCATGTGTGGGAAGTTTTCCCTGGAAATCCCCTTGGGGGCTGAGTTTGCCCTGTTAAGGAGCTCGAACTCGGGGTCACCATTGAAATATTATGGTGAGGCTTCCGCTAAATCATTTGCCGTTTCCAAAAAAAAGTATTAGTCTATTGTATAGCTTTTATCCCATATAGAAATAGTGATTAAGTGAGACACCTTTTAGAAATTTCTAATTATATATGTATGCACGTGTGTGTGCCAAAGTTTACTTGTTTGCACTTGTATGCAACAGTTGCTGCCAAATTTGAAGACAATTGAACTTTGGGATTTAGATAACCTAATCATGACACCAGATTTTGAGGGACTTCCAAATCTTGAAAGATTCATTCTTTATGGATCTAGGTGTTTAGAAGAGATTCATCCATCAATTGGATGCTTGGAGAGGCTTGTTTTGTTACATATATCAGGTTGTAGGAGTCTTAAGAGGTTTCCACCTATTTCCAGACTAAAGAAACTCGAGACCCTTTCATTCATTGGATGCCCTAAACTTTTTAAACTCTCAACAATCCAACAACAGAACATGGAGAAGTTACCACATTTTCTTTTGGATAATAGTGGGGACGAAGTTGCATCCTATGTAGAATCTATTCCAAACTTTTTTGTTAATTGTTGGAGGTGTGGTTGCAGCAATCTTGGTGGTGTAGAATGTTGTTTAGAGGACCCTTCTTTATCTCACAACAACATGAAGCCTTGTTTACGTGACAATAATATGAACCACATAGGGTTTCGTTCTTTTCCCAAGGACTTAAGAAAGTTAGATCTCAGCTACTGTGATATGGGAGATGAACACATCAGCTCTTCTGTTTGGGAGTTACACAACCTGAAGACACTCAATCTACTAGGAAATGCTTTTTCACGATTAAATTTTCATCTCTTGCGGTTTCCTCAGCTTAAATGTCTCAATGTGTCACAATGCAAAGGCCTTGTGGAATTGTCTGAGCTGCCATCAAGTATAGCTGTTGTTGTAGCAGATGGTTGTAGCTCACTTGAGACCTTTGGAGATATTTCAAACTGTAAATGGTTGTGGAAAGTCTTGGTTCTGGAGTCGAACAAACTCAGTCCACTTTATGGTGACATATTACTAGACTCCATGCTCCAGGTTTGGCTTTTAAATTTCAATCTTTATTATATAATCCCAAACATAAGAATCATAACTGAATGTGTTTTCCATGGTAGGGAAATGCTAGTGAAGATTACTTTATCAGTATCATTCTTCAACATCAGATTCCAAACAGGTTTGTAGGTTGGCTGTTTAGGGGAAATAAATTTACACTCCATCTTCCAAAAGATTGGTACGATGAATTTTGCGGGTTCCTAATATGCTTTGTTGACACATTGACCTATCCGGATATTAATATCGTCATCAAGCAGGAGGTAGATGATGATATTCTATTTGAGATTTGGAAGGAGTCTACGGAAATAGTGGAGCCTGTATATGGTGATCAAACAAAAACATACGTAGGATATGTGCCCTTTGGTTCATTGAGGCACACTACATTGTCGAATTTATCATACAATATGATTTCAGTTTCCATGGAGGCAGGGCATGTTAATGAGACTTGTGTTGGAGTTGAGCTTGTTCCTAGGAAAAGTAAAGGTGATCGGCCACAAACAACAAAAGTTGCAACAAATTCCTCAGAATTTTGGGACGAAGAAGATTATGGTAGTAAGACATTTACGATCCAGCAAGATGATCCAAAGTCTTCTATACATATTATATGGCGACCTTTGAACGGCATTATGACAACGTCGTATTGATTTGCTTACTGGTTTGTGATTTTCTTTGTATTTGTTTATTCGACTACTTTATGAATTCTTACCTTGTTTATCCTGTGCATCTAATTTTATGGTTTTTTGGGACTATGTATTGCTACTTTAGTTTTGGTTTTGAAACTTATTTTTTGTTAGTAGTTATTTTTACAATCGTTTTCAAAATAATCATACTCATAGGTGTCTAGTGGTTGAGTTACATAATTCTCTACGGAAGATTCAATGTTCAAATTTCGTCACACCCAAAATAGGTAGTGATCAACGTGAGCCTCTCAGATGATGTGGTTTACCATTTTTTATGGATATTTTAGTGTATATTGGAATGTTTTTTTTTTTCCTTTATAATTTTAATATAACTTTATCATTTATAGCAACTTCTTTCTACATTTCAATTAACTAATGCGCTAGTTCATGATCAACAAAATTTAATTCACTATGACTTTTAACTTATTCTTTATGATAAATGCAATCCAAATTAAATTGTGATTTTGGTTTTCTCACCATAATGAGACCCTGGATCTACGGATCAGTTGCTTTAGAGTTTATGCAATATATATTACTTTTAGGTCTTCACTATATGAAATCTATTTAAATCTTTATGTTAATGTTATTGTCAGTTAATTCTTACAATTTAAAGTAACCTACTAGGGAAAGTTTACTCGCACACGATTAGCCTAACGACATTACCGATATAACATTTATTAAAATGTTTGTAATTGTTTCTAAGGTCAAAAATTATGCGTTGAGGTTGTAGTTACTTGAATGGTGTAGTTTTTAATTTTGATGATGTTAATCGTGCATATATTTCATGGGACCCTTTATTTTATGCATATTTTGTTGTTTTTTTTAGATGTGTTTAAAGTCTTAATTACTTCAATAGAAAGTAGAGTCTCCATACCAATTGTTAGATTTATGGGGTAAGAAATAGCACTTTGGAATTATGAGAATCGCGCAATCACTTACGAATTGAAGTATTTGAGTGGTATTCTCAAATTTTCAATTGGATAAGATGAATATGAGAGAACAAGAATAGAGAATGAGAAGTTATGATTTTTGATTGCACCATAAAGATATGATCAAAAAACGAATTATCTATATCTTTGTCTCAAAATTGTCACAAACATTTTCATGTTCTAAAACTGTCCAAACTACCACAAGACAGTTTATAACAATAAAAAACTATCACAAAATCGGGTTTTCTTTAAGGATATAGACAAAGTAAAAAACCGGATCAATTATTTAAACAATTTTTGATGCATTTTTAACATAGCAATATAACTTAAGTAAAAAAATTTCCAAGCTAATCTGTTAGCTCGACCCCAACTAGGGGTTGTGTCCCCTGGACTCCGCCAAAGGCGACCGCTCCTTCGACCACGCTCCCACGGGTGTTGCCTCTAGATCCCCATTTGTTCAGGACTTCACCCCTAAATGACAGTCTGTTATGAATCCGGAACAAATTTAAACAAATATCCGCTCTACATATCCCTTACTTGTTTAGTATTTGTCAATATTATATTTGGTCAACAAATTAATTAACTACACTTAAATATACATTGGTGATACAATCACCAACACCAATTTTTTTCCCTTGTTTTAACTAGAGCTAACAATAAAAAAAAATGTATTTTTTTGATTGTGTGATTTACATTATTTTTATTCTAAATCAAACATCGTACTTGGGTTGTGGTGATTTGGTAAGGCATGTGGAAGATATGGTGGATAACCTGTTGACCCATGTTCAAATCCTGGCACCACTCAGCCCTTGTGGCCATGGAGGTTCGCCTGCAGTGATTCCAGGGCATGAGGCAAAGCTGTATGTTTGCAGCGGGGGATTAGTCGGTACGCGAAAGCTGGTCCGGAAACCCTCGTTGGGGAAGTTCCCTTTCAAAAAAAAAAATTTGTTCATGTTGATTTTTTTATAGGACCATGTTGAATTGAAACATGTTGATGCCACCAAAGTCATATTTTATATATATATATATATATATATATATATATATATATATATATATATATATATATATATATATAACCTTTCATTATTTTTTTCCGAGTTTCACTCAATTATATTATTTTATTTTATAGTACATTTTTTGAAACGATTTTATTATAGTACATTAATTAATCATGGTTAAATTTATATTTATATGGTCCAAATATATAAGACTCTTCCCCATCTCTCCCCTCAACCAGTCGACTGCAACCGGCAACCTGCAACCGCCAACTCCCCTGACTCGCTTTTTTACCTCATCTCCAGTCCCCACTAACCTTTCTTATTCCACCTTAGAAATCAATACGTTTTTTTTCTGCTACAGACCAATAGGGCTTGTCGCAGATAATTCGATGAAGAGTGTGGCGATGGGTGATTCCGTGGTGGAAGCATTAAAAAGACCACTCCATTCTTTTTATAAGCAATAATATGCAAAAAAATCAAACAACAAAACTAGAAATTGGCATACCTATTCATCGTCCCCTGCAACCGCGTCAGTTGAAAATCCCTAATCAACAATCCAACACGAAGGTTCATTGCTTGTCTGATTCAGTTCAACTTAATGCAGATTAACGTTCTTTATCATTGTTCGAACACAAGTAAAGGTATCAATATACATAGGCTTTGTTTTGATTTGAACATATAGAAAGAGAAAAGATCAGGTTTTATATTGATTAATTGATTGATTCAAGTTTTTGGACTAGATTTGGGGTTATGATTTTTGTTTCTGTTATCATTGTCAATTCTCCTCGACAATGTCACTTCATCATCCCTCTTCTTCATCTTGGCAATTGGCAATGACTGAGTGATAATGAAAAAATATTTATGAATCTTGAGGTCTACAAATCACAATATTAGATGGTTATTGTTGGAATAAATGAGGGTTTTGGCAGATTGGTTATGAGTGAAAGAAAATGTGCGTGGATTAACAAAACCGACCTTAGCTCAGTTGGTAGAGCGGAGGACTGTAGTAGGCAATAAGCCAATGGCCATCCTTAGGTCGCTGGTTCGAATCCGGCAGGTCGGAGTTTTAATTTTTTTTTAATCGCCGTTTCAAAATATAAAAAATTGCCTAAATTAACTTGGATTCTTTTCCCATCATCGGTTTTGACTTTTGAGAGATAGGTGAGCCGGAAATTATTTTTTTGGTAAAAATGGATTGTACACATAGTTAAATATTTAACCTTTAGATTGACAATACATAATAAATTTAACATTATTTGAATTTTAGAAAATTCCACATCGTTGGTTTTTTATAAATGGCAGATGACGTGGATGATGAAATGGTAACAACGTGTACCCCATCATTGCTTATCTCAATGTGAAATCAACTCCACTGATATTTAAAAAAATTAAGTGAGAATTGAAAAGATAATTATTTTGCTTTTGTTAATTGAAAATTTCTAAGAAACTCACATCTCTCTCTATGTATAGTACGCGGAGCTACTCAAATATTAGAAAACTTTCAAGATTTTTGTAGATTGAAAATCCTCTTGGAAAATTACATCTCTCTCTCTCTCTCTCTCTCTCTCTCTCTCTCTCTCTCTCTCTCTCTCTCTCTCTCTCTCTCTCTCTCTCTCTCTGTTACTCTGTATATATTTCCTTTCGTTGAGGTGCTCAAATCACATCCCCCTACATTCTATCTTGACAAATTAACACATAGATGACATCATCATCATCATCATCCTCAGCTTCTCCTTCCTCCACTGGATTTTCTTCTCAGTCATGTAAATACCATGCTTTTCTTAGCTTTAGAGGAGAAGATACTCGCAATACATTTGTGGGCCATCTCTATTCGGCTCTTGAACAAGAAGGTATCTACACTTACAAAGACGACGAAACACTTCCCCGAGGCGAATCGATCCACCCATCCCTTAAGAAAGCTATTGAAGAATCACAGATAGCCATCATCGTATTTTCAAAAAACTATTGTGATTCGTCGTGGTGTCTGGATGAACTTGCACATATTATGAAATGCAGGGATACGAGAGGCCAAATCGTTATGCCTATATTTTATGACGTGGATCCCACTGAAGTACGAAAACAAAAACGGAAATACGGAGAAGCATTTGGCAGACATGAGTTGGAGAACAAGAGGAAAGTTGAATCTTGGAGAAAAGCACTTGTGGATGCAAGTAACATTTCTGGATGGGAACCCAAGCACATTGCCAACGGGTAATTTCTTCTGTGTTTTAATTAAATTTGTACCTTTTACGCTTAAGATATGCGTGCTCTACCATTTATACTTATACATTTTAAGTTTTTTATACAAATGTTTTAAGACAAAATTGCAAAAATGGTCCCTGTGGTATGCATATTTTTTGGGTTTTAGTCCAAACCCCGAGTTTTTTGGATTCCTGGTCCTTTTGGAGTGGTTTGTATGTGGAGTTGGTCCCCGGGCTTAACTTCCGTTAAAAATGATATGTTAACCCCCTCATGTGCCTCACACGTGCGGATATATCCGTCATTTCATATGTAAGGGACCATTTTTGCATAAACATTTTTTTGGCTTAATTCTTTTAAAAGATCCCCACCGTTCCTATCTTCTTCCCCAACGTTCCTTTCTACATCATTCTTGAGAAATTTCACGAAGTACAAATATAACAATAGTAAAGAAGACTTGCATTAGTAAGACCAAAGACCAAAGGGTTGGTCTTCATCTTCATCTTCACCATGACTAAGGAACTCAAGATATGAAGAATTCACAACTTCTTGTTCCGGGTAATCACCACATTCGATCTTTGGTAACATGTAACCACTAACGGGGGTTACAAACATCTTCTCCAACATATCTTCTTCCACTAAAGACTCATCACTCTGATCTTGTTCAAACAAATACGACGAGTCACCCCTCTCTAATAGATCAACATATTGTGGATTGCTCGACTCAGTCACATCGCTTCTTACACCAACATCTTCATCATTCAAGCACTCTGCCGCCTGTTCTTGTTGCAGTGGCTCAGATGGGCTTTTGGTGCTTGATGAATTGGAGGTTCCTTTCTCCATTTATTGCAGAAGCAACTTGTCACTTAGATCATGAACCTATATAAGAAACCAAACAAAAGTTAAGATTTTTAAGTTACGTTTAAGAAATTTTAAAGAGAGAGATTTCTATAAAATATCATTACCTCGGATTTTAGTTTTTCTTTTTATTGAAGGAGATTTCCGTAGTTTGCTTTGAGTTCGTTTTAGCTTTCTTAAAGAACGTCGTAGTCTTTCTCAAGTCGTTTGGTCTTCCACCGTGCATGGCGGTTCTGGAACCAGATTGCAATCTGTCGAGGTTGCAAGCCAAGCTCTTTTTGCTAACTGAATCTTTCTATTGGGCTCAAGTTTGTTTTCTGTCTCGAAACTTTTCTCCAGGAACTCTGAAAGTAGTCTCTAGGAACTGAAACTTTTCTCAAGTCGTTTAAACGTCTCTTCTTTTCGGGTGCTGAAAGTAGTCTTCGTATTCATCATCACCATTGTCTTCCTGATCGAATGTTTGAAAGAGGTTTCTTCCGGATCCATTTCCTCCATCCTGATCAAAGCTAACCATCGACAATTGTTTGTGAGTTAGTTTAACTAAAGATCATAAAATTCAACCAAATAGATTGTGGGTATGTGACAAGTTATTCAATTCAAGTTGAAAAATGTGTTTTTTGAATCAAAAGTATCCACTTGAAATGAAAAGGCTTCAATCTTCGAAAGGGAACATTAAGCTTCTTGTTTCGTCATTACAAAGTCAAACGAGTCAAGAGGACATCAAGGATTGCTTTTGGGAACATTAAGAAGACAATATTTGGAAGATCTAGGAAGTCATGATGAAAGAATCAAACACCATTTTGGTTGTTCTTTTCATCACCCAAATGAATCTACAACCAGACAACACAGACTGTAACGTCAAAAGTATCAGAATCCAAACATATAAAGTATAATCTCTAATTGAGTGGCAATTAATAGAATAATAACCCCATGAGAAATCGTAAAATATTTTCAAACAACATGATCCAAATAAGTAAATATGTGTAATTACAAATATCAAACAAGCGATAATTAAAGAGCTATCTAACAGATTACCTGCAAAAGAATGAGTGGATCTAGATACGAAGTGGGAATCAAGAGGCATAGAAGAAGAAAAAGGGACCCTCTTGTTTGTAACCATAACAGAATTGAAACATGAGCCACCACCACCACCGGAATCGCCGCCGTAAAGAAAGCTTCAAAGAAAACATAGAGCCATTGTTGTTGTAATAGAGCTCAAGAAGAAGAAGGGTAGAAAAAAGAGATGTTGGGGAACGTTAGGGAAGAAGATAGCAACAGTACTGGGGATCTTTAAAAGGAATTAAGCCAAAAAAGGTTTATGCAAAAATGGTCCCTTACATATGAAATGATGGATATACCCCCACGTGTGAGGTACATGAGGGGGTTAACAGATCCTTTTTAACGGAAGTTAAGTCTGGGGACCAATTCCACATACAAACCACTCCAAAAGGACCATGAATCCAAAAAACTTGGGGTTTGGACTAAAACCCCAAAAATATGCATACCACAGGGACCATTTTTGCAATTTTGTCATGTTTTAATTATTCTTTGATGATGAAGTTGATGACCTTTATAACCTCACTGAGGCTTTGAATACATCACTTGATCAGAGCCGATCAAATATAAACCTGAACAAGATTATTAGAGATGTTAGAGGACAATTTAAAAGATATCTCAGGTCATATATATAATTCTGGATAAGCTGAAATTAAGTTATAATGTAATTTCTCATGTTGTAGTTCTTTTGTATCTCAGTTAAAGCAATAACGAATCTATGTTGCATTAAACTATTCCATCTTTCCCAAGAAACTTGTTACAAACTAGCTGTGATCTTTTGAGTGTGAATGTGTGATCATATGTTAATTATGCTTGTATACCCAATATTTAGGCATGAAGCAAGAGGCATCAAACAAATTGTATACGAAATTTCACAGAAGTTGCAGCCAATAACTTCACGTTTAAATGATCAAAACCAGGTCGGAATGGCAGCTCGCTTGCAAGGTTTGGAATTGGAGTTAGAAATTGGGTCAGGCGGTGTTCGAATGGTTGGAATATGGGGTGTTGGGGGTGGTGGTAAGACTACTCTTGCATCTTCGGTTTATGATGAAATTTGTAGCAAGTTTGATGGTTGTTGCTTTGTTGAAAATATTCGAGAGGAATCAGGCAGATATGGTTTGGGAAAACTGAAAGACAAAATTCTTTCAGAAATGGAAGTAAACAGAGCTGGAGGTCGACGAAGATCCTTGATAAATGATATGTTTCGCCATAGAAAGGTCTTGATTGTTCTAGATGATGTCGACCACCCTGATCAACTAAAAGCGTTAGCTGGATCACATGATTGGTTTGGAGAAGGAAGCCGAATAATAATCACAACTAGAGATGAACATTTATTAACTGCTCACAAAGTAGATGTGATACACAATATTATCTTGTTAAACAATGATGAGGCTATGAAGCTCTTTCGCAAGCATGCTCCCCGGGATAATAGAGTTATGGAAGATTATGAGCAGCTTTCAAAAGAGGTGGTCTCTTATGCTGGTGGGCTCCCATTAGCACTTACAGTTCTCGGTTCTTTTCTGTGTGACAAAGACATTAATGAGTGGAAGAGTGCATTAGTGAGACTGAAAGAGATCCCGGATACCGATATTGTGGAAAAGCTAAAAATCAGCTTTGATGGGCTTAAGCCAGTTGAGAAAGATTTGTTCTTGGATATTGCATGTTTTTTTAGGTGGGAATACAAAGACGAGGCAATGAAGATCCTTGATGCTTGTGGTTTTCATCCGGTCGTAGGAGTGAAGGTGTTGATACAAAAGGCTCTTATAACCATTTCACGAAATGGAAAGTTTGATATGCATGATCTGGTTCAAGAAATGGGACACTACATTGTTAGAGGGGAGCACCCTAACAATCCTGAAAAACATAGTAGAGTTTGGAAGAAGGAAGATGTTCTAAATATATGTGCTATGGATGGAATGGTGGTAATGGTTTAGCTAGCTTTGCATGATATATATATATATATATATATATATATATATATATATATATATATATATATATATATATATATATATATATATGTATGATGATAATTAAAGAAAAAGTTTTAACTCAATCCTAACACCATTTTTCTTTCCTATCACAGAAGCTTGACAATATTGGAGCAATAAATTTTCGGCATGTTGCACTTGACAAATCACAATCTTTTCTTCAGGCTGTTGCAAACATGAATAAGCTTCGGTGGATTGATTTGTACGTTGATCAGATCAATGAGATTACACGTCCATTGCCAGAGCATTTTCTAATGAGTCATGACCTAGGGGAAAATTTTCCACCAAGAGAATTGTGTTGTCTAAGATTGGCTAATCTCATGCATAAACAACTTTGGGAGGGTTATAAGGTAATTCTTATTGTTTCTCTGATTAATGAATGAAAGCAAATTGAATGACTAAGTTAATAAGTTAGATTTAATTAAGTTGCCATATGAATATATGAGCACATGTGACATGTCACTGATTATTGGTGTCATTATATAAATAGGTGGTTATTTTTTTATATAAATAGCTAACAGATTGAAAGCATTAACCTTTATTTTATAAATGTTCTTTGTGTTAACCTGATTTTGTATTCATTTTTAAAGATAGCTATATACATGAAAAATCTTATTTTTTATCTTTAGAAACAAATACCAAACACCAAGAAGTCAAGAACACACAAAATCAGAACCCTGAATTGAATCAATACAAATCTTAAACACCAAGAGCACACACAAACAAAATCCTAACTCACCTGACACGCCCTAACTCGCCTGACAAACACAATGAGCCTTGTGTGTGTATGTGTAATGTGCATGCCTGTGTGCTTTTTTATCAAATTGATAGACTTAATTTGTCTTATTTGCACTTGAATGAAACAGCTTCTGCCAAATTTGAAAATCATGGAACTTTATAGGTTGCTTAACCTGAGAATGACACCTGATTTTGCTGGACTTCCAAATCTTGAAAGATTCAACCTTACTTTATGTTGGTATTTAGAAGAGATTCATCCATCAATTGGATGCTCAGAAAGGCTCGTTGTCCTATCTATATCAAGTTGTCCTGGTCTTAAGATGTGTCCATCTATTACTGGACTAAAGAAACTCCAGATCCTTAAATTCTCGAATTGCTCCAAACTTTTCAAGCTCTCAGAGATCCAACAGAACTCGGACAATTTAGTATTTCATTTGGATAATAGCGGTGAAGCACGAGTTAAGAAACCAGGAGAGAACCTCATTGATGTGGAAGAATGTTGTTTAGAGCAACCTTGTTTACCTTACAACAATATCAACCACATAGGGCTATGGGTTTTTAGCATAGGGTTAAGAAGGTTGGATCTTAGCTGCTGCACTTTGGGAGATAAAAACATCTCTGATGCTGTTTGGGATTTACCCAACCTGGAAGAACTCGATCTAAGCCAAAACAAATTTTCACAATTAAATTTTGATCTCTTGCGACTTCCTCAGCTCAAATGGCTCAACGTGTCAAACTGCTATGAACTTGTGGAATTGTCGGAGCTGCCATCAAGTATAGCTGTTGTTATAGCGGATGATTGTAAGTCACTCAAAACCCTTGGAGACATTTCAAACTGTAAATGGTTGTGGAAAGTGTCACTTAAGGGGAAGAACAAAGTAGGTCCACTTGTTGGTGACATTACTACACTCCATGCTCTAGGTTTGGCTCCACCTTTTGAATTTCAGTCTATATATTGACCCAAACATATACAAGAATAATAGAATGTGTTCTCCATGACAGGGAAATGCTATTGAAGATCACTTTGTCAGTTTTACTCTTCCATATCAGATTCCAAAGAGGTTTGTAGGTAGGTTGTTTAGGGGGGAAACATTTACAATGCATCTTCCACAGGATTGTTACAATGACTTTTGTAGGTTCCTAATATGCTCTCTTCATGGTATCTACCATTCGTGTATTGAAATAACCATCAAGCAGGAGCCTAAGTATGATGGAAAAACGGTGGAAAAGCCATATGAGATTCGGCAGGAATCTAATAAAGTATCAGAGCCTTCATATGATGGAAATAGAATATGTTTCCTTTGGTTCATTGAGGAACATCTCATTGGTGAATTCATCATACATTAATATGATTTCATTTTCCATAAAGGACATCGGTTGGAGTTCGTCTGCAGCTCGGATGTATATTGGAGCTGAGCTCGTACCTAGGAAAAGCAAAGGTGATCATGTTCGAAAAACATATTGCTCAGAATTTTGGGATCAGGAAGCTTATCATAGAAAGTCATTTAGAATCCAACATGATTCAAAGTCTTCTATCAAGATTATATGGCATCCTTAAGAAAACAACTGGCTGTGACAAACACATTCCTACAAGTCTCTCGACTATTCACTACTTGGTAATTCCTGTTCTCGTTCTTTTCTCTTGCATTATAATTGTTAAATGATTAGGTATGTTATGACTTTCTTGTTGTGAACCAAAATCTTCGAAAATGACATTTAGAGGTTTGTTTATAGGTCGTTCCTTGTATCCCATTATTGGACAATTATGGAATTTCCCCACTTATGGCCACACTTCTCCTTCTACTTTGGTGGTTTTCTTTGTTTTGAGGACTGTTTTGTTCACCTTATGAGGTTTAATCCCTGTTATTACTTGTCTTTACCATCAATTACGAAAATCAGCAATTAGCAGAATCCTTGGAAGCTCTTGGAATATATGGATATTCCTACATAATTTGTTGTAATTGGTTGAAAAAATATTTGAAACCTTTAGTTTTGCATTGTTTATTCACAAGAAATTGCATGACTCAGGGTTTTTTTTAAGTCGATGGTGTTTCAATAGCCTCAAAGGTTAAAGGTTAAAACTCATGGAACCCCACATGTGTTAGTTTTAAATAGAATTTAAAATTTAATTATGTAATAAAATAATATTTCATTAATTTAGAAAACTTATGAATTGTAATATTGTATTTTTTAATAACTTTATGATTTGTAAGTATTTAATTACACAGTAAATGGTAAGTATTTAATTACAAATGGAGATTTTTAAAACCCTTACTTTTTGTGTATGATTTTCATTGAACATACGGAAATGATGAGACAACCACAAGGGAGTGCATGGGAAGAAAAAACATTTGTTGGCTAATACGCCACTTTTGCCATTATAACTTAGCATCCCAATAAAAGTCATGACTTTATATAATGCAACATATGTTTGAGTAATGATAAAAAAAACATCGAAATTGATTTGATACAAACAGAACATGTATGTAATGTAATTAATATAAAGAAAATACAATACGTAATTATAAATAAATAAATTAATAGGATGGATGAAGTGTGATTTGCAAAAAAATGATTAAAAAATGCTACAAAAAAGTTGGTTATAAATTGCGAACGTGTTATATTGATATTAACCTGACAAATTAAATATATTTGCAAAATTTATAAATAAATTGAAGTGTCGATAAAAACAGAGTTCTTTTCAATAACATCATCTCCGGTGCAAGTGAGTGACACCAAGTAGCAACCTGCATTTCCCACCAACATGTGTTGGATATTTTAGGTCGTATCCAACCCCGACTCTTATTCATTGTTTTTATGCCCAAACTGTCATCCCTCTGCATGAGTTGACATATTGAAAAGAAAACCATATTGTTTAAAAATAAAAGGAAAACAAAAGATTGAAAATTGAAACGATGAATTGAAGTTAATGTTTTGAACCTTAAAAGTGGCAAATTTATGAAGCTTATCGAATATGCAAGTTTCAATGCGACATCTAAACTCCAAATTTTAACAACCCATCTAAAAGAAGAGAATTTATTAAACATTCAGAGTAAAAATAAGAAAATACTCTGCTTATTTGTATTGGAGATAGATTTGAGTTTTTGACCATTTCAGGTCAAATACTTCAGAATTATAGTACAGATAAATCACATCTAAATAAAGGACGCAAGGTATAATAATATTGGAAAAAGAAAAAAAGAAAAATACTAACTAACATCAATCTTTTCTCTCTTTGCAACAGACTCCCAATCTTTTGCAACAATATCAATTCGCCAGTCAAGACTAACAATTAGACCCTTAGTACCTTGATGATGACCATCTACCCAAAAACATGCAAAGTAGTTGCTTGATTCGTTAGTTGTAAATGCAAATTGACCATGAATCATGTTCTCTTTGTGGTGGAGATTGTTTCCATATGGTGCGTTTACCTGTTATTTATTCAAATCAAACACTTAATTTCTTCATACAGATACAAATACTATCATCATCAAAACTACAATCTACAAGTATGTAGTGTTTGGTATGATGGAATGAATCAGGCAAGGAATGGAATGCAATCAAGAAAAACTGTTTGTTTTGTCCCAAAATAGCTACATTGCAATTGCATTAAGACATGTCCTTTTTAGTTATGAAAACTAATAATGGTTCTTACTTCTAAATGATTCAAATCAGGCTCCTGTTTCTTTCATCCTCCAAAATTAGAAAAAAGCTCTTGTTTTGTATTTCAACACCCTTCATACGATTGCTAAAGTATTGACATTAGCCATCAGTACAAAAGCTACTGCCACACAATTAACTGGATCGACTTTTCTCGATGCAATGTTTATGTGTTCACATTGAACCTAAAACAAGTATGCCACTAAGGGATATTCAAGTGATTATATGATATTTAATAATCAAAATCAGGTAATCAGCTACGATGAAAAAACTATTTCAATTAATTCGCACATAAAATTTCAACTCAACCAGATCAAGATCTAGGAGTAACTGCTTAACCTAGATGAGTAAAGTTGCGCAAAGAAGATCGATGTTTACCCGAACAGAAATTGTTGCGTCCAAGGGCATATAGGCGTCCTCTTGACCACTGATGAGGGAGTAATCACAATTTAACTAAAGCCCTAGTATACCTGGGTGGAGGTTACACCATTAAGGTCGTTGGAAGCAGGAGAAAAAGAGAGGAAGAAAATGATTGATATTGAAGATTAGGGAAAAACGTAATATGCTGAATTCATTTGGAAGAGTTTCAATTTTGATTTTGATTTTATGGAGAAGAATAAAAATTAGAGAAGGATTAGAGGTAAAATGGAGTTTATCGTAATCTTAACATAAGGATAAGGGCTAAGAACAAAGGGAAGTGTTGGTATTTTACTTTACAGATTCGAGCGGGGAAAAATTGAGTGGGAGGGCTTACAGAATACCACGTGATAAAGCTCTTATTTTTTAGGATAGGAGATTATATTGCTTAATGTTTATTTAAAATTTGATAAAACTGTAAGAATGGTCATTGTGGTTAGCATTTCTAGAAAAAATGTCCAAGCCACTAAAGTTTTGGATCAGTGGTCCTTTTTTTGAGCTAGTTTCATTGTGTACATGGTTCCTCCAAAAAATGAAATGACTATTATCTTTGATGTATTTATTTTTCATTTTTTTAAGTTTAATACTTATTTATCTATTTTAATAATTAAAAAAATAAGAGAGGGCCCATTCCTCTCCCTCCCCCCCCCCTCCCTCTCTCTCTCTCACACACACACACACACACACATATACATCATCATCTCCATCTTCCCTGAAAATTAAAAAAATACATATACATACTTAGATTACCAATGGCTGCAACTTAAACACACACATACACACAACATACTGAAAAATGATTTTTTTTTCTCTCTCTCTACATATACATACACACTGGTCTGTATATATACTTACAACCCATCATCCAACATACCCAAATCATTTTATATTTTGTGATATTGTTTATTTGAATTCTGCAAAAGGAGAAAGAAAACAAAATGGAGCTTCATTTGTTCCTTGCTCTTTCTTCATCATCTTCATTTGCATCTTGTTCTTTAGAGTTTGATCTGATCAACTGCAACAATAACTACGTCTCTGAATCTAAAATCCCAATTCATCATTTGAAGAGGAAACAGGATGATGATGAGAACAAATTACTGAAATCGTCCTAGTGGTTTGGGTAAATTTGCACGTTTGGTCCCTAACTTTTATTTTGCACTTGGACAATCCTTACCTTCTGTTTTTACTACATGCCTGGTCTGTTTTCCGTCTATCCCAAATGTTAGGACCCCCACGTGCTTGGCACACTAAGGGTGTTTTCATCCTTTTATACATGACGTCTAAATGGATATGCCAATCATTTCTTCCTCCCAATCATTCACTTTATATGATCAAAAACACAAATGTTGACATCTCTCTCTCTCTCTCTCTCACATCTAAACCGTGTAGAAACCCCAACTATCATTCAAGGATAAATAAGTCGTGTGAAAATTGTTGGGTTATGAGCATTCTAACACTCCTAAGTGTACATGCAACCCTAAATACCTTGGATCTATGTTTTCTCTATTATACATGCAAATATGAACATCCAAGATATTATCCTAATCTAGCATACAAAACTATCAATATAACAAGATAGAATACATACCTCTTTGATGTAGAATGTCTTCATAAAGCTTGAGTGCCTAGTGCCCCAAGTGTGACACCTCAAATGGTTCACACAACACCATAAGCACTTGGAATAACTTAGAGAGAAATTGGAACACTTCATGAAATCGTCTAGCCCTCATACATACACATAGTCACGATTTCTTGAGCCATGGGTTTCTTTTATATGGTGGCTATTAGGGTTACACCATGTAACTCATGACTTTACCCATTCCTTATGCTCCATGGATTTTAACCTCCATGGAGTATCCATGGGTCACCCCATGGACTTAGTCCAACATAAGGAATCTTGGATCACAAGCCCACATATATAAGAATGAATGATTTACACAATCAACCCATATATTTAATGTCTCCTTTTGATCACTTAATTAATTCCAAATTAATTCTTGATCAATACTAATTAAATAACCTTATTAATATATTAGAACTTATAATATATTAACAAACCTTAAGTGTTATTTCTCTCATTTTAGTCTATCCAAGTGCATGATGCCATGCAACCCAAATGGACCATGCCAGGTCGGGTCAAGTCTTACCAATTATAGTTATGGACTTAGACATTAATCCAACAGTCTCCCACTTGGATAAGTCTAAAACTATTATTGCGTATGACTTCAGGAACCAACTAGCAATCGTAGCTCTCAAATGCTTTTGACGAACTCTGACCTTGTAGATGAACTCTGATCTTTGTCAATGACTTGTCCATTAGATAAGGGATCGTATATTCCTCCATTCTAGATATCATATGGACTGAGACATGGATTATAATCATTCTCTTTGTCCATTAGTTGTTTCCCGATTTCCGATTTATGACGACTGACTAATTGAACAAATCAAATCAGTCCTGGCCCGGCCGAGCACTTCCATTTGTCATCATCAAATCATCGAGGGGCCCACAGATATCGCTTTTATCCCGAAGGTAAAAGGAATGGATAAACTTCGACTCATATGACTTGTTCTACTACTTGTTGAATCATACACAAAGACACGTTTTATAACATCGAGTTACCAATGCGTTTCGTGTAATCAATGTACTATCAACTCATAGTAACAACTCATATCTCTAGGTTTGAAGAATATAAGATATTATCGTCTCATGATCACTCGTGATAAAATCCATGAAGTGATTCCAATGAGCGCGGGTTGAATCTAATACTAAGAACTTATGAGCACTCATGAGTGTTGTAGCCCTTTGTCCAACATCTTAGACCTCTACAAGCCAACCCATGACAATCTTAATTCATATCTACTTCCAACATATGACCGACTGTGGATGGTTTGAATAACTTAGTCATTCCGGAAGAATAACCTAGTTTATTCGGGAAGTCAAAACATGCAAAGTGAAACACAATAATAATTGAATCCAATATGGTCTCAGAACTTATGAATATAAATAAAACACTTTTTATTTATCACCATATGATTACACATTATTCATTGTATACTGCTTCAGCTATCAACATTATTCTTGAATTTAAAACGATAGTTGTCCCATGCTCCAAGCATGCACACTATGTTTTCTAAACACTAGTCATGTCATACACCAAGTATGCATAATATGTTTGTCTATGATCTTTACTTTGTGAACTAGGTCAATTGAACATAGCTTCAATGATTTTCTTTTCACACTCCCAAATCCTTACTGCAAATGCAAGAATTCCAAATTCATGTCATTTACTGAAATCTGTTAGATTCTAAACTTATATGCATCGATCCTCTTGTAATGATTATGCACAAAGTCAGAAAGACTTAACAACAATCATTACAGAGCATTCCAAAGGAGATCAAGTCCTTGGAACCATCCTTCTTGCATTAAGTTTCCTTAATCTTACACAGATTGAAAATTCTAACTTTGAAACATTTCCATATTCCATTTCGACTATCACTTCTGAACAAGAGTTGACTCCTTACAGATTATGTCAATATGGTCCTTCCAGAATTATCAGTATACTTCCAATTGTCCTTGAGCAACCAATCTTTGGTAAACCTTAGATTGTCCTCGACAATTGTTTAATCCTTTTAGTCATATCCAGTTCTAAACCTTTTCCCTTCTTAATGCCCTAGGCATTTGGAAAATTTTAGAAAGGATGAATATAGCACATGTAATCGGTCCTATATCCGAAGCATATGGGACACGATTCATGATGTCTCACATAAAGACTAAACCAGTCTTTTGCTATAACATTTCCATTTCTATTTGCCAAGTTCTCATAATTCAGATTATGAAAAGGGATGCCGTAATCATAATCGAATTTAAGAACACAAATAATGGACCCATATACAGAATTTCCTTATGTTGAGCCATTCCAACATGAAATTCATATATATTCTTGACTAAATGATTAAAACCTCATGATCTAAGCTTATAGATTTGAGATGAAGTATAATTTCCTCTCCCTTAATTATAGCAAAACAACTTTTTCCCAATTGAAACCTTTTGTTTTCTATAATTAACATTGCTAGCTTGCAATACTTATCGTAACTATCATGCTCCCACTAACATGATGATCATTAGCATAACACTTATGCTCCCACTAGCTTTGACATATACTCAGAAAGCTCGACTTCTAGAAATCAATACTTTATTGACTTTGTTACCAAAGTTCAGATTTCTGATACTAGATTGTTTTGATAAGACTTTATCAAAAACATACACCTTCTCTTAGATAGCTCATGGGTGTGTCAAAACAATTTTAAGAACTATGAAAAGGGATGCCGTAATCATAGTCTTGATCGTTTTGACCTTTTCCATTTCTCACAAGTCCAAGTTAGTGTGCCGGTAAACCACACACGCTCCACTAACGACTTTGAGAATGCAAATATCACAATTGCTATCTAGCTAAAATCTACTTAGTGAAAGTGTTTCCTCACCATCATTTTTCATGAATCGGAGAGAAACTTTATGACACTTAGATTTAATGGTGTATGTGTTCTTATCCATGTGAATTGTCAAAACCATAGTCACAAGACAAGGATAATGACAAATCCAAACTCATATGGACTGAACTCAATCTTAATTTCTTGCCACCTGGTAGCTCAAGGGCCTACCATTGCTTCCAAGTTGTTGTGCAACACATTGAGAACTCTAAGAACTCATATGCAAAGCCAACTTTAACTAGAATGGGCACAGAATATGTCAACACGATAGGTTATAAACCTCAAGTCGTGTGCTAGTGAAGAACTTCAGGTTTCATTCTTGATTAGTTCTTGAGAATTTCAAGACCTTTAAGACTCCCACTGTCCTCTTGACCTATAAGACTCCCTTGTCAAACATCCAAGAGATAGTGCGGATTCTAATCAAGACAAACACTTCACACAATTGGCCTTAGTTGGTCTTTGTTTTATCCAAAACATCACAACTTACCAATTTCAAATGTACAAGAGTAGAAAACTTTTACTCTTACATTTGTCAAGTGTTTTAAACCTACTTTAAGACATGTCACTCAAATTACAATCTTGGAGTATGACTCTAAGACTTGTATTGGAACGAAGTATGACTCATCTTCTTGATTTAACCATTTCAACAATTCAAGATCCCTTCTTCTTAGTCATAAGAATGCACTAAGACTTCCTTAGAGAACTAATTTTGATATGGTTTCTTAATCATTAAGATGATCACAAAACTGATACTAAAGTACTCTCCCATCTTTTCAGATTTGAGAAACTTTTATCCTTCTGCCTAATTTGATTCTTCTTATTCGCTCTGCTATGCATTGGAACCTTTTCCAATGTCTCAGAGTTACACTTAAGCTTGTAAGTATAATCATATTTACTGAACTCTAGTAAAATATGACGAATAGCCTTATATCTTTTGTGGTGGACTTAATCAGTGCACATGACTATGTACTCGATCCCTTAGTCCATTACTTGACTCACACATCCATGTGAATAAGTAATTAGTCTTAATTTTTCCAATACTTGAAAAGTTCTCATTCATCATGCTATACAACTTGCATGATTCCAAGTCCCGGTCCAATTGAGACTTTGGATGATGAGAATCTTTCCTTATTTGGTAAATTTAGACATTACCACAAATGAAGGAATCAATTTCATATTTCCACTCTTGCTATTAATGGAATCATATAAGCAACAATTTTTCCTCAAATGCCATTGTAAGGATATTTTTAAAATAAATAAAATCAAAAATTTTTCTTTTATTTTAAAACTATGCGGAAAACTTATCCTTACAATCCATATAAAAACTTGTTGTTATCTATTCCTTAGCAATATCTCATAACTCTTAAGAAGTAGCTCAAGAATCCGATTTTCAAACTACGCGATAGAAATCCATCTATGCGATCAGATTCAGCATATTCTTTCTTTAAGTTCCTTTACTTTTCTTTGATTCTTAAAGCATTACCATGTGACCCAGTCACATCATGTATCAGGAATCTCAGAATAGAAACTTAACAGAGTTAGATTAGTGGATTTTACCTGAAGTAGAGTCAATCTTATTGACTTTAACATCCTTAGGTAAATTTGGCAGCTTCGCAAATAATGACCCTTTCTTTGGCAATATAAACATATGGACCCTTTGATAATGGTACACGGGACTATCACAGACTTAGCTTTTCTCTTTACCATTTGTTCAACCGAGTTGACTATGGCCGATCCCTTTCCATTGGGAAGAGAATGCTTTTTCTGTATTTCCAATGTCACCATTGTCAATGTCCATAAAGTTTCAGGAAGTTGATCTTAACAATAAATAAGATCATTAAGGGTCTTGTCATAGTCTATTTCATAGGTGTCCCAAAGGAACTCACTATGTGACTTAGAAAGTGATTGAACCACCAACTTTCTCAAGACTTTGACACCCAACTCTCCCGGCTTGTCAATATGTGACTACATCTCCAAGATGTGATCACACCTAGACCTTGCCTTGCCATTAGGGCTTGAGTGATCTTAAACTTTTCAAGAACTTGTGGGTTAGGGAGAATAATTGGAGGAGGAGAAAGAAGTATGATATCCATGGGACATCATCTTCATTAGGAATGCTTGTTTCAAGAGATTTGGGAAGGTCATAAATGTCTAAACCAGACATGTTTTGGGAGATATTCAAGATAGTTGATCTTAAAGTCCTTAATATGACACCCAATATGAAATATTAAGGCTAGGACCCAACAAACTATTTTATAACTTAGAAGAGGTATGCCGTAATCCAAGCTATAAAACAATTTGAAGGTAGGTGAATGACGATTCACCAATTTCCACCAAGATAAACGAAATGTATTATTAGGTTTTAATTGGATTTGAAACTCCTAGATCTTTTGAGATTCATTGAACTGTTCAATGGCATGTTTCAATCTCGAGTGTGCCCTTCAGGTTTTGTGACTGGGATGCCGAGGATCACAAAACAAGGTGTGAAGTAACCATGCAAATTACTTGGTACCCTTAAGTGTTTATCCCTCAATCGATGTGCCGGTTAACCACACACGCTCCATCGATACTATGATAAACATTAAGTTACCCTTTGCCTACCTTGTTAAATACGAGTTAGTGTGCCGGTTAACCACACACGCTCCACTAACCGACTTAAACAAAGTGCAAAGTGTAATTTCATGGATTAGCACCTTCTTCACATTTTCCTAAGTAACTAAGATTGGGTATTATTTAGAGTTTAGTTACTTAGTATTTATCATTAATACTTTTAATGAAGGGAGAATTATAGTCATGTCAAACCCGTTCGGCTAACGACCCTCCACCAGTCAAGCAAGCGGTGGGTGAGAGTGGACACCCATTAAGTTGCCATTTTATAGGCAACAACCTTATACCCACCTTATAGACCGGCTTCGTGAATGAGGCGTACTAGCGGTAAGATCGACTTTACTCTTATACATATATATATATATATATATATATATATATATATATATATATATATATATATATATATATATATATATATATTAACTTATAATATTATAAAGTATAAGGGTTGAATTTTAACTTTTAAAATTCTAAGGGCTAACTTGGAATTAAAGTATTCATAAGAGAAAACTTTACAAATTCCAAAACTTGAGGGCAAGTTTTGAAACTATTCAAAACTAATTAATTCCATAACTTATGTGTTTAAAGTAGTTTTAATCCAAAAACTCTTCAAGTTCCATAACTTGAGGACAAATTATGGAAGACTTTAAACTAATAAAGAATTAACTTTTTCTTTATTTTATAACTTATGAAATTAATTAAGGTTACATTATTATTTTTTTATATTTATTTAATGAAGAGACTCTTGGTCCTCCATAACTTGAGGACAAATTATGGAGTCATAACTCCAATTAATTAGAACTAGACTCTTCATTTTTGTAACCTTTGCCAACTTTATGAGTTTTATGAGTCTTTAATGTGACTCTTCATGTAACTTGAGGATAAGTTACACAAACACATTTTATACTCAACTCTTAGATTAAAATGGATTGAAAACAACTATTTCATTCAACTTTTCTATTAATCTAAGAAACTCATAAGAACAAGATAATTCAAATCAAACTTTTTCATGTAATTAGTCTAACCTTTAAACTAATACAAAACATGAATCTATTGACAATTATCTTTGAAAATGGATTAGCATGAACATTACCACATCAAAAAACAAGTTTATAAGTTCAAAAACAACTTAGGGTAATGTTCCTAGTCCATTTCTAGCTAAAAACCTCGAAGATATGCTGTCTGGGGTCCAACTCGTTGAGTGCATGAACACAACTCGGCGAGTTGGATGCTTTTTGCCTTGGACTCGTCGAGTCCCTTCGAGGACTCGGCGAGTCAGCTGGGCTGACAGCATCAAAACTCGATTTTTCAGCTTCTATTGCAGGTATAACAAGAAAACAAGCCTAGGCTCTGATACCACTGTTGGGTTATAAGCATTCTAACACTCCTAAGTGTACTTGCAACCCTAAATACCTTGGATCTATGTTTTCTCTATTATACATGCAAATATGAACATCCAAGATATTATCCTAATCTAGCATACAAAACTATCAATATAACAAGATAGAATACATACCTCTTTGATGTAGAATGTCTTCATAAAGCTTGAGTGCCTAGTGCCCCAAGTGTGACACCTCAAATGGTTCACACAACACCATAAGCACTTGGAATAACTTAGAGAGAAATTGGAACACTTCATGAAATCGTCTAGCCCTCATACATACACATAGTCACGATTTCTTGAGCCATGGGTTTCTTTTATATGGTGGCTATTAGGGTTACACCATGTAACTCATGACTTTACCCATTCCTTATGCTCCATGGATTTTAACCTCCATGGAGTATCCATGGGTCACCCCATGGACTTAGTCCAACATAAGGAATCTTGGATCACAAGCCCACATATATAAGAATGAATGATTTACACAATCAACCCATATATTTAATTAGTCTCCTTTTGATCACTTAATTAATTCCAAATTAATTCTTGATCAATACTAATTAAATAACCTTATTAATATATTAGAACTTATAATATATTAACAAACCTTAAGTGTTATTTCTCTCATTTTAGTCTATCCAAGTGCATGATGCCATGCAACCCAAATGGACCATGCCGGGTCGGGTCAGGTCTTACCAATTATAGTTATGGACTTAGACATTAATCCAACAAAAATATCATTGGAAATATAAGCGATAGTATTATGATTGTGCCAAACATGTAGGATTGACATGGGTTTGCTCAATAATGACTTTGCTATAAGTATTATGTGTAGTGAACATTTCACTACTACAAAGGGCAGAATCTACATGAATAATGAGTGAAAGAAAGCTATCAAGTATCGGGAAAAATGATACAAGTTCATGAAGATAATGTTGTTGAGAAAGTTTACTACTACTCGATGTTTTCACTATATCTCAAATTCTAAAGTTCTGATTTATTTGAATCGAGATATTTTGGAAACTAGACAAGATTCTAACAAATTTCATGTTTCATGTTTTTATTGAGTCTGCTTTATTCTCCTTAAAAATGGTCACAAAAGATGAAGGGTAGGTGTAGGTGTCCTTATTTTGAACTTGGATGGTTCAAACATAAGTCGGACTGTCCACATTAGAAGGAAATGGATTGATTGAATACCTAAGCCGGATTCATAAAGATTTGCGAATGCGCATATTCTGTATGGCATCTATAAGATGTCTAACAGGAGTATTCGTAGAATATCCTAGCCGAGTAACTAGAATTCCGAGATAAACTTCAAATGTGATTAACGTTTATGATAGTTAGAGTTTCATGAGGATTTGAAGTAATTACTTGTCAAATATTTGTATGTCATTCATTAAATTTTTTTAGACTTCTTAAGTGTGTCGAACTGTGATATTCTTTATAATATGTGGAATCCAAGCATTTTAGTCTACCAACAATTGAATCCAAGCTCAATTGTGCATCGCTCTATCCATAATTAAACATAGGTGATCAGTCTACGTCTAGTTGTAATTCGGCCCATTTACAACTAACTTAGCTAAGGCATTTGATCTAAAACATTACGTTGTATTAGAATTCGAGGGTTCAAATTTATATAAAACTCTATATTTGTAGGCTAAGGGATATACCTAACTTAAGAGAGTAAGCCCTAGGCTATAGTCACGCTTTCCTAAGAAAGTACTTGTTTGCTATAGCCAATAGCTCTTATACCAATCTGTCGCACCCCTGGCCACCGACGGAAATGCAAAGTTGCGTAACATAAATCAGTAATCACATTTATTGAAAATATATTGAATAATAAAAAGATAATATTATATTATTACCGAATTAGAAATTACATTGGCAATTGCTATTGCTAAATCACTACACACACCTCACAGATCGGTATCTATAAAGGTATGTCCAATAATGGAAAGTCTTCTATGCGAACATTTTCGACCTACTAATAAACCTGATAATACATGCATTAAGATATGTCAACAAAAATTGTTGGTGAGTTCTATAGGTATTTGATACAATGTACATGTCACACCTTGGCCTAGCGGTGGAAACGTCGGGCGGTGTGAATGTGGGGAAATTAGACCGCGCCATACAAATATATATTGAACATAACACAAAGCTATATTACAAACATTTCTTTTATTTATTAAAATTTATTTTGGGATTACATTGTTTTAAAAGTCTAGCACGCTTCCTAAACAAGACTAAAACGACAAACAAACGGAACTAAACTCCAACAGCTTCCTTGAAGATCTCCACTTCATTGACACAATCATCCTCCTCATTGACACGACTATCCTCCACACTCATCTCCCTGAGAATACATGTATTTTTGAAAACAGTCAACATAATGTTGGTGAGTGCACATGTTTTTATAGTTTTCGAGTTTTATTGGATTGTATTAATTTAAGAATCCTTTTTCTTTTAGAGAAACATTTCCTAAGCTATTTATCAACCCTAGCTTACTATCTTTTATGATATCTTACGATCCTATCTTATTATTGGTTCTTGTCAAGGCCAACAAAATAAATAACCCTAAATCTTTTACACTAAAATAATGTATAGTCGTAAAGGGGTCGAATTCGTGGAGATTGGTTCAGTTTTATGACTCTATACAAAATCTCTTTGCAAAAGTACTTGTAAAATGACAATGAAAATAAAAATGGGGGGTTTTGGACTTTTTGAAATACTTAAATTAAAACTTGAATTAAATTGACAATTCAACAAAAATAAGAGTTTGATGTAAAATCAATAAGGGAGAAATTGTTGACTTAAGGTTTCCTTACCTTGACTTTTGATGAACATATCATTAGAATCCAGTGGTGCAATACTTGTTTTAAATCCTTAATTGGACTATAGTAATCCAAGAAGCTTGAGATTACCTAGACTTTTCTTAGTTGTTAAAATGGTCAAAGAAGCTCATAACAATTTACTTAGTCAAAGTCACAATTTCCATTAAGCATGTAATTAGTGAAAGTCAACTAGCATTAAGAATCAAAAGTCACCAAATCCAAGAGGATTCAAATTCTTTCACTACCATGTTGGAGAAAATGTTTTTATGATTGTGTGAAGTAAAACTAACACAACAATCACTTTGTTGCTTGCTAATTTGAAGATCCTTTACTTAATCAAGAAATTATCCAACTAATCACCACAAGCATATTTAAACTTACGAATAAAAACATACAAGTAGTAATAAGATGTTAAAACATAAAACATTATCATAAAGATTCAAGAACAAGTTCATGGAATCTTCAACATTGAACAAACATTCAAAGAATTCCACAAAAGTCAACCAAGTTTTTGTATAGCCTAGCAGGGCTAAACTAAAGAAAAAAAGATAAGAAAAGATTGTACAAAACATTCAATAAGATTAAGGGGTGAAAAGATGATGTTCTTCAAGTATTCTTGGCCTTCAAAACCTTCAAAATCTTTAGAGAAAAAGCTCTAATTTCTGATGTGCAAGCGTGTAGAAAAGTGGCACACCAACCTTCCCTATATAGACTTCTAATTGAAATCCCGAAATTGCCCCTGCTGTGTCATGCATGGCCGCGCAACCTTGTGCAGGTGGCATCAGGTTGTGGGTTTCTTTGAGTGTTGGGCCTCCACAACTTAGCCCATTGGCCCAATTCGAGTCCGATTAGCTTCTATCCCCTTTTTCTTCAAGTTCTCTTTATTTTAAGCCCAAGATGGCTTCTCCAAACGATCCATAGCTTCCGTAATCTCCCGATCATCAATCCACGCACGCTCGAATGTTCTTCCATTTTTTTTTTTTGCAAATTTAAAATTTATTTCTTCCAAGCCTTCAAATAATTGACAATGCCCACTTTATACATCATCTACATAGTTATAAAACCCAAAATTCTTGACAACTTCTAAGACTAGTCGCTTCCCAAAGATCCCGCTCTGCTTATCTCCTTAAAACCTGCATTTATGCTCACGGAATTCGAAAGTACCCAAAAGTAGTCATAAAATAACAAAAATGAAAATATGCATGTAAATTAACTAAAATAAACTATAAAAAGAAGTAAATAAAATAAACTATCAATTATCTTTTAGGATATCTAGCTATCCTATTATCTTTTAGGATATCTAACGATCCTATTATCTTTTAGGATATCCACCGATCCTATCTTTTTATCTTTAATGATGCCTAACGATCCTAATTAACTATTTTTTTGGGATATTTAACGATCCTAACTTATTTTATCTACCATTCTATGACGTCCCTAATGGTTGTCTGATCTCTAAGGTCATCAAATGTATTACCATTAGCCCCCATAATTGACGTTGTTTGACTAATAATTTTCCCTACCATGACGCTTCATCGGACGTCGAATAGTGAATAATAAGAAAGTTATTTTGTCGAGATTGTAGCTAGCAATTGCTGGTGGGTTATCAGACCCAGTATATATCTATACATATCTTTCTAGCTCTCGCAAGATTAACAATTATAAGTATCCAGGAATGTCGAATTTAATCAAGGCCGTTGGATGAATATTAACAACTCACTAACGCATTGATCTTATACATTTTATCTTTTATCTTTTATCCTTCCTTGGGATATCCTAAAACTATCACAATATAAATCTTTTATCTTAATTTGATAATTATAACTTTTTATCTCATAATTATTTTGTATATATAAGTATTCATATATATATATATATATATATATATATATATATATATATATATATATATATATATATATATATATATATATATATATATATACACCCTAAATATGGTTATTTGAAAACATGATATTCAGGCACAGTAACACCTAGGTACAGTGCATATCCCTATATTTAACCAACATAACTTATAGATACTACATTATCCTAGGGAATTGGCCATAATAACATCTAGGTATTATCTACTCTTAGACTACCGGGCATCATATCTCTTATACATAATATCATAGCTTACAACTAGGAATAGTCTATACAGCTATATTATCCTAATGTTTTAAGCTTGAAAATGATTTTTATATTTATAAGCATAAATATATTTTGATAAACCCATTTGATAAAAATGTATTCCGCCCTAATGATCATTTAAAATAGTGAAATAGGGGTCGTGAACTCACCCTAGTTGCATGAAACCTTTTTTTTCTATATGAACAGTTTTTTTTTTATTTTTATTTTTTATTTTTATTTTTTATTTTTTACAAAACATCGTTGTTAAAAAAAGGTTTTTTATGTTAAAAATTTCTTTTTTTTTTGTATGAAGTTGGTCCAAAAGGTTTTTCGTATAGTAGATTTTTTATGTGAAAATATGATTTATACAAAAAACATATTTTCACATAAAAACCCTATTTTTTTAAAAAAACATTTTTTTGCATAAATAACATATTTTTACATAAAAAATAAAGATATTTATAAAAATAATTTTTGACATGTTATTCATTTTTGAATTCTACAGGTGTACAAACAAAAATAATTTTTAAAAAGACAAAACTAAGAAAATGGTTCATGTGGTAGTAAAAAATCTGTGAATTTGGTCCAAAAAACTTTGGTGGTGATTAGTTGTCAAATTTTAGATACCTCGTGTGCTTTTGGTCCCTATGTTTTGTTTTTTTTTTTTTTTTTTTTTTTTTTTGTGGTTTTAGTCCACACCCTACCCGAAATGACGAAAATTCCCTTAATAATTATTTTTTAATTTCTTTTAATAATTTTATTATTATGTAATTAAAAAAACAAAATAAAATCCCACTTACCCACCTACCCCTCCTAATTTCTTTTTAATATTTGGTACCACTATCCCGTCACTACCATAGTCAGATTGCCAACCACCTCACCGGAACACCACCATTCTTCTTTAATACTTACTATATCACCTTCACTGGAACCTCCATAAACCACTCTTATACCTCCACCAACATAACATTAAGATCCAAAAATAAAAAATGGTTCTATAAATCAAATTATCCATCGAAATTGAAGGAAGGGGGAAGTGGGGAGGGACTGGAGGTGGGTTAAACGATGTTTGGATGAACAAGATTGGTTCTCGTGGTAGGTTTATTTCGAATGGAGAAACAAATGAGCGGTGGTGATTTTTCACAGTAATGGTAGGGATGGTGGTTGATGAGATTTTTCGCCCGTCTAGGCACCAACGTTCATCTCCCTAGCTTTGTTTATGCATAGAAATCCAACCCCTACTCCCTTATCGAGTCACCGTCTTCCCCACATCACCTTAACCTTAAAACCCACAATTACACCGCTATTATCAACCTTGACCCACCATCTCATCAATAGAGATCCAACACTAATGTGACTGTCCACCATCTTGACGCTTCATCATTATCTTCTTCAGATAACAAGGCAACTTGTAATGAAGGGTAGATCAATTTCCCTCTAAACTGGGATCTAAGGCTTGAGCAGAAGAGTACTTGAAAATGGTGGATTGAAATTTGAGTTTGGAGGCGTTGATTATGGTCATATGGTACTCTAACTTGACAATAAGTTCTGTAGTTTAGGGTTTGCAAACCCTAGCTCCATCAACAATGAAATCTATGTCAGATGTGATGGGGACGAACCGCCTGAAAGATAAAATGGGGTGAAAGATCATATAAGAATGATAGCAGTCGTTTCCGGTGAGATATGCGGCTGCCGGTGGTTGTTCCAGACATGAACCACTCACGCATCACCAAACATTTTTGGACTAAAGCCACATTTTTTTTTGTTAACCACAAGAATCATTTTTGCAAATTTGTCATTTAAAAAACCAAGATATTTAACTGTTTAAAAATATTTTTTTTTTCAAAATATTTTTCCAAAAATAAATATTCAATTTTTTAGTCATACAACTATTTATACTCTTTAAAAAGTATTTTAATAACAATGCTTATTAATATATCTTTGCTGTTTTTTTTACTTATTAGTTAACACATATATGTATTAATAAAATACATACCAATCGACCATCTCTTCGTTAATAGTAATATGTTTTATATTTTTAAGTTTTAAGAAAAAGATAGTAAACACTATTCAACCAAGGTTTTCTATTTTTATATAAACCAATAAATAAAAGAAAAAAAATTATAAAATTAAAACTAATATTATTAATAACAACAAACATAAAAACCTACCAAGCAGTAAACATAACCAAATATGGTTATTTATTTATTTATTTATAAAAAACCCTTCTGTGCCAAAAATCTTTTGGACCAACTTTATATAAAAAACATATTTCTAGATGTAAAAAGTCTTCTTTAACAAAAATGTTTTAAAAAAAAAGGTGTTTATATATATATTTTTATGTAAAACTATGTTTTGTTTGTATAAATATGATTTATAACGCGAAAATAACATATTCGAAAAAAGGTTTTAAAAAATAATTATGTAAAAAAACTAAATATATGATAAAAAAATTGTTATAAAATTTTGAAATCTGGCCAAAAATGTAAATTTTAAACCAAATTTGTAATAAAATTTAAAACCTAAGCCGAAAATATAAAACTTTAAAGTGGGATAATCTGGTAACTGAAAAAATGATGAAAATGAATACATTTACTGGTATTTGGAACTTAATCATAAAAAAATATATAGAATTAATTAAATATAAGGTCAAAATGTAAAATGTAAAGAGTTTATAGTAGATTTCCATAAGGAAATAACCTAGATTTTCCCGGTTTTAACAAATCCTACCATGTCCGAAATGGGTGCATTTTGAGCCATTTCCAAATAAATTTATGTTTCACTAGAAGTGCAATTTCTAATCGAAAAGTATATTTTCAGATTCAAATTTCATACTCATATTTCGTGTTTTGAATTCCGAATTGCAGACATAAAAATTAAGTTTCCTGAAATTTCAAGAATAAACCAAAAATTTTGAGAAAACATTTTATTTTTACAAGAATTCAACAATATGTTAAAGGAATATAACAAATGGAAAGTAGACACCATGCAAAAGAACAAAATGTGATATTGGTTGATAAATCAGTGATACTATATATTTCAAAAAATGACCATTTCTAATAGAGTTTTTACAATGTGATTGATGCAAATGAGAAGAAAAATACACAATATATATTTATTGAAATCCCAAATGTCCATAAATTAAGAGGATGTTTAATTTCTCTTCCAAAAATAATGGTTATTTTTGCAAATGCCCAAAAATCAGATCATTTTCTTATATTTTCCAAATTATGTGACTAGTTTTGTAAATATCCCTATTTTAAGGGTTAGGAGGTGATAGTATGAAGAAATGTGATGACTAATAATGAAACTCTGAAAATTGAGTAAATATATAACAGATTATAATCACTTTCTTATTGTTTTCACTACCTCGTTAGTCTATCCGAAGAACTGGGAGAAACAGAGTGAACGGTAGCTACCTACTCAAATCGATCCAAGTAGAAAGAATAAATTAAGGATAACTACTATTGAAGTTGAAGTATAATCTCGCAAAGTAAAGAGATAGAAAGAGTTTCAGCTAAAGTTTGGTGTTGCTGGGAATTTGAGGTACGTTCCTCAAACTGATAAATTGATGAATTATACTATAAGTTACCAAGAAAGAAATGGATGTGTTAATGAAGTTCTATATAATATGTTGAGTAAATTTTATAAAATAGTTAAAAAATGTCGATCCGGAATGTGAGAAACCTATTTTGACCTAATTTAGTCAAAGTTGTGAAATTTTGGAATTAGTGTGGTTGGGTGATCAAATTAAGCAATCTGTGAAGCTAATATGCTGTTGTGTATGTTACAAAAGAATGGAATTTGGAGGAAAACGAGTCTAATGATGTGTGTATGCGTTGTGGATACTAAAAGTTCGTAATATATATAAGCATTTTGAAATGTATATATTCGTGTTGTATGTTTATACAATGATACTAAATCAGTAGACTTATACTTTATACAATCGTAGTAAATCAAAGACTAATACTTAATGATGGTTACGAGGGTGCATTTTAGTAGATGGTATCGTTGTAAAAGTTATAATATAGCGACTTAGTGATGTCCTCTTGGAAGACTATGTAAAGCATAATATGTATTTTTATGTTTTTTTAGAAGTATAATTAGATTTTTTTAGAAGTACATATCTGTATTTTTACGTTTTTAGAACTATAACTATGATTTTTTTATATAAACATGCTTTTGATTGATATGCTTCTACATACATTTCTATACTTCTAGAAGATAATTAATATTTCTAAAAAATATATTTATATATCTAAAAAATGTAAAAATGAGTATTTATACTTCGAAAAAAACATATTTATACAATGTTTAGTTAAACTTTTTCTCGTGTATAGTTATGTTTTTTCTACATGAATACGTATAATATGAAAAAAATCATACTTCAGGTGAAAACGTAAAAGATTTGTGAACTTAAGGCTTTCTTTTTTGCAAATATGCTTATATGTATTTTGTTTAAGGATATACCTTTATTTGATTAAATACAGTAACATTTTTTTATTGATCAATTTAATTTTTATTTAGTTTTTAATCTAATGCATAAGAAAAACCATGTGTGAATGACTTATTCCATATTTTCAACCAACCTAACATGACTATGAAATGTAATGATCAATTTGATTACCTCATTCATTCCATTACTTCGAGATTCCATTCCCATCATAGCAAACAAAATTACTTTTTCATTATTTTCACTATGTGGTTAATCGATCTAGAAAATTGAGAGAAAAGAGTCGAGCTGTGGAACAAATCCTATGGAAATTGAATTATGAGCTTTTAAAGTAAAGAGTTGAGAAAGGGAGTTTGCTTAAGTTTGGTTTTGCTGTGAAATTTCCTCCACTTATTTTAAGAAAAATCGCAATGTAGAATATTGAGTAAAACATTAGTTTCTATAATGCGATTGTGGAAAAACTAACTCACATTATCTTCGAATTGTAGCTTGTATTATACCTTCAAAGGAGTTTTTTATGACCAACAAAATGAAAAAGATATGCGTAAGGAGTAGTTATGAGATTTTCTACATAGTAATTTGTTCAATTATGATTTCTTATGAGATTTTCCTACATGATAACAGGTTTTATTGGAAACTCACATCTCTCCAAGGTTCTTTTCGTTGAGGTGCTCAAACCACTTACATTCTATCTCAAGCAATTAACACATCGATGGCATCATCATCATCTTCTCCATCGACTCCGACCCTTTCTTCTCAGTCATGGAAGTACGATGTTTTTCTTAGCTTTAGAGGAGAAGATACTCGCAATACTTTTGTGGGTCATCTCTACTCAGCTCTTGAACAACAAGGTATCTACACATACAAAGACAACGAAACACATCCCCGAGGAGAATCAATCCACCCATCCCTTATGAAGGCTATTGAAGAATCACAGATAGCCATCATCGTATTTTCAAAAAACTATTGTGATTCGTTGTGGTGTCTGGATGAACTTGCACATATTATGAAATGCAGGGATACGAGAAGCCAGATTGTTATGCCTATATTTTATGATGTGGATCCCTCTGAAGTGCGAAAACAAAAAGGGAAATACGGAGAAGCATGATATGAACAGGGTTTTTAAGAATAGAGGTAGGCTAGCTTTTTATTAGAAATGGCCCGATTCGAGAGGGGCAAGGTCTCCAATTACAGGAAAAGATAAATATGAGTAATATGTGATACTCAACTAATAAGCAAACCTATTATTTATAATACCCTATTCTTAATATTAAATATGGCAGCTGCTAAGGTTACGTATGGTAATTCCTCCCACTTCCTTTGATAACCACCCCTTGATTTGGGTAACTCCAGCCAATTGCCATTTAATTGATTTGGCCTAGTGGATTCAGCCAATTCCCAAAAATAGAATTCAATTGCCCCATATTGGCAGCTGTCATACGATTCTTTTTCCTGGAATATACCTTTAGTGGGTTTTTATCATTACTTCCCTCCCGGTAAAACGCCTTGTCCTCAAGGCGGAAAGTAGGGAATTGCTCCTTTATCAAATCATAAGTTTCCCATGTGGACTCTTCGATGGGGCGGTTACACCAAGAAACCAACAGTTCTAAGTTTGGGTGGCCAGCTTCACGAACCCAGCGATGAGTGATGACAGAACTTGGTTGCCAGTCAATTTCCCAGTCTTTGGTGATGGGTAAAGGTGCAGTTGGGACTGAAGAAAAGGAGCCATGAGCCGGTTTAAGCATCGAAACGTGAAAGACTGGGTGAACTCTAGCTTCGGGTGGAAGTTCCAGCTCATAAGCAACTGGGCCTACTGTTCGTTTAATACGATATGGGCCAAAAAACCTTGGAGAAAGCTTCTCGTATCGGCGCTTGGCCAAACTTTTTTGACGGTAGGGCTGAATCTTCAAGAAAGCATAATCACCAACCTGAAACGTGAGTTCCCGTCGCTTCAAATTTGCTTGGTTTTTCATCCGGTCTTGGGCCTTTTGGAGGTTTTGTCGTAGGAGCTTCAGCATATCATCCCTATCAAGTAATTGATGTTCCAGTTCTGCATTTTTGGTTTCCCCTGTAACATAAGGAAACAAAGAAGGAGGTTCCCTGCCATAAACAACAGTAAATGGTGTTGTGCCAATGGAGGTATGGTAACCAGTGTTATAAGAATATTCAGCCCATGGTATGAAAGTACTCCATTTGGTTGGTTGTTCACTAGCAAAGCAACGTAGATAAGCTTCTAAACAACGATTCAAGACTTCCGTTTGACCGTCCGTTTGAGGATGATAACTTGTGCTCAATTTCAGTTTGGTTTGACTTAATCGAAACAATTCTTGCCAAAAGTTGCTAAGAAAAACCACGTCTCTGTCAGAGACGATAGAGCGAGGAAAACCATGTAATCGGATAATCTCTTTGCAAAATACCGCTGCTACCCCTTTAGCCGTGAATGGGTGAGATAAACAGAGAAAGTGAGCATATTTGCTTAGGCGATCCACCACGACTAATATAGTATCGAAACGGCTTGATGGGGGTAAACCTACGATAAAATCAATAGAAATATCCTCCCAAACTTGGCTTGGAATGGGCAAGGGCTGAAGCAAACCGGCGGGGGACAGAGTTTGGTATTTCTGTTGTTGACATATGACACATTGCTGCACAAAAACCCTTACATCCTGTTTCATCTTTAGCCAATAATAACGAGAGCACAATCGTTTATAGGTTTTTAAAAAACCTCCATGGCCACCAAGTGGAGTATCATGTGCTTCCTGTAACAGTTTTAGCCTGAGGGAAGATACTTCAGGTATTACCAAACGCCCTTGATAAAACAAAAGCTGATTTGCAAGAGAAAAATCAGTAGCTGATGAAGGATCTTCATGTAGTTTTCTAATTAAGTCTCTTGTAAATGGGTCGGTTTGATACCCTGCTTTGATTTCAGCTACCTCAACACAATAAGGCACAATTAATGTCAACAATTCTCCTGAATGAGGTCGTCGAGATAGAGCATCAGCTCCCTTGTTCTCTTTTCCTGCTTTATGAATAATTGAGAAATCATAAGGCATCAATTTAAGTAGCAACCTTTGCTGCTCAATAGTGGTAATTCGCTGTTCTAACAAAAACTTCAGGGTATAATGATCGGTACGGATTAAAAAATGACGACCAAGGATTAAAAAATGACGACCAAGCAGGTAATGACTCCATTTTTGTACCGCCAATACCAATGCCAATAACTCTCTATCATAAGCCGATTTAAATCGGTTAGATGGAGAAAACCCCTTGCTGAAATAGGCCACAGGATGGTCTTGCTGTGATAATATTGCTCCCACACCATCCGATGAAGCATCACATTCTATGACAAAAGGTTTTGAAAAATCGGGTAGCCGAAGGACTGGAGTGGATAACAAAGCCTTTTTTAAGTCATTAAATGCTTTAAGGGCCTCTTCTGACCAAAGAAATCCATCCTTCTTGGTTAATGCAGTGAGGGGACGGGCGATGACACCATAATTACGAACAAAGCGTCTGTAGTACCCTGATAACCCAAGAAAACCTCTCACTTCCTTGACTGTCGATGGTATGGGCCATGATTTAACTGCTGATATCTTTTCTTCTTCCACACTAACTCCTTTCGAGCTGATCACATGCCCAAGGAACACCACCTGTTCTTGCCCAAAGCAACATTTCGATAGTTTGGCAAAAAATTGGTTGTCATGAAGCAATTTTAAAGCTTGTTCCAAATGGAATTTGTGTTGTTCCATACTTGGACTATAAACTAAAATATCATCAAAGAACACAAGTATGAAACGTCGCAAGTATGGACGGAATAAATCATTCATGATAGCCTGAAATGTGGAAGGAGCATTAGTTAGGCCAAAAGGCATGACCTTGAATTCGTAATGACCCGAGTGAGTGCGAAATGCCGTTTTTTCGATATCCGGGGCTGCCACTCTAATTTGATAATAACCCGATCGCAAATCGAGTTTTGAGAACACTGTAGCACCATGCAGCTCATCGAGTAATTCGTCAATATTGGGGATCGGATATTTATCGGCAATAGTTACCTTGTTGAGGGCTCGGTAATCGATGCACATGCGCCAAGAATTATCTTTCTTCTTCACTAGTAGTACAGGGCTTGAAAAAGGGCTGGTGCTTGGTTGAATAAAACCAGCGGCTATCAACTGTTCCACTTGTTTTTCTATCTCATTTTTTTGGGAATAGGGATAACGGTAAGGACGGATGTTAGGTGGAGTGGAGTTTGGCATAAGTGGGATTGAATGGTTTTGTGATCGAATCGGGGGTAGATGTTGAGGCTCTTCAAAGATGGTGGTGTATTGGTTGACAACAGGTTGCAATGGGAGGGGTATACAAGGGGTAGTTTCTGGTTCAATGGCTAGGTGTTGGAAACTGGATGACTTTTGAGGACCAGATGAAATGCCTTGTAGCTTATATCGCTTTCCATCTATTGAAAAGATCATAAATAATTCCTTCCAGTTAGCTTGAACCGTATTTAAAGTAGCTAACCATTGAACACCCAAAACTAGATCTGCTCCACCAAGAGAGAAGGGATGAAAATCCTGAGTGATCTTGAGGTCATTAATCTGTACAGAAAGATTTTTGCAGATTTGACCACATCGAATTAGGTCTCCGTTACCGATTTGAACACCAAAAGACGTTACCGGTTGAGTCGGCAACTTAAGTTCATTCACCAAGACATCTGAGATAAAATTGTGTGTAGATCCGCCATCTATTAAAATTAAAACTTCTGTAGAATGAAGCATACCATGGATTTTCATTGTGGTAGGTTGCGATTTTCCCAAAATAGCATGTAAGCTAATTTCAGCAGTCTCCTGTTGGACAGAATCAAGATCAGTTAGACCCATTGTAGGAGATTCTTCAACGGCTTCATCAGCTTCTAAAACCTTGAGTGTACCGGTTTTGCAACGATGACCTGGTCCATATTTTTCGCCACATCTAAAGCATTCCCCTTTTAGAAATCGATTTTGCTTCTCATTTTCGGAAATTCTTGGAACATTTCTTGATTGGTTTGATGTTTGGGCTGGGATAAAAGAGGTCGGTTTAGGATCTGCTTGTGAGAGTTTCGAATTTGGGGTTCCCGAGATATTTTTCCCCGATCGATGACAAGTGAGTTTAGATTCGAATTCCAAAGCTAAACTCATGGCACTATATACCGTACGGGGTTTGTGAATTCGCACATCTGATTTTAGTTCATCTTTTAGGCCATTTAGGAATACTCCTAAAAGACAGTGATCTGGCCAATTTGAAACCCGAGAGGTTCTCTTAGCGAACTCCTGCCGATACTCTTGTACTGTACCAGTTTGTTTAATGCTGCATAGGAACTCATCAGGGTTTTGAAACTCAGCAGGGCCAAAATTTCTTGTAAATACCTGGACCAATTCTTCCCAGAAGGTGATCGGATGATCATCAGATAACCATGAATAGAGGTCCAAGGCATCTCCTTCTAAGTGCATTGAAGCTATCTCCACCTTTTCTTCATCCGGGATCTGATAGTACCTGAAGTATTTTTCGGCTTTCAGCAACCATCCACGTGGGTCTTCGCTACTAAAAGTTGGGAAATCAATTTTGTTGTAGGGTTTATGTGGCATTCGACCCCTCCAACTGCTTTCCCCCTCGTCGTTCTTGCTCCCGCTGGACCGTTCCCGCTTTTTCAGGGCTGCTATATCTTCCTTCATTGTTTCAATTGATTCCAGCTTTGCTGCTATGGCAGCCAATTGAGTGGCAATGGGATCGGGTGGGTTGTTGTCGCTATTCCGGGTTTGCACCATGTTATGTTCCCGGCAACGGAACCAAATGATATGAACAGGGTTTTTAAGAATAGAGGTAGGCTAGCTTTTTATTAGAAATGGCCCGATTCGAGAGGGGCAAGGTCTCCAATTACAGGAAAAGATAAATATGAGTAATATGTGATACTCAACTAATAAGCAAACCTATTATTTATAATACCCTATTCTTAATATTAAATATGGCAGCTGCTAAGGTTACGTATGGTAATTCCTCCCACTTCCTTTGATAACCACCCCTTGATTTGGGTAACTCCAGCCAATTGCCATTTAATTGATTTGGCCTAGTGGATTCAGCCAATTCCCAAAAATAGAATTCAATTGCCCCATATTGGCAGCTGTCATACGATTCTTTTTCCTGGAATATACCTTTAGTGGGTTTTTATCAAAGCATTTGCAAAATATGAGTTGGAGAACAAGACCAAGGTTGAATCTTGGAGAAAAGCACTTGTGAATGCAAGTAATATTTCTGGATGGGAACCCAAGCACATTGCCAATGGGTAATTTTCTTCTTTTTTTTGCCCCTTTTTTGTTTATGCCATATATGTGTGCTCTACAACTCATTTATACTTGTACCTTATATGTTTTAAAACAAATGTTTTAATTATTCTTAATGAAGTTGATGACATGATAAACAAAGAGGTTTTGACTTAATCACTTGATCAAAGAGCCGAATACAAACCTGGTGGAGATTATGGTTGGCTTTCAGAAGATGTGGTTTCTTATCATAGTGGGCAAGTTAAAAGATATCCCAAGTAGTAGGATTATGTATAAGCTCAAATTAAGTTATGATGTAATTGGTCGTGTTTTAGCTCTAATTTAGTTTTAGCAACTCACTTCAAGCTATATTGAAAAATCCATCTTGCTTTACTTTTTACTATTTGAAACTATTTCGTATGTCCTGAGAAAATTGCTATATATTACTTCTATGTGATATTTGACTTTACAAGTTATATTTGGATGAGAAAGATAAAGGGTAATTAGGCCTACCTTTTCTTTATTTCATGGAAGATGAAGCAAGTGCCTCTTTTATCAAAGTGTGTATGTTAATGATCCTTCTAAATCCGATGTGTAGGCATGAATCAAAAGGCATCAAACAAATTGTTGCCGGAATTTCTCAGAAGTTGGATCGAGTAACTTCAAGTGAAAATGAAAACCTGATCGGAATGGGGTCTCGCTTGCAAGCTTTGCGATTGGAGTTACAAGTTGGGTCAGGTGGTGTGCGCATGGTTGGAATATGGGGGGTTGGGGGTGGTGGTAAGACTACTCTTGCTTCTTCTATTTATGATGAAATCTGTAGGCAGTTTGATGGTTGTTGCTTTGTTCAAAATATTCGAGAGGAATCAAGCAGGTATGGTTTGGGAAAGTTGGAAGGAGAGATTCTTTCAAAAATGGGAGTAAACAATGTTGGAGGAGGAAGATGCATGATTAAGGATAGGTTGTGCCATAGAAAGGTCTTGATTGTTCTTGATGATGTCAATCACCTTGAGCAACTAAAAATGTTGGCTGGATCACATGATTGGTTTGGTGAAGGAAGCCTAATAATAATAACAACCCGTGATAAGCATTTATTAGCTGCACACCAAGTAAATGTGATGCACAATATTAGCTTGTTAAACAGTGATGAGGCTATGAAGCTTTTTTGCAAACATGCACCCCAAGATAACAGACCTGTGGAAGATTATCAGCAACTTTCAAAAGAAGTGGTGTCTTATTCTGGTGGGCTTCCATTAGCACTTACAGTTCTTGGTTCTTTTCTGCGTGACAAAGACATCAATGAGTGGAGGAGTGCATTAGCCAGACTGAAAGAGATCCCAGATAGTGATATTCTGGAAAAGCTAAAGATTAGCTTTGATGGGCTTAAACCGGTTGAGAAAGAATTGTTCCTTGATATTGCATGTTTCTTTAGGAGGGAGGATAAAGATAAGGCAATGAGAATCCTTGAGGCTTGTGGTTTATATCCTGTTATAGGAGTGAAGGTGTTGATACAAAAGGCTCTCATGACCATTTCGTATGGATTGTTTGATATGCATGACTTGGTGCAAGAAATGGGACACCACATTGTTAGAGGGGAACACCCTAACAATCCTGAAAAACATAGTAGGTTGTGGAAGAAGGAAGATATTTTTAAGATATGTGCTATGGATGCTGCAACGGTATTGGTTAAACTAGCTTTGCATGATTATCATGTATTTATAAACAAACACTTTCAACTCAATTTGTTCCTCTGTCACAGGAGCTTGATATGATTGAAGCAATAAGATTTGAATACAGCAGTAAGGATCAGTTACAAAGGCATAAACATCATCCTGGTATTGTTGCAAACACTAAGAACCTTAGGTGGATTGATTGGGAAGGTGATCTTGCAAATCCATTTCTTAGTAACTTTCCACAAAAGACGCTTTGCTGTCTAAGATTGAATAACAGCTTGCAAAGACAACTTTGGGAGGGTTATAAGGTAATTCTTATTGTCCATTTAATTAAGAGATGTAAAAAAAGAGATGATGAATGATAGACCTTACTAAAGCTATATTTTTGTTGATTGATAACCATTATAAGACATTGATATAAATCATATTATTTTGCTTTTAGTAAGAGATCTTTAGATTGTTAATTAAACAAACACATGGAAGAAATTAGATTTTTGTGTAACTCTAATAATAATATATATGTATGTGTGTGTGTGCCAAAATTGACTTGTTTGCACTTGGATACAACAGTTGCTGCCAAATTTGAAGACAATTGAACTTCTGGGTTTGCGTAACCTAATCACGATACCAGATTTTGATGGACTTCCAAATCTTGAAAAATTCGTTCTTAGTGGATGTTTATATTTAGAAGTGATTCATCCATCGATTGGAGGCTTGGAAAGGCTTGTTTCCTTATCCATATCAAGTTGTTCCAGTCTTAAAAGGTTCCCAAACTACAGAAACTTGAGATCCTTTCATTCACAGGGTGCAGCAAACTTTTTAAGTTCTCAGAGATCCAAGAAGAGAACATGGAGAATTTACCACGTCTTGCTTTGGATAATAGAAGGAAAGAAGTTGCATCTTATATAGAATCATGTAAAAACTTTTTTGTTAATTGTTGGAGGTGTTGTTGCAGCAATATTCCTGGTGTAGAATGGTGTTCACAGGAGCCTTTAGCTCAAAACAACATGAAGACTTGCTTACGTGACAACAACAGGAACAACATAGGGTTACAGTTTCTTCTGAGAGACTTACGAGAGTTGGATCTCAGCTACTGCAGGTTAGGAGATGAAAGCATGAGCTCTGCTGTTTGGGAGTTACCCAACTTGCAAAAACTCGATCTATCAGGAAATAAATTTTCACGGTTGAATCTTAGCCCCTTGCGGCTTCCTCGGCTCTCGGCTCAAATGTATTGATGTTTCATGCTGCAAAAACCTTGTAGAATTGTCAGAGCTGCCATCAAGTATAGCTGTTGTTATAGTGGATGGTTGCAAGTCACTTGAAAGCTTTGGAGATATTTCAAACTGTAAATGGTTGTGGAAAGTCTCACTTCGGCGTGGGAACAAATTTTTTGGTGACATATTACTAGATTCCATGATCCAGGTTTGGCTCTATTTACCATTTAAATTCCAATCTTTATTATATAGACCCAAGCATAAATGAATGTGTTTAATTTCCATGGCAGGGAAATGCCAGTGAAGATTACTTTATTAGTTTCATTATTGAACATCAGATTCCAAAGGTGTTTATAGGTAGGCCGTTTAGGGGGAGAACATTTACACCACGTCTTCCAGATGATTGGTACAATGACTTTTGTGGGTTCTTAATATGTGTTGTTGTTAACCAAATGCCATATCCGAATATTGATATAGTTATCAAGCAGGAGGTAGATGAAGATTCTCTATTTGAGCTTTGGCAGGAGCCTAATGAAGTGATCAAGCCTGAATTTGATAAAAACACAACATATATAGGATATGTTTCCTTTGGTTCATTGAGACACACCGGATTTTCGAATTCATTATACACTATGATATCAGTTTCCTTGGACAGCAGGTATATGAATTCGTCAAAAGGTGAGAGTTATGTTGGGGCCGAGCTTGTCCCTAGGAAAAGTAAAGGTGATCAGCCACAAGCAACAAAAGTCGCAACAGATTCCTCAGAATATTGGGATGAGAAAGCTAGTAGTATAAAGACATTTAAGATCAAACGTGATTCAAAGTCTTCTATCAAGATTCTATGGCGACCTTGGGACAAGTGGTTCTGACAACCTCTTTGTGATTTGTTTATAAGTTTGTTGCTTTCTTTGTGTTCCTTCGCGCGACCATAGTTAATTCTTTCCCTATTTTCCAGTACTTCTACTTTTAGGGTTTTCTTATTAGCTGTATATTAGTTGTCTATTATTAGCTGTATATTTCTAGGGTATTTAATGTATTACCTAGTCAAAATATTGCTCCAATATTAGAAGATTGTAATTTCCTATTTTATAGCTATCTCCCTGTATATGTACGATTCTGTTGTGGAATGAAATCAAGGAGAATTCAATTACGTTCATGGTATCAGAGCCATCGCTCTCTACCTAAAATCACTACCTGCAGCTCACGATCTGCACCTCCTGCTATTTTCTTTTCTTTGTTATTTTCTTTTCCAACCTGTTCTCATGTCTCTCATGTCTGAAAAGGTAGAAGCCTCATCCACTGTTGTTGCCAAAACCATGCACCCTATGTATACTGTGGCCAATATTCAACACAAGGTCACGGTTCTCGATGGCTTGAAGGTCTCTTACTCATCATGGGTTAAGTTATTCGAGCTTCATGCCAAGGGCTATAAAGTCATGGCACATATTGATGGTACGAAACCACCTGCCAAAACTGATCCCAAGTATGAATAATGATCCGAAATCAATGCAATCTTCTTGGAATTGATTTATGGGACATTATCTGATGACATGCTGACTTGTGTCCTTGAAACTCGGTCTACGGCTCGTGAAGCTTGGTGTCGCATTCAAACCATATTCCTCAACAATAAAGGTTTAAGGGTTGCAACCCTTGAACACGAGTTCAACAATCTCACTCTGAAATTCATGCCATCCCTCGAAGCATATTGTCAAAAGGTTAAGGAACTAGGTGACAGACTCAATGATGTGGATTGCCTTGTCAACAATCAACGATTAGTTCTTCAATTAGTTTGTGGATTACGTGCTGAGTATGACACGACAACGGCCTACATTAATCAAACTCTTCCCATGTGGGAGACGATTGTGAGTAAGCTGGAACTCGAACACCAAAGGCAGACAGCCCGTGAGACCTTGTCCCCACTCACAGCCATGGATGTTGTGCATTCTGCTCCATCTACTCAACTCAATCGCCGACGCCAATGCAACAGCCCAATGGCAAGCGACCCAATTCTCAGCAGAGTAGTTCTTCCTCTACCCCAAGGTGCAACCAATTGAATCAACAACCCAGGTCTCAGCAGGTTCAGTAAGCACCGGCACAACCTTGGTTTTCCTCAAATGTTTGTGCTCCCTATTAGGCTTATTGGAGCCCACCTCTCTATCCTTATCCAACAACTGCAGTTTGGAACTCTCCATAGAATTGTCAACCATCCCAGACTTGGACTCCTTGTGCCCGTAGGCCTGCTTCTCACACCAATGGCCCAACAGACAATCATGCTCATCTCACAGCTTATGGCCCGATGGAACCTACTCAAATAGGTGAAGCTTTTCAAGCAATGAATCTGGAACAACCCGATGAACAGTGGTACATGGATTTGGGAGCCAATGACCACCTCACTGGAGACCAAGGTAAAATTTCAAATCCCTCGTTATCTTGTCCAATTGGTTCGATATTATTTGAAAATGGTGCTCGTGTGCTAGTGCAAGGATCAGGTAACTCATCTTTTCAAACACCCACCCGAGACCTACTGTAACGCCCTATTCCTAGTACGTATTTATTTTGATTAAATGCTCTTTTAGGAAGAGCTACTCGGCGAGTTGTAGCCCTAACTCGCCGAGTAGATGTCGAGTTGGTTACGGGCTTTAAGTGATCTACTCGGCGTGGACTCGGCGAGTAGGCCAATCAGGAGGAGACCCTAATTCTTAGGGTTTGCAACCTATTTAAACGACCTTATAGCCCCCATCTCAGCCTCCATCACCCTCAGAGCATTCCTTATCAAACCCTATCCGTTTTTAGTGAGTGTGTGTGTGTGTGTTTATTGCTTGTGAAGGCATCTTTGAAGTAAGAAGGAGAAGGAGAAAGTTGGAAAGCTCAAAGAAGAGGAAGTAGATCCGTAATACACACTCTATTGGTCATCTTTTCTGGTATTAAATTCTATACCTTTCTTATTGATCATATAGATCTATGTTGTCCCTTATTTGTGGTTTCTAAGCCCAAAAACCCCAAATCCCTTGTGATTAGGCCTTGTGGCCGGGTTTACCTCAGATCTGGACACTTATGGCATGCTAGAAGTATAAAGTTTTGGTTGTGGTTGTGATTAAAGTCCCCATTGAGCCTAGAACCTCATTAAGAGCTTATTTTGGTCATATGAAGCCTTTAAAGCCATGCATGCACGTAAAGTTAACAACTTTACGTGAAAAACATGCCCTAGAAGTCTAGATCCATGATTTGTAGCAGTTGCATGGCTCAGATCGGACTTGTATGGAAAAAGGGTTGAATGAACTCGGCGAGTCCACATGATGACTCGCAAGCTATATGAAGTTAGCCGCCGACTCGATGAGTTAGAAGAACAACTCGGCGAGTCCGATGAAGTTTGCCTTAGAACTCGATGAGTTGTATGAGAAAATCGGCGAGTCGGATGAGTTTTCCCGAGTAAAGTTGTGTTGAGTGGGATGGCTTCATTCCTTCGTAGTTACACGTAAAGTTAGCAACTTTATGTGTTCAGATGGTTCCAAGATTTCAGATCTGCGAGTTAGAAGCCATAGAGCGGATTTGAATATAGTTGTATGGAATCTGCTCGACAGAACTCGACGAGTAGTTCCTCAGACCCAGCGAGTAGTTCCTCAGACTCAGCGAGTCGTTCCTTAGACTCGGTGAGTCCGGTCAACTGGAGGTTGACTTTGACCAGGAGGTTGACTTTGACTAGGGGTAAAATAGTCATTTTACCCTCAGTACAGTTATCAGTAATTGATTGAGTGTATTTATGGAAATTGTAGCCGGGGAGATACCGAAGCAGCAACAGTCGGTTTCCAGAGCAGTTCGTTTAGCAGTCAGTGTGCGAGGTGAGTTTCCTTCCAGTAGGACGGGTCTAAGGCCATAATGCCGACCCGTTTAGCTAGTAGTAGTTTCCGGACTTCGGTCCAATGCATTTTTAGTATGTTTGATGCCTTCGTGGCTCAGACAGGATTTATGCGTTATGTGTTCCGGGCTACAGCCCGATGCAGTATGCAGTTTATGTGTTCATGCTAGTTGATATGTTTATGTTATGTTATGTTATGCTCAATTAGTTCCGGACTTCGGTCCGATGCAGTTAGTTCCGGACTTCGGTCCGATGCAGGGGACAATGTCCCAGTTAGTTCCGGACTTTGGTCCGATGCAGTTAGTTCCAGACTTCGGTCCGATGCAAGAGACAAGGTCCCAGTCAGTTCCGGACTTCGGTCCGATGCAGTTTCCGGACTTCGGTCCAATGCAGTGGACAAGGCCCAGTATGTGTGTATATGTTATTGTATGGTATGTGGTAGCTTGGGGGAGCTCACTAAGTTTTGTGCTTACAGTTTCAGTTTTGGTTTCAGGTACTTCCGCAAGTAAATGGAAGAGCTCAGGTTGATGGCATCGCACACACCACAACTTTAGTTTGTCCTGGGAGTTGTTTTAGCTTTTCATAGATGTGATTTGATACAGTCTTGATAACAGTTTCCTCGTGATACTGTGCTATTGTTTTGAGATATTGACGTACGAGTTTTACTTTATGATATTAACATGATGATTTTTAGTAGTTATTAAACAAAAATTTTGGGTTGTATTTTGGGATGTTTCAAGTTGGTATCAGAGCCTTGGTTTCAGGGATTCGGGTGCACTCCCGAGTGTGTTTGAACTCAAACTAAGGAAGTGGTATAAAGTTTTCAAGAGAAAAACCATGGTTACAAAAGAATTTTTGAGAAAAGAAAACAATTTTAGAAAAAGAATAAAGAAAAGAGTTTTAGAAAAATCGAAAAGAGTTTTGAAAAGAGAAAAAGGGTGTGGTGCATGCAATCAGCCGAGCTCAAGTAAGTACTCCCAAATTACCCATACAAGTTTATGTTATGAATATCAGTTTCAGTTTCAGTAGAACAACATGCTAGAATAGGACTAAGGATCTAGGAGGATGCTTATGTGCCTGCTATATATGTTTTAGCCTTATAAGAATTTCATGCTAATATGGAGCAGTCAATAGTAGGATAGCCTGTTTAGGTTATGCTAGATAATATGAACTTAGCATTGTATGCTAGTACAGTTCCCCATTACGAGGATAGAATCGCTTGAGTAGTCTCCTATGTCTGAATGCTGCTTTCTTTGTGCTTTGTGGGACTCTAAGTGATGGGAGTTAGCCATTAGGTGAATGCGTCACGTCACATGTGAACAGGGTTGAATAATCTCATAGTACTAGACTTAGCCCTATTGCGCAGCTCTTGTCTGAGTCTAACCGTTGTAGGGATGAGTCTTTTACTTGAAGGATTATCTGAGCCTCGCCGCATGTGATGGTATTCATGTGATGGCTAATTGGCATCACAAGGAGGCTTTCAGAAGTTGAGGATCGGATCGGGTATAGTCAGAGGATTCCCTAGGGCAAGCCTAGGATGGGAGTAACAGAGATCATTAGCAGTAATAGTGACTTGGTAAGGCAGTACTTGAGAAAAGTACGGATAAATGTGGAAGGTAGTATGGGCCCGTACTACTGGAAGCAGAGGATCCGTACTCGAATAAAGGAAAGCTGAGATGAGACCAGGAAACTTGTGGTAGTAGTGATTCCTCGAGATATATATCAGTGTTCCTGACGTTTATTATATTGTGTTTCAGAATGGTGGTATTACGCCCTAGACCAGCAGTTGGCAGTTCAGGTTCCGGAGGGGGATCAGGATCAGGCCCGGAGGCCGGGCAGTTGGATGAGCAGACTAGGGAGTTTCTCTCTTCAGAGATTACTCGCACCATACTTGAGCAGACTCCTGTGATCTTCGGTTCGATCAAGGAGGGTATCTTAGAGATGATGGACGAGAGGTTGAGCACCTTTCTTGCTGAGGTGGCGGCCATGATGGGGTCGTGCACGCTTACTTTTAGGGAGTTCCGGGCATGTGGGGCTCCGGATTATCACAGGGCACGGGACCCCATAGCGAGCACCAGATGGTTGGCAGATGTGGCCAACGCCTTCCGTACTAGCAGATGTCCCGAGGGGGACAAGGTCAGATTGGCATCCTGCCTTCTGAAGGACATAAACGTCTAGCTTTTTCTATTTCTACATCCTCTACTATATTGCCCTTTGATATAATTCTTGTGTCTTGTGGACCTCACCTGTAACAAGTAAAACAGGATATAAATACTACATGGTTTTAATTGATGATTACACCCAATACACATGGGTATTTATTTCCATTAAAGTTCAAATCCGAAACCTTCACAAAAACTCTCAACATTTCGAAAATACATTAAAACCCAATTCAACTTACCAATCAAAGCCTTCCACTGTGATCTAGAGGGTGAATTCGACAACCATTCTTTTAAAACATTCGCTGACATGAACGACCTCCACTTCTGGTTGTCTTGCCCCCAAACATCCCAACAAAATGGGAAATCAGAGCACATGATTCGAAGACTTAATGAAATCATGCTTGTACTTCTTACACATGCATCTCTTCCACCACATTTCTGGGCCGAGGCTCTACATACGACCTGTTATCTCCATAACATCCTCCCAACGAAGCTCCTCAATTTTCACACTCACATGTCAGCTCTTTACCTCCACTAACCTGACTATGGCCACTTACAAGTGTTTGGATGTGCATGTTATCCCAACACCACCTCCACTCTAGCACACAATTTAGATATTTGTGCCAAACTTTGAGTCTTTCTTAGTTATCCGGTCCATTTTCGTGGCTATCAGTGCCTTGACCTCTCCACAGGAAAGATCATTTTATCCCGTCATGTAACATTCGATGAAACCTCTTTTCCTATCACAAATAAATCCATATCCACACCCATAGACTACTCCTTCCTCGAGTCTATCCCATCTCCCACCTTATTTGATCCTACACCTAACCTCCCCACATTATCTACACTGTCTGTCACACCACTCACCCCCTCTATACCACTACTGTAACACCCCGTTTATAAAATAAATAAATAAAGGTATAGAAGCCCTAAAATGAATAATAATTGAGCGAGGCGTTAGTTTCAAGGAGTTAAAAGTCATAATTTCAGAAGTTAGGGTGCGCTTGGTAATTAATGGATTTAAATTGAAAAGGTTTATTGGAGTTAGGGACTAAAAGTTTAAGTGATGGAAATTAAGAATAAATTGTGGAGGAGGGACTGATTTGTAAGTTTTGGACTCCTTTGAAGAGGTTTTAATTGGCTGGGGGATAAAAGGTAACTTTTGGGATCAGATTTGAATGGATTTCATGGGAAGGGACCATAAATGCAATTATGGGAAAGTAATTAGTTTGGACGGGTATATAAGCCTCTTATCGGCCAAAACCCTAACCCTAGGGAGTGTATACCCAGCCGACAACTTCTCCACCCTCATGCCTTCTTCCAGCCGCCACCATTGATACTCCATGCAATCGCCGCCTCCCTATTCTCTTGAGCCTCTCCGATCAAGCAAGCCACCAGAGAACCTTTGCTGCCGGCGAGGTCATTCCTCGATGTTGCCTCCGTTGCCGTCAAAGACATCCACCGCGAAGCTTTGTGTTGACGTTAAAGACCTCCAAAGAAGTTGTGGTGCCGCTTCCACCTCGTCGTTCCTCTTTCTTCTTCGTTTTCTATCACTATTCGCAACCACTTTTGGCTGTTGGCGGTACTGTTCTGATCGCTTTGGAGTTCGTCACTCGACCACTGCCACTGCTGCTAGTTGCTGCTGTTAGAGATGATGAGGTCGCCGACGGTGTTGCTGCTGCCATCATTGTGCACTACCGGAGGCGGTTTCGTCCAGATTTTATGAAAGGATTGTTGGGGGTATTGCTGTTTAGCGGGGAACTGAAAGAAGCCGCCGCCACCACCGTGAGGTGGTGGCTGCCATCCGAAAACCCTTTGGTTTCACCGCCTTGAGCCATCAGGTGGGTGGCTGGAGTATAGTATGAGATTTCTAGTATAAGTGTGTGTGTTTTGTCTAGCCGGAAAGTCGAGAATAGCAACCGTGAGGTGGTGGCTGCCACCATCTCCCACCACCGGCCACCACAAGGTGGTTGTGTGTGTGTTTATGTTGTTTAGTGTGTGTGTGTGTGTTAGTTAGTGTGTGTTAGTGTGTGTGTGTGTTTATTTTTTTGATAAAAACCTTGTAATTGTAAGTAGCATGAATAATAAAAATAATAGTAACCACCACCGTAAGGTGGTGGCCGCCGCCGTAAGCTGCCATCAACCACCACTACCCGAGGTGGTAGTGGGTGGTGCCCCTCAAGCAAAACCCTAATGGACCTAGCCAAAACCTTAATGGGCTTAAAGATTTATTTTGGGCCTATTGGGCCATGTTTGAGTGGAAAACCCTAATTGTGAGCAATTGGGCCTTGGACTTATTGGACCCACTTTTGGGCCATTGGGATTAGATTGTGAATTAAGCCCAAACTATTTCATGTCATTTATCAAGTAGAGTAAAGAACTTAATGGACTAAGTCCTTAATGAGCTAATAAAGAAAATATTAATATTTGAGAATTTATCAGGGCACATGAGAATTATCTAATAAGTGAAATATTAAATAATAATCATTGGCAGAAATTAATCTAAGCAATAATGGACTTAACGGATTAAGTCCTTAACGGATTAAGTCCCTAGTGGGTTAAGTAAGAAACACTTAACCCTAGTTATCATTTGATGTGAAACCTTAATTTCACTTGGACTTTGTATTGGGCCATCCGAGAATAATCAAATGGACTAGAGTAATTAGTTGGGCTTTAGGGTAAGGCCCATATGAAGGATTGGGCCCAATTTGGAAAATTGGGCCATAGTTGGGGCCTAGATGGTTGTATGATATTGGGCCCTAAAATGATACATGTTGGACTGGATTGATCAATTGGGCCATATGTTGGACTTTGATCCCTAGTTGACTTTGGGTCTATGGATTGGGCCTTGGGCTTGGGTAAGCCAAGCTAGGGGTAATGTAGTAATTATCCAAATCATGTATTTTTTTTAGTTATGTGTTAGAACCCAATTATTAATTGGGTGTTATTTGGTGTTGATAGTTCAGGAATCTGTCAGCCAGCAGCTGGGGTGGAGTCTGCGGGACTTTAGCAGTGTGGGATTGTGTCTGCGAGACTTCAGCAGTGTGAGGTGAGTTTCCTTCCAGTAGGAACGGGTCTAAGGCCAATACCGGCCCGTTTAGTAGCAGTAGTTTCCGGACTTTGGTCCGATGCAGTTGTTAGTTTGTTTGATGCCTTCGTGGCTCAGACATGATTTATGTGTTACGTGTTATGGGCTACAGCCTGATGTAGTATACAGTATATGAGTTTATGATCATGTGTGTTATGCTATTTGATATGTGTTTTTGCTATGCTATGCTATGCCCAGTCAGTTCCGGATTTCGGTCCGATGCAGTTAGTTCCGGACTTCGGTCCGATGCAGGGGACAAGGTCCCAGTCAGTTCCGGACTTCGGTCCGATGCAGTTAGTTCCGGACTTCGGTCCGATGCAGGGGACAAGGTCCCAGTCAGCTTCGAACTTCGGTCCGATGCAGTTAGTTTCGGACTTCGGTCCGATGCAGGGGACAAGGTCCCAGTCAGTTCTGGACTTCGGTCCAATGCAGTTTCCGGGCTTCGGCCCGATGCAGTGGGCAAGGCCCAATATGTGTTTATATGTTATTGTATGGTATGTGGTAGTTTGGGGGAGCTCACTAAGCTTTGTGCTTACAGTTTCAGTTTTGGTTTCAGGTACTCAGTTTTCAAAAGAGGAGCTCGGGAAGATTGTAGTGCACACACCATTCTGGGATGTTTATACTCTGATATATTTGATAGTTGTTCTAATATTTTGAGATACATTGCTTATGATTTCTATATGAGGTTTATTGACTATGGTTTTATCATTAAATTAAACGAAATTTTTAGACTGTGTTTTTGGGATGTTACAAGTTGGTATCAGAGCCTTGGTTTGAGGGATTTGGGCACACTTTCGGGTGTGTTTGAACTCAAACTAAGGAATTGGTATAAAGTTTCAAGAGAAAAACCATGTTTAGAAAAAGATTTTAAGAAAAGAAAACAATTTTAGAAAAAGTATAAGGAAAAGAGTTTTAGAAAAAGCGAAAAGAATTTTAAAAAAACAAAAGGGTGTGGTGCATGCAATCAGCCGAGCTCAAGTAAGTACTCCCCAAATTACCCATACAAGATTATGTTATGTATATCAGTTCCAGTTTCAGTAGAACAACATACTAGAATAGGACTAAGGATCTAGGAGGATGCCTTATGTGCCTGCTATATGTGTTACGGCTTTATGAGAATTGCATGCTAGTATTGAGTAGACAGTAGTAGGATAGCCTGTTTAGGTTATACCTGATATTATGAGCTTAGCCTTGTATGCTAGTACAGTTTCTTGTTATGAGGATAGAGTTGCTTGAGTAGTCTCTTGTGTTTGAATGCTGCTTGCTTTGTGCTTTGTGGGACTCAGAGTGATGGGAGTTAGCCATTAGGTGAATACGTCACATCGCATGTGATCAGGGTTGAATAATCTCAGAGTGCTAGATTTGGCCCTATTACGCAGCTCTTGTTTGAGTCTAACCGTTGTAGGGAAGAGTCTTTTACTCGAAGGATTATCTGAGCCTCGTCACATGTGATGGTATTCGGGTGATGGCTAATTGGCATTACAAGGAGGCCTTCAGCAGCTGAGGACTGGATTTGGTTGAGTCAGATATTTCCCTAGGGCAAGCCTAGGATGAGAGTAGCAGAGATCAGTAGTAGTAGAAGTGACTTGGTGGAGTCGAGGCAGTACTTGAGGAAAGTACGGATAGATGTGGAAGGTAGTATGGGCCCGTACTACTGAAAGCAGAGGATCCGTACTCGAATCAAGGAAGGCTGAGATAAGACCAGGAAACTTGTAGTGTGTGAGATCCCTCGAGTTTGGATGAGTATTGTGATGTTAGTGATGGTATATTACCCAGTATAGTGATGTTACTTGGTAGACCAGATGGTAGTTCTGGTGTCGACAAGGGACCAGGCTCGGACTCTAGAGCTGGGCAGATTGATGATCAGATGAGGGAGTTAATTCCATCTGAGAATTACGTACAATATCATTGACCAAACTCCTGTGATCCTTAGTGTGATCAAGGAGGGCATTATAGAAATTTGTGATGAGAGGCAGAGTGCATTCCACACTGAGATGACAGTCATGATAGAGACCCGTACATTAATGTTTTGAGAATTCAGAGTTTGTGAGGCTTTGAAGATTGTCATGGGGGTTAGGACCCCATTGTTAGCAGCAGATGGTTGGCAGATGTCGCCAACACTTTTGTTCTAGATATTGTCTTGAAAGGAGACAAGACCGGACTTACTCCCTGTTTCATGAGGAATAGAGCACGAGATTGATAAGAAGAGGATGGTAGTGAGTTGAGTGATGATGTGGTTAATGCTATGTCATGGGATGACTTTTAGATTATGGGCATAGTGTGCCCAGGCGATTGAGGCGCAGCAGTTGGCGCAAGAGTTGTTAGATCTCCACTAGGCGACTAAGACTGTGGCAGAGATCACCACCAAGTCTCGGGAAAGAGTTTATATGGTACCACAGTATGCAGCAGATGAGGAAGTGAAGAAGGTAAGTTATCAGAACATATTGTAGAATGATAGTAGGGAGATCATGAGTATCTCGGGGTACAAGACCTTGAATGATATGACTTCTAGAGCACGAGAGCGGGATATTAAATTAGAGCACACTAGGAAGAGGGAACCAGATCAGTTGCTTATAGTGAAGGGTCTCGGGAGGGGATCGTAGATTTCAGATTAGCTTTCGAGAGATCAGCAGGACCAGATTCGGTGCAACACTTGCGGGAAACTGCACAAGGGAGCCTTTCGTTCCAGAGGTTTGAGTAAGTGCAACCCTGAGTTATCCTCAGTTTGTATATGAATTGTATTTTTAAGAGATGTCATATGGCAATTGCATACCGAGAAGCATTAGCGAATAGTGATAGAGCAATCCCCCATATTGCGGGATTGGGAAGTACAGCGTCATCTTGGTTTATTCCAAGAGTAAGGAGCAACATGAGAAGCACCTGAGGGAGGTGCTAGAGACTTTAATGAGGGAGAAAATTTTAGCAAGGTTCTCTAATTGTGAGTTCTGGTTGCGCGAGGTGCAATTTCATGGGCACCATGTCAATCAGAAAAATATTCTAGTCGATCCGACCAAGTTAGAGGTCGTGATGCAGTGGGAGATTCCAAGGTCTCCAATTGAGATTCGGAGCTTCCTGGGTCTAGCGGGTTATTACCGGAGATTTATTTGGATTTTAAAAAAAAAGTTGTGTGATCATTTGGATTAGCTGGTGTTGAAACCCTAGCACGGATAAGCGTGAGTTCTAGCAGATTGGTCGTGGGTGATGAGAAGAATTGGGAATTCTTCCAGTTTTGTGTGATGTAAGGCATTAGCTGAATCAAAGTGGGGGAGAATCACCCAAGGAATCAGAAGCGGGACCAGCTTTGAGACTAGATAAGTTTTGCATCCTTGTTTGAAAGGAAGACAACCCATGTGGCTGTATGGTTCGAGGAGAGTGTGACATGGAAGTTCGAAAAATCTTGTTGATGATGATATCACGTTATCAGGATGTTGCTAGCAAGCCTTAGGGAATTCGGTTGGGGATTCCAGTCAAGTTATGGGTTCAGCTGAGTGCGGTTCAAGCGCATGTGAGATCCAGCATAGATAGTGATATAGTGTTGTGATTCTGCGGGTGTAGCTGTAGCATTCAATAGGTTGGTAGATAGTGTGAGTGCGTTGATAGGATGCGGAAAGAACATTAGTACCCACCAGTTCGGGTGTAGCAGTGAAGAAATGGAAATCCACAGATTGGATTTTGGAATTTCCTAGACGGATTAGACCTGGTTAAGCCAGTGATAAGATTATAGAAGCGCCACTACAGAGATGAGAGTAAGGAAGCACTGGACTGCTTAAGGAAATTTATGACTTGAGGCTACCGATGGTCAGGTAGCCATCACTTTTAGCCTTAGGTTTGGTGACGTCAGGATTTGGCGTATGGACTCGATCAGTTAGATCAGGAAGTTATTAGAGCCTCAGTGGCATGGTAACTAGTGGAAGCTAGTTCTAGAGAAGGAATCTGTTCAAAAGTCGTATGAAGCGACTATATAGGGAGTCCTTTAGCTCCGCAATCGGACTAGAAACCGGTATTTCAGATGATTGACGAACCAATTGAGACCTGGAAGGGCTAGATAGATTTCGGGAAGCAGCCATGTGGCAACATACAGTTTCAGGCCGTTCAGTGATTCAGACAGTTTAGTGTTTCGGGCAGTTCAGTGTTCAGGTAGTTTAGTGTTCAAACAGTTCAGTGTTTCAGGAAGTTACAACTCTTGGGCAATGTTAGTAATTGTGCCCTAAGTGGCAAGTACAGATAGGATAGCTGGTTTATTGGGAAGTGACAAGTCACTCACAACAGAAATAGCTGAGCATTGGCCAAGTATAAGTGATCTACAAGGATAATTAGGTTTGTGAACCTGTTTTGTTGTGGGAATTTTCGTGCTAGCAGAAGTTGAGTAGTCAGTTGAGAGATAAGTAGGTTGGTTTCATCGATAATAATTTGGTATGAGTGGTCTGTTAGGGAATCAGACCATCTCAAGGCAACAAATATCAGACGGAATAAATGTGATGTTGTCGCGAGGGTTGGTTACAGTTACCCTAGAAAGTCTAGGATGTGCCTAGGATGGTGATCACGTTACTAGAGTGGTTTGCATTGAAAGGAATGATAAGGAATGATTTCGAGGACGAAATCTAATTTAAGTGGGGGAGAGTTGTAACACCCCGTTTATAAAATAAATAAATAAAGGTATAGAAGCCCTGAAATGAATAATAATTGAGCGAGGCGTTAGTTTTAAGGAGTTAAAAGTCATAATTTCAGAAGTTAGGGTGCGCTTGGTAATTAATGGATTTAAATTGAAAAGGTTTATTGGAGTTAGGGACTAAAAGTTTAAGTGATGGAAATTAAGAATAAATTGTGGAGGAGGGGCTGATTTGTAAGTTTTGGACTCCTTTGAAGAGGTTTTAATTGGCTGGGGGATAAAAGGTAACTTTTGGGATCAGATTTGAATGGATTTCATGGGAAGGGACCATAAATGCAATTATGGGAAAGTAATTAGTTTGGACGGGTATATAAGCCTCTTATCGGCCAAAACCCTAACCCTAGGGAGTGTATACCCAGCCGACAACTTCTCCACCTTCATGCCTTCTTCCAGCCGCCACCATTGATACTCCATGCAATCGCCGCCTCCCTATTCTCTTGAGCCTCTCCGATCAAGCAAGCCACCAGAGAACCTTTGCTGTCGGCGAGGTCATTCCTCGATGTTGCCTCCGTTGCCGTCAAAGACAGCCACCGCAAAGCTTTGTGTTGACGTTAAAGACCTCCAAAGAAGTTGTGGTGCCGCTTCCACCTCGTCGTTCCTCTTTCTTCTTCGTTTTCTATCACTATTCGCAGCCACTTTTGGCTGTTGGCGGTACTGTTCTGATCACTTTGGAGTTCGTCACTCAACCACTGCCACTGCTGCTAGTTGCTGCTGTTAGAGATGATGAGGTCGCCGACGGTGTTGCTGCTGCCATCATTGTGCACTACCGGAGGCGGTTTCGTCCAGATTTTATGAAAGGATTGTTGGGGGTATTGCTGTTTAGCGGGGAACTGAAAGAAGCCGCCGCCACCACCGTGAGGTGGTGGCTGCCATCCGAAAACCCTTTGGTTTCACCACCTTGAGCCATCAGGTGGGTGGCTGGAGTATAGTATGAGATTGTGTCTGCGGGACTTCAGCAGTGTGAGGTGAGTTTCCTTCCAGTAGGAACGGGTCTAAGGCCAATACCGGACCGTTTAGTAGCAGTAGTTTCCGGACTTTGGTCCAATGCAGTTGTTAGTTTGTTTGATGCCTTCGTGGCTCAGACATGATTTATGTGTTAAGTGTTATGGGCTACAGCCTGATGTAGTATACAGTATATGAGTTTATGATCATGTGTGTTATGCTATTTGATATGTGTTTTTGCTATGCTATGCTATGCCCAGTCAGTTCCGGATTTCGGTCCGATGCAGTTAGTTCCGGACTTCGGTCCGATGTAGGGGACAAGGTCCCAGTCAGTTCCGGACTTCGGTCCGATGCAGTTAGTTCCGGACTTCGGTCCGATGCAGGGGACAAGGTCCCAGTTAGTTCCGGACTTCGGTCCGATGCAGTTAGTTCCGGACTTCGGTCCGATGCAGGGGACAAGGTCCCAGTCAGTTCCGGACTTCGGTCTGATGCATTTGGTTCCGGACTTCGGTCCGATGCAGGGGTCAAGGTCCCAGTCAGTTCCGGACTTCGGTCCAATGCAGTTTTCGGGCTTCGGCCCGATGCAGTGGGCAAGGCCCAATATGTGTTTATATGTTATTGTATGGTATGTGGTAGTTTGGGGGAGCTCACTAAGCTTTGTGCTTATAGTTTCAGTTTTGGTTTCAGGTACTCAGTTTTCAAAAGAGGAGCTCGGGAAGATTGCAGTGCACACACCATTTGTTCAGCCTGGGATGTTTATACTCTGATATATTTGATAATTGTTCTAATATTTTGAGATACATTGCTTATGATTTCTATATGAGGTTTATTGACTATGGTTTTATCATTAAATTAAACGAAATTTTCAGACTGTGTTTTTGGGATGTTACAACTACCACCACCACCACCATCACCCCCTCCCCCTCTGCCACTCATCCACCCCTACTACCGCCGAAATAAGCACACACCTCTTGTTCCCTCTTCAAACACTGTAAGAAACCCACTTCCTGCCCAGCCTATCAGCCCCTCGCCTACACCACTCTCTAGTAACGCCACAACCTCTATATCAGCACCAACCCCTCTTTCTGTCACATCATGACCCCCCCCACCCCACCCCCACGTATTAACACCCATCCCATGACAACCCGCTCCCGGTCTGGTTCATTAAAACCACGGGAACCCATTAATCTGCACACTTCCGCGTCTCACACCATCTCACTCATAACCACTTCTCACCTAAAGGCATTATCTGATCCTCACTGGCGTAATGCCATGCACGAAGAATATCGAGCCTTAATGGACAACCACATGTGTACCAACCATAAATTTCACGCCAAATTTAAACTTTTTAAATCATAAATAAAAACCAAATAACATTGTTTACAAATATTTTCAAAACAATTCCCATCAGAGTGTCCCAAAAATCATAACATAAGGATGAGGAGCGGTACGGTCATGCCTTCGCCTTTCCATGACCTCCTGAAGTACATGAAACAGTAAACTGAAAACTGTAAGCCCGAGGGCTTAGTGAGCTACCCCCAAAATACCAATACCACACTGACAATACCATATCAGTAATAATCAATCAATCAACATGCATATCGGGCCATCAACCTGACTGGACCGCCCTACTGGGCCAATAGTCTATCTGAATCTATCCTGAGCCTTCGGCATGACTGGTCCGCCATGTGGGCCTACAGTCTCCCCGGTCCGCTCATAGGGTATATTGACCTTCAGCACAGAGCAGGACCGCCTCAACCCCACCACAAGCAAATAACCATGTGCACATATAACAGGTAATCACATAACAGTCCATAGACAAACAAATCGATCTAGCAGATCATAAGTCATAGCAACATCCTAACCAAGATACCGACCTAACCGGTCACTAACATAGCGTCATCCTATATACTAGGATACCGACCTAACCCAGGTCACTAACATAATATTGTCATAATTACCAGGACACCGATCTAATCAGATCAATAAGCACATCAACCCATACGTGTAAAAAATCAGATATAACTATCTCACATATCATCGATCTAACATATCATAACCCAAACACCGACCTAACCAGGTCACTAACATATCAATCCTTACGGATCATAATAGCATGACAACATACTATCTATCTGGATACCGATCTAACATATCATAACCACATGTAGCATACCATAACAATAACATCTAAACGGCCGGCCTTGGTGTCGTAGAATCTATCGATATAGTGAGGATAACTCACCTCGCAGATGTCGACACGAAAGGTAAACTCCAACTCTCGGATCACTTGACACAGGCTCCACCACCTATCATTATAGTACGTCATACTCATAAGTCCTTAACCTTATAAGGTACTCCACAACCCACTAGTCAACCCCTGGTCAAAGCCAAAGTCCTCAGTCAAGGTCAACAATCCATGTTGACCTTAACTCGCCAAGTACCCTCGTCTACTCGCCGAGTTACCTGAAAATCCATAAAAACCCTAGAAACTCAACAAAAGGGAAAAAAGGAAGTAAGCATGGCACTTTGATACCTCCAAAGGATGCTAGCTGAGGTAAATCCTACTTCCCACTCCTTCCTTTCTTCAATTTCCTTTGCACTCTTAGCTTTCTTCCTCCAAGATTCTCTTTTCCAAGCTTCAACACCACACCAAGGCACACACTCACGGATTAGGATTTTAAGGGGCTCTCAAAGACTGTAAATAGGCCAAAGGAGGCTAAGGATCCTTTAAATAGAGGTGCAAACCCCGGGATTTAGGGTTTCCACTGCCAGCTCCTACTCGCCGAGTCCCAACATGGACTCATCGAGTAGGTCACTTAACACACGATCTCACCCCGCCGCTACTCGGCGAGTAGGTCAACCAACTCGTCGACTAGAGCTTAAGCCAATAAATCTTATTTAAGCAATACCTGAGAATCGGGGCATTGCAACATGTGGGAGTTAGTACCTTGGCCTTCCAATGCTAATATTATTTGGCGCCTTTGGCTATTTAGACATAAATTCAATGCTAATAGCACTCTACAAAGGTATAAAACTCGGTTAGTCGTTAATGGAAAATGTCAACAAGTTGGTATTGATTGTGAAGGGACTTTTAGTCCCGTGGTTAAACCGACCACGATCAGAACGGTGCTTAGTCTTGCAGTTTCCTGGAGTTAGCTAATACACCAACTTGATGTCAAAAATGCATTTCTTTACGAGAACTTGCACGAGACTGTTTACATGTATCAACCCATGGGGTTTAGAGATGCCACTTATCCTAATCATGTTTGCAGGTTACAAAAATCATCGTATGGCCTTAAACAGGCTCCTCGCACGTTGTACGATAGATTTGCCACCTATACCACTAAGTGTGGCTTCAGGAGCACCATTAGTGACACTTCTCTCTTTTTCTATAAACAAGGAAATGAAATGGACTATTTACTATTGTATATTGAAGACATCATCCTCACCGCTTCTTCTGACAAGCTACTCACCAACATCATTGCCACACTTTCTTGTGAGTTTGGTATGTCTGATTTGGGGGCTCTTCATCACTTTCTTGGGATCCATGTGAAACGCCAAAATGGCGGGTTGTTCCTGTCTCAGGAAATATACGTCGTTGACATTCTGTCCGATGCTCACATAGCTGATTGCAAACCAAGTGCCATACCAGTTGATACATCGCCAAAATTGAGCGCATCCAGTGGTGAACCACTAGCTGATGGAACATTATATCGCAAACTTGCGGGGTGCCTTATAGTATCTCACTATTACTAGACCTGATCTCACGTATGAGGTACAACAAATATGTCTATTTATGCATGCCCCACGAGAACCCCACTTCAAATTCCTAAAACGAGTTCTTCGATATCTTAAGGGCACTATTCAGCTTGGTCTTCATATCTCTCCCTCAAAATCGAGTCAACTTATCGCCTACTCTGATGCCGATTGGGGGGGGGGGGGTGGATTCCCGAGGATCTACTTCGGGTTATTGTTTCTTTCTTGAAGAAAATTTGATATCTTGGTCGTCAAAAAGACAACATACTATATCACGATCAAGCGCCGAAGCTGAATATCGTGGGGTCGCTAATGCTGTTGTTGAAACAAGTTGGGTAAACAACTTGCTTCTGGAATTATTTGTCCCAACTCGCAAAGCAACCATTGTTTATTGTGTCAACATATTTGCGGTCTTTTTGTCTGAAAATCCCATGCAACACCAACATACAAAGCACGTGGAACTCGATATCCATATTGGAAGAGAAAAAGTTTGCATTGGTGACATTAGAGTTCTTCACATCCCATCAGATTTTCAGTATGCAGACATCTTCATAAAAGGCCTAACGCGTCAACTATTTACTCGTTTTTTATCCAGTCTTTGCCTCCGGTCTCCTCCCGCTTAAACTGAGGGGGTGTATTAGTTGTATATTAGTTTTCTATTATTAGCTGTATATTTCTAAGGTATTAAATATATTACCTAGTCAAAATATTGCTCAAAAATTAGAAGATTGTAATTTCCTATTTTATAGCTATCGCCCTATATATGTACGATTCTGTTGTGGAATAAAATCAAGGAGAATTCAATTACGTTCATTTCTTGCTTTCTTGGACACTGTTTTGCTATATTAGTTTTGTTTTGAGGCTTATTCCAATTCGTAGTTGTTATAATATCGTTTACAAAAATAAAAAATTATCCTTAATATATGGATACCCTAGCATAATTTGTTGTAATTGTATTAAAAAAGTTTATATTGCTTTAAATGTTTTGTTTTCAAAATTTGAGTAGAACTTCATCATTTATAGTGCCTTCTTTTGACAAATTAGATTACTAATACACCATAATCAATGAAGTTTAATCATAATGAAACTGCTTATGTTTTCTATATAAAATTCCAAATGATGATTTTGCTTTTCTTACCAACATTAATAACTTTGTATACTCATAAAAACTTCTATTATAACCTTTTTTTGTAGACTTCTTTACAAGTTGTTTCAAGTGACTCTACAAACACATAAGAGACCGAAGATGATTATTCAAATGTTGACTACTCTAAAGTTAAGGGTCTGGAGAAACATGGGTACATTCGATGTGTAGGAAGGATGTCAGCTGTAAAAGATAACAATGCTTCATGTTCTACTGATCGCAAACTGTTGAACAACTAAAGGATGTGTTAGCTTGTACACAAAATGCATTGAACATTCTCTTTAACCTTGTCAAGGATCATATTCCAAATGCAAACTTATCTGGAATGCTTAACAATTTGAACTTAGAGGTAACTAAATATAAATTAATAATTATTTTAGTATTACACTATATTAGTGACAATACTATTCTGCATTTGTTTCAGGTTCCAGATAATCTTTCTATGGTTCCTAATATCTCTCCTTTAGGAAATCGATGAGCCTCATCTGAAAGCAATCATAACTAAGTGAACGAGACAAACAATTATACAAAGTTCGAGGTCAATGAAGTTTCATGTTTCTTCCCAACAAGTATTTATTTCAATAGTTTATATTTGGAGTACTTGCACAACATTTAGACATATTAAACTTTTTTTTGAAGACGGTTATGTTTTAAATGTATTGAAATTATTGTTGGTAGACAAGTTTGAATTGATGTAATGATATTTTGTTTTTGTTTTATTTTAATTGTCCTATTATTATTTTATATTTCATTTAAAATAAAAAAAATAAGATTTAATTTATTAATATAATTTTTTTGTTAAAAAAATGCCACTAAAAACATGAAAATAATAACTATTTTTGTAGTTAAACAGTGATATAAAAATAGTGCCACTAAAATCTATAAGTGCTTTAGTGGCATAATTGTAAAGTGCCACTAAAACCCAATTAGGCTGCAGCACAACCAAAAAGTGTCACTAAAGGTGCAGCACAACCAAAAGGTGTTACTAAAGGTCTTTAGTGGCAGTGCCTTTAGTGGCACTATTTTTTCGTGCCGCTGATTGCCAGGGGGTCTTTAGTGGCACATTTTTTGTTTTTAGTTGTAATTTTATTTGTAGTGGAAGGAGAATAGAGGTTTTTGGTGAGGAAGAATATGACGGAAGTGGAATGGCTAAGGAGAAGCTGACACATATTTTATTTGGGGATGATAAATACACCAAAGCTTATTGTTTGATTGCAATGAAACACATTGCTTTTTTGAGATATTTTCAAATTGCCCATAATTTCTAGGTCCATTTGTAGGTGATAGTTCTGAAGAACTATTGGATGAGGGAAAGGATGCTTCGCTCAGTGAAGATGAAATTGCCGATTTCATTTTTGAAGAAGTCAAAACAGCTGAACCTGCTGCTCCATATAGGTGTGGCTTTTGTTGCTTATGTTTTATCATTATATTTTGGTTAATTATCAATTTCTGAAAATTGTAGGATCGATTGAACTTGTGTAAAGAGAAGCTCCATGGGTCTTTAAATTTGAGCAAGGGTAAGTTTTTTCCTGAATAGTTTATTTTAGTTCCAAAGTACGGAACTATTAAGAAATCTAACTTTAATGGCATCTTAATTTGCAAATTGTCATGTGAGTCTTTCGTTTTGAGTATTATATACATTTAATTGGAGACATGTGAAAAAATGATTTTAACTCCAATAAAGGTTTGAGACCATATTTAAAAAGATTATTTATTATTTAAAACCAAAATTTGTAGAATATGAAATGAACATATGTTTTTCTTGCTATGACATGTAAAAGGAACTTGAGGTGACCTGAGCACTAATAGACATTGTTTTGCCCAAAGTAGGAAACTGATCCAATTGCAACAGGGCAGGGCAAAGCAAGAAGCTGAGGTGTATAGATGTTTAATGAGTTTAACTATTAACCTTTTGCATGTCACCTTCAAATTGGTATTGTTTAGATCATTATGATTACTACTAACACATATAATATTTTAATTAAATTGGAAGAAATATTGATTTTGTTTATCTTTTAGCTAAATGTTTTGTGATGCAACCCTCTGTAACCATGTCGTCGGAGATAGTGCCCGCCTCTGCCACCGATTATAACGTCTCTACCTCCGATTTGAACATAGAATAAACAAAGAGTATGATAGTTCTTCATTGAGAACGGAGAAGAAGGAAAGAGATTGATGGTTCTTGATATCTTTCTGGCAATGGCTTCCCATATCACAAAATAGAGGAGGTAACCTTGCTCCGATGGTGTCTGATTAAGGATTTGGATTCATGGTGCCTTTTGAGGTGCGTATCGACTTCATGGGTATCTTTAAGCTTGCCGAAAGCGTATTACTTTGTCGGGGGGTTCTACACTAATGAAAAAAAAAAACAACAGGGAGAGGGATAGGTAGAGGTTGGTGAGAATAGGCTCAATTTCCTTTTTCAAATGATAAATAATATTAGATTAATAGGGAAATAAATACACATGGGTATTATGGTCATTTTAAATATGGTATTGATTAAAACCATAATAATATCGTCTTTAAGAATGAAAAGTGCAAGTTTAAACCAAACAACGACAGTTCAAATTAATTTTTAAAAAATATTTTAGCAAATGCATTATTAATCTAATTTACCTAAAACAATATTATTAGCAGTTCCGCTGGTTAAATTTTGGTTTAAACATTCGTTTAGTTCAGCATCCACCAGATGTTATGCCAACGAGACTTTGTGTTGAGTTCATGGGCTGAAAGTGGTCTCTGAAACTTCCATTCAACCCCATCGATGTTAACGACTCCATCTCCGGGAAAATCGAAGAGTGCTATGGGAAAATATCATCTTTAGTTACGGTATGTTGAGAATTTTATCCTGATGATGAGTTGAACGACTGTGGGGTTTCCATTTTTAATTTTTTGTTTGGATATTGTGTTACTGTCTCGTTTTGTTGGTAGCTTCATCATAATCCCTTCTCCAATATCTATAGGTTCCACCCACGAATCCAAGTTTCTACATCGTGGCTCTATCATCACATCTTCTCAAATCAAAATCTTTGCAATTGGTATTTTGAGTGATAATGAACACATATATTTAAATCATGAGTAATAATAAATTAGTGTTTTGGAAGGTGGGTTCAGACTGCAGCAAAGTTGTCTGGAAGAAGAAATGTAGTTTTACATACAAAAAAACCATCTGAACAACAATGGTGGGTTGAATTAAGATAACCCCACTACCACCAAGTCAAAGAAATGCAGTGGTACAAGCTGCTAATGCATGAGGTACAACTTACAAGTCTATTGGATTCTCCTCCCACACACAGAAACACGTGATTTTGGCCCTAACCTGATACATATTTTGTATAAAAAACAACATTATTGCATGAATAGTCAAAAAAGGTAAGAAGTTCTTGGCTTCATTGGATAGTCAAGTATCAATAATAATAATAATAATAATAATAATAATAATAATAATAATCACCTTACCAACTCGTGCCACATCATTGATGATCTCTATCTTGAATATGATGCTGACATGATGTGAAAACAACTCCCTTTATATTGAAAATATGTAGTGATAAGATATTATTTAGTTTTTGTTGATTGGAAATTTCTTGGAAACTCCTAATAGTTAAGGAGGTACCCACTATCTTTTTATTTCAATGTGTAAACACTTCACATTGTATAAAATATCAAGTGATGAGAAATCTCTTGGAAACTTACATCACTCTTTCTCTGTATATAGTTCATTTCACTGAGGTACTCAAACCACATCTCAACAAATTAACACATACATGGCATCTTCATCTTCTGGTTCTGTACCCGCCTATCCTTCTCAATCATGGAAGTACCATGTTTTTCTTAGTTTTAGAGGAGAAGATACTCGCAATACTTTTGTGGGCTATCTCTACTCAGCTCTTGAACAAAAAGGAATTTACACTTATAAAGACGACAAAAAACTTCCCCAGGGCGAGTTGATTGGTCCATCCCTTATGAAGGCTATTAGAGAATCCCAAATTGCTGTCATCGTATTCTCTGAAAACTATGCAGATTCTTCGTGGTGCTTAGAAGAACTTGCCTATATTATGAATTGCAGGGAAACGAGAGGCCAAATCGTTATTCCCTTATTTTATGATGTGGAGCCCTCCGAACTGAGAAAGCAAAAACAGAAGTATGGAGAAGCATTCCTCAAACATGAGCTGGAGAACAAGACTAAGGTTGAATCCTGGAGAAAAGCACTTGTGGATGCAAGTAACCTTTCTGGATGGGACATTGCCAACAGGTAATTTTCTTCAATATTTTTGCATTTTTTATGCTAAAGACAATTGTGGTCTTCAAGACATTTATACTTGTACCTTGTAAGCTTTTTATTCAAACATGTTGATTATTCTTGATGATGCTGTTGATAAACAGAGGCTTTGACTAGATCACATGATCATTTTGGTAAGTTGAAAGATAGATGCATGTGATGGCAACCAGGTTATGTAGGATTACGTGAAGTTCATCATGTGATCTAGGATTATGGATAAGCTCAAAATTAGATAGAATGACAAATCCATTGAGTTCTAATTCTAATTTTTTTCTTAATGTCTCACTTCAAGTTAGAACGACAAATCCATTTTGCTCTACTTTTTGTTATTAGAAGCGACAAATCCATTTTGCTCTACTTTTTGCTATTAGACGCTAATTAATTGATATTGCCCAAGAAATTTTTTTCAACAACTTGTGATGTTAATTTACAGTTTCTATTTTGAATGTGAAATATAAAGGGTAACTAAGACTTTATTTTTTAATATTTTTTTTTCTAGTTTATGAAAGCCTGAAACAAATCACCTCTTTTGTGAGTATGTTTTAATCATCCTTCTATATCAAATGTGTAGGCATGAATCAGAGTTCATCAAAGAAATTGTCAGCAAAATCTCAAAGATGTTGCATCCACTAACTTCAAGGGTGAATGACAACCTGGTTGGAATAGAGGCTCGTGTGCAAGATTTGAAATCAAGGTTGAAAGTTGGGTCAAGTGGTGTGCTCAAGATTGGAATATGGGGGGTTGGGGGTGCTGGCAAAACTACTCTTGCGTCTTATTTTTATGATGAAATGTCTAGGGAGTTTAATGGTTGCTGTTTTGTTGAAAATATTCGAGAGGAATCAAGCAAGTATGGTTTGAAAAAATTGCAAGAAGAAATACTTTCAAGTATTTTGAAACACAATGAAGTGCTAGGTGGGGTTAAGGAAGGTTCACAGATGATAAAGGATAGGTTATCCCATAGAAAGGTTTTAATTGTCCTTGATGATGTCGATCAACTTGACCAACTAGAAGCATTGGCTGGATCACATTATTGGTTCGGTGAAGGAAGTCTAATAGTAATCACAACTAGAGATGAGCATTTATTAACTGCTTTTAAAGTAGATGTTATACACAAGATTAGATTGTTAAACGATCATGAGGCTATTCAGCTCTTGTGCATCCATGCACCCCGGGATATGATACCTATGGAAGATTATGGGCTGCTTTCAAAAGAGGTGGTCCGGTATGTTGATGGGCTCCCATTAGCACTCATAGTTATCGGTCGTTTTTTATGTGACAAAAACTTGAATGAGTGGAGGAGTGCCTTGGTTAGATTGAAAGAAATCCCACATGATAAGATTATGGAAAAGCTAAAAATCAGCTATGATGGACTTACAAGGGTTGAACAAAAGTTGTTCCTAGATATTGCATGCTTTTTTAGGTGGGAGAAGAAAGATAGGGCAATGGAGATGCTTGATGCTTGGGGTTTTCATGCAGTTATAGGAGTAAAGGTGTTGATGCAAAAGGCTCTCCTAAATATTTCGAATGGAATGTTTGATATGCATGATCTGGTGCAAGAAATGGGACACCACATTGTTAGAGGAGAACACCCTGACAATCCTGAAAAACATAGTAGGATTTGGAAGGAGGAAGATGTTGTAAACATATGTGCTATGGATGCAACAACGGTAATGATTAAGATAGCTATTCATCATATATATGTAAGTATAAAGAAAGAAAGATCTTTTAACTCAACCCCGGCACCATTTTGTTCCTCTATCACAGGAACTTGACATGATTGAAGCAATCAGATTTAAACACAATAGTGTTGATCACATACAAAGGTATAAACATCTTCATCCATTTGTTGCAAACACGAAGAACCTTAGGTGGATTGAATGGCAAGGTGATCTTGCAAGTCCATTGCTTACTAACTTTCCACAAAGGAAGCTTTGTTGTCTAATATTGCATAACAGCTCTCGTACACAACTTTGGGAGGGTTATAAGGTAATTCTTAATCTTATTGTCTATCTTTTATGTCCTTTGTCTTGAGAACAGATGGCTTCTTAAAATATACTTGTTTAAATTGAGTCATCAGTCGTATAATGTCATTATGTAAAGCTCGTCCATATAAATACTCTTTTGTCTTATCATAAATACAGATAATTTTCATTTGTTTTCTTGAAAGCTAGTGCTGTATTATTACTTAGGTAAGAGTTCAATCTAACTCTATTCTTTGTTGATAATCATTATAGAACATTAAGATCAATATTGTTAAAATTGTGATCCTAAATAAGATCGTTCGATCCTATGATCTTACATTCTTACAATACAAATATGATCTCAATCTTGATAGGGTCGGTTTAGGTGTAAGACCGGTATATGATCATTAGTGAATAAGAGCGTTAATAATTTATCTATTAAAAAGTTAAAAAAAAAACATTTATAAAATGATATTTTCTTTATCCCTTTTATTGAGGTTTTATAATCTAATGGAACATTTTAGATTGATTTATATATAAACCAATAAAAAAATATAATTTATATCTAAGTTTTATCTTTTTTGTTCACTCTCTTTCCTAATTTAATAAAACATCTAAGCTGGTTTTACCATAGAATAGGGAAACAATAATTATATAATATTTACCATGTTAGATTTATACTATATAACTTGTCATGAATAGATGAATTTAGAGGATCAAATGGAGTTTTCTTGTGTTGCATGTTTGTATTCGTTAATGCTTGAAATTTGGACCTAAGATTTTTTGAATTATTTAAGTTCAAAGTTCAAATATTTTTTGAATTTGTTGGATAACTAATCTTGATATATATTACAAATTATTCAAAAAAAAGACTACATTTTTAGTAGGATCATGTCCTGATCTTGTGATCTTGATCTTGCAGAGAGTGTAAAATGATGTAATATCTCAATCTTAACAACCTTGATTGATATAATTGATTTGGGTTAAAAGATATATTATTTTGTTTTTATTTAGTGATTTTAAATATTTAACTAAACAATCTAGTACTTCAAATGATTTTTGATTATGGACATATAGAAATAGTAACTGATTAACACACACACATATCTCTCTCTCTCTCTCTCTCTCTCTCTCTATATATATATATATATATATATATATATATATATATATATATATATATATAAATGTATTCTTTGAACTCACCATGATACATTTTTGACTTGTATACAATAGATCCTGCCAAATTTGAAGATAATGGAACTCTGCTATATGTCTTTCCTAATGATAACACCAAATTTTAATGGGCTTCCACATCTTGAAAGATTCAAGCTTACTGGATGTCGGCTATTAGAAGAGATTCATCCATCGATCGGACGTTTGGAAAGGCTTGTCTTCTTATCTATAGAAGATTGTAGGAGACTTAAGATGTTTCCACCCATTACCCAACTAAAGAAACTCAAGACCCTTTCGTTCTCAGGGTGCTACAAACTTTTTAAGCTCTCTGAGATCCAACAGAATATGGATAATCTTCATTTATATAATAGTGGGGACACAAAACTTGGGTTACAACTTTTTTGCGACTTAGAAGAACTCGTCTTAAGAAAGTTGGATCTGAGCTGGTGTTGTTTGGAAGATGATGACATGAGCTATGCTCTTTGGGAGTTACCCAACTTGCAAGAACTCAATCTAGAAGGAAATAAGTTTTCACAATTAAGTTTTACTCGCCTGCAGCTTCCTCGGCTCAAACGGCTCGATGTGTCATGGTGCAGAAATCTTGTAAAATTGTCAGCACTGCCATCAAGTATCGCTATTGTTAAGGCAGATCATTGCAGGTCACTTAGAAGCTTTGGAGATGTTTCAAACTGTAAATGGTTGTGGAACTTCTCACATCGGTGGGAGAGCAAACTTGGTGAAGCTGGCATAATACTAAACTCCATGCTCCAGGTTTGGTTCTACATACCTTTACAATTCCAGTCATTATGATATAAAGTATAAACCTATACATTCATAGTTGAATGTATTTTTTTATAGCAGGGAAATGCTGTTGAAGATCACTTTATCAGTGTCGCTTTTGAACGTCAGATTCCAAAGGGGTTTGTGGGTAGGTTCTTTACAGGGTACTCATTTACAAGGCGTCGTCCACATGATGCCAATGATAGTGAGGACACATTTACATTGCGTCTTCCAGATGATTGGTACAGTGACTTTTCTGGGTTCTTAATACGCATTGTTACCAACAATATACTTCCGGATATTAATATAATATTCACGCATGAGGTATATGAAAAAGATTTGAGATTTGAGATTTGGCAGGACTCTAATGAAGCACCGGGGCCTGAATATTTAGAAGGAAAAGTAAAGACATATGTGGGATATGTTTCTTTTAGTGCCTTGAGGCAGACCACATCGTTAAATTCATCATACAATATTATTTCATTTTCCATAGAGGACATGGATTGGAGTTCGTTTGCAGCTGAACTCGTTCCTAGGGAAAGAAAAGATGATGCCAATAAATCACGAAAAGTCGCAACAGATTCAGAATATTGTAATGATGAACTTGATATGCGCAAGGCATTTATGATCCAACATGATTTATACTCTTTTATCCAGATATTATGGCAACCTTAGGACACCATCTAGCAAACCCAGTACTATATCTATAACTATTTTCGATTCATAGTTCATGCTCTCGTTGTTTTCTTTTGAGTTATTATTATCAAATGATCATGTTGTTGTGAACCAACGTCTTGGTAAATGCGCTTTTAGTCTTAACGTCCTAGTGGTCTCTTTATAGTTTGAGTAAATTACACGAATGGTCCCTATGGTTTAGGGTAATTTGTGTGTTTGGTCCCTAACTTATTTTTTTAACTCAGAGGTCTCTACTGTTTGCTTTTGTTACGTGCTTGGTTCCTGTCTTACTTAAAAAGATTATTTTTGCCATTGATTTTTTAATTTATTTAAATAAACACACCTCCAACCCCACCCTCTCACCTTACTTTACATAACTCACTATTTTTCCCTATTTAAATAATAGTCTTTTTTGTTAAGACAGGGATCAAGCGCGTAACAAAAACAAACAGTAGGGACCAAGCGTGTAACAAAAACAAATAGTAAGGACCTTCCGAGTTAAAAAAATAAATTATGAACCAAGCTTGCAAATTACCCCAAACCATAAGGATCATTCGTGTAATTTACTCTTATAGTTTTGCTTTTTCTCTTTGTATACTAATTTGAATATTATAAAGACAAAACTGCGAATTTGGTCCTTGTGGTTTGCCAAAACCTTTGGATGGGGTCCAAATAGTTTCCAGCTTGCACCAAAGGTCCAAAATCAAGGTTTTCTTGGGTTTTTAGTCCATTCCGTCATTGACCGTTTGTTTGGGGCCGTTAGTGCCTACACGTGCCCTCCATGTGAGGGCATTTTGGTCATTTTAGGTACTTATTTTAAATAATATCATATTTCTCCCTTATATACATATACGCAATCCTCTTCCTCTTCATTTTTATTTACAGAGAAGAATCCTCTTCCTCTTCTACTTCGTCTCTTCTTCTTCATCTCTCGTCTACTTCTACTGCTACGAGATTCAAAAATGGTGCTCTACTTCTGTGGGAATGTTGCTGTTGTGTGAACCTCATGGACTTCACGAAACCCTGGTCGTCGTTTCTATGCATGCCCTAAAATGGTTAGCAAACTGATATTAGGTTACAGAGAAGTCGGTAGTTAAGCAATAACTCTTCTACTTTAATGTATTCTTGTAGGGATCCAGATGTGCATTTTTGGGGTGGTTCGATCCCCCTATGTGTCAAAGATCAACTGTTATCATACCAGGACTGTTGAGAACAATGAATAGGTATGAGGTTGAAGTGGGCCAGCTGAAGATGTGTTTGCTTGTCTCGTGGATTTTGTTTCTGTTGTTTGTGCTGTTTTGGAAATAGGAATTAGAGGTTAGGACTTTTTTGTTGGTAGTAACCACTTAAAAATGTTGTCTTTTGGTGCTAGAAGGTTTAATTGTGGTTTATATATGTTTTTGTTGGTAGTAACCACTTAAAAGTGTTATCTTTTGGATCATTGTATATGTAATGCTTTTATGACAATGGGAAGTGTAATGGTTTTATCCTTGTATGAATATGAAATTATAAAGGTTTGATCTTGACATGATATGCAAGTGTAATGGTTTTTCTCTACGTTTGAATATGCAATTGTAATGGTTTTATATGCATACATTAAGTACATTGCCATAACATCTTCATGCTTTGACAGTACAACATAAACAAATAACAAACAACATTACCAAAAGGGGACCATAACAGATAAATGCCAAAACACAATCATTACCAACAAAGGGCATTAAAGTACATTATCAAAAGGGCATCAAAGTACATTATCAAAATGGAACAAAAAAAAAGGCAACAAAGTACCAACTAAAGTGCATTAACAAGTCTTGACAAACATAAAAAGTACTTAAACATCAATTCCCATCTTTGGCCTTGCAGGTCCTGGCATTGTGACCCTTTTGCTTACACTTACTACATGTAACAGTCAAAAACTTCCTGCTCAGTGATTGAGTTTCATTATCATTTTGACTTTGACTGTTTTCTTGCCTCTTACGTTGCTGGATTTCAATCCTTTCCTCTGCTGTAATCCTTCTTTTCTTTTTTGGCCTGCCTATAGCTTTGTTGTGTGGTGGAGGCACAAGAGTTGTTGGGCAGTCACTCTTAGGCCACATGGCTCTACCTTTGATAGGCTCCACCTTGAAGGAGTACATCTCTTTCCATGTATCAAGCCAATACACCTTATGCACATAGGTGTATAGTTCTCCTACCTTTTCATTGTTGTCTGCCATTTCATTTAGGCTTGCAATAGCATGTTTGCAAGGAATTCCAGTAAGCTCCCACTTTCTACAACTACACTCCCTTTTCTCCATGTCCACCACATGTTGATCATTCCATGGACCTTTAACCTGATACTTTTGTCCCCCATTCCATCGTGCATGATACTTACTAGCTAGTGTTGTGTTTGCTTCCAAAATCCTAGTACCAGTTGGAGTTAATGGACCTTGACACTTGTTTAACACCTTCATCACATTGCATACTCTCTTCATAAGGTACTCTCTGATGAACTCCAAACAACTGATAATGGGTTTGTCTCTCCCTTTTACAAGTTTGCTATTGAACACTTCACAAAGGTTATTCAATAACATGTCTGAAATTGCCCTTCCTAATAGTTCATTAACAAAACAACAGTTAGTGTATATCTATACTACAATAAAAAATAAGACAACAAATTGAGAAAATACCAGAAAAATGACTTCTAGCCCAATGATGTGGAGGGATTTTCAAGAGCCATTGATATGCTTCTATGTCATAATTCCTTAGCTCTACCATTACAGCTTCAAACTCTGGTATGGTGGTGGCTGTAGCACACCTCCAAAAATACTCCTTGTACTCTGTAGTCTTAAATAACATCCTCATGTTCTGGTATATGTGTCTAATACAGAACCTGTGTTCTGCATTAGGGAACAATTGTTCTATGGCTGGTAGAAGACCCTGTTGTCACCAAAACAAAATAAGAAATTATCATTAGTTTGTAATGAAACTAGTATGCAATATTAAATGTAACTATAGTACCTTCTGTCTATCACTGATAAAGGTGAAGTTGGAATTTGAATACAAGTCAAGATCTTCTGCAAGACACTGAAGAAACCATTTCCAACTTGAAGTGTTTTCACTTTCAGCAACAGCATATGCCAATGGGTAGGTTCCATTGTTGGAATCAACACCAACTGCACTTAGTATTTGACCTGGGAAAGGTCCCTTCATGAAGGCTCCATCTAAACCTAAAAATTCTCTCAAACCTGCCTTAAAACCTTTCTTCAAAGGACCTAAACACACGTATATCCTTCTGAATTGCCTGGTTGGGGATGAAACCACAGGTTCTGAAACCACATCAATCTTTACAGTTGTACCTTCATTTGTCTTTTGTAGCTCTAGTACATAGTCTCTCAAAGCTGCATATTGCTTTACGTAATCCCCTGCAACATTTTTGGTGGCTAATGCTTTTGGCCTAAATGCTTTCTCTTCTGAAATACTAACTCCATAAGTTGATTGGAGTTGCTCTTGTAGGGCACGAACAGGCAGTCCAGGATTAGCTTCAATCTGATCCATAATATGTTTGGAAAGAAATGTTGCTGTGCAAGATCTGATTTTTCGTGTTTGGAGGCAGATGTGTTTCTGATTATACATCTTAATAAACCAATAGTCCTATTCACTTGACCTAGATGCATGAAGTTTCCATGTGCATTTAACTTTATCTGAGTTTACATCTTTACCCTTTACCTTTTTCCCAGAGGTAGGTCCACCTACCCCACTTGCATTTAAAACTACAGTTCCATCACAAACAGCTGTTAATCTACTCTTGTCGTTTTTTGTGAATGAGATATTCCTCCTTGTCTCTAAAGCATGCAGGTCAATTTTATCTTTCAATTCTTTCTTGGCTTTATATTTCTGCCCAATATGAAAAGCTACCTTGTGCACCTCACCAGCAGAACATAAGGTTTGTTTCCCCAGCTCTTTGATCATTTCTCTTCTTTTCCTGTTGTCCCCTGAGTCATCACTTAGTGAATCCCACTCGTCATTGTCAATTACCTCCAAATCATCTTCTTCAACACTATCTTCATTTCTTTGACCACCCATTCTTTGACATCCATTGAACTCTGCTTCTATATCAATATTTAGATTGAAATCCTCCATGTCAACGTCAACATCTTCAATTATGTTGTCCTCATCAATCATAAAGTCACTATCTTCATCTTCACTGTTTTGATTTTCAAACTCAATGTCATCAGGCTCCTCTTGTCTGCACTCATCATTGAAAGGAATATTATCTTGGCCTTCAAACCCATTAAATGGGATGCTATCTTCGTCTTCAAACCCTTCAAAAGGTTGAAAGTTTGTCATTAACTCATCATCTATGTTGATGTTAGTTGAAAATTCATTGACTCCTTGAGGATCATTATCCATGACAACTCTATACCCCTCATCTGCAAATCCTTCTACACCCTCACCATTGGATTTGTTCACATCAAGTTCTTCATTCACATCAATCTCTTTGTTTAACTCTTTTTCTGCATCAACTACAACAAATTCATCTACAAATCCTTCTACACCCTTACCCTTATCAACTTCACCACTTGCCATTGTTTTTTCAGCACCTTCCCAATCCAATTTAAGCATTCTACTACAAGACGATGCCCCTTTACTATGTTTCCAACCTTTAGACCTACTAAATTCAGGTGTTGCTGATTTGTATAAGGTTAATGCTAACCCTAAATCACCCTCACCAACATCAATTTGGATTGGAGTTACCACTTCATGAGCAACTACAGGTGATGAGGGTCTAATGCAATCCTGCTTCTCCATGTCTTCTATTATAACCCTTTTTGGACCAGTTGGGGACATAAAATATGTAAGCAAGTTCGTTTGACCATGCTCTGTGTACACTTTAATCATTTTGTTATTATGGGTAACATATCGTGAGAGATTACGCACATCATCATCGTTACCTAATGCTCGGAGTCCAAAGTTAAATCCTTCATTAGGCAAACGGAAATGGTAATACATGATTTCAGTACCATCATACCCTAATTCTCTCATCATCGAGTCTAGTTCATGAACAGAAAATTCATCAATGTCGACAACATCAAAGTACCTTACTTGGCCATTAATATACCTGATATTTGGAAACTTTGTGAAACTCCCTCCGTGATGAAGTTCAATAGAGAATATGTTGGGGTAACCATCTTCAAAACAGAAAGAGACGATTATTAGTTAGAGTTTTTCAAAGTTTGAAGCTTGATCATAAAATACAGAGTTTTTCTAAGTTTGAATCTTATCATAAACTTCTTGAACGTTGACAATCTCTCCAACATTTCTAAGTCCCCACATTTTCAAAGTTTCAGATGATCGTTAGGGTTTTTGCGTTTGAATCAAGAGGTATGAGTAGAAGACGAAGGAGTGAGGAATGAGTAGAAGACGAAGGAGTGAGTACAGTCTGAACTCTTATTAATTGAAGTGGCGGCAACGGAGGCTGACCTAAAATAACCAAAATGCCCTCACATGGAGGGCACGTGTAGGCACTAACGGCCCCAAACAAATGGTCAATGACGGAATGGACTAAAAACCCAAGAAAACCTTGATTTTGGACCTTTGGTGCAAGTTGGAAACTATTTGGACCCCATCCAAAGGTTTTGGCAAACCACAAGGACCAAATTCGCAGTTTTGTCTATTATAAATATATACCTTACCAATTCCCCCTTCCCCTTCTCCTTCTCCTTCTCCTTCTCCTTCTATGTTTATAGTTTTCTCTGTTTAAAGGGTGGTTTTGCTAATATTTTTCTTCATTTTGAGAGTTGGTAGTTTCTCTTACAACTGGTCACCTTTTTCACATATGAATTTAAGTTTAAAAAATAAACAAAATCCTTAACATATATGGATATCTTTGAGATTGATTTAAATTAGATTAAAAAATGTGATTTTGCAATGATTATCTTATGGAGTTGTGTTTTCAAGTAACCGAAAGATTTTTTTATTTCGAATATGTTTATTGGGTATTACACCATTTAAACTTTGTATTATAATGTTTATATCGCTTTGAATGTTTGTTCAAAATTCAATGTAATTTTATGCCTTATAGCAAATCAATTAACAATTACTACCATTCCATGTTGTCACCACCGCTACTTGCCACCCCACCACCACCATCTATCTTTAAATCTTTAAATATTATTGAAAGAGAAACTTTGTGACATCATTTTCAACAATCAAAATCATTGATTGTGTTTCATTCATATATTTTCTACCGTTAGATAGTTATGCTGACATCATCATTTGGTCAACCTTTTTTTTGTCCACTAATTTTATGAAATCTATTAATGACAATTACTTTTAACATTAGAAAATCTATTAATTACAATTAAATCTAACCAAAAATAAAATTATTTTTAAAATTAGAAAATCTATTAATGATAATTAAATCTCACCAAAAATAAAATTATTTTTAAAATTAGAAAATCTATTAATGACAATTAAATCTCACCAAAAATAAATTTATTTTTAAAATTAGGAAATTTATTAATGACATCATCATTTAATCAACCTCACCCCTCATTACCCGTTTATTTTGTTCTGGTTTGAAAATTACTAACACAATCATTATTTTCTTTTCAATTTATTGTCGGGAAGAAAATATGAAGATCAACGGTGCTGAAAAGATGCATAAGAAAGATTTTCCTACTAATTTCAATGATGCGTACATCTTCTTTCACAACGATTCAATCGATTCTCCATTCTACGACCTCGAATCCAGATACAATTTCTCTTGCCATGTCTCTATGCGCAGATAATCCATAATCTTATCTCTTTGATTCCTCCTTATGTAACCTCGAATCCCTTTCATCTTATGATCATAACCGCAAGCATTCATCTATTTCGTCTCCTTCCCTTTCTTCATATTTCTTGCGTTTCACCTTAGGGATCTCCTTCTTTCAGTCGATTATTTGTTTCTCCGCACAACGACTTATAACTGATTTGTTATGTTTTGATTTCTGGTTTTTATTTCTCAATTTTGATGAAAAATACCTAATTTCTACCCTTGCTTTCAGGAATTAAGGGAATCGTCGCTCCTTTTTCGCCTCCATCTTTCTATCTGTTGCAGAAACTAGAAAGACGACATACACACACAGTTAATGCATTCATCTTTTTGATTTATTTATAGGTTTGTTTTCTACACCATTCCAACCTCTTGCTTTGCATTTTATACGATTTTTGTTACTGTTTTCTTCTTTTCCCTCATTTTTTCACCATTTTCTGTTTATATATATATATATATATATATATATATATATATATATATATATATATATATATATATAAAGCTTTTGTGTGCTTGCTTTTTTCTTCGGGGCTATCTTGATGTTGATTTTGGGTTTTTGTTGAACACAATTATGATATGTGTTCTTGATGTCAACTGACATTCACTCAATACCTCAAGAACATTTAACACCATCTTGCAAATACCATTTTTTATCGTATCAGCAGATGAAGATAAACAAAAAAGGGAATAAAAAAGGAGTCGATTTGCATCAGGTAGCAATTCAATCTTCAAATATGTTTCTTGCTAGATTTTTTTTTGTTAGTGATGGAACAAGTAATATGATAGTTAAATATATCTTTTTTTGTATTCGCTTTTAGTTGTAGAAAACGATAGAATAGACAAAGAAGTTATCGTCAAAAGATATTAGGTGAGTTATCCAGAGTTCAGATTGATTAAGTAGTTGGTAAAATAATATAAAAAATTGGTCAATATTTATCTGTATGATCATAAAAAATAGAAGTGGTCAAATAATTTTATAATTTTGCCTCTAAAATAAAATTGAACTTTTTTTTGGACTAAAAAAGGGTATCGAAAAACTCCCAAAATAAGACACCCAACACTCAGATGAACACGCTCATTAAAAAAAATAAAAAACTGCTTTTATTTTTTTTTTTTCTGAATTTTTACTAATTTTCCTATTTTATGTAGATACCAACCACTTTCTTTCATGTTGATCCTCATCTTAGAAACCTTGAAATTGGCTCGGATGAATCATGAATCATGAATCATGAATCATTAATTTACTATGATTTTGGTATGATGAGAGATATTAAATCCTTGACCATAAAAAGATTGATAGATCTTTTCATGCAATTTATGAAAAAGTTGCTAAAAATGTATGAATATTTTTATTTATTTTTCTAATACTATAAAGCTTTGACACCATAATGTAGTTTTTTAGGTACTCGAATAGAATTTATATTTGGATTAAGATTAAAAAGTATTATGTTATCATTACAGATTATGAACAGTTTCATAAGTCTTGAAGCGCTTCAACCCATTGAAAACAAGTCGTCAATATGTAAAAGTTGAGAGAAGAAGTGTGAGAAAAACATTTGAAGCTCTGGAGCATTTGAGGTTATTAGGTATGTATTGTATGTAGTTTTTTAGTTTATATTCATATCCTTAAGCCGTTATTAGATGCTTAAGCTATTGAGACAAAGAAAATTGTAATGATCGTGAATTATCAAAGTTTATCATCGGGAATATTTGGGATTTTTATGTATAAAAGGTTGATTATCAAAACAAAATATATATACTTCTAAGAATTTATAAAATTTATATATTTTTCAATATAATCAACGAAAGAATGGTATTTTGCCATCAAGTTTCATTTGGCCTTATTTCTTACTTATAATATACCATCGAGGTAATGGGATACAATCCCCTTCCCATGAGACACTATACTTATATTTTTATATTTGAAGACCAAATGTGTTCTAACCTTATTCCATAATATGCATGCTTTCTAAAAGTGCAATTCTTATATGATTTATATGGTTGTATAAATTTGTATTTTTTAACAGAAGCAAGAATCGCACATGATGAGAGTCGAAGTATGTGTAAAATGGATATGAAAGTGGATGTTACCCAAAAATGGATGTTAGAAAATCAATTCCATATCCTTCACTTGTATTAACCAATACATTTGTTTTCTAAGATCGAATATAGTTAAGTCAGATGCATATGTTGTCAAAAAAGATCTGAGGTTTGGCTTATTTATTTATTTTTATTTTCCTTATAGGTAAATTGACATTTGCATTATTAAAATGATGTATGTGTGAAGTAAATATGAACAAAGAGCGTTTCTTTTTTGCAGCCATCTAAGGTTTGGCAAATGACCCTTTTACACTTCTTTTTTAGGGCGTTTTATTTTCACTTTTTGTAAAATCTTTTAACTTTTACATTATAGGAGTATTGATTATGGACTGCACATCTATACGAATTATTCTAACTTCTTGATAGCTCAATATGAAGTCACCTCATAGGAATTCGACATTCAAAAAGCTTTTTAACTTGCCACCAAATGAATTTCTAATCATTGATTTTGTCATGCTCTCCATGAGAAAATTAGCCCTTTAGGTATACTCGGACGGTTGGATTTGATTACGGACTGCACATCTACACGAACTGGTTCCTTATTATAGTTTCCAATTTCATTTTTGAAGAGTAGACTCTTCCTATATTCAAGAACTATTGAGTTTTTATGCCAACTTATTGGTACACAAAACAAGGTTTTTATTGCAACTGTTTTTTATTTTTTTATTTGTTCTTTTAGTGTATGATACAAAATTAGATGCATTAGGCCAATGTTATGAGCTATCATTTTAGGGTTTTATACCAATTGTAGTCTTGTACTCCGAAATTTTTTCATACAACAAAATTATGTTGTTTTTCCTTTTGTTTTATCCCAAAAAGAACTTAAATGAAAATGAAAAATAACAGATAATTCAACTACAAAGACAACTTATAACATTTCAGGAATAATAACAATAACATCAGAGGGGAGAGGAGTGTAAACATCATATGTGTCTAGAACTAAGAAAATCAATAGCTGCAATAAAAAATGCAAAAGAGATTGAAGGAATAATTCTTTTTGAAAGGTTAATTTTTTTTTTAAAAAAAATAATCTGTTTGTAATGAGTCAAATGTAATTCCCACAAGTGTTTGAGGACCTTCCTACACCAATCATATTATTATTATTACAACTCAATAAAACATTAACTCGAAGAAAATATAAAAAGTTGTAATTTTTTGAGTAAATTACACGAATGGTCCCTATGGTTTGGGGTAATTTGCGTGCTTGGTCCCTAACTTATTTTTTAACTCGGTAAGTCCCTAACGTTTGTTTTTGCTATGCACTTGGTCCCTGTCTTATCTAAAAAAAACTATTATTTAAATAGGAAAAAATTATAGGTTAGGTAGGGTAAAGTGAGGGGGTTGTGGTTAGGGTGTGTTTATTTAAATATTTTAAAAAATCAAGGGCAAAATAGTTTTTTTAGATAAGACAGAGACCAAGCGTGTAACAGAAACAAACAGTAAGGACCTTCCGAGTTAAAAAAAATAAGTTAGGAACCAAACGCGCAAATTACCCTAAACCATAGGGACCATTCGTGTAATTTACTCTAATTTTTTTGAAAAAAAACATGAACTTACTGAAGATCATTAACAAATCGAGTAATAGCACTAAAAGCTCCAAATGTAGCACCAATTTGTATTGCATTAATTGATACATCAACAAGAAAGAAAAAAGATAACTGACATTGGTTCCTGAACCCAAGAAGAGTATAAATTAAAAAGATATCGTATTAAAGGTACTCATATGTGACAATGTCGTCCAATTAATAAAACAAAAAATGTTGTTTACAAAGATGTCCTTCATCGGTTATAGATATTGAAGCATTTCATTATTTTCTTCAATGTTACCAATAAAACTAATTATATTTCTGTTGCTTTCTTTTTAATTATTGTGCCAACTTTTTATACTTTTATATGTATTTTTTATATGTTCATCACGTTTTACACGGGTCATAATCTAGTTATATTCTATAAGAGAACCAGATATATAATGTGTTCGATTTTTTCACCCACATGACACAGATATATAATGTGTTTGATTTTTTCACCCACATGACACAATGCATCTCGAGATAATTTGTTCATATTTTATGCAACACTACCATAGTACCACTACCTCTTTAAACTATTATATCCTATAAGATAACTAGATATATAATGTGTTTGATTTTTTCACCCACATGACACAATGCATCTCGAGATAATTTGTTCATATTTTATGTAAACATCTATTACATTTAGGTTTTTTTTTTGGAACGACAAATCTAAACTACTCCTAGCAACGCCTATGTCCCGAACGAGATTTGAACCCTCGACCTCAAGGAGGGAGAACACACCTGGTACCGCTGAGCTACAAACACTTTACTTTTAGGTCTTAAATCTGCTATATGGAATCTACATGAATCATCTATGTTAATATAATGATGATAGTAATCATTAAACACCTTAGCTAAAACTTTCATCTTCTTTGTTATTACAAATTGCTGTAACATGTGCTATTAAATGAAATTGAAACGCATTGGCTGCGGTTATGATCCTGAATGAGTGATTGTACACATATTCTATGACATGATGACTTATCCGTTCATTTTTTGTGGCAATATTTTATGTCGTATTTTCCTCATGATTACCTTAATGGATTTTCTCCTAACTCTTGATAGGGTTCTTTAATCGAGTATTCACACTCTCTCATCCTATGCCTACCCAAACCCTAATCGATTTTATCCAGACTCCACCAAGTACTAAATGGATTTTCCCCTAAACATGGTAGGTTTTAGTCAATTTTTTTCTATGGCTTTCATAAATGATCTTCCACTTTTAGAACGCGACACACACTTTCCTTGTGCGAAGTAAAGATGAGATCTCTATTGCCTTAACATGATTACGGTGATGTATTATATTCTTTTGGAAGTAAGAGACAAACTAATTGTTTTGGAACATAGGAATTAACATTTAGAATCATCTACAATCCATGAAATTTCATTATGGATTGGACCTTTTAAAGTTTCAAGCCATTGTTCTTTCTATCTTTACAATATTATTTTCATTTATTTAGGAGTTTGGGGATCTTTAAAATTCTTGAATACAATGCTATAAATAAAGCATTTCTAGTCATTCAATTTTCCCCTACTGTTGTGGTTGATTTTTGAATATAAGATCTTAGTGCCTTTATGATTTTCTCAAAAGGGTATCCCCCTTTATGAGCTCATCATAATATATCAATAAATGCAACCTCCTCGGTGGTGGATCCAATATATTACAAGTGTCGTGTGTATGGTCCCACTTAAAAATAATAGAATTGGAAATGATCGATATGAGTTGGGTTCGTGTTCAACCTATTTAATAATTGGATTGAAAATTTCAATCTAATCCAACCTGTTTATTTAAATGATTTAATATTTCCAACCCAACTCAACCTTTTAGATAAATTAGTTGTCACTAGGTTGACCGGTTTATGTAGTTCCCGACCTAACCTATTAAATAAATAGGTTAAACTTGGGTTAACCCATTTAAAATCAATTAAATAAATTATATAATTAACTATTATACCACTTAAATTATAAAACGAAAATAAAACTTCATAATTATGACAAAAGCACAATCATAATTCATAAATACAAATAAATTGTTCAAATAATATTAAAAATGTTTACTTTCACAGTGATTTTGAAGAGTGGCCAGTATTATCGGCGCTAAAAAAAGATAGAAATTAGGACTGAATTTTATTAAACGTAAATAATAATAACGCAACATTATAATTTACAAATTAATACTTTGATTAATACATAATAATATTCAAATAATTATTAAATTAAATATAGATATTAAAGTTAAATTGGTTGACTAGTTGAAAAGGGTTTGATAATTTTTACACAATCTAAACTATTTAATTAAATGGATTAAACAGTTTAACCCTTTAAGTTAAATGGGTTGAAAATCTCAATTCAACCCGTTAATTTTGGATTGGATTCAGGTTGGATTAACAGGTTGGATCGATTTTTGTCAGCTCTACAAAATACCATCCATATAATATTTTAATAAAAAAAGAAAAAAAATAAATATGAAATTGTATAATTGACCCCATTTATTATTTTGGCACCCAATCTTACCGATAAAACCCAACAAAACCTAAAAAATGCATTTTTCTATTTAATTTTCATTATATTTATCCTTTATAATCGTATGAAAACATAAGTTGGTGTTGATCTAGATCCGCCGCCACCGAACCTCCTTACATGTATCAACTTCTTGTGGTACAATTCGTCTTGTTAGCAGTAAACGTATGAAAATGTACTTTTTTAGAAAACAATAAGTCAATAATAATATATGGTCTCTGGACACACAATTTAGCAAAAAGTTAAATGGGTTGACTAGTTGAAAAGGGTTTGATAATTTTTACACAATAACTATTTAATTAAATGGATTAAACAGTTTAACCCTTTAAGTTAAATGGGTTGAAAATCTCAATTCAACCCGTTAATTTTGGATCGGATTCAGGTTGGATTAACAGGTTGGATCGATTTTTGTCAGCTCTACAAAATACCATCCATATAATATTTTAATAAAAAAAAAAGCAAAAAAAAATATGAAATTGTATAATTGACCCCATTTATTATTTTGGCACCCAATCTTACCGATAAAACCCAACAAAACCTAAAAACGCATATTTCTATTTAATTTTCATTATATTTATCCTTTATAATCGTATGAAAACATAAGTTGGTGTTGATCTAGATCCGCCGCCACCGAACCACCTTACATGTATCAACTTCTTGTGGTACAATTCGTCTTGTTGGCAGTAAACGTATGAAAATGTACTTCTTTAGAAAACAATAACTCAATAATAATATATGGTCTCCGGACACACAATTTAGTTGAAAAGGGTTTGATAATTTTGACACAATCTAAACTATTTAATTAAATGGATTAAACAGTTTAACCCTTTAAGTTAAATGGGTTGAAAATCTCAATTCAACCCGTTAATTTTGGATCGGATTCAGGTTGGATTAACAGGTTGGATCGATTTTTGTCAGCTCTACAAAATACCATCCATATAATATTTTAATAAAAAAAAAGCAAAAAAAAAAATGAAATTGTATAATTGACCCCATTTATTATTTTGGCACCCAATCTTACCGATAAAACCCAACAAAACCAAAAAACGCATATTTCTATTTAATTTTCATTATATTTATCCTTTATAATCGTATGAAAACATAAGTTGGTGTTGATCTAGATCCGCCGCCACCGAACCTCCTTACATGTATCAACTTCTTGTGGTACAATTCGTCTTGTTGGCAGTTAACGTATGAAAATGCACTTCTTTAGAAAACAATAACTCAATAATAATATATGGTCTCTGGACACACAATTTAGTTGAAAAGGGTTTGATAATTTTGACACAATCTAAACTATTTAATTAAATGGATTAAACAGTTTAACCCTTTAAGTTAAATGGGTTGAAAATCTCAATTCAACCCGTTAATTTTGGATCGGATTCAGGTTGGATTAACAGGTTGGATCGATTTTTATCAGCTCTACAAAATACCATCCATATAATATTTTAATAAAAAAAAAGCAAAAAAAAAAAATATGAAATTGTATAATTGACCCCATTTATTATTTTGGCACCCAATCTTACCGATAAAACCCAACAAAACCTAAAAACGCATATTTCTATTTAATTTTCATTATATTTATCCTTTATAATCGTATGAAAACATAAGTTGGTGTTGATCTAGATCCGCCGCCACCGAACCTCCTTACATGTATCAACTTCTTGTGGTACAATTCATCTTGTTGGCAAGTTAACGTATGAAAATGTACTTCTTTAGAAAACAATAACTCAATAATAATATATGGTCTCTGGACACACAATTTAGTTGAAAAGGGTTTGATAATTTTGACACAATCTAAACTATTTAATTAAATGGATTAAACAGTTTAACCCTTTAAGTTAAATGGGTTGAAAATCTCAATTCAACTCGTTAATTTTGGATTGGATTCAGGTTGGATTAACAGGTTGGATCGATTTTTATCAGCTCTACAAAATACCATCCATATAATATTTTAATAAAAGAAAGCAAAAAAATAATATGAAATTGTATAATTGACCCCATTTATTATTTTGGCACCCAATCTTACCAATAAAACCCAACAAAACCTAAAAAACACATTTTTCTATTTAATTTTCATTATATTTATCCTTTATAATCGTATGAAAACACAAGTTGGTGTTGATCTAGATCCGCCGCCACCGAACCTCCTTACATGTATCAACTTCTTGTGGTACAATTCGTCTTGTTGGCAGTAAACGTATGAAAATGTACTTTTTTTAGAAAACAATAAGTCAATAATAATATATGATCTTTGAACACACAATCTAGCAAAAAGTATTGGTTATTAACATAATATCCATTGCTAATCACAAAATGGCAAAACTATTGCAAACTTAAACCACAATATCAATCAACCTATGATGACTACAAATTCACATAGTACAAAATCGTGAAGTTTTATGTTCAAATTATTACAAAAAGAACACTGGACCTAGGTCATTGCCTAAATGAAAATTGTTGTACTTTTTCATATGATGTTATGGAAAAGTACCAAAAATTAAAAGCTACCACGTTAAAATATAGAAAATAGATTTTTTTTTGTTGGAAAATTATATATTTTTTTACATTTGTTGAGACATTTTGCAAAATTATCAATGAGTCCCACATAAATGATATCTACAAATTTATCTAATGTTCCATATGTATGACAAAGTTATAGAACTAGTCCCTATATATGGGAAAATTACAAAAATAGTCCTCTGCAAAAATTATCTAATTGTCCTTATGTTTGAGAAAGTTATAGAAAATTGTCATTATGTAATTATGTTTTATCTAATGGTCTCTATGTTTGATACAGTTATAATTGGTCCTGCAAATTATCTAATAATCTTTATGTTTGAGAAAATTATAAACATAATCAAAAATGGTCCCTATATAATAACAAAATTACAAAAATTATTGATGTCTAACTCAAAACTAGAGAAACAGTCCACTTGTAAGACAAAGTTATAAAAATGGTCCCTATATAATAACCGTATTAGAGACATGTTCCTTAAATAGCCAAATTACAAAAAGGTCTTTATGTCAAAATTATATTAATGGTCTAGGTATAATATTACAATTATAGAAGTGATCCATTTATAGAAAAAAAAAATACATTATACAAATGAAATCGAAAATATAGGATAATAGGATTAATAAACTCGATCCAACATGCGAACACCTCAATTAAGACACAGGTAGGAGGGCTCCTTTACCGCATCTTTACCGCACCCTACGGTGGTGACATGTCACTATGGTGGTGCAGTGAACACGACTCCGAATAAAGAGAGGGTTTGCAGTTAGGCCACCGCACGAGGAAACTTTACCGCAACATTTTTTTTAATATTGATTTTTTACTATTTTTAACGGATATATTTAGAAAAAAAAAATGTTTTTTTGTTATTTCTTCTACTCTAAATAAATACTCTCACTTCTTGTTTTAAAACACAAATCAAACACCAAACAGTTCTATATACTTTTGATTCATAATTCAAAAATGTATTCATCGTCATCCACTTCATCTTATACATTGGCGTTGCGGGAAGCGAGGTTTATCGTAGTGGCGAGTCTAGAATATTAACTCATGTGGTTCACTATTTAATTGATACCGATAGAAAATGAAAAAAATCAAAAAACTACTAGTTGTGGTTCCGGGTCGTGTCGTTTAAGCAAGAAACGAATATTAGTTGTGGTGTTGTCTGCTTGTGTTTGTGACTTTCCCGTATTATGGGAATAATCAAAATACGGTTTTTTAGTATCTTTCCTTTTTCTAACCAAATTTTGAATGCTAGCGTCTATTTTTTTGGATAATATTTTATGTCAGGGGCGTAGTTAATATAGGGTAAAAGTTGGTCTTGGCCCACCCACACAAAAATTAAGTTTACATATATATGGTATGTATGATAAATATTTTGTTAAATAAAAGGAATTAGGGTTGTGATATGGTGTATTCCATTCAAAATTTGAAATTAGTAAAAGAGAATATATTGTTGTCTATATCGATTAGAATCCATTTTAGATTATTTAATGATATAAGACAACATCGTGTGCAACTTAAAATAAATAATTTAGTTAAGAATGTATATATAGTTACATTTTGTTATCATTTGAAGAATTTTGCCAATCGTTCATTTTTTTATATTAGTTAGTCTACCATAAAACAAAATTCTGGCTACGACATTGTTTTATGTGAGTTTTGGGTTAATGAAATATAAAATGTGGGCTTTCAATTGTTGATTTCTTTTTATTTTTTTAAACCAAACAAATTAAAGTATGTCACCTCAAAAAATTAAGATAGGTCATAATTGATTTTAGTGTATAACTTGTAATAAAAAAGTATGTCAAGTGACCTACCTTTAGACTAATTATACTCGCCCCTGGTTTATCGGGGACGTTATGTGAAATTGAAGCGGACCACAACCAACTTGTGAATATATGACTACTTTACGGATGATGTAGTCTACATGGAAAAATTCAAACGTTGGTTTAGGATTAGAAAGGTATTATTTTTACGCATTGTTGATGATATAAAAAATCTATTTCAATATTTTCAACAAAGGATTGATGGAAGAGCTCAAAAATGTTTCTCTACAATTCAAAAATATACACCTACAATTTGTCAACTAGCATTTGACATGAGATCGGACTAATGAGATGAGTATTTGAGGATGCCAGATCAAACGACGCATGAATATTTATATAAGTTTGCTAAATCTATGATCATTCTCTATCATGGTCCTTATTCATGCAAGCCGACAATTAGCGACGTCCATCAATTGTATAAGACACATGTGAAATGTCCCGAATTTCAATATAAAAGTGTCATTTTTAAAACAGAGGATATCATACCATTAAATCATAAAAACTAACATTTAGTTATTTTGATAACATAATTTAGGGTAATAAATTCATAAGTGTGAGACATCTCAAAATCATAAAAGAAGATGAGGAGCAATCACATCATGCTCTTCCCGGTACTGATGAAAAGACCTACAACGTTTAAACTTAAAACCGTTAGCACAAACCTTAGTGAGTTCCCCAAAAATATCACACACACACACACACACACACACACACACACACACACACACACATATATATATATATATATATATATATATATATATATATATATATATAACGGGCCTCGCCTAACAGATATATAACAGACCCCACCTTAGAGGTACATTTCTATCCATGTGAATGTTATGGTCCACCCATAGTCTTACAATCACTTATGTTGCTATATCCCCACTACAGTCGTTTATGCTATCCCCCCACCCCCCACCCCCCACGCACCCACCCAAGTGCCTTTCATGAAAAAGTCACAAAGAGAGTATAACATACATGCATACTTAGTATCCTACATATTATAGTGAGAAGTCTCATATGAACTACTCAACAACAACCTTAACAACAAAACAACTAACCCAAGTTAACTAAAGCCAAACCCGAGACCAGTCCTTAGTCGAATACTCAATTTGACCAAAAGTCACACTTTGTAAAAAGTCAACGGTTAAAGTCAACACTAACGATCATGCCATGGCCAATCCTTTTGGCTACGTCATGGTCACTAAAGGACAAAATAGACGCGTGACTCGTAGTCCACCGTGCCATGGCCAGCACCCAACCGCGCTACGGTAAACATCCAAAACAACTTAATCCATTAAGCTCTTAACCCTTAAGTCCAAAGCTCTAAAGCTCATATATTGTTATGGTCCTGCATCATTATCTGTATGAGTATTTTATTTTTGAGCGGGTTGACTATGATCAACTTATATGCCATCTGCATACCTTGGATATTGGTTAGTAATTAAGGGATGGGTTGTATCGAAGAAGGTTACTTAGGGTGCAGTATCTGTAGCATGCCTTGGAGAGACTCGGTATGTCTCGCTAGCTCGGAGCCGTATAAGTTTTAGAATGGTCAGGTTAGACCCTTAGCTATGGTAAGCTTGGGATTCCTCAGCGGATTGATTATGGTAGCATGGATTGGGATTTCTCTTCATTGAGCATCGAGGTGTAAGCAGAATTGAAGTGGGGGGAGAATCCTCCGAGTGTATAAGGGTAAGGGCACGCAAATCCAGATCGGGTATATGATTTCTAAGAAGGAAAGGAGGTAGTTCAGCGTTTGATGGATTGAGTAGTTCAGGGTTGGGAGTTTGAGAAACTTCCCATCAGTTCGTGCGTGTATAGGGTAATGGTGAGTGTGTGGTTCGGATTCAGGTTAAAGGGTCACTTGTAGGACTCGTGTGAGTCAGAATAGAGATCTTGAGGTCAAATAGCAGGAGATGTTTTCGTGTTAGCAGTCAGTGGTGGAAAGTGATGTAAGACTACGGGGCGGCCGTAGCATTCACTAGCAGTTAGTGGTGGAAGTGTTGTCAGACTACGGGGCAGCCGTAGCATTCTGTAGTAGCTTCGCTGGCGGAGTCGGGGCGAGGCCCTTATCTCCTAGCATTCAGATAGGGATCGGGAATGGGGAATGGATGAGAATGGTATGGAGTTGCCTATATAGCCATTGAGAGATGAGAACTTGGAAGAGGCCGCTCTAGGATATAGTCGGGTGAGACCCGTGGGCGAGGCCCGTATGAGGATAGCAGTATATGTGAGACCTGAGAGTAGGGTTGCTCAGTAGTATGGTTGGGTGAGACCCGTGGGCGAGGCCCGTGATTTTTAGCAGCACAGGTGGGACCTGGTAAGGATCTTAGTGTCTAGATAAGGGGATCAGGGATCCCCGGAAATGGTATTGCCAGCATGGTAGAATAGATTGAGCAGTATAGGTGGCGGAAGTATCTTCGAATGCCGCTGGGAGTGACTAGTGGTTATGTTGGGTCAGTAATCGGTGAGGGTCAGTAACCCAGATATTGATACGGTGGTAGGGACCAAGATGGTCTCAGTTCATTCGGAAGCCAGATAAGGAATAGCAGGATTTCTAGTCAGCAGCAGTACGGGGATGCAGAGTATGGTGGAATTCAATTAGTTGATCGTGGGGTGCTCGACACCGAATGATAGTAGAAAGAATGCCAAGTGGATACTGGCAATGATGACCCGTATAGAGTAGCAGGAGTAATAGATTGGGTAAAGACATGGTCTTCACAGTGGCAGGGGAGATAAATGGTTATGGAGCGTTGCCTCGGGAAGGCAAGGAAATCACGCAAGGAAAGAAGGGGTGAACCCCTATGTTGCAGTACTCGGAGAATACCAGGAAGATTTTCGGTTGAGTAAGTTGTGTTTCCAGGATGTTCATGGACGGGTTACACCCGAGATTATTACCGGTAAGAATTAACGTTAGTCTGAATGAATGAGCAAATGGCCAACAAAGTTAGGCAGCTGGTGTTAGAATGGATGGTGGGGCATTGGAGGCAGATTGCCGGCAGTAGAGTATAGTAAACTTCGAGGACAAAGTTTAGTTTAAGTGGGGGAGAGTTGTAACACCCAAAGTTTTGAAGGCCAAGAAAGGAAAGAAAAGCCCTAATTTTAAGGGTAGACTCGGTGAGTCCAAGGAGGGACTCAGCGAGTCCGAGCGGGATCCGGGTCGAGGAGTAAGCGACCGACTCGGCGAGTCGGCCAAGGTGACTCGGCGAGTCTGGTCTGAACGGGGAAAACCCTAATCCCGGGAGTTGTACCCTATTTAAGGGGTGTCATGTCCCTCCCTCTGCCCCCCATATCACCCTAGAGAACCAATGCACCCTTGATTTCGTAAGAGCTTCCATTATTTGAGAGATAAAGCTTGGAGGAAGGAACTTGAAGATCAAGTGGGTTGCTTCAAAGGAGGAGGTGTAGATCCGAGATCTACTTCAGTGGTATTCATCTTGGAGGTAACAAGCTGCTATTTTTCCCTTCTTTGCACCTAGATCTATATGTGTGTATTTGGGCATTCATGGCATTAGAGTGACCTTTCAAGCTAGGGGTTCAGATCTGAGGTTGTTACCTCAGATCCATGCTTATTTTGATCTAAAACCCCGTAAAGTATCAGCCCTTGAATTGATTTTGAAGCCCCTTGGCCTTAAACCCTAGTTTATGGCCTATTTTGCCTAGATCTCCTTCTCTACACGTAAAGTTTGCAACTTTACGTGTGGAATAGGCTTGGGAAGGGTATATCTACAGCTTGGAGTCCATGCATGACTCAAAAGTCCTCTGCATGTAAGGAGAACTGAAGGGACTCGACGAGTCCTTTGAGTGGACTCGGCGAGTATCATGAAGTTGTGGAGAAACTCGACGAGTGGGATGAACAACTCGTCGAGTCGTATGAAGATTTCCTTGTACTCGGCGAGTCTGTTCTTGGACTCGGCGAGTCAGGTCACGAAACCCCAAACCCTTCGAGTTGAGACTCGAATCAGTGAGTCGGGTGGAGACTCAGGGAGTTGGACAGGTCAGGACTCAGAAATCGGTAGACTCGACGAGTTGAGTCGCAAATGGAAGGAATCTGATCATTTTGAACTCGGCGAGTCAGTAGGGTTGACCTGGAAGGTTGACTTTGACCATGACTTTGACCTTGGACCAGGGTTGACTTGGTTGTCTTTCGGGGGTCAGTTAGACTCAGTGTTGCATTGATATTGGTAGTTCGGGGAGCAGGAGTTCCGTGAGTTGTAGGGCAGCAACTAGTGAGATCATCAGCAAGTTCACCCAGTGCAGGTGAGTTTCCCTTTGTGTGAATGGATCTTAGGCCACAATGCCGGCCCATGTAGTTATGAGTAGAAGACCCAGGGGTTAGCCCTAGGCACAGTATGCTAGTATGATTTTCAGGACGAGGTCCAGTAATAGCGGGCGGGTGCCCAAAGAATTGTTTATATGATAGTTTATACTTGTTGTCTGTGTGATACATGTAGGTGCCTGGTAGGGAGGTAAGTGTGGGCGCGGTCCCGTATCTCACCAATAGCAGAGTGTGGATGGGGTTCCATATCTCATTAGTAGCAGAATAGGGGCGAGGCCCAAACTAGAACAGGAGTGAGAGTGGGCTAGGCCCGTACCTCACTATCATTAGGAGCGTGGACGGGGTCCCATGACTCATCAGTAGCAGGACATGGGCGAGGCCTTAGGACAGAACCAGTTGCATGTGTTAGTTATGTGTTGTGAAATGTTTATGTGTTATTATTTGTTGGCGGGTGAGGCCCTGTGACAGGCGAGGCCTAAGTAAAACATATATGTATCCGAGCGGGGCTCGAAGCCAGGCGGGGCCTGGTGCGGCGGGGCCGTTGAAGCGGGCGAGGCCCAAGGTAGGGGGCGAGGCCCAAGATGGAGGGCGTGGCCCAGTATGTGCAGTATGTGGTAGGGTGGAGAACTCACTAAGCTTCATGCTTACAGTTTTTAGTTTGGGTTTCAGGTAGTTCCGGTGGCGGAGAGAAGAGCTCGGGGTGATCGCATGGCACACACCATAGATTAGACAGCCTGGGAATGTTTACTCTGATAATAAACATGTGTTTTGAAAACTTATACTCATATTATGTTTTGGAAATGATGATTTTACTTTGAGTAGTGAATTATTAAAAGAAATTTTTGGCCTTAAATTTTGGGTCGTTACAAGTTGGTATCAGAGCCTTGGTTTGAGGGATTCGGACATGCTCTCGGGTGTGTCTGAACTCAAACTGAGGAATTGGTAAGAAAGTTTTCAAAATGGAAAGACAGTTTTTGTAAAAAGAGTTTTGAGAAAGAAAATGGTTTTAGAAAAGTAAAAAGAATTCAGAAAGAAAAGAACTTTGACAAGAGAAAAGAGGTGTGGTGCATGCAATCAACCGAGCTGAAGTAAGTACCCCAAAATACCCATACGAGTTTATGATTTGATTATCAGTTAATAGAACAACATGCTAGATTAGGACTAAGGATCTAGGGAGGATGCCTTATGTGCCTATTATATGTGCTTTTGATATGCATGATAGTGCTGAATAGTCAGTAGTAGGATAGCCTGATTAGGTTATGCCTGAGTTTATGAGCTGTATTGCATGCTAGTTAAGATTCTTGCTATGTGGATATGATTGCTTGAGTATGTTATGGTTAGGCTTTCCCTTGTCTGAATGCTGCTTACTTTGTGCATTGTGGGATTCTAAGTGATGGGAGTTAGCCATTAGGTGGATACATCACGTCGCATGTGATCAGGGTTGAATAATCTCAGAGTGTTGGATTTGGTCCTATTGCGCAGCTCTTGTTTGAGTCCAACCGTTGTAGGAACGAGTCTTTTACTTGAAGGATTATCTGAGCCTCGTCACATGTGATGGTATCCAGGTAATGGCTAACTGGCATTGCAAGGAGGCCTTCAGCACTTGAGGACTGGTTTGAGTTGAGTCAAAGGTTTCCCTAGGGTAAGCCTAGGATGAGGTAGTGCTGGGAGCAGTAGTAGTAGAAAAGGGACCTGGTGGAGTCAAAGCAGTTCTTGAGGAAAGTACGGATAGATGTGGAAGGTAGTATGGGCCCGTACTACTGAAAGCAGAGGATTCGTACTCGATTCGGGAAAGGCCGAGACAAGAACGGGAACCTGGTAGTGAGTATGTTTGGTCTAACAGCAGTGAGGAGTATTCTGATAATGGTTATGTTATATGTTTAAGTATGGTGACATTGCAAGAGGGACCAGCGGGCGGATCAGGCGCCGGAGAGGGATTAGGCTCGGGTTTAGGGGCCGAGCAGCTCGAGGAGCGGATGAGAGAGTTGATATCAGCCGAGGTGACGCGCAGTATTCTAGCTCAGACTCCTGTGATCTTTGGCACGGTCAATGAGGGTATATTGGAGATTTTGGATGAGAGGCTGGGAGCCTTCCGTACTGAGATGATGGCCTTGTTGGGAGCGCGTACCTTGGCATTTCGGGAGTTCAGGGCTTGCGGGGCACCAGATTATCATGGGGCTAGGGACCCCATCGCTAGCAGCAGATGGTTGGATGATGTTGCCAACGTATTCCGTACGAGCCGGTGTCCTGAAGAGGACAAAGTCAGACTCGCTTCCTGTCTTCTGAAGGACAGAGCGAGGGATTGGTGGGAGGAGATTGGTCATGCTTTGGGTGATGATGCCGCGTTGGACGCGATGACTTGGAGTGATTTCTCAGCTAGGTTCAGAGCGGAGTTTTCGCCGATTATTGAGGTGCAGCAGTTGGCCCGGGAATTTCAGGATTTGACGCAGACTACTGAGACTGTGGCGGAGATCACCGCCAAGTTCAGGGAGAGAGCCATTCTTGTTCCGCAGTATGTCGCGGATGAGGAGATGAAGAAGGCATGATATCATGAGATACTGAGGGATGACATCAAGGAGTTCGTGAGCAGGTCCGGTTGTAAGACGCTGGAAGATATGATTTCTTGGGCCAGGGAGAGGGAAATTGATTTGGAGCAGATCCGGAAGAGGAAGCCGGATGAGGTTCAGGTAGCCGCGAGTTCGGGCAAAAGGCCCAAGGGATCGGATTCAAGATCGAGGGATCATCAGGACCGCAGTCAATGCGGAAAGTGTGGCAGGATGCACGGAGGCGGGTGTAGGAGTGGTAGTGGTGGTGAGTCTGGCTGTTTTAGGTGCGGTCGGACTGGTCCTTTTAGCAGAGATTGTACTGTTACCATCACCCAAGGATCAGACTTGATATGTTTTCACTGCAATCAGCGGGGCCACAAGAAGGCCCAGTGCCCCAGTTTGTTTTCAGCAGGACGGGTGATGGCACCAGCCCCTACAACTTTGAGGATCACAGATGGCCGTCAAGGCCGTGCGGAGGCGCCTGCAGTTGGAGGCAGGGCTTTTCAGATGGCTACTTTGGAGACGCGAGCAGCGCCGGACGTTGCAGGTATGCGACTTCCGTTTTCAGTTCTTTTATTTTGTTCATGATTATATTGTTATGGTTCTGCATCATTATCTGTATAAGTTTTAGAATGGTCAGGTTAGACCCTTAGCTATGGTAAGCTTGGGATTCCTCAGCAGATTGATTATGGTAGCAAGGATTGGGATTTCTCTTCATTGAGCATCGAGGTGTAAGCAGAATCGAAGTGGGGGGAGAATCCTCCGAGTGTATAAGGGTAAGGGCACGCAAATCCAGATCGGGTATATGATTTCTGAGAAGGAAAGGAGGCAGTTCAGCGTTTGACGGATTGAGTAGTTCAGGGTTGGGAGTTTGAGAAACTTCCCATCAGTTCGTGCGTGTATAGGGTAATGGTGAGTATGTGGTTCGGATTCAAGTTAAAGGGTCGCCTGTAGGACTCGTGTGAGTCAGAATGGAGATCTTGAGGTCAAATAGCAGGAGATGTTTTCGTGTTAGCAGTCAGTGGTGGAAAGTGATGTAAGACTACGGGGCGACTGTAGCATTCACTAGCAGTCAGTGGTGGAAGTGTTGTCAGACTACGGGGCAGCCGTAGCATTCTGTAGTAGCTTCGCTGGCGGAGTCGGGGTGAGGCCCTTATCTCCTAGCATTCAGATAGGGATCGGGAATGGGGAATGGATGAGAATGGTATGGAGTTGCCTGTATAGCCATTGCGAGATGAGACCTTGGAAGAGGCCGCTCTAGGATATAGTCGGGTGAGAGCTGTGGGCGAGGCCCGTATGAGGATAGCAGTATAGGTGAGACCTGAGAGCAGGGTTGCTCAGTAGTATGGTTGGGTGAGACACGTGGGCGAGGCCCGTGAGTTTTAGCAGCACACGTGGGACCTGGTAAGGATCTTAGTGTCTAGATAAGGGGATCAGGGATCCCTAGAAATGGTATTGCCAGCATGGTAGAATAAATTGAGCAGTATAGGTGGCGGAAGTAGCTTCGAATGCCGCTGGGAGTGACTAGTGGTTGTGCTGGGTCGGTAACCCAGATATTGATAGGTTGGTAAGGACCAGGATGGTCTCAGTTCATTTGGAAGCCAGATAAGGAATAGCAGGATTTCTAGTCAGTAGCAGTACGGGGATGCAGAGTATGGTGGAATTCAGTTAGTTGATCGTGGGGTGCATGACACCGAATGATAGTAGAAAGAATGTCAAGTGGATACTGGCAATGATGACCCGTATAGAGTAACGGGAGTAATAGATTGGGTAAAGACATGGTCTTCACAGTGGCAGGGGAGATAAATGGTTATGGAGCGTTGCCTCGGGAAGGCAAGGAAATCACGCAAGGAAAGAAGGGGTGAACCCCTATGTTGCAGTACTCGGAGAATACCAGGAAGATTTTCGGTTGAGTAAGTTGTGTTTCCAGGATGTTCAGGGACGGGTTGCACCCGAGATTATTACCGGTAAGAATTAACATTAGTCTGAATGACTGAGCAGAAGGCCAACAAAGTTAGGCAGTTGGTGTTAGAATGGATGGTGGGGCATTGGAGGCAGATTGCCGGCAGTAGAGTATAGTAAACTTCGAGGACGAAGTTTAGTTTAAGTGGGGGAGAGTTGTAACACCCAAAGTTTTGAAGGCCAGGAAAGGAAAGAAAAGCCCTAATTTTAAGGGTAGATTCGGCGAGTCCAAGGAGGGACTCAGCGAGTCCGAGCGGGATCCGGGTCGAGGAGTAAGCGACCGACTCGGCGAGTCAGCCAAGGTGACTCGGCAAGTCTGGTCTGAACGGGGAAAACCCTAATCCCGGGAGTTGTACCCTATTTAAAGGGTGTTATGTCCCTCCCTCTGCCCCCATATCACCCTAGAGAACCAGTGCACCCTTGATTTCGTAAGAGCTTCCATTATTTGAGAGACAAAGCTTGGAGGAAGGAACTTTGGGGAAAGGAACTTGAAGATCAAGTGGGTTGCTTCAAAGGAGGAGGTGTAGATCCGAGATCTACTTCAGTGGTATTCATCTTGGAGGTAACAAGCTGCTATTTTTCCCTTCTTTGCACCTAGATCTATGTGTGTATTTGGGCATTCCTGGCATTAGAGTGACCTTTCGAGCTAGGGGTTCAGATCTGAGGTTGTTACCTTAGATCCATGCTTATTTTGATCTAAAACCCCGTAAAGTATCAGCCCTTGAATTGATTTTGAAGCCCCTTGGCCTTAAACCCTAGTTTATGGCATATTTTGCCTAGATCTCCTTCTCTACACGTAAAGTTTGCAACTTTACGTGTGGAATAGGCTTGGGAAGGGTAGATCTACAGCTTGGAGTTTATGCATGACTCAAAAGTCCTCTGCATGTAAGGAGAACTGAACGGACTCGACGAGTCCTTTGAGTGGACTCGGCGAGTAGCATGAAGTTGTGGAGAAACTCGACGAGTGGGATGAACAACTCGTCAAGTCGTATGAAGATTTCCTTATACTCGGCGAGTCTGTTCTTGGACTCGGCGAGTCAGGTCGCGAAACCCCAAACCCTTCGAGTTGAGACTCGAATCAGTGAGTCGGGTGGAGACTCAGTGAGTTGGACAGGTCAGGACTCAGAAATCGGTAGACTCGACGAGTCAAGTCGCGAATGGAAGGAATCTAATCATTTTGAACTCAGCGAGTCAGCAGGGTGACTCGGCGAGTAGGGTTGACCTGGAAGGTTGACTTTGACCAGGACTTTGACCTTGGACCAGGGTTGACTTGGTTGTCTTTCGGGGGTCAGTTAGACTCAGTGTTGCATTGATATTGGTAGTTCAGGGAGCAAGGGGAGCAGGAGTTCCGTGAGTTGTCGGGCAGCAACTAGTGAGATCATCAGCAAGTTCAGCCAGTGCAGGTGAGTTTCCCTTTGTGTGAATGGGTCTAAGGCCACTATGCCGACCCATGTAGTTATGAGTAGAAGACCCGGGGGTTAGCCCTAGACACAGTATGCTAGTATGATTTTCAGGACGAGGTCCAGTAATAGCGGGCGGGTGCCCAAAGAATTGTTTATATGATAGTTTATACTTGTTGTCTGTGTGATACATGTAGGTGCCTGGTAGGGAGGTGAGTGTGGGCGCGGTCCCGTATCTCACCAATAGCAGAGTGTGGATGGGGTTCCATATCTCATTAGTAGCAGAATAGGGGCGAGGCCCAAACTAGAACAGGAGTGAGAGTGGGCTAGGCCCGTACCTCACTATCATTAGGAGTGTCCCATGACTCATCATTAGCAGGACATGGGCGAGGCCCAGGATAGGCGAGGCCTTAGGACAGAACCAGTTGCATGTGTTAGTTATGTGTTGTGAAATGTTTATGTGTTATTATTTGTTGGCGGGCGAGGCCCTGTGACAGGCGAGGCCTAAGTAAAACAGATCTGTATCCGAGCGGGGCTCGAAGCGCGGCGGGGCCGTTGAAGCGGGCGAGGCCCAAGGTAGGGGGCGAGGCCCAAGATGGAGGGCGTGGCCCAGTATGTGCAGTATGTGGTAGGGTGGGGAACTCACTAAGCTTCGTGCTTACGGTTTTCAGTTTTGGTTTCAGCTACTTTCGGTGGCGGAGGGAAGAGCTCGGGGTGATTGCATGGCACACACCATAGATTAGACAGCCTGGGAATGTTTACTCTGATAATAAACATGTGTTTTGAAAACTTATACTCATATTATGTTTTGGAAATGATGATTTTACTTTGAGTAGTGAATTATTAAAAGAAATTTTTGGCCTTAAATTTTGGATCGTTACAATTAACATGCCCAAAATTCTATTTAATTACTTTTGACTTAATGCATACCAAATTTATTTCATTAATACATGCAAAGAGTCCAAAACATCACTTTTTTCCATTTTACCCTTTTATTCCAAAGCACAATTCAAGGGCTTAAATTACTTAACCAAAATTATCAACACCCAATTAGATCTAAACTTCATGTCATTGAAACCCAAGACCTTTACTCGATCAAATTACAACTCGCTATCCCGAAATTAGAAACATCTTGAAACTAGATGTTACAACATAAAAACAAGCATGGGTTCCTTGGAATGCTTGGTAGTATTAAGTGTATGTATTGGGGGTGGTTAATGTGCCATAATGTATGGTGTGATCAATTTATGCGAGGTGATCAAAAGCAACATACAATAATTTTAGAAGCAATGGCATCCTATGATCTTCGAATATGGCATGCATTTTTTTTTTGTGCATTGGGTGCCAATAATGACATCAATGTTCTAGACCAATTACCGATATTCAACGACATCTACTTTGAGAAATCGTATAATGTGTCATTTCAAGCAACTGGGAAATCATACAAGCATGGGTATTACCTTAGGGATATATCGTGATTTGACTACATTTTTGAAATCATTCTCATATCCAAATGATGAAAATAGAATAAAGTTTAAGTCTACCCAAGAATCTGCTAGGAAGGATATTAAGCGAGCCTTTGGTGTTCACGAAGATTTGGTGGAATTGTCGCTACAATGAAAATAAGAATTTTCCGAATGTCGAAGGAGTGGGTATTGGGACGGGTGCGTACACGACGAAAAAAAGGGAAATATACAACCGAATTGGACACCACAACCTTTAGGTTGATTTGGTGGAACAAATCTTCAATGCTCTAAGTGAATTAGTCAACAGTTTTGAGGAGTAGTTGTTCGGCGATACATATGACGAATCAGACATGTTTGTAGAAAAATAAAAGTGTGGTATGTCACCCACCAGTTTTATGGGACATGGGGAAAATGATGTAGGGCTGACGTCATAGACCAATAGTATGCTAAAGTGTGGTATGAGATAATCAGTATAGAATAAGATGAAAATGCAAAAGAAAAAAATGGCACTCAACGAAATTTCAAGACAAATCTGAAAAACAAAATTCCTTATGAACAATAATCTTCTGATGAACAGAAATATGTTTTCCTCCGGCACCACTTCTGAACCCTTGTCGGATGCCTCCCTTCGATATAAATAAACAATTTCTTCTTTCCAAAACGAGTCTTCTTAACATGGTAAAAAAAGATCCCTCTGCCCTTACACATGAACATAGATATGAAACCGATATTTTATACATTTAGATTGATTTTAGCCCTATTTTTTCATTAGATCATAAGAGTATATAGATATGAAACCAATATTTATGGAAAAAGAAATAAGAAAAATAAGACATCAAGGATGGCCTTATTGATGCTAATTTCTAGTTATAGCTCCTCCCTTTACATTAAAGAGGCTAATTTAATAAGAAGTTGGATTGGTTCTATATAAGAGCAGTTCCCAATTGAACCAACTCTATTTCCAAGTTCTCATTTTTCTTCTTGGCCTCTGCCAACTTTACTTTGGTTGTCTTTTTTTTTCTTTCAAGGTTTACATGTTCAAGTGATATAGAAAGAGTAGAGATGATGGTAACTTTCTCCTTCACTTATTCTTCAAACATTTAGCCTTTTATAATTTTTTCATCACCATTAAATGATACATACCAGGAATTGACTCGGAAAGAGGGGGGGGGGGGGGGGGGGTCTTTGGTTTTTTTCGGGTAGTCTTTACGAGACACAACACACATGCACAGGTGGATGCGCCCCTCGTCTTGACACATTTTGACAATAGACGGACATACAACCTTGTTCTTGCTATTTATACAAACTTGCAATCTAGTTGTTGCTACTAGATCAACGACGGTGAAGGTAGGCGTAGAGATGGATAGCCGATGGTGAAGAGATTTTGCTGGCAACAAGAGCCCTTGGTGGTGTAGAGGCGAACAAAAAGAAGGTGCAAAATAGGCCCGAGGAGGGGTGCCAAGCTTGCCACCATGTTGCTTAATCTATTTAGCATCCACCTCATTCTCACATCATTTTTGTGATATAACATGCATGGCATGCCATTTAGGTGGGTGGGTTACATTGTGCATGACTTGGAGAATAAACAATCATTGCATTGTGTGTTTGTACATCTTACATTGTTGGGCGTGTCAAACCCAACAAATAAAGGGTACAAATGACTCCTTAAACACTACTATTATGCACTAATAATGTAGTACAAGGTAAGTAGGGTCGATCCACAGAGACACGAGACAAGTGTTTATACCTTTTTACGTAAGGTACAAAAATGGTCACAGAATGGGGGGAATTTATAAGCAATGATTTAAGCTATAGAATAAAGCAATAAGTAAATGATTGATTTAATGAAGTAGATTCAAGCTTTGTAAGGACTCCAACTCCATGCAAGACAAATTAGCAATGTGATTCCAAGGATGAAATGATATTTGTTCAATTCTATCTAAATTGGTACATGGAAATGCTAACAAGATCTAGCACCACCCATTCACCACATTGATTAACCAAAATAAGCTCTTTGATTAATCCTAACCTTACCAATCTAATCTAAACAAGCTCTTAGAATTAGGTTGAAAGATTGCATTAAACTTTATGTGAATGTTCCCAACAACACTCAATACTCCTTATAAGCTCGGGAGCATAAGAATGTGTGAATAAGAGTTACACTAAATTCATTCAATAGAAATCAGTTTAGTGCTTGTTACCTAGTCCAATTTACAAAACATTTACGGATTTTGCAATTAGATAACTTGAATGATCTAACCCTAATTCAAATAGCCAATAAGAATCACAATTAGAATCAAACATTCGATTGAAACAAAATCAAATTCACTAGATAGAAAATTGAAAGAAAACATCAAGTCATATGATTGAAATCACAACTAGAAGTCAAGGCATAAAGTTGGAGAATCTAGGGTTCTAGCCACTCATAACTAGAACAAGATCACAAATCTAGAAAATGAAATTAAAGTTCTTACAAAATGAAAATCAAATGTTCCCAAGTGTTAATCAACTTCAAAATCCTCAAGAAAATCGCATTCTCTACTCCAAAAGTCGACCCACCTTAGTAAAAAGTCGGTTCCCCCTTTTAAGAATGGTGACAACTGCTTTAAAACCCACGTTTACGTTTACACGGCCCGCGTAAATTAACACTGTCATTTACACAACCCACGTAAACGCAAAAATATACTGCACAGAAATCTACGTTTACACGGCCCGCGTAAACGCAAGGCTTGCATTTACACGGCCGTGTAAATCTCTATAAAGCCAAAATCTTCATTTCTTTGATATCTTGCTCCTCGGTGCTCCGCAAGTCCTGAAATTTTGTCCGCAACTTTTATTTACCTCCTCCAACAATATCCTACCTCCAAAAGTCCCTTAAATATCACAAAAGTATTTGAATGAAATTGTCTCATGTAAAATCCCGAAAAACATGCAAAATGCATGAGTTTAAGGCTAAATGCAATGTGCTTTTATGAAATAAAGCTACAAAATGGGTACATGAAATGCACCTAACATACATAAAAATAATACATCTTGGGATTCTCTCTCACCTCTCAATCTTTCTCTTTCTTTTAGGCATTAGAACATCATTTGAGCTCAACTAACATGGCATGCCACCATGAGGGGGCGATGTATGCCAAGTTTGCCACTCCTTTGATATGCTTAATGTCGAGCCACATTCTTGAGTCTTAGAGTGTCTGGTAGGGTGGGGTGCATTTTATTTTATTTTTTAAATATTTTTAGGTTAAATTTAATTAAGGAAAAAATACAAAAAAAAATAGTAAAGGAAAAAAACATAATTTTATGTGGTTTAGAGACTAATCATGTAAGTTTTAAAAACCATAAAGATTATATTCATTAAAAACAATTAACACGGGCTGAAATTAAAAATTTTGGTATACCACAACAACTATGTAATTTTGTTTATATTTTTTTAACCTTTTTAACTTTTTACCCAACCGGATACACCAATGACATCAAGGGTGTGTTTGGGATTTTTTTTAAACATAAAAGTCCTTTTTATAAAAGGACTTTCTGTAGAAGAACTTTTTCTAAAATATTATGTTTAAAATGTGTTTAGCTTGTTTTTTATGATTTTTAAGTGATAAAAGCTAAAAGTCACAAAAAAATAAGAATTTCTATCTTTTCTTAGGGGTGGCAAATCGGGTCATCGTGTCGTGTTTTTGTCTGACACGACACGACACGACAATGTTTTATGTAACACGAACACGACACGACACGATGTCGTGTTTTTTTTAACTAACCCGAAAACGAACCGATTAAAAAACGATAAACACGACACGACACGACAAAACACAATATAATAAAAAAATAGTTTATTTAATTAATATTTAATTATAGATAACAAGAAAAAAACGACAAACACGAAAACACGGCAAATAAATGCTAAATCGTGTCAATTTCATGTCGAATTTTAAACACGAACATGACATGGCACGACATCATGTTTTTTACACTTAACACGAACACGAATTCGAATTTCAGTTTCGTCCCAATTTCGTTTCGTGTCGTGTATTTTTGTCGTGTCGTGTCAACAATTATCACCCCTTTTCTTCAGCCAACTTTTTCTTCTTAGTACAATTTGATTTTGATCTTTTTATTTTGCCAAACAACTTTTAATAATTTTTAACTTTTTTGAAAAGTTAAAAATCAAACAAATACTAAAAAGGAATCCCAAGCACCCATATGTGGTTCCCTTTTTAACTTTCTCCGTCCAACAACGGCAGATAACAGACGGCGACGAGAAATTTAATCGACGCGACAACGTGAGTCAGTGAAGATCGAGGAGATGGCGATGGGCGTTGAGTAAGCTAAAAAGAAGATGGAAGAGAAGATGACGTGAGGACTTCACCGCCTAGTTCTAGTGTATTTTTGTGTGTGTGTGTGTGTTTTAAATGCTTACAAATTGAGGTTGTATTTTTTTTTTCAGATCACTGGGGGAAGGAAGGCAGCATCACCGGAGAAAATAGATGTTGCTGCCTCATAAGGCACTGTACGAGGAAACAATGGAGAAGCAAGAAGCAACATTATTAGAGGTAGGATCCACCGCCCTCTATCCTTACATAAAGAAAAAACGCACATTTTGGGGTTCCACAAGCACAAACAATTCGTTTTCTATTTGGGTTTAATTTTGTTTTAGGGGTTTAGGCTAAGATTTTGGTTTCAATTAGGTTGCTAACGTTTTGATTTTGATTTTGGATATCGTTCTTACTTATTGGCGTCGTGGCTCGTTTTGTTGGCTTTTACATGATAGCCACATCTCCTCTAGCTGGGTCCCACACACACAAGCGCATGTTTATACATCTCCATCAAAATCTTGACAATAGGTAAAGGTTGAGTGATTCGGAGGTACAATCTACCAATGCTCAAGGTACAAGAATATTGGAATCTTCTACTTCTACCCACACACATAAACAGAGTGGTGAGATGGATTTGTTTTTGTACAAATGGATTGCTCAAAGAAGGATTTTTGAGACAATATAAAAAGCAATGGATAAGAGGTCAAATAGCATGTTTTGGTACTTCAAAAATCATTGATTATGAGGAAGACATCATCAATGTGTAAACAACTCCCTTTGTATTGAAAAATGTTAAGATATTTCTTGAGCTTTTGGTTGATTGGAAATATCTTGGAAACTCACTTCTCTTTCTTTCTCTCTCTCTCTCTCTCTCTCTCTATATATATATATATATATATATATATATATATATATATATATATATATATATTATCTTAACAAATCATCAACGTGAACACAACACACTTTATATTGAATATATCACGTGGTAAGAAATTTCTTGAGGTTTTCAATAGCTGGAAATTTCTTGGAAACTAACTTCTTTATCTGTGTATATAGATCATTCCATTGACATGCTCAAACCTCATACACACACACACACACTCTATCTCTCTCTCTCTCTTTATGTAGTTCACTTAACTGAAGTCCTCAAACCACATACATTCTATATATCCCAAAAAGTTAACATTTCTATGGCATCATCATCTTCTCCTTCTGCTACAGCCTTTTCTTCTCGGTCATGGGAGCACCATGTTTTTATCAGCTTTAGAGGAGAAGATACTCGCACTAATTTTGTGGGCCATCTGTACTCAGCTCTTGAACAAAAAAGAATCCATACTTACACGGACGATGAAAAACTTCCTCGCGGCTCATCAATCGGTCCATCCCTTATTAAGGCTATTGAAGAATCACAGATTGTTGTCATAGTGTTATCTAAAAACTATGCAGATTCTTCATGATGCTTAGATGAACTTGTACATATCATGGAATGCAAGGATAAGAGAGGCCAAATCGTTCTTTCCATATTTTATGGTGTGAAGCCCTCTGAATTGAGAAAACAAAAAAGGAAATATGGAGAAGCATTTGCAAAACATAAGTTGGAGAACAAGAAAAGACTTAAGTCTTGGGGGCAATCATTTTTGGAAAACCCTTTGGGATGGCTGTTTGCACCACGAGAACAGAATTAGAAATACATAGACGAATCTGTCAACCATGAGTTGCAGAACCAGACCAAGGTTGAATCTTGGAAAAAAGCAGTTGTGGATGCAAGTAACATTGCTGGATGGGAATTCAATGACGATGGTAGCACGTAAGTAAATTCTTTGTTTTTGATTTTATGATTCAGACACATGTGCTCTCAGAGGAATTTATACTTGTACCTTATAGGCTTGTTATATACAAATGTTTCAGCTATTCTTGATAATGTTGACAAACAGAGGTTTTGAGTGGTCTGAATTTCTACGAGGGTTTGAATTTTTAAGATCTAAACTTTTAAGAGGTCTGAATTTCTACGAGGGTTTGAATTTTTAAGATCTGGATTTTTAAATGTTGTTTGGTTGGAACCTCTGAATTGCTGTGCTGAATGTAAAAATCACCATTTTACCCTTTGTATCATTTTCTTTCAATTACAACATCAGACCTTTGAAAAAAATAAATTTCCTCAAACTAGGATGCTAGGAACGAATATCATACATGTGAAATATATTTTTTCATCAAAGTAGGATGCTAAATATAAACATTACACCCATGTAAACAATACTAAATATAAACATTACACCCATCAAGGATTCAATCACATCCTGTGTGTTTATACATAACTTCCATATTAACAGCAAAATGATGGATTGATGTCAACATTGAAGTTACCAAATATCAATAACCCGTCATTTTAGTCTTCACAAAGCTCTGGCAATAGATATCTTCCATTAGCCTTGCAATCTTCTCATCTTCTTCATCCACCATTTATGTTAATTAAGTTCTTCATACATACCTTGCAATCATCTCTATTGTTGATGACCTGGGTGCCAGCTTGGATACCTGAGATGATCCTCCCAAAGATATTTGTATCCTCTTGAACCAAAGATTAACTTCATACCCTGTAAACAACAGATGCTTAATACAGTTGGAAGGATGTAAAGAAGCATACATTCAAACTATAAATCAACAACCAAGTTGGAAGCTTACTTGCAATCGTGAGAACCTAGAGCTACAATTTAACTAAAAAAAGGAGGTGTGATTTGGGGTGGGTGCCGATCGGATTCTGGGAACAGGAAAGAACTAAACCAAAAAGGGGAGGCATCAATTTTGTACCTGAACAATAGAGGAGATCGGAGGATGCATGGTGGAGACCGCATTGTCGAGGGTGGCGCTGTCAGAGCTAGGCGTCGCCGCGTCTAACCTTGGTGGTGTGAGTCAATAGATATCAGAAGTTGTGGAGCCGACGATGCGAGGTGGTGATGTCGACGATCGGGGCGGCGATGCAGTATGGGGACTGGGGTCGACGATGCGAGGAGGTGTGGGAGGGTGGCGACGGCTGGAAAAGGGTTGTGACTGGCGTCGGAAGTAGAGACGATTGTGGGAGGCGAGGAAGAGATGAACGAGTTTGGGAGGGCACGAGGATAAGCATTTTTTTCAGATGCCCTTTTACATCTTACTGAATTAGATGTATTTCTAATTTTCAGATCCTTTTTTAGGAGCTAAACAAACAATCTGAATCTTGAAGATTCAGATCTGACCTCTTTTAAGAGGCATTAAGTGGTAAACAAACAGCTAGCCCCTTAATGTGATCTGGTTGTAATCTAAGGTTATGAAAGCTCAAAATAGGTTAATGGTGGACTTCATTGAGTTCTAGTTGTAATTCTAATTATGTACTTAATGCCTCACCTTAACTTACCCCGAAAAAATCATCTTGCTTTAGTTTTTGCTATGTGAAAGTTGAAACCAATTGATGTTTCCCAATAAAAATTGTTTCAAACTACTTATGATAGTATCTTTACAAATTCTATTTTGAGTGTGAAATGAAAAGGCTAATTAGAACTCTTTTACTTTATATCGTGAAGCATGAAATGAATTACCTCTTCTGTCATTGGGAGCATGTGTTGATCATCCCTGTATATTCAATGTGTAGGGATGAATCAAAGTTTATCAAAATAATTGTTGAGAAAATTTTGCTACTCTGCATCCAGTAACTTCGAGTGTGAATGACAACGTGGTTGGAATAGTGGCTTGTATGCAAGATTTTAAGTCAAAGCTACAAATTAGGTCAGGTGGTGTGTGCATGCTTGGAATATGGGGGGTTAGTGGTAGTGGTAAGATTACTCTTGTCTTGCATCTTCCTCATATGATGAAATCTGCAGGCAGTTTGATGGTTGTTGCTTTATTCAAAATATTCGAGAGGAAGCAAGCAAGTCTGGTTTGCAAAAGTTGGAAGAAGATATTCTTTCAAAAATGGGAGTAGATAGAGTTGGAGGAGGAAGACGCATGATAAGGGATAGGTTGTGCCATAAAAAGGTCTTGATTGTTCTTGATGATGTTGATAACCCTGAACAACTCAAAGCTTTAGTCGGATCACATGATTGGTTCGGTGAACGAAGTCTAATAATAATTACAACAAGAGACAAGCATTTATTATATATTCAAAAAGTCAATGTGATACATGAAATTACCTTGTTAAATAATAATGAGGGCATGGAGCTTTTCTGCAAGCATGCACCCCAGGGTGATAAAAATATTGAAGATTATGAGGTGCTTTCAAATGATGTGGTTTCTTATGTTGGTGGGCTCCCATTAGCACTGACAGTTCTCGGTTGTTTTCTACGTGACAAAGATATGAATAAGTAGTAACACCCCGTTAAAGCGGAAACGCAAGATATGACAACGATAAAGGTTTCATTACAAAAGATAAAGATACATCACCATATTAATATTTAAAAGTTTACAACCCATAATTTAGAAAAAACAAAGTACAAGTTTTCCAAAATGACATTGTTCAAAATATAACTTCATAAAATAACTTCCACACGATACAAAATGCTCTATGATGATGGATATTTATACCCACTTACTAATTATTTCTTGAAAAAGCATGTAAAACGAGTGTCAACTATGAAAATAGTTGGTGAGTTCACAAGTTTATAAAATCAAGATTTGGTATAAGACTTTCCATAAATACAAGTACGTAATTTAATGAGAAACCAAGTTCATTGTTATAATGAGAAACAAAGTTGATTGCTATAATTGATAAACGAGCTTATTGCCATAATAAATAACAAGTTTGTATGTGTATGAGCAAACAATAAGTTCCCAACTAAGCCTATGACTGACGCCCTATCAAGATATATGGTTATCGTTCCATAGATTATCTGGTATCATGCACTTCAGCAATCAGGCGAGTGAGGAGTTGTCAATTCTTAATAGCGCTATCCATAATGACCATTGGCTCAAAGAGTTAATGGTTGGAGTAAAGTATAAGGGAAGGGACTTAAGACGATAAGGCCTCATGTTTCAAGATGTATAAACATACATAGCATAATATAGCACAATTTAGCAATCAAATTTGATACAATTCATTTTTAAATACAATGAATAATAAATAGCTTTTTGGACATGCTTTTCCACCTCAAAACGTAAAACCCAAAAATAGGGGAGTCGTGAATACTCACTATGTTTCAAGTAGGTACAAGTGGTGCCTCGAAATACACCAACGCCTTACTACCGGGATCCTACGACATCAAACACACGCTAGTGAGTTTCTATGTCGAAATCTAATGCTAATATACTAATAACTACATATAGAGAAATGCCAAAATTTTGTTCTAATATTGGTTTTATAGTAAATGGGTAGCAATTTTTCTGAAATTCTGATACTTTATAACTCATATTATTAAGATAAATTTGGATATTATTTTCCAGATTTTTGTAATACTAATTGAGGGTATTCCAATACCTTTAAAGGTGTTTTAAACTCCTAAAATCCTAAAATATTATCAAATAGTTTCCAAAATTTATAAAACTTTATATTTTCGTTACAAACATAGTAAAAGTCTTCCAGAAATTTTCCCTTGAATTTTTTTATGTAATTAACTATTTTTCCAAAATTCTAAGCCTTCATAACAATATAAATTCATGAAAAATAGTATCTAGATGATATAAATTCCCAAACTTTTTATAACAATACTATTAAACATAATTAAGCTGGGAAAAATATGAAAATGAGTTTCTAAATAGTTTAACCCGATTTTATGATTTTTATGCATTTATTCTAACAAATAATGGAAATAAATAGAATACAGTTTCCAAAATTACCCAAAAAAATTTTAACACTGTTATTAAATATATAGAAGCTGTGAAAAATATAAAAGATATTTTTAACACTATAGAAGCTTTACAATCTATATTAGTTAATGTGCACAAAGCACCTGATAATCTGATATGAAACGACAAGGCTGTTGGATAAGGTGTCTAAGTCCATAACTATTTCTGGTATGTACTTGACCCGACCCGGCATGGTCCATTTGGGTTGCATGGCACCATGTAATTGGATAGACTAAATGAGAGAAATAACACTTGGAGATTATTAATATATTATAAGTTCTAATATATTAATAATATTATTTGATTAGTTTGATCAAGAATTAATTTAGAATTAATTAAGTGATCAAAAGATAACTAATTAAATATATGGGTTGATTATGTAAATCATCCATATCTTGTATAGTGGGCTAAAAGGCTCCATGGACTATCAAGTTGGGTTCCACCCATAGGATGCTCCATGGATGCTCCATGGGAGTTACAAACCCATGGGTCATGGAAATGAAGAGTCATGACACATTAGGGTTTAACCCTAGATGTGTCAACACTATATAAGTAACATATTCTCCACCCAAAATCGGCTACACTAAGAAATAAGAGAGCTTGGCCGATTTTGAGTAGTGAGTATTCTCTCATAAGTTCTTTCAAGAGCATTTGGTGTTGTGTGAAGCATTTGAGGCATCACACTTGGGGTGCTAGGCTCACAAGGTTTCAAGGAACACAAACAACAACAAGGTAAGTTATTCTATCTATACTTTATGTTAAAATTGTTCCCAATGTATGCTAGATAGGAATATAACCTTGGAATTCAACTTTGCATGACAATTAGACAGACATAGATCCAAGGTTATTAGGGTTGCATGTACACTTAGGAAGTGTTAGAATGCTCAAAACCCATCAGTGGTATCAGAGCCTAGGCTTGTTTGTTCTTATTTGTGCTTAAAAGTTGAAAATAGAATCGGAAATTTTGCTGTCTGCGAATGGACTCGTCGAGTCTATAGGGGGGACTCATCGAGTCCATGAGTATCTTCAACCAACTCGGCGAGTCAGTTTATGCACTCGGCGAGTAGGGTCGAATGAGTGCAGAATTTCGATTCAGTTGCTGAAAATGAATTAGAAACATTACCCTAAACTGTTTTGGTAATTGAAAAACTTGTTTTTGGTGGTGTAATGTCTTTGCTAATTCATTTACAACAACTAGTTATCAAAATTACAAAGTTTTATGTAATTTTTGATTGTGTTCATATTCATGTTCTTGTTCTTATGATGTTTTAGATGATCATCGGAATTATTTGTAACCTATTTGGTAGTTTAATTCTTGATCATAATGTGTTTTAATGGAGTCCATAACTTATCCTTAAGTTATGGAAAACCAAGAGTCACACTTGAGTTAGAACCATTAAGAAAAACACAAGAGTTAGAAAAATGAAGAGTCTTCATTTTATTACTCTATTAAACTCATAAGTTACAAGAAATGAAAAGTTTTGAAAGTTACAAAACTTGCCCTCAAGTTTTGGAACAAGTAAAGTTAAGTTAAAACTTTAAGTTCCAACCCCTAGAATTTTAAAAGTTAAAATTCAACCCTTATACTTATATTATGATAATTTAATAATTATATATATATGTATAAGAATAAAGTCGTCTTACCGCTAGTACGCCTCATTCACGAAGCCGGTCTATAAGGTGGGTATAAGGTTGTTGCCTATAAAATGGTGACTTAATGGGTGTACATTCTCACCCACCGCTTGCTTGACTGGTGGAGGGTCGTTAGCCGAACGGGTAAGACAAGGACTTATAAATTCTCATTCAAAGTATGATGAATATAATAAAGTAACTAAATGTTTATTAAATTCCCAATCTTAGTTACTTTAGGAAAAATGTGAATAAGGTGCTAATCCATGAAATTACACTTTACACTTTGTCTAAGTCGTTGGTGGAGCGTGTGTGGTTAACCGGTACACTAACTTGGACTTAACAAGGTAGGTAAAGGGTGACTTAAGGTTTATTATAGTATCGGTGGAGCGTGTGTGGTTTACCGGCACATCGATTGAGTGATAAACTTTAAGGGTACCAAGTGATTTGCATGGTTACTTCACACCTCATTTTGTGATCCTCGGCATCCCAGTCACAAAACCTGGAGGGCACTCCCGAGATTGAAACATGCCTTTGAAAAGTTCATTGGATCTCAAAGAATCTAGGAATTTCTAAAACCAATAAAAACTAAATATCTAATATTTCGGTTTTCGTGGTGGAAATTGGTGAATCGTCATTCACCTACCTTTCAAATATAGTATAGCTTAGATTACGGCATACCTCTTCTAAGTTATATTATATTGTGATTGGATCCTAGCCTTAATATTACATTTGGGTGTTTTATTAAGGACTCTCTTAAATCTAAACTAAACTTGTTCTTCTTTTTCAGATGTCTTCAAATAATGCTTCTGGCTCGAATCCTAATGGCTCCTTTACTCTTATGAGTCTGTGTGGGAAAGTCACCTTTGATGGATCCAACTTCAATAAGTGGATCAGAAACATCAGGATGATTACCCGCTACGAGGACAAAGAATATGTCCTTGACAAGGAGCTTAAGGAAATTGACGAGTCCACTGCAACTCCCCAGGAGATCGCTGACTTTCATACTCATGAAAGAGATGCAACCAAGGTGGCTTGCATCATGTTGGCCACCATGACAGCTGAACTCCAAAAGTCTTATGAAGACTTCTACCCTTATGAAATGCACCAAGATTTGATGGAAAGATACCATCAAAGTGCACGACAAGAGAGGTACGAAGTCATCTGCTCCATGATAACAACCATGATGAAGGACGGAGAGTCCGTCACGAGCCACATGCAGAAAATGCAAAGGTATGTGGATCGTTTGCTGAAGCTCAATGTGAACTTCCCTGAGGAGCTTGCAATAGATATCATTTTGCACTCCTTACCATCGTGCTATGATCAATTCCGCATGACATATCACATGAACAAGGAAGAGGTCACCCTCAGCAAACTTCAGGGACTTCTCAAGACCGCAGAAACAGGTCTTAAGGGGAAGTCGGTTGCTATCACTCCTACTCCAGACTCAACTCCGGTCTTGGCAATCGGGCAAAGTCGAGGGAGGAAGAGAAAGAGATCTTCGAAGGGTACCAAGGCTCGGACCCTTGATGGCTCTTCTTCAAGTGGAACCAAGAAAGGTTTCATTACTCCTTCTTTTGACCCAAAAGAGGCTGAATGCTTCTATTGCCATGAAAAAGCTCATTGGAAGCGAAACTGCCCAAAGTACCAGCAGGATGTAAAAGATGGGAAAGTCAAACCCAACCATGCAGGTATTTACACTATCATTTCTAATAACTCACCCCATTCGAAATCTTGGGTCCTTGATACCGGTTGCAGTATTCATATTTGTTGTGACTTGCAGGGACTAGGAAGAAGTGAGAATGTGGAGCAAGGAAGAATAAACTTAATCATGCGGAATAGGAAAGTTACACCTGTCACCAAGATTGGAGTTTATACTTTATCGCTAAGTAGTGGGTTAAATTTAGATTTGAATAAATGTTGTTATTCGCCAGAAATGGCAAGAAATATTATTTCCTTTCATGCATTGTACAAACAAGGTTTCACCTTTTCGTTTGATAATGAAGTTGGTTCGATTAATGCTTTCTTTAATAATGTACTTTATTTTAAAGCATTACCTTGTGATGGTGTGTATGAAGCTGTATCTATTGTAGATAACTTAGGAAATAATGTTTTGTGTATTGATTCTACTAATAATAATAACTTGGATAAAGCATCATTATGGCATTGTCGTCTTGGACATATAAGCAAGAAACGCATAGGCCAACTCCAAAAGGATGGAGTCTTGGAGTCGTTTGACCTAAAGTCAAATGATAGTTGCGAATCATGCTTACTTGGAAAAATGACAAAGTCACCCTTCACAGGCTCGTGTGAAAGGGGTGAAGGTTTGTTGGACCTTATACACACGGATGTGTGTGGACCATTCAAACATGCCACAAGAGATGTTAATCGTTATTATTTGACTTTTACTGATGATTACAGTAGATATGGATATGTCTACTTAATCAAGCATAAGTCAGAGACTTTCGAGAAGTTTAAGGAATTTAAACAGGAAGTCGAGAATCAATTGGGCAGGAACATTAAGATGCTTCGATCCGATCGAGGTGGTGAGTATCTTAGTTCAGAGTTCCTCGACTATCTAAAGGAATGTGGGATTATCTCACAATTGACACCTCCCAGGACACCGCAGTTGAATGGTGTGGCTGAGAGGCGTAATCGAACCTTGTTGGACATGGTTCGTTCCATGATGAGTCGAGCTTCGCTACCAATCTCATTCTGGGGGTATGCCTTAGAGACTGCCGCCCATATCCTTAATCTAGTCCCTACAAAGAAAGTTGCCAAAACTCCTCACGAGATGTGGACTGGTAAAGTACCTAAACTAGACCACATCAAGATTTGGGGTTGCGAGGCTTTCGTGAGACGCGAGACTCATGATAAGCTCGAACCCCGAAGCGAGAGGTGTATTTTCATCGGCTACCCACAACAATCCTTTGGTTACCTCTTCTACAGACCTAGTGACAATGTGGTCTTTGTAGCAAGGAGAGGAGTCTTTCGAGAAAGAGAGTTTATAAGCCAAGGAGACAGTGGGAGGCAAGTTGATCTTGAAGAAATTCAATAGTCAAGTGGTGAAGGAACTTCAAACTCTAGCCCTCAACTTGAGGAGGAAACTCCTGTTGAGCCAATTGACGAATCTGTACCTCTGAGGCGTTCCACGAGAGTTAGGAGTGCACCTGAGCATTACTATGGATTCCATATTACTGCAGAAGGTGAGACACTTATTAGTGATGAGACACTAGTAAGTCAAGATGACCCTAATAGCTACGAGGAAGCCATGGCGGGCCCCGAGTCTGCCAAATGGAAAGAGGCTATGGATAGCGAGATACAATCCATGTATGACAATCAAGTTTGGAACTTGGTTGAGAATGTACCAGGTCGAAAGACTGTAGGGTGCAAATGGGTCTTCAAGAAGAAGACCGACATGGATGGTAAAGTACACACTTATAAGGCTAGACTGGTTGCAAAGGGCTTCTCTCAAATTCCTGGAGTGGATTATGATGAGACCTTTTCTCCGGTAGCCAAGATTAAGTCTATTCGGGTTCTGTTAGCCATAGCCGCATTTCATGACTATGAAATTTGGCAAATGGATGTCAAAACCGCTTTCCTTAATGGGAAGTTGGCTGAAGATGTTTACATGAGTCAGCCAGAGGGTTTTGTCAGCAACAAGTACCCTAATAGAGTGTGTAAGCTTGAGAAATCCATTTATGGATTAAAGCAAGCACCTCGCAGATGGAATCTTTGCTTTGATGAAAAGGTCAAGGAATTTGGCTTTTCTAGGAGTGAAGATGAATCTTGTGTATATGTCAAGGCTAGTGGGAGTATAGTTAGCTTTTTGGTATTGTATGTGGATGACATACTACTCATAGGAAACGACATTCCAACCCTGCAGGAAGTAAAGTCCTGGCTTGGAAAGTGTTTCGCTATGAAGGACCTTGGTGAAGCTGCCTATATTTTGGGGATAAGGATCTTGAGAGATCGGAGTAAAAGACTAATTGGACTTAGTCAAAGTACCTACTTGGAGAAGGTTCTGAAGAGATTCAGAATGCAAGACTCCAAGAAAGGAGAGTTGCCCATCCAGAGTAGCGCCAAGTTGAGTAAGACACAAAGCCCTAGCACTGAGGCTGAGATAGCAGAAATGAGTCGAGTACCTTATGCTTCGGCTGTAGGTTCGATCATGTATGCTATGACGTGTACTCGACCTGATGTAGCCTTTGCTTTGAGCATGGTTAGCAGGTTTCAGGGGAACCCTGGCAAGGCACACTGGATTGCGGTAAAGAATATTCTCAAGTACCTACGAAGGACTAAGGACTGGGTCCTTACCCTCGGTGGGAGTGATGACTTGAGAGTTGTAGGGTATAGTGATGCTAGCTTCCAGACTGATAAGGATAACTTCCGCTCTCAGTCGGGCTGGGTCTTTACCCTAAATGGAGGAGCAATTTCTTGGAAGAGTTCCAAGCAAGAGACAGTGGCAGATTCTACTTGTGAATCAGAGTATATTGCAGCTAGCGAAGTGGCAAAGGAGGCGTTATGGCTGAGGAACTTCATTGGAGACCTTGGAGTTGTACCAGCTATTAAAGAGCCAATGGAAATTTTCTGTGATAGTGAAAGTGTTGTTGCCTTAGCCAAGGAACCAAGGGATCACGGGAGATCCAGACACATCGATAGAAAATACCATTTCATCAGACATCGGATCGAAGAAGGACTCCTCGTGGCAAAGAGGGTATCATCAGATGAGAATCCGGCAGATCCCCTCACGAAGTAACTGACTCGGGTTAAGCATCTCCAGCATGCTCGGAGCATAGGGCTGAAGGATGATATTAGATTTAGTAGTTAGATAATCTCGAAATTTGTAAAGTGTAATTGACATTTGATGATGAATAAAAGTGTTTTATTTATGAGTAAAGTGTTGCTATCTCTTGTCAATCGTTTACTATATTTCTTTTGCATGTTTTGACTTCCAGAATAATTTTGTTTGGTATAACATATTATTCAAACCTCCACAGTCAGTCATATGTCGGAAGTAGGCATGAATCAAGACTGTCATGTTTGGTTGTAGAGGTCTGGGACAAGGCTACAACAATCATGAGTGCTCATAAGTTCTGAGCATTGGACTCAACCCACGCTCACTGGAATCACTTCATGGAATTCTATCTCGAGTGATCGTGAGACGGTAATATCATATAAGTCTTTAAACCTAGAGATATGATTTGTTACTTACAAGTTGGTTATGCATTGATTGTACGAAAAACGCATTGGTAACTCGATGTTATAAAATCGTGCTCTTGTGTGTAATTCAATGAGTAGTAGAACAAACATATGAGTCGAAGTTTATCTGTTCCTTCTTGGATTAGAAGCTGATATCTGGGCCCCTCGATGATTTTGTTTTGACCTATGTACCGGGCCCGGTCAGAACTAAATTGATGTGTTCAATGAAGTTCTTTGTCAAACAAATCGGAAATCGGGAAACAAATGTTGGACAATAAGTAAGACATTGTTCCATGTATTTGTCCGGCTGATATCTAGAACAGAGGATTATATGATCACTTATCTTAAATGGCGTACCATCATCTTCTCAGTTTCGAGAAACCTTGAAAAGAGCTACGATTGCCGATCGGTTCCTGAAGTCATACTTGCAGTAATAGTTATTAGACTTATCCAAGTGGGAGACTGTTGGATAAGGTGTCTAAGTCCATAACTATTTCTGGTATGTACTTGACCCGACCCGGCATGGTCCATTTGGGTTGCATGGCACCATGTAATTGGATAGACTAAATGAGAGAAATAACACTTGGAGATTATTAATATATTATAAGTTCTAATATATTAATAATATTATTTGATTAGTTTGATCAAGAATTAATTTAGAATTAATTAAGTGATCAAAAGATAACTAATTAAATATATGGGTTGATTATGTAAATCATCCATATCTTGTATAGTGGGCTAAAAGGCTCCATGAACTATCAAGTTGGGTTCCACCCATAGGATGCTCCATGGATGCTCCATGGGAGTTACAAACCCATGGGTCATGGAAATGAAGAGTCATGACACATTAGGGTTTAACCCTAGATGTGTCAACACTATATAAGTAACATATTCTCCACCCAAAATCGGCTACACTAAGAAATAAGAGAGCTTGGCCGATTTTGAGTAGTGAGTATTCTCTCATAAGTTCTTTCAAGAGCATTTGGTGTTGTGTGAAGCATTTGAGGCATCACACTTGGGGTGCTAGGCTCACAAGGTTTCAAGGAACACAAACAACAACAAGGTAAGTTATTCTATCTATACTTTATGTTAAAATTGTTCCCAATGTATGCTAGATAGGAATATAACCTTGGAATTCAACTTTGCATGACAATTAGACAAACATAGATCCAAGGTTATTAGGGTTGCATGTACACTTAGGAAGTGTTAGAATGCTCAAAACCCATCAAAGGCTACGTAGGATATATCTCATTTAGTTCATCAAACAGGCACACAATGTCGGTGGCTTCATCATACATTATGATTTCAATTTCCTTACCGACATAGATTGGTTGTATGCAGTCATAAGGCCATCATTAGGTATAATATGATCTATATAAGAGGCGTATGTAGTCAATGTGGAATTTGTTCCTCTTATGTGTTGAGAGTGATACATCTAAGGCATCTTACTAAAGTTGAACGCCGAATGAGAATGATTGTGATCCATGTCTCATGTTTAACATGATGTTCGAAACAAAAGGATAATTGATACATCACATAGTTACATCAATTGAAGCTTTGGGCTTATAGGAATTGAATGTTGTTGAATGGCACTTCGTCATGTGTTGTTGGGGGTAAGTGAAATGTTGCTAAACATTCACCACTGTGTATATCCTTGTACAATTCAATCTTGCGCAAGTGGGAGATTGTTGGTTCTATCTGCTCAACATTGATAATAAAACAATATTGCTAACAACATATGATCCTATAGGGTCACACCAATAACAAGTAGATACTTGAATTAAAATTTTAGTATATGAGTTTGACTTATATTAAACTATTAGAACTCTTAAATTGTTATTACATGGTAATAATAATAATAATAATAAAATGTGATTCAGAAGAGTGTATAAATCATTATAAGTTTGGTACTTTTATTGTTTCATTATTAAATGATTTACTTTGTGTGAGATTTATTTATTTAATTTAAAGAGTTAGATTAAATAAATAAAACTAACAAATATATGTATATATAGTTGAAAGTCTTTATAAAATATAAAAGCTACGTTTATAAAATAGAAGACATGGAGTATTAAAGAGGATAGAGAAGGAGTGTTTGACTAACTTTCCCTCCTCTCTCTCATGATTTCGTGTATAATCACCCCATACCACCTTTATGGGTGGTCCAATGCATGTAGAGACTTTTATATTAGTCATGATTGACTCTTGCATGTGTGAGGTGATTAAAAGAGTGAAAAGCTTTCATTTTTCCTCATGCTTAAGCATGTAAATGAAATTTTTACTCTCACAAACTCTCTCATTCTCTCTCTAAGTTGTTAGTTGATAAAAGAAGAGAATACACTCTATTGAACACCAAAAATTCTTTTTTGGGTGTTCAAACTCAAGAGGTTGTATTATCAAGAGTTGAACTAGCATTCATCTAGTGTTGGAGCTTGTTAGTGGACTTTCTCTAGAGAGATTATACTTTGAGTTCTTGACATCATCATCATCATCTTTCAACCTCCCGTGAGGACCAGATGACAACAAATGTTATTAATCTTATCCTTCTATGGTTGTTGATCTAAATCTCGCATGTTCATGTAATGTGATCTTTTGTCGGAATTTACATGTTCAAGTTTTGAAATGAAAAGTTTTCTGTTGCAAGCTTAAAGTTTTATGTCTTGAAACTTAATCTTGAACACCATGTTTCTATCATTTTAAATAATGTAAATTGTTAATATATTATTGAAAATGGAACCCACAAGTCCACCCCACCTTAATCCTTTTCTCGTTTCCAACACCACATCTGGGTACCATCTCCGACCATAGATCTAGTTCTCGATACCAACTCCGGTCATCATCTTTGACCATAGATCCAATACCATATAAATCACCCCAAACTAAACACAAATCCAACCATAAATCTATGTAAAGTTCAACAATAAATCTGAAATACATCTAAAATTAAATTGAACTTGTACCTTAAATCCAACCATAAATCTATGTAAAGTTACACAATAAATCTGAAATACATCTAAAATTGAACTTGTGTCTCAAATCCAAAACCAAAATCGTTGAAACAAAAATCGCAGATACAAAAATCCTAACTACAATCTAGGTGAATCGACACAAGAGAACATATTATGTCATTGAGACTCGATAGATTGATCAATAATTAGAAATTTTGTTACATACAGATTTGCGATTTAAGGGTTTAACAAAGGGCAACCACAATTCAACGCAACTTCATCCAATCTTCTCCCTTTGGTTTTGTCATTTTGGTGGATCAGAGGGGTCTAACTTGAAGCTTCCAATCGTTCCCCATCCTCCGCCCTTGGAGTGATTCGACATTAATTCAGACTGACATTTTAAACCTTAGATTAAACATGTAGTGAAGAAGTCGAAATCCAGAAATCGTTGGTTGATTTGGTTGTCGGACGTCGGGTCTCTCGCAATAGGTTGCTTCTTCTTATGGGATCCGCTGACATGAGATTGAGGTGGGTTGTGAATGTCATTGGTTAAGAGGAGAAGGGCGCCATATAATTGTTGGATGGTTCGTTGATTCAGGGTAAAAAAGGGAAGATGATCGGACGGAGGAGTGATCAACGCATTTCCCATGAACACAATCGCCAGACAACAATGTGAAGGTTTTCATCATCGCCGGTGGCGATTTCCGTACAGTGGAGGTGGCATCGGAAAGAGAGGAGAAGGAGGAAGGGGGAATTGGGGGATGCCGGTGGTTTAGATTTCCTTTTCATTCTCACGAATGGTCCCTATGGTTTAGTATAATTTGCGCATTTGGTCCCTAACTTCTTTTTTTAACTCGAAAGGTCCTTATTGTTTGTTTTTGTTACGCGCTTGGTCCCTATCTTACCTAAAAAGACTATTTTTGCCTTGATTTTTTAATTTATATTAAATAAACCCACCCCCAAACCCACCCCCTCACCTTACCTTACGTATCCCATTATTTTTTTTCTATTTAAATAATAGTCTTTTTAGGTAAGACAGGGATCAAGCATGTAACAAAAACATATAGTAGAAACCAAACGCGTAACAATAACAAACAGTAGGGACCTTCCGAGTTAAAAAAATAAATTAGAGACCAAACGCGCAAATTACCCCAAACCATAGGGACTATTCTTGTAATTTACTCCAATATTAGAGAGTAGGGCCCATATCTAATAAAAAATTTCTTTTAAAATTTTATTTAAAAGATAAGGGTATATCGGTCATTTTGAGTCGCTAGGGATCAACAACGTAACAAAATAAACTATAGGGATGATCCGAATTAAAAAATAAGTTAAAGACTAAACACGCAAATTACCTCAAAGCACAAGGACCATTAGTGTATTTTACTCTTTATTTTATGACCAATTTTTTTTAAAAAATTAGACAAAACTGCACAAATGGTCCCTGTGGTTTGCTGAAAATTGCCACTTTGGTCCAAAAATGTTTGGACTAGCACCAGAGGTCCAAACTTTTCATTTTGTAGCGAGTTTGGTCCAATTTGGTTTGAACTTTTTTATAAAGACGATTTTGCCCCTGATTATTTAATATTTTAATTTTCTTTTATTACAATAATTAAAAAGAATTAAAAAGAAAAGAAAAAAGAACATACTCTGTCTCTCTCTCTCTCTCTTTCTTTCTTTCTTTCTTTCTTTCTCTCTCTCTCTCTCTCTCTCTCTCTCTCTCTCTCTCTCTCTTTTTCTCTATCTCTCTCTCTCTCTCTCTCCAAAGCAGACGAGCACCAGAGGTTATACAACCTTGTGATCGATCGACACTCCCCGGAAATCCCCTTTTAGCCTCGCCTCTCATACCTCTCTCTCGAACCAACCGTCACACCCGCTTCTTCTTCTTCTTCTTCTTCTTCTTCTTCTTCTTCTTCTTCTTCTCCTGTTGAGCAAAACCCACCGAGGACCTCGTCTTCTTTATTGTTGTTGCTCGTGGCACCTCATCGGGACCCCCAAATGAACCTTGTTTTCGATTCCTCTTCCTGTTTCAAACCAACACCGGAGGCGTGTCGTCTACTGTCGTTCTCTTCTAACAATCGCTCGGGGATGAGAAGGCCAAATCGGAGACCAAATTTGCAGAGATTGGCACTCTACCTATGTGTGTCTAGGGTTTTTTATTGGGGGTGATAAAGGTTAGAGAAGGAAGATTCTGATGCTAAAACGACTTCATCTTTGTTCGAAGCAATCCCGACGATCTCGATTCTCAAATCGCCTCTCTCTACAACTTCTTTACGAACCCTTCTCAGATCTTACACCGATGAAGGTTTGGCGCTGAACTCGACTGATGTCCTTCTAGTTTTTTGAAACCCTAGCTATTCAGATCTGTTGTGGTGTTTGTGTGTGTATGTGTGTTTAATCTCTCGTTTGTCTTGTTCGAGTTTGTGTGTGTGTTTAATTTGTATGTGTGTGTGTGTTTGTGTTGTATCTGTTGAAAAATCGATGGATGTTTGTGTTGATCTGTGTTTGCTCGTCAGATTTTATTTTTATGTGTGTGTGTTCATTTGATCTGATTTTGTGTGTGTGTTCATCTGATTTCATTTAGGTGGAGATGGATATGACAAATTGTGGTTGTGGCGGGCGGTCGTCAAACAATGGTGGTGGAGGACGACGGTCGAATTGTGGAAGTGGCGGAAGATATTCTTCAGCATTCTTGAGGAAGAAGAAGAAGATGGGTGAGAGAGAGAGAGAGAGAGAGATAATATTTTCTTTTTTCTTTTAATTTTAATTCTTTTTAATTGTTGTAATAAAAGAAAATTAAAAATATTAAATAATCAGGGGCAAAATCGTCTTTATAAAATTTTCAAACAAAATCGGACCAAATTCGCAACAAAATGAAAAGTTTGGACCTCTGGTGCTAGTCCAAACATTTTTGAACCAAAGTGACAATTTTCAGCAAACTACAGGGACCATTTGTGCAGTTTTGTCTAAAAATTATTCAAAGACCAAAATTGTAATGTTCTCTTATTTATAATTACATTTTTCATACTCTTTCAAAAACTGAGAGAGAGGGTAGTCAACGATAGAGGAAAGATACCACCTACTCAAATTGATCCAAGTTCGAAGAGAAATTACGGAAGGAATTTTCCGAAATTGAAGTATAAGCTTGCAAACTGAAGAGCTTAGAGAGGGCGTCTGCTAAAAGTTTGGTGCTGCTGGGAATTTGAGGTACGTTCCCTAAACTGATAACTTGATGAATCACAAATTATCAAGAAAGAAATGGAAGCGTTTAGCTGTTAATGAAGTTTTTATATAATTTATTAAGTAAATTTAATAAAACAGTGAAAAAAATGTCAATTCGGAATGTGAGAAATCGTATTATGACCTAATTTAGTCCAAAGTTGTGAAGTTTTTGAATTAGTGTAGTTAGACGATCAAATTAAGCAATTCGTGAAGTTAGTATGCTGTTGTGTATGTTATAAACGAATGGAATTTGGAAGTAAATGAGCCTAATGATATGTGTATGAGTTGTCGATACAAAAATAAAATATAATAGGCGGATTGGTCCGTTGTGCGCTGCTGTGTTTTTTGAGCAAATCCAAGTAAGCTTGGCACTATTTGAATTTGTGTTTCACTACGTTTAAGAACCAAATACTTGGGGAATTCAATAAAGATACTAAATTTTTTTATCCGGATACAAGTTATGGGTTTTAGCCGTAAAGCAAAAGGTCATAAAGGTAAGCGTTGTGAAGACCTTATGATGATTATACAATGGTAAATGAAGACGTTATGATGATTATGAGTGTGAATTTTGTACATGGTATGCTTTTGAAAGTCGTAATGTAGTGACTTAGTGAAAAAATCTTGAAGGCTATAAGTGTCCTCTGTCCTAGTAGAGATAGATGTTGACATCAAACTATAAATATGAATATATCCCTTTCTATCCATAGAGAATGACTAAGTGGCAGCAATGATGTGTAAAATTATTGGAAGATCATGGTTTTAAAGATGAAAGTGGGAGTGTGGAACAGTTTATAGGGAATCCATACTTTCAGTAACTTTCCTGTAAATAGACATGTCCTGATGGGAAGTTTGGTTGTTTTTCATTCAGAAACACTTGGAATCAGGTTTATGGATAGAGTCTGCTAAACTAAGAAATTAAGTAAAATCATTTCGATTGAATTATTGAGTGTGCTCTATGCATAAAATAGGAGAGGCTGTTTGTAAACAATGTTAATAGTGGGTATGTAATGACATTATTATTGGTTTGTACCAAACTGGTCAACTTTGTTCACACTATAATAGTGAATCATTGGATTTGAAATTTGAATGCAATACAAATGAATTGTTAACCAAGATATATACTCTAGGTAAAAGATGTAGTGTATATCATTATTTAATGTAAAAATCCCTGGGGTGTATTACTTGATTCCATATTTTATTGTATGGAACGGCAGGTCAGAGATGGTATTTATGTATTTGGTGAAATTTTGGGGTATAAGTTATCTGACAAATAGCATAGGTGATGCAATAAATTTGGTGTGAGAATGTACAATGTAAAAGTGTGGTGGTTAAATGTTGAAACTATGAAAATTGATTATAAAGATAAGGGAATTATATTTACTTTTCCATTATCTTCACTTTGTGGTTAACCAATCTAGAGACTTGAGAGAAGAGTCAAGTAGTAGAGGCAAAGCATCCACATACTCAAAATGATTCAAGTTGAAAGAAGATATTAAAGGAACAAATCCTATGGAAATTGAAGTATAAGCTTGCAAAGTAAAGATTTTAGAAAGGGATTCTGCTAAAGTTTGGTGTTGGGAAATTTTCACCCTGTCTTTTCAGAAAAATCTCAACATACAGCTATAAGCAAAATATTAGTATGTATAATGTAATTGTGTTAAAACCAACTGATATCACCTAAATTAGTGGTAACCGGTTACTCCAATTATGAGTTCTGACAAGGTTTTTCTATATGATAACAGGTTTTATTGGAAACTTTGTTAGTTGTTACTACCTTGATATTTTCCTTACAAAACCTGTACTATTTTCAATCAAACTTAAGATAAAGAGCACGGAAAATTCTTAACTGTTTGAACATCACTGATATATCCCGAGCTGGATCAAATAATGCCATTAGAGGATCCCACTTCAGCATAGAACATGTTTTGCACTGGCATACAATAAGGAGCTCAAAATAAACTTTTAATTTTCAAACTAATTTCGGGGACCAATTATTGGCAGTTTTTCGACTTTTAATCCAGTTATTCTTTCCATAGCATTTCATTTTTTTTTTGGATAAATGGCAATGAAGTTTCAGGATTGTGAATTGGAAAAGTAACATCTCATATATTTTACTAGGAATCAGCAGAATATCAATGCCAACTAGATTGCTATCAACTTAAGTAACTAAATTAAGATAAAGAAGGATAAACAAACAGATCAAAATGGTTTCAAAACATATAAAATTCATTCAATCAGCTTCAACATAAAAGGCTAAAAGCCACAATAACTAGATCGGAGTTTCTTCATCCAGTAAAACTACAAGGGAGAATGACATTTTTTTCTGATAATTTGGGCTAATGAATAGGAAGGGAATCCCTACTTTTCTGTTTGCTGCTTAATGTACATCTTTTTTGGAATCTTCTGGTACTATATGAACTAAAACACTAACACGGCCTAATAAGTCAGTAACTCATTGATAATGATATTATTTAGTATGTAAACTGTAAACATATACACATCAGACTTTGGATTATGTAAAAGGTAAACCATATTGGAATTGGAAAATATAGCTGCCTAATTGCCTTATTGGTCCCTTTAATGGGAAAATCACAGATAAATTTTCATGAAATAAAATTATGCTTGAAGTCAATTGTTTTTAATATCTTAGAATAGTTTAACCTAATCTCCTCTCAATAGGAGATTAGGTGTTAGTAATACACACGGCTGTAGGGTACAAGTACAGGTCCTGTAGATCCCGGGCCATAACACAGCACAACAGCATATCTAAACAGATAGATCTCGAATCAAAGACAATTTGCCTAATTGGTTCCTTTGATGGGAAAAACCGAAGAAGCCAGATGCATAAAGTAGCAGATTGATGATGTTAAAATCAGGGCCGATTCCTCTATTCAACAGAAAACAGGAAAACAGCATAAGATGAAATCAAAAACAGATAAATGGCGAACAATTGCATTGACAGAGAATGGGAGAACGAGTGTGATGATATAGAATGGGTATTGGGGGACCGATGTACATAATAATATAGGTCGAATTGGAGTCATCTGAATCGTTCCTCACTTACTTGGTAGTGGGATTACAGGATTTTGTAATCCCGTATCATCGTCTTCTGATCTCCTCTTTTTTTTTTTTTTCGTCAAGACTCAAGAACAAGGGAGTAAAGCAGAACAAGGCTGTTGGAAAGTTGGGCCCTCACCATTGGACTTTGGAGTTGGAGGTGAAACATGTGGTGGGCCAAGTTTGAAAATTAGGGGGTGTTTGGGAATTTGGATTCATTATTGGCGTTTGTTAGGGTATTTTCATTTTTTTTTTTCTTTTTTTCTTTTTCATTCTAACTTAAAATTGTTTGTAACTCAGATCCCAACCTCATTTCTCCTGATGAAGCATTCCCAAGATCAAGTTTTTACTTGTTCAATAAACAGAGGAAAAAGAAAAAACATATCATAATCAATATTTTTATTTTCAATATCAAAATGGTTTTTGCACTTAAGCAAGATAATAAATTTACAAATTATTATTAAAACCTACTAATGATCTTTAAGACCTAGTCAAGTGTGGAAGCAAAAAGGTCCAATACATGACCTAGGCTAACCATATGCTTTAAAAGTTCTTCATAAAATTAAATCTTATTCCTTAAATACAATATTCCATTTTTATCTAGATCTTCTTTATGTGAACATACGTGACCCAATAGGCTTTTGGTACAAATCATTAAGAACCAAGAACTAATAGAAGTTTTAATACGCGTTTTAAAATTGATTATTGTGACTTTGATTGACTTCAACAATCATAACCAAAATAGGATGATCACAAGCATGATCAAAATAAGGAACTACTTAAGAATATGGTCTTTTTTTTTTATGTGTTACACAAATAACCTTATACTTTGCAATAATATCTATGTGAAAACCACGGGTGAGAAAAAAACACTATTGATAATTTCAAATTATAATGATTAATTAATGATTTGAAAAGAATAGTATTTTACAAAGTTTGACAATTTTTTTTTATAAGTTTAAAATGATTAGTTAAAATTAATATATACTGGTATGAATATCTGTTCAACATTCTACATGTATAAATGTAAAATTGCATACCTTCAAAATTTTAAAATAATCGTTTAAACCTGAAAAAGAATGGCCTAACACAATAATTAAGACATTAAAACAACTTTAAAACTTAATAGGCATGATAATAATTAATATTGGATTTGCAAACAGTTAATAATAATTATTGTTAGAATGTTTTGAAAAAAAAACAGATTTAGGTAGGTTGGTTTTATAATGATATAAAAATAGAAAAATATGATGCGTTTGAATTAAAATAATATAAGACTATTACCTTTCACTAATATAATTAACACATTAGTTGATTAAAATGATAAAAGACTATTACCTTTCATGTTGGGTTAATCTGTATCCAATCCATCATATGCTTGTTTTAGGAATTTATGACAAAGTTAGTATATATGGCTTTGGTAAATGAGATTCACCTAAACATCTTTATGACACTCTTAGCTTCTTTTACACATGTTACTCAATTACTACTATTGTTTTAAGTTATTTCTATATAAAACATTTTAATTGTTTAGAGATTAAACATATGTAGATATTAAATTACTTATAATAACTGAAATGTCCTTTTACGTCGAAATACAACAGATTACCCATATTCCATAGGCTATAAATTTCAATCCTAACCACTTGAGTTGTGGTGACTTGGTAAGGCATGTGGAAGATATGGTGGATAACCTATTGACCCATGTTCAAATCCTGGCACCACTCAGCCCTTGTGGCCATGGAGGTTCGCCTGCAGTGACTCCAGGGCATGAAGCAAAGCTTTATGTTTGCAGCGGGGGATTAGTCGGTGCGCGAAAGCTGGCCCGAAAACCCTCGTTAGAGAAGTTCCCTTTCCAAAAATTTCAATCCTTCTAGAAAAGACAAACAAAAACTTTTATCCACATCAAATAACATGAGCATCAACATAAGCAGATCAACTTCTTCATACAAACCATATTGTTATTCAAACTTCACTCCAACCAAAAACCTTATAATAACCTTCAAACCCAAAAAGAACAAATGGTCAACAAATGACCATTTTACCCTTGATTAAAAAAGCACATATACTCTTAAAATTAACAACAATTACCTGTTTAGGATCATAAACAACATAATGATTATATTCATGAGGACTTTCTTTATGCTTGATTTCTACCAGACAGCCAATACAGATCCTAAAACAGAAGAGTGCGATGGAACTCAAAGCCATCTTACGCTCATTACTGAATTTGAACTATTACACCCAAGATTCTATATAATCCAAGAAACACGAAAATGATATTTACTAAGAAAAAAACCCATCAAATTAACAAATTAACAATTAAAATGGAGAAACCCACAAATAACCCCTTCAGAGTATAAAGTAAAAAAATTGTAATATTGAATTATATTAACCTTTTGGCGATGACTACACTCTTCACATCCACGAATAACCGCTTCAGAGATCCGATTGTTTGAAGTTTAGTTCTACATTAATACCATACAATCAACAAACATCTTATATACACTATTAATAAATTTAATTGATTAAAAACAATATTTTAATACAAACCTTTTCAAATGTAAACGCATCTTGTGAATTGCTATCAATTAGCCATAGTTTATCCAAGGTCTAGGCCTAACAGGCATCTTAATCTTTTCATCGTCACTTTTCTCAATATATGTTGCGTTCTTGGATGTTGTTCAAAAATACTCATAGGGACAAGAATATTGTTATCTTTAACTCTTTTTAGAGTAAACGATGTAAGAGATTCAAATCCTGGTCGAATTGATGGAATATCACTGGCTTTTTCTTTGACATCATGCCTGTCCCCATCATGAAATTATTTTCACAAAAATTCTAGCTCGATATTATTTAATTTTTTAAATGCTTTACCTGCATCATAATCAAGTTCAAGCATATGGAGTAATTTGCCAATTAGTAACACATAAAAGTACCATGGATTGGATCGATGGTTGATATATACATATACATAGATGATAAAAAAGTTCAAAGAATATGAATATTGATTACCCCAAAAGAGAGATGCAGTCTTTATTAGTCAAATGCAGGTCCAAATGTTATATATGGTTCTAAATTTAAAAGAAACGTAATAATTCAATAAAAAGAAAGATGATTAAGAATTTACTTTATAGGAATTGGTTTCAGAGTCTTGTTTGCCATCTCAGTCGTCTATAAAAAAAAAGTATCATGTTAATGGAACCATAAGAAGTAAGAGGAGTTTATTAACAAAAGGGAAATCAGAATTTATCATCACCTTGTGCTTGAGTAGCTGATGAAAATACTTTTTATAGATTTCTTTATTGCCCAAAGAAAATCAATTAACCAAACTAATCTTAACTACACTAACCATTTTCTTTCAAACATTTTATCAAGCATGTGGCATGCATCTTCAAACCTGCCAACTTAATCGTGACAATATTTATCAGGACTTAAAATGCATGTCAATTAGAAGGTTTTCCTATGACCGTCATGAACAATAAAGTTATATTCGCTATAAATTAAAGGTATAGTTACCTTGCCCTGGCAACCCTCCTCGTTCTCCTATTTCCCTCTCTGTTCCTTCTGCGGGCAACTCTCATCCCTGTCGATGACCCTCATGTTCCAGTCCCGATCTCCTTCTCCACAACCTAAATCACAGAAACTCAAAATAGAATCAATCCAGGTCACTCATGAAGATCGCTTCTTAGAAATAAATACCCTCCGCAAAATCAAAGTAGGAGTTGACTTTTGGAAATACCTCTTCAAAATCCACCCAAACTTATACTGATTTATTACATAATAGTTGTTGTACATCAAACAATCTTAATCTAACATACGAATGGAGCTATGGTGGAATAAGAAGAAGAAGAGGAGAGACAAAGACATTACCACAGAGAGTTAGATTTGATTTGGTTTGAACGACAACAAAAAACACAACCATTCAATTTCGTTCCTCAAATCTTGGGATGTTCATAATCAGATCACAAAATTTTCGTGATTACATAGTTGATTTCTCGGGAAAAAAACTGGAAAGTCTTAGTCAGTTACAATCTTGTGCCATAAAGTAGGATTTCATTTTGAAATTTGATATTATTCATCCAAGGATTCACTTTCCTAATCCTAATCTACGTGACTTTTAAGCATAAAAGGGCAAAATAGGAACATCACATTGGAAAATTGAGCGGGAGAAAAAGGTGGAGAAAGGCTGAGTAATTGACACGTGTCATGTTGATACTCTATTATTAGGATAGTATATATATATATATATATATATATATATATATATATATATATATATATATAGAGAGAGAGAGAGAGAGAGAGAGAGGTGGGTTCAATTGAGAAAATAAAAAAGGTTGAGAATTGGGGAATCATTCTCAGCCACTCATTTAATTGTAAATATGATATAATAGCCTTCAATCACAAATACGAACAGTTGAAATTCATTCGTTTTTTGTTCTTTTAATCCAACCTTCAATTTTGTTTGAATACGAACATATCTTCAACATCTACGATTAATTATACTCCCAGCATCATTAGAACAACATCATCGATAATCAACAAAAACAATCAATTCGTATCATTCATTAAACATCGTTCATCAAATAAAACATCGAAATTAAGGTTTGAAAAAGTTCAAATCATTTTTTGTTTGAAATTTTCATATATTTCTCTACCAATCTACTATTTTGTAAGATTTAAGTAGTCAAAGTATCATATTTATCACATTTTTAAAAAATTTAACTTGTATGCACTCCAACTGTTTGATGAAATGCATAAAATAAATTACCACGTTATATTCACATATGAATATGTTTTCTCACCTGAATCAATATGTGATTATTAAAACACAAAACAAATATGCAAGTCTGTATGTTATTCATATGTGAATAGCATATAAAAATTATATATATTTCTAAAAACACATTGTAATATTCATATATGAATATACTGTGCAATATTCACATATGAATATACTGTGCAATATTCACATATGAATATACTGTAACACTCTAAAAATTTAAGCCAATTTAACCTTTTCAAAAACAACCCGGTTTCATAAAGTTATTACAAAAAGGTTTTCAATACAATTATTATCAGAGTCTTCCCATAAACATGTCATAAAACATAATCATGAGGAGCGATATGATCACGCCTTTGCCTTGCCATGGTCTCCTGAAGAACCTGAAAAACATTAAACCACAACTGTAAGCCCGAAAGCTTAGTGAGATACCCCCAAAATATCAACCACATATACCACGCATAACATAACATAACCAAACAGAACAACCATGCACTTCGGGTCTACTGTGTGAGTAGTCCGCCGCACCGGGCCTTCAGTCCACCTGGTCCACCCTCCGAGTCTAGCCATATCCATCGAGTCTGCAGTGTGGTTGGTTCGCCCGCAACGGACCTTCAACCCACGTGGTCCACTCTCTGAGTCTACAGTATGACTGGTCCGTTGCACCGGGCCTTCAGTCGGCCTGGTCCACTCTCCGAGCCTCGACATGCCTGGTCCGCCCTCGTGGGGCATACAGCCTATCCGGACCGCTCGCGGGGCCTTCAGAATATCCGGTCCGCCTTGGGTATGTTGGCCCACAGCACAAAGCAGGACCCGCCTCAACCCAACCCCAGTCCAACAACCATGTGCACATAAACATACAATCACATACAATTCATATTCAATCAAACCGATCTAACAGATCACATAGCATGACATACTCTAAACAGGATACCGACCTAATCGGTCACTAGCATAGCATCGTCCTATATACCAGGATATCGACCTTAACCAGGTCTCTAACAAATACCATCCTAACTACCAGGATGAAAACATAGCAAAATAATAACATAACAACGATACCCGGATTACAATCTGATAAAGGGCCGGCCTTAGTGCCGTAGACCCTGTCGATATAGTGAGGATAACTCACCTCGCAACTGCCGAAACTTTAAAATGAAGAAGCAGATTCCCGAATCACCGCCTTACCGAAAATCTCGAACTATCCGAAGTAGCAAAATAACCATTAGACCAAATACAATATCCTTCCAAGACTAAGGCACACAATCAAAATATGAAAGGCCCATCACTAGATAAGCTCTCAAGCCTATTAATGGCCCAATGACCAAAAGTCTGAAGCAAAGCCCAATATTGGCCCAATTTACTAAATTGGGCCCATCTCACCAAGTGGGCCTAGATCCAAGGTCCATAATAATTAGTGAGTCCACAATACTCCATCCATAATGTCCGGTCACGGCCTAAGCTCTAGCAGCCCAATAACAGCCCAATCTCCTAAGGCCCAAAATGAAAACCCAACAGAGGGAGTACGTTGGGCGTACCCTCTCTGGTACGCTGGGCGTACCACGATGCTTCGCGAAACGGAATCGGGACACAGACCCACTACGTTGGGCGTACTCTCAGCTTACGTTGGGCGTAACTCCGCTGAACTACAACATCTCATAATATCTTAATGGCTTTAGCTCTTAAGTCCAAACTTCAGATCCATAGACCAAATATCCCTAGGATTCATAAAGTCTTAAACTTTATTGTTTGGGACGTATATAAAGCTCTTAACCCAAGGTCTTAATCCATTAAGACCTACTTATCTCACACATGGGACAACCACAGCCCTTGGTGTTGGATTAGTGTCTAAGTCCATAACTATTTTGGTATGTACTTGACCCGATGGTGCATGGTCCTTTTGGGTTGCCTTCACCAAAGCAACTTGATTGGAGAAATGAATAAAGAGAGAGAGGATAATATGATTTATTAATATGTTATAAGAATAATATATTAAAGGAGAAATCATATTTGTTTAATTAATATTGGTCAATAATTAATTAAGAATTAGTTTTGTGATCAAATGTAATTAATTAAACTAGAGGGGCTGATTTGTAATTATGTGATAGTTACAAAATAAGGTAAGGATTATCTTATTTATATGGTGGACGAATTTAAGGTTGGAAAGCCTTAGAATTCGAGTATGATAAGGATTCAAGGATTATCTTATTGGTTGCTTAATGGATAATCAACTAGATAAGGATAATGACTGAAACCCTATCTCTACACCTATATAAACACCCCTAGGGTCATGAATTCGTGTATCCCTTCCCAAGAGGTCCTAGATACGAATTCTAACCTCTCACCTCTCTCTTTATACCTTCTCCATTTGCTTATGGTGTTTGTGAGCCATTAGAGGAGTGACACTTGTGACTCTAAGCATTCCAAAGTCAATACAAGGAGTTTTGGGATTGTTATTGCTACATAACAATCAAGGTATGTTCTTAAACCTAATTATATGTTAATGTCGATTTCCATATGTTAGAATTAGGGTTTATAGTCTTGGATTCAAAGCATGTACAATAGAGAAACCTAGATCCAAGCATTAGGGTTTGTATGAGCACATAGGATGTCTTATGACCAAAACCCATCAGTGGTATCAGAGCCTAGCTTGGTTTCAATTGTATTGATGCTTTGTATAACTGGAAAATTCGATTTTTTGGATTGTGGAGGCTGGACTCGCCGAGTCCATGGCTGAACTCGCCGAGTCCATGCAGACTCGACGAGTCCATGCCTGACTCGACGAGTCAACTCGTCAGATAATGCTTATCTCGGGATTTCTTGCTGGTTTTGCATATGGATAGTTACCTTATCATGTTAGATCAATATAAATCCGATTTTATGATATATATGACTATATTCTTGATCTAATTAAAGATAATTATCAATTAACATGATAATTGTTTCCTTATAAGATAATTGATTAATTATTTTGAGTAAATTGATAAATTGTTTTGCAAGAAATCATTAAATAAATCAAATATGGATAATTATGTGATTAAATGTTAATTTAAAATTATTTGTTATTTGATCCTTGTTGTTATGAAAGGTTTCATATTTTCCCCTTTAGGTTTTATAGTTTAAATTTGAACCCAAAGGTTTTGGAGTTTTGAAATTTAAATAGTTAAAACCCTAATGTTTTGAAAAAGGTTTCAAAATTTGCCCTCAAGTTTTGGAATTTAAAAGTTGATTAAAGGTTTAATTAGAAATGTTAAATTCTAAAACCCTAGTAATGTTTTGAAAAGTTCAAATCACACCCTTATGGTTTTATTAATTAATTAAGGAGTATAATTAAAAGAGGTTTAATAAATCCATAAAAGTTTAGGTTAACCTTTTAATTGAATTAAAAGTGTAATTGTTAAAGTTAACCATATAGTATTTTAAAAGTATAAAATACACCCTATACTATATATAACATTAAAAGTCTAACATTATATATATGTATGAGTAAAAGTCAGTCTTACCGTTAGTAGGCCTCATTCACGAAGCTGGTCTATAAGGGGTGTTTAAGGAAATTGCCTATAAAATGACGATTGAATGGGTATCCACTCTTACCCACCGCACTCTTGACTAGTGGAGGGTCGTTAGCCGAACGGGTAGGATAGGACGAAACCTTCCATTATAAGTATAATGAAATACAAAGTAACTAAATGTTTTTCAAATTCCCAATCTTAGTTACTTAGGCAAAAGTGAATTGATGCAATTCCATGAAATTACACTTTGTGCCCTTGCGAAGACGTTAGTGGAGCGTGTGTGGTTTACCGGCACACTAAATGGTTCTAAGCAAAGGTAGCAAAGGGTGACTCAATGTTTGTCATAGTTCGGTGGAGCGTGTGTGGTTTACCGGCACATCGAATAGGTGATTGTAACATGTGAGGGCACCATGTAGTTTGCATGGTTATTCACACCCGCTTTGTGATCCTCGGCATCCCAGTCACAAACAAGAGGGGCATATCGAGATTTAAACATTCCATTGAAATGTTCAATGAATCTCAAAGGATCTAGGAGTTTTCATAGATTTAAAACTTAAATTTCTTTTTCGTTTTTCATGGTGGAAATTAGTGAATCGTCATTTACTTACCTTCAAATGTTCTGCAATTTGGGTTACGAAATCCCTCTCCCGAGTTGTAGGATATTGTGTTGGGTCCTAGCCTTGGAATTTCATTTCGGTGATTTACCAAGGACTCAATCAATCAACTAACTTGAATTCGTTTTTCTCCCGATGTCAAAGTTCGACAACTATGGTCTTCTCAAATCCCGTGGAACAAGCATTCCACATGAAGATGATATTCCACGATTCGATCGAGGAACAAGAAATCATGCTTCACTTCCTCCTCCTCCTCCAATTATTCTCCCTAACCCACAAGATTGTAAAATTGAAAGGTTCAATATCACTCAAGCCCTTTTGGCAAGTAAACATAAAGAGGGCAAGTCGGTGTGTGCACACGTCTTAGGGATGAAGTCACACATTGATAGATTAAGAATAATGGATCCGTTGTCGGTGAAGCGATGGCTGTTGATTGGGTTCTTCAGTTACTTCCCAACTTATATAGTAAGTTCGTAAGAGAGTACTATATGATGAGCTACGATGTGACCCTTATAGATCTCACCTATATGCTTATTGCTGCTGAATCAACAATGGTTTGGCGCAATAGAAAAGCAAAGTTGATTGGTGAATCTGCCTTCAAGACCTCTATGGATATAGACAATGGCAATGAAAGACATGCAATGATCGAAAAAGTTTGATCATAAGAGAAAGGCGATGTCTGAAGTAGTTCCATGTGTTGTTCCAAAGGAGTCAATTTGCTTTTATTGCCAAGAGAAGGGGCATTGGAGACGAAGTTGCCCTATTTACCTAAGAGATCTAAGAGATGGGAGAGTCAAAAGTATGACTACGCTTTAGGTAAGAATCCACTATCTAACTCCATTAAGTTCCTATTCATTGATTCTTAATACATGATGTGATAAGATTACATTTGAATGTTTTGTAGGATCGGTGAAAAGAAAGGAAGCTTGATAAGAGAGCAAGATGAATCTAATCACAAGAGATGGATCTTGATCGCATGCACTTGAATATTGGATTTTGAGCTTAGATAGTTATGATAGAGTTGTTAAAATTTTTTCATTTTTTTACATAGTTTTCAATGGATTTTGCATTGTAAGGACAAATGTTTTTCCGCTGCTTTTATAAATAAAATAAATTTTGACTCACTTATTTATTTGTTTCCTTGCAATGAAATCATTATGTAAATTGATGTTTGAATATTTCTACAACGAATGGATATGATTCTTAGTTATGTTATTTATGGAAATGTCAAGAATTTACCAAATAGGGAAAGTTTCTCATCGCCCAAGTTTCAATTGGACAGAAACTTGGAATCATGCAACGTGGATGCACGATGAATGAGAAATTTCGTATTTGGAAATTGGACTAATTCATTGACAAAGTGTCAAGTGAAGGACTAGGAGATCGAGTACACAAAGTTGTGTGTTGATCAAGTTCACCATAAGAGTAACAAAGATATTCGTCATGATTTACTAAAGGCTTAGTAAATATGATTACAAGATTAAGTGTAATTTTGAATTTATTAAAGGGTTTAGATCAATAGCAAAACGAATAAGAAGAATCAAGTAGGCAGAAAGATAAGAGTTTCTCCATTCTAAGAAGAAGGGAGAGTAGCTTTTATGCTTTATGATAGGTCTTAATGATTGAGAACCATATCTCAATTGATCCTCTAAGTGAGTCTTGGTACAATTGTATGTCCAAGAAGAGGAATCAAAGATTGAAGAAATGGTCAAATCAAGAAGTCAATCATACTTCATTCCAAAACAAGTCTTAAAGTCAAGACTGTGACACTGAGTGAATAGTATTAAGAAGGTTTATAACATTCATCAATTGTGGAAAGTTGTGATGTCTTGGATAAGACAAAGACCAACTAAGACCAAAATTATGAAGTGTTTTGTTTTGATAAAAGCTACACTAACTCTTGAATATTTGTTTGTCAAGAAATGTTTATTGACAAAAGAATCTTATATGTCAAGGAGTCAGTGGGAGTCTTAATAGTCTTGAAAAGTTTCAAGAACAAATCAAATAAACCTTATTGATCATCACTAGCACACGAGTTGAGGTTTACAACCTATCGTGAAGACATTATTTTGTTTCTGTGCCAATCCAATCGAGTTAATTATGCATGTGAGTCCTATGAGTTCTCATTTGAATGCATAAAAGGCAAGGACCTTGATCAATGGAAAGTACATTGATAGGAAAAGGTGAGCTGCTTAACTACTTGGAAAACGTGGTGGGCAGCTGTGCTACCATAAGGCAAGAAATCAAGATTAAGAAAGTTCGATCCATATGAGTTTGAATTTGTCGTAAACTTTGGTTTTTAACAAATTCACATGGATAGGAACACATACACTGTTTAAATCTAAGTGTCATAAGATTTCCTCCTTCATGAAAATGATTGTGAGAAAATGCTTTCACTAAGAAAGATTTTAAAAGATAGTGATTGTAAAATTGCATTCTCGAATTCGATCATGGTTACGGCATCCCTTTCCATAATTTGAATTGTGAGGTTTGGCAATTAGTCTTAATTGTTAAGACACACATATGAACTATCTAAGGCAAAAGTGTATAAGTTCAAGAAGCCTTGATAAAAGATTATCAAAGCACTAACTATTAGAAACATGAACTTAAGAAATTCAATAAGTATTGTTTTTCTGAAAGTTAAGATGTTTATAAATACATGTCGAAGCTAGTGGGAGCATAAGTGTTATGTTTTATAATAATCATCATGATAGTGGGAGCATAAATGTTATGATTGTATGATTATTAAGGCAAGTATTGCATAGTTGGCAATATTAATTATAGAAAACAAGAGTCATACTCTGCAAAGTTGTAAGAGTTGAAAGGTTGTTTTGCTATAATTAAGGGAGAGAATATTATGCTTCATTTCAAATCTAAAGGATTAGGTTGTGGAATGTTAATAAATTTAGTCAATGGTACATAGTGTGTTCTTAAAATTTCGATTATGATTACGGCATTCCTCTTCACAATTCGAATTTTGAGAACATAGCAAATAAAACATTGTGCATCGTGTCCCATACGCTTCGGGTATAGGATGGATTGCAAATGCTTTAATGTTTAACCATTCTAAAATTTTCCAAATGTCTAGCGCATTTAGAGGGAAAAGGGACGAGAATCGGTTTTGACTAAAATAATTAAACAACTATCAAAGGACAATCCAAAGTTCGATGAGGATTGGTTGCTTGTGAGTAGTTGGTAGTATAGTATTGGAAATTATGGAAATGTTTCCATATTGGATGGACAATATCGACATCATTACGAATAGATAAGATTCTATTAAGAAATTAGTTGTCATATGGAAAATATGGAAGCGTGTCCATATTGGGAAGTAAATATTGAAAATCTATGTCTAGATTAGAAACTTTTATGCAAAAGGATGTTCAAAGGAATGTACTTTGAGTGAGAGACATCATATCTAAGGAATTGTCTTGTAACAATCTCCGATAGAGGAATTTGTAATATCATTGGCAATAGTCTTTGAGACTTTGGTGCAGTGACATTACAAAAGGATCGTTGCATAAAGTGTTAGAATCTAGTATATTCTATAAGTAACAAGAATTTGGTATTCTTACACTTAAGAAAATGGATTTAGAGTTGTAAAATGAGAATGATTGGAAATGTGTTTAATTTGTCTATTTCACAAAGGTAAGAACCATAGGTAAACATTGTGTGCATGCTAGGAGCATGGGACAAGTGTAATAATTCGAGTAAGAAGTTGATTACCCGAAACGACAAATAATGAGTAATCGATATGGTGATAAATAAAACGTGTTTTGTTTATACTCAAAGGTTTGAGGCCATATAGGATTAGTATTATTCTTGTGTTTCACTTTGCATGTTTTGACTTCCAGAATAATTGAGTTTATTAAGAATAATCGAATTATTCAAACGGGCCACAGTCGTTCATATGTTGGAAGTAGATATGAATGAAGACTGTCGTGAATTGGTGTGTGGATTGTCTAGAAGAGTATTAGACATAAGCAAATGTTTGCTCCAACGTTCATGAGTGCTTATGAATATGATTTGAGCATTGGATTAAACCCACACTCACTTGGATCACTATCTCGAGTGATTAGTGAGACGATAACATCTTATATTCTTGAAACCGAGATGTGTGAGTTGTATCTTGCTAATCGGTTGCACATTGATAATATGTAAACGCACTAGTAACTTGGTGTTATAAAACATATTGTTGTGTGTAATTTGGTTAGTGAGTGCAAGCAAGCATTGTATCAAAGTTTATCTGTTCCTTTTATCCAAAGTAGGATAAAAGCGATATCTTTGGGCCCCTCGATGGTTTAGTGATGACATACGTAAATGCTCGGCCGGGCTAGGGCTAATTTGATTTGTTCAGTTAGTCTGTCATCATAAATCAGAAATCGAGAAGTAGTACAAAGAGAATGATTTGAAATCATATCTCATACGATATCTAGAATGGAGGAATATATGATCCCTTATCTAAGGACACGCGTATCTGATAGGATCAGAGTTGACAGCGGCTTTGGAAAGCTACGATTGCAGATCAGGATCTGAAGTCATACGCAGAATAGTTGTTAGACTTATCCAAGTGGGAGACTGTTCGATTAGTGTCTAAGTCCATAACTATTTTGGTATGTACTTGACCCGATGGTGCATGGTCCTTTTGGGTTGCCTTCACCAAAGCAACTTGATTGGAGAAATGAATAAAGAGAGAGAGGATAATATGATTTATTAATATGTTATAAGAATAATATATTAAAGGAGAAATCATATTTGTTTAATTAATATTGGTCAATAATTAATTAAGAATTAGTTTTGTGATCAAATGTAATTAATTAAACTAGAGGGGCTGATTTGTAATTATGTGATAGTTACAAAATAAGGTAAGGATTATCTTATTTATATGGTGGACGAATTTAAGGTTGGAAAGCCTTAGAATTCGAGTATGATAAGGATTCAAGGATTATCTTATTGGTTGCTTAATGGATAATCAACTAGATAAGGATAATGACTGAAACCCTATCTCTACACCTATATAAACACCCCTAGGGTCATGAATTCGTGTATCCCTTCCCAAGAGGTCCTAGATACGAATTCTAACCTCTCACCTCTCTCTTTATACCTTCTCTATTTGCTTATGGTGTTTGTGAGCCATTAGAGGAGTGACACTTGTGACTCTAAGCATTCCAAAGTCAATACAAGGAGTTTTGGGATTGTTATTGCTACATAACAATCAAGGTATGTTCTTAAACCTAATTATATGTTAATGTCGATTTCCATATGTTAGAATTAGGGTTTATAGTCTTGGATTCAAAGCATGTACAATAGAGAAACCTAGATCCAAGCATTAGGGTTTGTATGAGCACATAGGATGTCTTATGACCAAAACCCATCACTTGGGACCTCATTTTTCCCATTCAAGACCTCTCCTAAGGTCTGAAAGGACAGATAATCTCGACTAACTCGAAACATGCAACAAGATGAGGGTTTTTTGGGACAAGAAAGATGTCAAAACTTCACAACACATAGATCTACACAATATTATTGCCAAGCTAGAGACTTTTTACCTCAAAAGAGCCTCAGAATATGATGTCTTTCCAGATCTACAAGCTCCAGCCACACAACTCCTTCTTTGACAACTTCCTCTTTCTTCTTCAAGACTCTCTTTTGCCAAAACAAGCTTTCCAAGGCCAAACACACCAAATAATGGAGGTAAGACGGATATCTAGGGCTTCTGAGGGTAAGAGAGTGTCTATGGAGGCTGACGAGGGAACCATTATGTTCCTTATATAATGGTTGCCCTTAAAATTAGGGTTTTAAGACTCTGAGAGTACGCTGGGCGTTCCTCTAGTACGCTGGGCGTACTCGACCCTGCACCCACGTCCATTTACTCATTACGCTGAGCGTAACCCAGCCCACACTGGGCGTACCCATGCGTGTCTCATGCATGCATGGCTTACATTGTCAACCTTTTCCATTAAGGGCCATAATTGCCCATATCTTCAAAGTGTCATACCTCCCTCAATCTAGCTCCGTTTTCGATGAACTTTATATCCACAAAGAGGTGGCGAGAAGCCCTACGCTTCTAGATACATACCCTGGTCCGAAACCTTCTTGGATGAAACCCATTTCCCATAAAAAGACCAAAATACCCTTCCTCTTAAATATCGGGGACTCATAAATAAATACTTTAAGAACGGGGCGTTACATATACCAACTATTATTCATAAGTGAATATACGATCTAATATTCACAAGTGAATATACTATGTACTATTCTCATGTGATATACCATGTAATACTATATAATATTCACATATGAAAATATCATATAATATTTATAAGTGAATACACCATCTAACATTGACAAGTAAATATATTATGTAATATTCACAAGTGAATGCATCGTCTAATATTTAAATATGAATATACTATGTTTGGTATATGCTATATTCATATATGAATGATACTTAAATTGTAAAAAAAAATTAATCATAGTTTTTATTCATAAGTGAATAACGAATGGACTGTAGTAAAAACCAGATTCATTTTTATTCACTTATGAATAACGATAGCTGAAAATATAAAAAAATAAATTTTTTATTTTATATTAAAACTATATCAATATGAATGTCTATTTGTAGAGAATAAAAAATCATGAATTTTGGTATTTAAAATCATTTTTCGATAAAAATAGTTTCTTAAAAATTTAAAATAAAATGAAAAAACTATGTTTTTGTATATATTAAGGTAATGCTTAGCATAGTAAACATGTTTTGTTGGAAAACACATGTGCATTCCTTTCTCATTTCCGCCAGTACGTTGGAGGTTTTTGCGGCAAAAATAAATGATTGGCTGAGAATGATTCCCCAATTCTCAACCTTTTTTTTTTCTCAATTGAACCCTCGTGTGTATATATATATATATATATATATATATATATATATATATATATATATATATATATATATATATATATATATATATATATATATATATATATGCTGCAAAATTCATTTTTTCAATGGTGTGCATTACTAAAAAATTCAAAAAAAAATAATAAATGGAATATTATATATTTCGCAATATTTGAAGACATGACTTTTTATTTATCTTTAATCTTTGGTGGTATAATCATTTAAAAATGTGAAATCATAGCAAATGATGATTTTACATTAGGGGTGAGCAAAAACCGAACCGAGTAAAGAAAAACCGACAAAACCGCAACCGAAAAACCGAAACCGATGCAAAAACCAATGGTGCGGATTTAATTTTTGCAAAAACCGAAGGTCAACGGTGCGGTGCGGTTTCTATCCTAAAAACCGGTCCATCAAAACCGAACCGCACCGCAAGCATGTATAGTAATAAATCAATCAATGTATATTATATACATTCTATTGAAAATAGTTATAAACGATAATATATCTATTATATGTTTATTTTGTGTTTGTATAAAACTATATGGGGTGCAAAAGAAATGTTCTATTGTTAGCCAAACGTACCAATCGATTACATGTAATAAGCTTGTAACAAATTAACTCAAAATCAACCAACCTTCAATCATTAATTAGTTTGTGAGAGTGGTCACAAGTTGTATTTTAAGCGACTTACAATTTTTGATTATGTAATTTTGTTTTGAGCTGAAAATGAATGTATTAAAAAAACAGCACAATACAAGCTTATATGCACATGGTTTTCAGTTCTTACAGTTTTAAAAAACCGCACAAAAAAACATAAAAAAAACTGCACCAAATTCTTAACACGGTTTAAAAACCGAAACCGCACCGATACAAACCGAAACCGCATTTAAAAACCGAAAAACCGAACCATTGCAAAACCGCACCCAACGGTTTTAGGAATGCAAAAACCGCACCATGCGGTTTGCGGTTCGGTTTGGTCTGAAAACCACACCAAACCGCACCATGCTCACCCCTATTTTACATGATCCCGTAATAAAATATGTGATCATTTATGTAAAAAATATGTTAATTTTATTAAAAAAAACATTTTCCTAATATTTTGGTGTTTTGTGATATTTTTCACATTTTAAGGGTTTAAGGTGATAGTGTGTAGAATTGTGATGACTGATCGATATGAATTATAAATACATTCTTGTTATTATCACTCCGTCGTTAATCGATATGAAGAACGGAGAGAAACGAGTCAATGATGAAGGGAAGGTATATGCTTAGAAAATTATTAGAAGAAATCTATTGGAAATTGAAGCATAAGCTTCCAAAGTAAAGAGCTTAGAGAGGGTGTTTGCTAAAGTGTGACGTTGCTGGGAATTTGAGGTACGTTCCTCAAACTGTTATACTGATTAATTATAAATTACCGAGAAAGAAATGGAAGTGTTAATGAATTTTTCTATAAGTTATTAAGTAAAATTTATCAGTGGGTTAAAAAAATGTTGATCCGGGTTGTGATAATCGTATTTTGACCTAATTTAGTCAACGTTGTGAAGTTATTGAGTTGCTGTAGTTAGATGATCAAATTAAATAATCCGTGAAGTTAATATGCTTCTATGTATGTTATAAATGAATGGAATTTGGAAAATGACTATTGAATTCTTGTATTACTATGTTTAAGCACCAAATACTTTTGGAAGTTCATTATTAGTCATTTACTGATTACCATTTGTGGTATTTTAAATCAGGTCAGGTTAGTGATGAAAAATCGTTTGGGTGTAAAGATAGGTTGAGGATCTATTTTTTGAGACACTGAAGCAAGTTAAGAAAAAAAAATGTATTGTCTAAAAAAAGACACTTAATATCAAAAAAGTAGTATACAGTTGCTCTCGTCTTATGTTCCTATGTTGAAAGTGGTCCGTGTATCTTTATCGTGAACTTTAAAAAAATATTTTTATCTACATAAGTTACTGAATTATCATTTAAGAATTGATCACTCATATTATTAATATTATGTAACTTTCTTACAAACTATCAAGGAAAATAAAGTTAATTGTTAAGAACGTTAATTAAGCTTACCAATTAATAACCATAACTAACTAACCAATGGTTTAATGTTTAAGTTATAGTTTATCATTTTATAATTATTAGTCGTTGTTTACCAATATAAGTTATCTTTAATCAAATAGAGACAAGAGAAAACCACCTAATTAAGTAATAGAAGAATGAATAACTGGAGCACATATATATTGAGGCTGTGATCGATCAGAGAGTCAACAGAGAGATGAGAGTAAATATATAATTACTTTCTTATTGTTTTCACTCTTTCGTTAATGGATATGAAGAAATGATAGAAAAGAGTCAACGGTACCTACCTACTCAAATCGATCCAAGTTAAAAGAATAAATTAAGGAATCCTATGGAGATGAAGTATAAGCTTGCAGAGTAAAGGGCTACAAAGGGTTTCTGCTAAAGTTTGATTTTTCACGGGATCTGAGGTACATTCTTCAAACTGATAAATTGATGAATTATAAGTTACCATGAAAGAAATGGAAGTTGTGAAGATTTAGAATTAGTGTAGTTAGATGATCAAATTAAATAATCTGTTAGGTTAATATGCTGTTGTGTATGTTATAAATGAATGGAATTTGGAGGATGATGACTAATGATGTGTGTATGTGTTGTGGATACAAAAAGAAAGTGAAACGGGTCCGTGTTGTAGTGATGTGTGTTTGTCGAAAGGTGTTAGGACGTTTACTGACTACCAATTGTGTTGTTTCAAATTGATTCTGGTTAGTGATGAAAATATTGATTTGGTGTAAACATAAGTAGAGGATCTATTGTTGGGACGTTTTGGCGAGTTTCAACTTAACCTTATTAAATCGGATACAAGTTATAGGTGTTGGTGTAATGGGAAAGCAAAAGTTCATAAATTAAGCCTTGTGAAACCGATAGAGACTTATAATCAATACACTTATAATTAATGATGATTACGAGTCTGAATTTTAATAGATGGTAAAATTATAAAAATTGTAATATAGTGACCTAGTAAAGTTTCTTTAAAGGCTATATATGTCCTTTTGTATTACAAGAGATAAATGTTGACATCAAATTATAAATGTGAACATATATCTTGAGCTCCAAGGAGAATTGGATCTAGGCACCATTGATGCGAGTGTGAAGTTTTCTAGAGGATCAGAATGGTGAAGATGAAAGTGGTAGTGCTTAGGAAATCCAGACTTAAGTAACTTTGTTGTATATTGATGGTCTGCTAAACTAAAAAATTACATAAGACCATTTCGATTGAATTTCATGGAGTGTATTAGTGTACCCTTAGTTAGCATGAACTTGAGAGGCTGTTTGTAAACAATATTGTAATTATGTTTTAAGATTCTATGGTAATCTTAAGTGTGAAAACAATTTTGTAATTGATATATAATTTCTTTTCTAACTATTTGAAATACATATAGCATATATTTTAAACGAAATGAAATATGCTTATATGTAATTTATTTAAGAATACCTTTATTTGATTAAATAAAATAACACGTTTAATTAATCAAGTTAATATATTTAGTTTTGTATCTAATCCATAACAAAAAATTATGTTCGAATAATTCATTCCATTATTTTGAGCCAACCTAACATGACTATAAAATGTAATGATCTATTCTATTACCTTGTTCATTCCATTCCATCATAGCAAATGAACCGTATGGAATTATAATTACTTTTTCATTATTTTCCCATGGAAATTAATGTATGAGCTTGCAAAGTACAGAGTTCGGGAAGGGAGTTTGCTAAAATTTGGTTTTGCCCAGAAATCTCCTCCACTTCTTTTAAGAAGAATCTCAAAGTAGAATATAGAGTAAAACATTAGTTTTTACAATGTGAATGTGGAAAAACTAACTCACATTACCTAAATTGTTTCATGCCTATCTTTAGAACTGTAACTTCTATTATACATTCAAAGGAGTTTTTACGACCAGAAATGAAAAATAAAATGTAAGGACTGGTTATGAGATTTTCTACATGGTAACCTGTTCAATTTTGAGTTCTTACAGGTTTTCCAACATGATAACAGGTTATACTGGAAACTCACATCTCTCTGTATAAAGTTCTTTTCATTGAGGTGCTCAAACCACATATCTTCTATCTCAATAAGTCAACGCATTGATGGTATCACCATCATCTTCTCCTTCCGCTCCCGCCTTTTCTTCTGTGTTCTGGAAGTACGATGTTTTTCTTAGCTTCAGAGGAGAAGATACTCGAAATACTTTTGTGGGCCATCTCTACTCGGCTCTTGAACAAGAAGGTATCTTTGCTTACAAGGACGACGAAACACTTCCCCGAGGCGAATCGATCCACCCATCCCTTATGAAGGCTATTGAAGAATCACAGATAGCCATCATTGTATTTTCAAAAAACTATTGTGATTCGTCGTGGTGTCTGGATGAACTTTCATATATTATGAAATGCAGGGATACGAGAGGCCAGATTGTTATGCCTATATTTTATGACGTGGATCCTGCTCAAGTACGAAAACCAAAACGGAAATACGGAGAAGTGTTTGCTAAACACGAGTTGGACAACAAAACCAAGGTTGAATCTTGGAGAAAAGCACTCGTGGATGCAAGTAACCTTTCTGGATGGGAACCCAAACACATTGCCAATGGGTAATTTGTCTTCGTTTTAATATTTCTTGGTGAAATTGATGACTTTATAAACAGAGAGGATTTGACTACATCACTTGTTTTGAGCCAAATATGTTTTCTGTTCAAGATTATAAGATGCTCAAGTAAATGTGTTTTCGTATGCTAGTGGCCAAGTTAAAAGGCATCCCAAGTCCTAGGATTATGGATAAGCTCAAATTAAGCTGTGATGTAATCTATTATGTTCTTATTTCTAAATTCGTACATGACACCTCTCTTCAAGTTACGACAACAAACCCATGTAGCTTTACTTTTTGCAATTTGAAACTATTCCTTCTTCCCAAGAAAGTTGCTACAAACTACTTGTGTTATTGATTTTACAAATTCTGTTTGGATGTGAAAAGTAAAAGGTAATTAGGACTTGGTCTCTTTATTTCATAGAGTAATTTTTTTTCTATGTGAGCAGGTGTTAATTATCCTTTTATGTCCAATGTGTAGGCATGAAGCAAAAGGCATCAAACAAATTGTAGTCGAAATTTCATGGAAGTTGCAGCCAGCAACTTCAAGTGCAAATGAGAATTTGATCGGAATTGATGCTCGCTTGCAAGGTTTGAAATTGGAGTTACAAATTGGGTCAGGTGGTGTGATCATGATTGGAATATGGGGGGTTGGGGGTGGTGGTAAAACTACTCTTGCATCTTCTATCTACAATGAAATTTCTACCAAGTTTGACAGCTGCTGCTTTGTTGAAAATATTCGAGAGGAATCAGGCAGGTATGGTTTGGGAAAATTGAAAGAAAAAATTCTTTCAGAAATGGGAGTAAACAGAGCTGGAGGAGGAAGATGGTTGATAAATAATAGGTTTCGCCACAGAAAGGTCTTGATTGTTTTAGATGATGTCGATAACCTCGACCAGTTAAAAGCACTAGCTGGATCACATGATTGGTTTGGTGAAGGAAGCCGAATAATAATAACAACCCGTGATAAACATTTATTAACCGCACACAAAGTAAATGCAGTATACAATATTAGATTGTTAAACAGTGATGAAGCTATTAAGCTCTTTTACAAGCATGCACCCCGGGATAAGAGGCCTGTGGAAGATTATGACCATCTTTCAAAAGAGGTGATCACTTATGCTGGTGGGCTTCCATTGGCACTTACAGTTCTTGGTTCTTTTCTTTGCGACAAAGACATTCATGAGTGGAGGAGTGCATTAGCTAGACTAAAAGAGATCCCGGATACTGATATTGTAGAAAAGCTAAAAATCAGCTTTGATGGACTTAAACCAATTGAGAAAGAATTGTTCCTAGATATTGCATGCTTTTTTAGGAGGGAACGGAAAGATAAGGCAATGAAGATCCTTGGTGAATGTGGTTTCCATCCGGTTATAGGAGTAAAGGTGTTGATACAAAAGGCTCTCATAACTATTTCAGAATATGGTGAGTTTGATATGCATGATCTTGTGCAAGAAATGGGACATCACATTGTTAGAGGGGAACACCCTAACAATCCTGAAAAACACAGTAGGATCTGGAAGGAGGAAGACGTTCTGAAAATATGTGCTATGGATGCAACTACGGTAATGGTTAAGCTAGCTTTTCATAATATAAGTGTATAAAGAAGCACTCTTACTGCAACCCTCACACCATTTTTCCTCTATCATAGGAACTTGAGATGATTGAAGCAATAAAAGTTAGATACAATATGGCTTATTCTTATCTGCCAATTGCTGCGAACATGAAGAACCTTAGGTGGATTGAATATGCCGGTGAATTTATGCCTAGTAATTTTCCACAAAGGAAGCTTTGTCGTCTAATTTTGTTTAACAGCTTGCAAAAACAACTTTGGGAGGGTTATAAGGTAATTCTTATTGTCTTTCTGCTAATTAAGACATGAAAACAAAGTGAACGATGAATGTTCGACCTAACTAATTGTTAATATCATCAAGCAGCTTCAACTATATTTTTTATAACTAGTAGCTAGTATTGAAAGCACAAACCCTTTATTCTCTTAATCACGATAAACTTGGTAATACATAACTTGTTTGATATGATGTAGACACCTTAGTCATTGTAATCCATGGTATACATGTAAAGCTCAATATAAATACCCTTTTAAAGATAAACAATGTATTATTATCTACGTAAGATTTTAATATAAATGTATTTTTTGTTGATTGATAACCATTATAAAACATTTATAACAATTTGGGTTCAAAACTATTTCATTATTTTGTGTATATTAAGTATTTTTTATATTGTTATCAAACAAACACTTCAAATGATTTCCATAGGAATTGGTTTTTGTCTAAGTTGAGACACATTTCTTATATATATATATATATATATATATATATATATATATATATATATATATATATGTGTGTGTGTGTGTGTGTGTGTGTGTGTGTGTGCCGAAATTTTGAGTTGCTTGCACTTGTATACAACAGTTGCTGCCATATTTGAAGACAATTGAACTCCGTCAATTGGATAACCTAATCATGACACCAGATTTTGATGGACTTCCAAATCTTGAAAGATTCATTCTTGATAGATGTTGGCGTTTAAAAGAGATTCATCCATCGATTGGACGCTTGGAAAAGCTTATTCTCATATGTATTAATTTTTGTGATCGTCTTAAGATGTTTCCACCTGTTACTCGACTAAAGAAACTCAAGACCATTAAGTTCTTGGCATGCCCTGAACTTTTTAATTTCTCAGGGATCCAAGAAGAGAACAAGGAGAGTTTACCACATGTTCATTTGGATGATAATAGTGGGAGTGAAGTTGCATCCTCTATAGGATCTTGTCCAGACTTTTTTGTTAATTGTTGGAGGTGTGGTTGCAGCAATCTTCCTGGTGTTGAATGTTGTTTAATGGAGCCTTCTTCCCCTCACAACAATGTGAAGCATTTTTTGCGTGACATCAATATGAACCACATAGGGTTACGGTTCTTTCTCAAGAACTTGAGAAAGTTGGATCTTAGCTTCTGCAGTTTGGGAGATAAAGAAATCGGCTCTGCTGTTTGGGAGTTACCCAACTTGCGGAAACTCTATCTATCAGGAAATCACTTTTCACAATTAAATTTTAGTTTCCTGCAAGTTCCTCAGCTCAAACTGCTCGACGTGTCATGCTGCCAAGGCCTTGTAAAATTGTCAGATCTGCCATCAAGTATAGCTGTTGTTTTAGCAATTGGTTGTTTCTCACTTGAAAGCTTGGGAGATATTTCAAACTGTAAATGGTTGTGGAATGTCTCAATTCTGGGAAACAACAAACTTGTTGGTTGCATATTACTTGACTCCATGCTCCAGGTTTGGTTCTACTTACCTTTTAAATTTTACTCATTATCATATAAAACCCAAACCTAAGAATTATAAGTAAATATGTTTTCCATGGCAGGGAAATGCTATTGAAGTTTACTTTATCAATATCATTCTTAAACCTCAGGTTCCAAATAGGTTTGTGGGTAGGTTGTTTAGGGGAACATTTACACTGCTTCTTCCTGATGATTGGTACAATGAATATTGTGGGTTCTTAGTATGTGTAGTTACCCAAATCTATTGTCCGTGTATTAATATAGTCATGAAGCAAGAGGTATATGAAGAAAATTCTCTATTTGAGCTTTTGCGGGAGTCTAATGAAGCAGTAGAGCCTATATATGATGGAACAAGGACATTCATAGGATACGTTTCCTTTGGTTCATTGAGGCACACTACGTTTCCAAATTCATCATACAATATGATTTCATTTTCCCTAAAAGTCATGGATTGGAATTTATTGAAGAATGGGAATTATGTTGGAGCTGAGCTCGTTCCTAGGAAAAGTAAAGGTGATCAGCTGCAAACAACAAAAGTTGCAACAGATTCCTCGGAATTTTTGGACGAGGAGAAAGTTTATGCTAGAAAGACATTTACGATCCAAGTCCAACATGATTCAAAATCTTCTATTAATATTATATGGCGACCTATGGAGAACAGGTTCTGACTACGTCTTAGTGGCTGGTTTGTAGGTTTATGGCTTTCTTTTTATTCTTTTATTTAACCATGATGAGTTCTTTCCCTGTACTACTTTAATTTTTTGGGTTCCTCTATTTCTATGACACCCTGTTTTGCTACTTTAGTTTTGTCTTGAGGCTTCTTCTTGTTAATAGTTGTTTTTACCATCATATACGAAGATTTACAATATCATTTAGAAAATATGCATATCCTAGTATACAAAAACCCTTAAGAAGCCTGGGGAGACCATGGCCTCCCCGCTTTTCTCCGGATATGTGTTTTATTTCTATGTTGGAAGCCCTGTTGTACTACCATCGCCACCTCTAACATTCACCACTCTTCCCTTGTGATGCTAGATGTTTGTGCTTATCTTCTACGTGTTGAACCCTAATTTGTCAAATTATGCTTATGTTCTACCCTTCGAACACTAACAATTTCATCGATTTGGTTTTTGTTTTCAATTTGGTCATGTGATACCCCCCCCCCCCCCCCCACTCTCTCCTCTCTATTCAAGGAACCGGTGACCGGACATTTGGTCATTGATATTCTCTCTCTACACCGGTGATATTGTTTGATTTTTTATTTTCAATTTTGTATAGCAAGTTTTTGTTTTCAATTTGGTCATATTGGTTTTTGTTTGAGATTTGAGCATGATATTCCATCTTTGCAACTGAAAACTTCTCCTTTTCCTCAAAAGAAACTCTAATAACCGAGGTATTATATATGCCAACGTACCGAAGTATGAAGGTGCATAGTTTCTTATTTGATACTTCTTTAAATGATCCAAAATTCATTTAAACACATCTAAGTTCATCCATGGATAATTATTTTCTCAAATTTAATTGCAGCTTGATGTTTGCCTACATCTTCATTTACCTTGCCTATTTCTTAGGCTAGTAGATTAAAGAAGATGTGGATGGCCTTGTAAGTTGGGGTTGTGTTTTAGACTTCATTATATGAACTTAGATGTGTTTAATTTCTTGAATTTTTCCATAATTTCTTGAACTTAGATATGAACCAAGATAGTTGTTCCTTTGACTCGATTGACAAAGAGGATGGTTATTTTTCATTGGGGGACTGAGTAGCAGACGACTTTTGAGACCTTCAGGCAACGGTTGTGTGAGAAACCGAGAGGGTGTTGAGAATTTTGTGGTTTATTGTGATGCGTCGATCACGGGTTTGGGAGCAGTGTTGATGCAGAGGTGTCGTGTGATCGTTTACACTTCGAGGCAGCTGAAGCCTCATGAGGCGAATTATCCGACTCATGACTTGGATGGGGGTTGTGGTTTTCACCCTCAATATTTGGCGGCATTACCTTTATGGGGTTCATTATACTATTTACACAGATCACAAGAGCCTGAGGTATCTGATGGATAAGCCTAATCTGTATATAAGGCAACACTGGTGGTTGGATGTGGTAAATGATTATGATTGTGAAATCTTTTATCACCCGAAAAAAGGTCAATGTGGTGATCGATGCTCTCAACCGCAAGACGATCGTGGATCCGATCAGGGAAATTGTAGCACCTGATTCTCGGTACGCATTTAATTTAAACACTTCTGTATTTTCTCTGGGACTCGACGAGTTGGTGGCCCAACTCGTCGAGTAGGGTCGTGATCCGCAAGCATTTTAAGTGACCTACTCGACGATTCGGGAGACTGACTCGGCGAGTAGGTTCTGTATGAGGGAAACCCTAAATCTGAGGGTTTGCACCCTATTTAAACGACTTAACTCAACCTCCCTCGTCCTTATCTCCCCCAAGAAGCTGTATATCGAAACCCTAGCCGTTTTGTGTGATCTAAGGCCATTTTGGTGGTTTTGGGTGGTTTGTGAAGCTTGAAAGGAAGGAAGAAGCTTGGGAATTCGAGTTGGGGCTTGTAGATTCAGAGATCTTATTCCCTCTTCAACTCAATCAAGGTAAATGCCCCATGTTTTGGTCTTCCATTTGGTTGTTCATCTTTAGGGCTTAGATTTCGGGTGCATTTAGGGCTTCCTAAGCTATTTTTGGATTTGTAAAGTGATTCATGGGGTTCTACTTTCAGATCTGAGTCATTGGAGGGGTCTCATGACATAAAGGTGGCAACTTTATGGCCATGAGATCCCCATGCACATTGTAGAGCACCTTTTATGGATTTATGAGCCAAAAATCGCATGCAACATCACTGGAGAAAAAGGACTATGCTAACTCATAAGGCACGACGTAAGGATGTCAAAAAGTCCCGTGGGACCCCGATCCCGTGGCGGCCCCGTCCTGTATGGGGGCATTTATTGAAAAAAATCAGTGAAGGGGAAGGGGGCGGGGGCAAGGTTAACCCCCGTTTTAATTTTGGGGGCGAGGGCGGGGGTTGGTAGTCCCATCCCGAAACCTCCGTGGGGTCTCGTTAATTAATTATATAAATTGACATATATTAATTATATAAGTATAATAAACAATAAAATGATTTTTATGTACAAAAGACATGTTTTTAAGTTGTTTGTAACATGTAAAATTATGTTATAAATATCTATTTGTTAACCAAAAAATAGTTTCTTTTAGCCCAAACAAAAACTTATTTTAGCCCAAATAAGTTAGCCCAAAGGATTATGCTAACTCATAAGGCACGACGTAAGGATGTCAAAAAGTCCCGTGGGACCCTGATCCCGCGGGGGCCTCGTCCTGTATGCGGGCATTTGTTGAAAAAAATCGGGGAAGGGGGAGGGGGCGGGGGCAAGGTTAACCCACGTTTTAGTTTTGGGGGCGGGGGTTGGTAGTCCTGTCCCGAAACCTCCGTGGGGTCTCGTTAATTAATTATATAAATTGACATATATTAATTATATAAGTATAATAAACAATAAAATGATTTTTATGTAGAAAAAACATGCTTTTAAGTTGTTTGTAACATGTAAAATTATGTTATAAATATCTATTTGTTAACCAAAAAACAGTTTCTTTTAGCCCAAACAAAAACTTATTTTAGCCCAAATAAGTTAGCCCAAAATCAATCAGGGACGGGGACGGCGGATGCAATCCCCGTCTCGTTTGCCCCCGTTGACATCCCTAGCACGACGCAACAATGTGGAGGCTGACATCCCTAGCACGACGCAACAATGTGGAGGCTAGAAGCAACATTATTAGAGGTAGGATCCACCTCACACTACAAATAAAATTACATTTAGTGGCACAAAGTTTTAGTGGCATTTTGTTTTTGTGCCACTATAGCTAGGCTTGGCAATCGTGTCGTGTTCGGGTTGGTGGGTCAAAATATGTCAACTCAAACACGACCCATTTAAATATACAGGTCACAGGTTGGCGTGTCACGGGTTGGCGAGTTTGGAACATAAACTCATATATGACCCACGAACCCATTTATTTATACGGGTTCACAGGTTGGCGGGTTTGTGGGTTAGATTCTATAAATGAAATTAACAATTAAACATAAATAAATTCTTGAAGGTTGATGCAAACATATCTAAATTTTAAACACTTAACTATTTAAGTTTTAAAGTCTTAAATATCCAAATAAAAATTAAAAACATTCATAGAAACATATTCAATGTCTCAATCGCTCATACAGCCATACACCGATACTCCATTTGATTTAGGGAAAAAATGAGGAAAATCAATTGGTTACAAACTTACTTACAACCTTATGAGTTTGGACTACAAGTCAAAATATAAATACATTTAAAAATAAAAAATATATTTTTTTAATTAAAAATATAAACGGGTTGGCGAGTCAAACCATTTATTTTTTTGAGAAACCCATACATGACCCGTTTAATAAACGTGTTGGCAGATTGACGGGTTGACGGGTTGGCGTGTTGAAAAACTCAACCCAAACCCGTTTATTTCGTGTCGTATCGCGTGTCGTATCGAGAATTACCGACCCTAACTATAGTCTACTTTTAGTGGCACTTTTTTTTATACCACTATAACCTTTAATACATAGTGGCACTTTTTATTTTATGACACTAATTTCCAAATCTATTAGTGGCATAATAAATTAAAATATCATCAAAACTCTATATTTTATAAAAGTAATTCATCAAATACTTATAAAACCCCACAATTTAAACTTAATAGAAAAAAACTTGAAAATTTTTCATTACCGCCTCCTCTTCGACGATTATTAGTGGGAAGAGTCTTCTTCGTGTTTCCCTGCAATGCTCCGCTCCATCGTGCTCTTTCACGGATCTGTTCATACCTAGATCGTTCGTCCTGATCTGCTGCTCTATGCTCTACCCTAGTCCTCCTCCTACATTCAGAGCTCCTTCGTACCGCTTCGCCCCCTTTCTGCCCTAGATCATCTGCTCAAATCAGTGTTAGTGTAAGTTTCTTTCTTCTCTTTCATTTTCCTTGTAATTTTTCTTATGTACTGTTACAATCATCAAACAAAAGTTAAAAGTTCAACTTGATTTTATCTTAATAACGTCATATGAAGAAATTTGTGTTTTTTGATTGTAGTGACCTTGGAAACATAGGCTTGTCTGTTCAAGCTATTAAAGAGTGTTTTGGGTTTTGCGATTTCATCTTCTTGCGTTGATAATAGGGCTACGATTAGCAGGGGGCGAAAAAGAAGAGACGTATATGTTTTCTATGTCTAAGAGGCATATATGTTTTCAATGTCTGGTGGTGCTGTGCATCGAGAGTGAAAAATGAGGTAGAAAAGCTTCGAGTTAAAGAAGGGAAAAAGGTGGAAAGTGCTTCAGGGGATACTAATTTTCAAGCTCTTAAGACATATAGTCGTGATTTTGTGGAGCAAGCCTGGAAGCTTGACCCTGTAATTGGGTGAGATGAAGAAATTAAGGGAGTGATTAGGATTTTATCAAGAAGGACAAAGAACAATCCTATTCTTATTGGTGAACCTGGTGTGGGAAAAACTGTTGTTGTTGATGGATTGGCTCAAAGGATTCTAAGAAGAGATGTCCCAAGTAATCTTGCTGATGTGAGAGTTATCGCATTGGATATGTGAGCTTTCAAGCCGATACACAACAGGTATGAACTGATTTAATGATTCACTTTCTTTTTGTTGATTTGAACTTGTTCTTCTTAGTTCATATATATGGTTCTAATAATGCTTGTTAATTTGTATGCAGCACGTTTCTTGCCTGATAAGGCTATTGACCTTGTGGATGAGGCATGTGCAAATGTTAGGGTACAACTTGATAGTTAACCTGAAGAAATAGACAATCTTGAAAGGAAAAAATGCAATTAGAAGTCGAGCTTCATGCTTTGCATGCAATTTGAGAGATAAGCTTCAATTATCATGATCATGATATTAATTATCATTTGTGATTTAATTTGCTTTTTATGAAATCTATCAGTGCAGGTAATTGGAGCAACATGGTATTTATTGGATATTGAGAGCCAATGTTCATGTTGGAAGGAAGAATGTGCAAAAGAGAAGAAACTTGACTAATCAATGATGAGCCGGGACGTGACATTTGGTTATAATAAACTCAGGTTTTGGCTAATTGTATTTCGAAAATTAGCCCTATTAATTTTAAATTTAGGATTTTTTTTATATATTTTTATTTTTAATAAAGGAGTCACATATGCATCATTATTTGAAAAATACTTCTATTTTTGGTTTGACTTAAAGATACCTTTACTTTTGGTGTGGTGTATGCCTTGGATGCCTAGTTATATTTTTTTTGCTTATTGGCAATATGCAGGTACAAAGTTTTCCTTCTATTTATACTTCCAAAGCTGGTTTTAGGGTTTGATATGATTTTGAGTATTTGAGTCATGAAGATTTACTACCAATCTACTACTGCAAGACTAAAAGAATGGAGGGTCAAAAGAAGGGACACCGAAAAATGGATGACTACACTTGGTTGTATAAAACTAGTTTTGGAATAGAGTACAAGGGTGTATTGTAATACAATGTATTGGAATATACTATAGCTAACTAATGTTAAACATGTTTTATTTTAAGTAATAATATTATGTTTCCATTTATTAATCTTAATTGTTTTATTAGTAATAGTATATATTTCATTTAAAATTAAAATAAAATGAGGCCAAATTTATTAATATGATTTTTTATGTGAATAAAATGTTAGATTAGTGTCTAAAGCTATAACTATATTTGGTAAGTACTTGATCCGGTTGTGCATGGTCCTTTTGGGTTGTCTTCACCATAACAACTTGACAGGATGATTTGTTAAGAGAGAAGAGATATTATTGTTAATATATTATGAGAATAATATATTAAAGAAATAATATTGTTATTTGATTAATATAAGTCATATATTAATTAAGAATTAATTTGATGACTTAAAAAGGTTAATTGAATAAAGGGGCATAAACTGTCAAATGTGTGATAGTTGTGTTTTGGGCTATGTATCCTTATGGATTCGAGGGTGGATGAAATTTAGGGTTTGGGAACCTTAAAATCGTCCAAGCCTAGTATCTAGGAGGATCTTGGATTGCTTAAGGCCTAAGTTATTCAATTAGGGTTTAAGGTGAAACCCTAGTAACCTTAGGGCCGATTTCTCACCCTCCTCTCTCTCTCTCTCTCAAGATCATCTTCTTGCTAGTTGGTGTTTGTAAGCCATTAGAGGAGTGACAATTGTGACTCTAAGCTCTAAGAAGAAGAAGTATCAAGCAAGTAATCCAAGGTATTGTTCTAGATCCAATTTCGTATGATTAGATTCAATTGTTTACATTAGATCTAGTATTGTAAGTCTTGGATTCAATGCATGTTCAATTAGAGAAACCTAGATCCAAGCAATTAGGGTTTGCATGTGCATATAGGAAAGTTCTTATGGCTCAAACCCATCAGTGGTATCAGAGCTTTGATTGATTTCTATTGAATTTATGCATTGATTGATTGCTCGTTGCTTAAAAAATTCGATTTTTGTGCTTCTGCCTGATGAACTCGGCGAGTTCCACTGTGGACTCGGCGAGTAGCTCCAACTCGGTGAGTCCATAGTGGGAACTCGACGAGTTCGAGCGTCAGAAAGAGGGAGTTTCGGGATTTCTTGTTGTTTTACTTGAGGAAACTTGTCTTAACTATTTTGGGTCATTAAAATTCGATTTTGAACATATATATGAGTATATTCTTGACCTAATAAAAGATAATTACCAATTAGTTGAATAATAATTTCCTTATATGATAATAATTGATTATTTGATTTGAATTGGTGAATTGTCTTGCAAGTAATGTTGAATAAGATCAAATTGAGATAATCTAATTAGTTGATTTATATTATTTGCTATTTGATCCTTATGTTTTGAAAAGTTTAAAACTTGTCCTCAAGTTTTGAAATTTAAGTTTTGTGATTAAAAGTTTAATTTGAATGATTTAAATTTCAAACCCTAGAATTTTACAAGTTTAAAATTCAACACTATACTAATATAATAATACAAGTTTAATATATATATATATATATATATATATATATATATATATATATATATATATGTATGTATGTATAATTAAAGATGCTAGTCTTACCGTTAGTAGGCCTCATTCACGAAGCCAGTCTATAAGGTGGGTATAAGGTTGCTGTCTATAAAATGGCGCTTAATGGGTGTACACTCACACCACCACTTGCTTGACTGGTGGAGGGTCGTTAGCCGAACGGGTACGATAGGGCAAACCTCTTCTCATTAATAAGTATAATGAAACTAAATAAAGTAACTAAACGTGTTTTTAAAAATTTCCAATCTTAGTTACTCTAGGAAAAGTGAATTGATGCAATCCCATGAAATTACACTTTGCACCTTTGCTAAGAAGTTAGTGGAGCATGTATGGTTAACCGACACACTAATTGGTTCTAAGCAAAGGTGGAAAAGGGTGATTCATTGGTTATCATAGTTCGGTGGAGCGTGTGTGGTTTATCGGCATATCGAATAGGTGATTGTAACAATGAAGGCACCATGTAAATTTGCATGGTTATTCATACCCGCTTTGTGATCCTCGGTATCCCAGTCACAAACTAGAGGGGCATATCGAGATTTAAACATGCCATTGAAAGGTTTCAATGAATCTCAAAGAAATCTAGGAATTCTAAATACATTTAAAACTTAAAGCTTATGTTTTTCATGGTGAAGAATTAGTGAATCGTCATTCACTTACCTCCAAATTATTTGCATATGGGATTACGGTATCCCTTTTCTAATGTGTAAATAATGTTGTTGGGTCCTAGCCCTAAATTTTTCATTTGGGTGATTAATTAGGGACTTAATTCAAATCAACTTTGTTCCTTTCTATTTGTAGATGTCTAACGCAAACAACGCTGCTGCTAGCTCATTCACGCTAATGAGCCTTTGTTAAAAAGTGACTTTTGATGGATCGAACTTTTGGCGAATGGATAAGATACATTCGCACAATCGCGCGTTACAAGGACAAGGAGTATGTTCTCGATGAGAAGCTCGAGAAGATCAATCTAGAAACTGCTACTCCCGAAGAAATGGCTGTCTTTGAGACCCATGAACGTGATGCAACGAAAGTCCATTGCATCATGATAGCCACAACGAACTCCGAATTCCAAAAGTACTACGAGGACATGTATCCTTATGAGATGCATCTAGACTTGATGGAGCGATACCACCAAAGCACGAGGCAAGAGCGCTATGAGATCATAACGAATATGATAACTGCTAAAGTGGGAAGTAGAGAGCACTTGTAAAAGATGCAATGTAACACTCTAAAATCCAAGCCAATTTAAACTTTTCAAAAACCACCCAATTTCATTAAGTTATTACAAAAAGGTTTTCAATACATTTATTATCAGAGTATTCCTAGAACCATATCATAAAACAAGAACATGAGGAGCGGTACGATCATGCCTTTGCCTTGCCACAGTCTCCTGAAGTACCTAAAAAACATTAAGCCACAACTATAAGCCCGTAAGCTTAGTGAGATACCCCAAAAAACCAACCACACATAACATGCCATATCATAACAGAACACAAAACAACCATGCACTTCGGGTCTACTGTGTGACTGGTCCGCCGTACCGGGCCCTCAGTCCACCTGGTCCACCCTCCGAGTCTATCCATATACATCGAGTCTACAGTGTGATTGGTCTGCCGCACCGGGCCTTCTATCCACCTAGTCCACTCTCTGAGTCTACAATATGACTGGTCCGCTCGCACCGGGCCTTCAGTCGGCCAGGTCCACTCTCCGAGCCTCGGCACGTCTGGTCCGCCCTCTTGGGGCCTACAGCCTATCTAGACCGCTCGCTGGGCCTTCGGGATAACCGGTCCGCCCTGGGTATGTTGGTCTACATCACAAAGCAGGAGTCGCCTCAACCCAATCCCAGTCCAACAACCATGTGCACATAAACATTCAATCATATAACAATTCACATCCAATCAAACCGATCTAGCAGATCACATAACATATCATCATCCTAACCAGGATACCGACCTAACCGGTCACTAGCATAGCATCATCCTATATACCAGGATACCGACTGATGGAACCTTGTCCCGGATGAGACCTTGCTTTTGACTCTGGGATGAGATCTTCTTGGTTGCCTGATTATAACTGCAAGATCACAAAGAACAAGGGCCATCAGCCGTTTCCCGGGAGGGGTTCCCGGGAGAACGCTCTGACGGTCAAGTTAGGATGACTTTAGGGTTTGTGTTTTTTCTCTCAAGATCAGTCAGAGATCTTAGCTCGCTGGTCTTGTGTGCACATCCTTTTATACCTAGCGCTCCTGCCTGGTCCGTACCAGACAGGATCACTTTTAGAGGAGACAAGGTCAGAGGCACTGATTGGAAGGTCGTGCGCCCTCAACCGCTAGAGCGCTCTCATTGGCTCCGATGGTAATGCTCTGATCCTGCCCTTTGTCTCCTGACCATATCTTTTGTCTTGGAGCAAGGAGCGTTACTTGGCGGGCGCGAGCCTTCCGCCTGTCTGTTTTGCTCCCGGGGGCGCTAGCGGGCGCTGAGCCTGCTGGGCTGAGCCTGGCTGGTGTGCCCGACTCTAGGGCTTGGACGCGGTTCTGTTGTGCTACCCTAGGCACGCCATCAAGTCCCCCAGTCTAGTAGCCGTAGCGTTGCAGCGCTAGTTACGACGTTCTGGACTTAACTGATTGACGCATGTCCGTCGTTACTCCGCTCTTAATGGCGACGTGACTGCGCGTGACTGCTAACGGTTACGTCAGCTTGTCAGACATTTAAATGTCCCACTTCTTCCTCTTCCTTTAAAGGGGATTTACGGAGAACGATTCTCACCATTTCTTCCCTCTTTTCCCTGCGTATTCGTCCTTTCTCTCCTTTCATGGCTAATCTTCCCGGAATTATCCCTTCTGCCGTCGAGTATCATCAGTTGGAGGCCACTTATGGCTTGTCTCCTTTAGAAGGTGTGGAGTTTCCCTCTGCTGGCTCTAGCATCTCTTCTCCCCCCCTGGAAAAATTGGGGTTTTTTCTAAAAACCCTAGATGCTAGCATACGATTTCCTTTGAAAGATTTCCAAGAGGAGGTTCTTCAGAAGGATGGCTATAGTCTTCAGATGTTGACCCCTAATGCTGTCAACAAAGTGGTTGCCTTCGAGATGATCTGTAGAGCCAATGGGTATGTTCCCGACTACTTCGTCTTCAAGTTCTTCTTCCGGTTCTGGCTTACCGGAGATAAGTGTACCTTTTCGGCCCGGCGAGGAGGACATGCCCTAGTTCCTGATGGGCGCACCCCGAAGAATTGGCAAGACAAGTGGTTGTGGGTGAATCAGGAACTGGTTGGGAGTGGTAGTTATCGTGCCAATGCTTTCGCCGATATTGTCCCTAAGCTCTTCCCTCACAATCAAGAAGTCGCCGATTACCTGAAAAGTGTGCAAGTAACTGCTGAAGATTACTCTGAAGTGCTTCTGTCCGGGGTAGGGATGAGCCCCTCCTGGAGGCGGCCTGGCAAGATGGCGATGTTCTACTCCGTCATTGATGGTGAGTGTCGCATTCGTCTTGTTTCTCTCTTTACTTTACTTTTTTGGTGTTTCTCTTAACCGCCTCCATGTAACTTACATTTCATTCTACTTTTCTTTAGGTGTTGAGTCTTCCTTATCCATGGATGAGGTGCTGCGTAAACGCTATTGAGGCAAACTGGAGTTTCGTGAGGTGGATCTGTTCGAGCATCTTCCCCCTCCTCATCGGGCAGATCGTCTCAACACCCTACTCCTCCTGTCCCTCCAGCGGGCTCGTCTGCGTCTGAAGGAGATCCGTTGCTTGCCCGCCCAATTTCCTCTGTTATGCCAACGGGCGGTGCTCCTTCCCCTTCCCCGGAGGACGGTGAGGACAACAAAGAGGTTATCATTGCTGATGTTCGGCGGATGCAAGCGAAACGGAAAGCTATGCAGCGATGGGTGAGCCGGTGACTGGTGCTCCTCCTGTCCCCAAGAGGGTGCATGCTAGGCACAGCTTTTCTCGTCTGCTGAGCTCGATGAGTTCCACGCCGGTGAGCTCCACCTCCGCTGGCGTGGTTGTGATTCCCGATGATGACGTGCAATAGTATGAGGGAGTCAATAGGGTGACTGAACAGCCCAGTTTTTCATATTTTTCTTCAATCCCTTCTCCAAGTGTTTCGTTTGTCCCTTCCAAGCTTTCTCCCACAAAAGGCTTCGGTCCCCACGGGCCAGTTACAGTCTCCAAAGATGGTGGCCCTGGTGATGGTGCTTCTAGGTCGACGGTTTTTGTGCCATCTTGGGATCTTCACAACGATTCTTGTCTTTCTGTTCGTGCCAATGCCTTGGAGTTCTCGCGCCATGCCTTCCCTCCAGCTGCAGTGAGGGATATGGATGCGATGGGTAGCCCTGCCCTTGCTTACAACATGGCCTATGCTGTTGCACAGACGATGTTCTATTTTGTTGCAGGTTCCCGGCGCATCCATAGCCTTGGCGAGATGGAGGCCGCTCTTGCCACCTGTGGATCGCGTGTGGCAAGCCTGGAGCACTGCCTAGGTGAGCTTGGCGATGATCTTTGCTTAACTGAAAAGAAATGTGAGTTGCTGGCGTCTGAGAAGAATGTTCTTGATGAGGCTAGGGCTGCATTGGAGGCCAAGGTTGATTCTCTCACTCAAATGAATGAAGGTTGAATGATCTAGGTTGAAAGTCTCAAGTGTGGCGTTGTTGACCGTAACAAGCTTGTGTCGTCGCTACAAGCAGATGTGTGCGCTACTCGTCGAGACTTGATTGGCTATTGCAAATCGGTGTTGTGCGTATCGTTGATAAGCTGATAGAGCATCCTGACTTTACCAATTCTATCAGTCTTATCCGCCATGCTGCATATATGGCTGGGGTTGAATCTGTCCAGAAAACTTCAAGTGGTGGTGAAAGTGGGGAGGCGGGTGCTGGTTTGCTGTCTGTCGGGCCTGTGGTTAGCGTAAGTGATGCTCTCTTGTCCTTCGCTAGCATGGATCATGCAGGTCTGTTGGGTCTGGGAGAGATGGGTATTGATGGTTTGCGAGAGTTGTGTTCTTTTGGTTCAGAGGGCACTCCTGAGGATGCTGCAGGTCGTGAGATGGTGCTTGTGAATGACATTGATGTGGGAGGGAATGGGAAAGATCGTGGTGCTAGTGGTGATGATCGAGCAGGTGTTAGAGGTGATGATGTTGATGACGTGGTGGATGATAGGGAAGTTTCTGGTGGGTTGGCTGGGAAAGTAGGTGAGGATGATGTTGTGGAGGGGGCTGTGGTTGGTGATAAAGTTGTTGGTGATGGTTCGGAGCCATAATATTTCTTCGTTTTGTTTAGTCTATGTGTTTTGCTTTGCAATGGTTGAACTGCTAAGAACAATGTTTATATATATATATATATATATATATATATATATATATATATATATATATATATATATATATATTGACATGCACTAAGCATTATCTACCATCTACTTTTTTTTGTTTTGTGCTTGGCTTATTCGTTTATTGCATATTGCTCAAGATGTGCCAAACATTTTGTCTTGTTTTTGTTACCATTGACACACTAAGTGTTCACATTGAATGCACTTAGCACTCGTCATTCAATCATTGGAGATTATTACACTAAGTACGAGAGATCAGCAATTGCATTATTATTTAACCGCGGGTTTTTTAAATACACTAAGTATTAAGCTCATATCACTTATGCATGAAATTCTATATATGTCGAGTACTAAACTCATGTCTTTAAACATAGAAATACACTGAGTATCAATTCTCATGTCACTTAGCATGGATAGACGTACTCTAAGTACTCTAAGGTGCAACATACTAAATGGAACATCAACCAACTAGGGTTACATCTTTCCTCTTCCTAAGAAAAAATATTTCTTTAGGTTCCTAGCATTCCATGTTCTTGGAATGGGCCTTCCTTCCATCGTCTCTAACACGTATGCCCCATTCCTGTTTACCTATGTGACCCTGTATGGGCCTTCCCACGTTGGGCCCAGCTTTCCCTGGGGTTGGGCCCGACTGGCCTCATTTTTCCTCAAGACATACTCGCCCACTTTGAAGGCCTTCTCCTTTACCCTTTGGTTGTAATACCTTTATGTTGCATGTTTGTACGCAACTTGGCGTGCTCCCGACTCTTCACGTTTCTCCTCTAGGATATCTAATTTATCCTCAGGTCTTGTGTGTTGCTTTCCTCATTTTGGTTGGCCACCCTTAGCGTATTCACTGCCACTTCCATGGGAGCATGGCTTCGGTCCCATATGTGAAGCTGAAAGGGGTTTCCCTTGTGCTTTTCCGTGGTGTAGTCTTGTATGACCATAGCACCATTGGTATCTCCTCTGTCCAATTCCGTTTTGCTTTGCCCAACCTCTTTTTGATTCCATTGACAATGGTTCGGTTGGACACCTCCGTTTGACCGTTCACTTGAGGGTGTGCCACCGATGTGAAGCGTTGGCTTATCCCTTTGGCAGTGCACCATTCTCTAAATGGGTTCTCAGCGAATTGCAAACCATTGTCGCTGATGAGAACCTTAGGTGTTCCAAAATCTTGTCATGATGTTTTTCCACACAAATTTTATCATGTGCCTCCCAGATATGCATGCCAGTGGCTCAGCTTCAATCTACTTTGTGAAGTAATCCACGGCTACCACCATATACTTCAGCTTCCCTGGTGCTTCTGGGAATGGACCCACTATGTCTATGCCCCACTGGTAGAAAGGCCATGGGCTGGATATGTTGCTTAGCGGCGCCGGGGGTTTCGCCTGGAGTGGGGCGTAAGACTGACACTCCCCACATTTCTTGGTTACTTCTACCGCGTCTTGATGTATCGTCGGCTAGTATACCCCTATTCGTAGCATCTTTCCTGTCATAGCCCTCGCCCCTTCGTGTGCGCCTACCTGCCCTGAGTGTGCTTCCTGCAATATCTCTCTCCCCCTGGCTTGATCTACACATTTTAGCCATGGAGACGTGAATCCCTTCTTGTACAATTCCCCGTTCACCATTGCGTATGAGGGCGCCTTTATACGTATTTTCTGGCCTCATCATGGTCGTCCGACAACACTCCTCTCTGGAGGTATTCCCGGAACGGTGTCATTCATGTGGGTCCAGCGTGGGTCAAGATGTTCACCTGTTGTTCATTAATGCTTCTCTCCTGGAGCACCTCCACTAAAACTTTCTTTGACGGGTGGTCAAAACAAGTTGATGCTAGCTTGCTCAAAGCGTCTGCCTCTTGTTCTCACTTCTGGGTATCTGCTTGATTGTAAATTGGCCGAATGATCCTACCAGTTGCTTTACCATCTTTACATACTTTCCCATTCTTTGGTGTCTTACCTCGAAACTCCCATTGACTTGGTTCGCTGCTAACCTTGAGTCGGTTAGTGCTGTTATAGCTTTCGCACCCATCTGTTTGGCGAGTCGCAACCCTGCAAGCAGCGCCTCGTACTCCGCCTCATTGTTCGATGTATGGAAATCGAAACGGAGGGCGTAGGTTACCTCTTCTCCTTCTGGGCTAGTTAGGATCAGCCCCGCCCTTGAGCCTTCCCTTCTGGACGCTCCGTTTGTGTACAGGGTCCATGAACCATCGCTGGTAGGGGCCTCTTCAACTACCCACACCTTTTCTTTCGTCGGGTTCCCTCTGTCAGTAATTTCTAGTAAGAAATCAGCCAACGCCTGCCCTTTGATACATGTTCTTGGATGGTAGTTTATATCGTGCTCTCCCAGTTCAATTGCCCACTTGGCCAGCCGACCCGACGTCTCCGGCTTAAGCAAGATCTGTTTAATGGGGTAGCTTGTGAGTACCTCGATTTGATGTGCCTGGAAGTATCGCCTTAATCGTCTCGCAGCGTAGATGAGTGCCAGCACCAATTTTTCCAACGTGGGATAGTTGAGTTCTGGTCCCTGCAGCGCTCTGCTAACAAAGTATACCAGTCTTTGCTCCCCTTCCATTTCCACAACCAATACTGATGATATCGCTTCGCCTGATGTTGAAAGATACACTTGTAATGTTTCTCCAGGGATGGGGGTTGCCAGAGTCGGCAGCTTGTGTAGTGCTTCCTTGATTCTCTGAAGCGCCTTCTCAGCTTCATTCGTCCATTGGAAATTGTTTTTCTCGATGCATCCCTTTAAGGTGTGGAACAGTGGCATAGCCTTGTTGGCAGATTTCGAGATGAACCTGCTTAGAGATGTGAGCTTCCCGTTCAGACCTTGTGCATCTCTAAGAGAGTTTGGGGTTGGCGTCTCGATGAACTCGTCGACCTTGGTCGGGCTGGGCTGGATGCCTTGTCTAATAACATAGTAGCCCAAGAATTGCCCCTCTTCCACTCCAAACGTGCATTTGGCTGGGTTTAGTTTCATCTTGGCCACCTCTAATATCTTGAAAGTCTCTTCGATGTCTTGCAGCATCTTTTCTTCATTTGGACTCTCAATCACCATATCATCTACAGACACCTCAATATTCCTTCCAATTGCTTGGCGAATATCGAGTCGACCAGCCGCTGGTATGTCGCCTCTGCATTCTTTAACCCGAAAGGCATCTTGGTGTAGCAGAACGTGCCGTGGTCTGTATAGAAGGCTGTTTTCTCTTCGTCTTCTTTGCTCATCAATATCTGGTGATACCCTTTGTATGCATCCAAGAAGCATTTTAGCTTAAATTCCTGTAGCGACTCTACCTTCTGATCGATTTCCGGGAGTGGGTAGCAATCCTTGGGGCATGCCTTGTTTAGATCAAAAAAGTCGATGCACATTCACCACGACCCATCCTGCTTGCGGACCATAACTGGGTTTGCAATCCACGTTGGGAACATCGCCTCCCTTACTATTCCGGCCTCCATCAGCTTAGACACTTCTGCATTGATCGCCTTGTTACGGTCTCCTCCTTGTACCCTCTTCTTCTGCTTAACCTCTTTTACCCCCGGTTTGATCATTAGCTTATGTTCAATGACCTTCCTTTCTACCCCCACCATATCCATGGGAGTCCAAGCAAATACGTGTTTGTAGCGTTTGAGCAGATTGACTAGTGCTCTTCTTGTATGGCTTGGGAGGTCGCTTCCAACATTGACCGGCTGGTCTGGGTATCCCTCATTGATTACCTCCGTCCCCTTTGCAGGATTTCCCCTGGGCCTCTTGGGCCCTTTGGTTATTTCTACTGGCTTCATAACTGTATAGCACCGCAATTCTCTGGGCGGGGTGGCCAAAATCGTGGCTTCGCCTTTTGGTGTGTCAAATTTCATGATCCCATGCATGGTTGAAGGTACGACCCCTAACTTCAAGAGGGCAGTCCTCCCTAAGATGATGTTGTGCTTCGCTGAGTGTCGAATGACCACAAAGTCTATCAGGGCGGTCTTCTTCCGCTGCTTGAATCCCACCAGCCTACTCGTCGTAGGTCGCAAATTGTCTTTCCAGCAATCCGGAAGGAGCCGGAAACAATGCTCATAGATGATGTCTGCTGAACTCCCGGTGTCGACATAGACCCTATGGATAGTCATGTCTTTGATGGATGCCTGTATTATCAGAGGGTTGTCACCTTTCCAGCCGTACGGCCGGGGATCCTGTATGGAGAACGTGAGCGCGCGTGCTGACGGTTTAACAATGACTTGCTCGCCCCGCTGTTCCTCCCTACTTCGTTTGCTGCATATCATGAATATCTCCTTGGGCTGAACTCCTTCGCGGGGTGGACCCTTGGCATTCTCAGCATCGAATTTGGTGCATAGGCTTCGCACCACCTCCACCAGGTCTCCCTTAAGTTGTTTCTCCTCCATCTCATTCTTTACTACCAAACAGCTAGCTGTATCATGCGTTTTGCTTTTGTGGTACTCACATTACCGACTCTTAAGCGACTTGGCTGGCTGCTGTTTATCAGACACTTCATATACTTCTGGGCGGCGACCCCGTCTGTCGTCTTTAATAAATGGTCGGAAACGTGGCGGTGGTCTTCTTGCTTGGCCATAGTGTCTTCCTCCCCCCAGAAATCCGCGTGGGTCGGGTGGTGATGTCTAGTCGCCATAGCATTCAAGTAGGCTTTCTTGGCTGCTTCACCATCTTCCTGCCGTAGGTATCACGCCACTCTTTCTTTCAACTCAGCTCGTGTTAAAGGCTTCTTTCCCATGAGTTTTTGCAAGAGGGGCCCAAGCAGGATTCCCCATGTGAAAGCACTAGCAATGAGCCCTTCATCATGCCCCAGTACATCCAACATAGCGTTTACGAACCTTGTAAAGTATTCTCGAACAGTCTCCCCCTCCCTTTGTTTACAACCTATAATTGAATGAGAATCGCCTTTGTATTTACGTAGCTGCATGAAGTTGGTGAGGAAGAGGTACTTGAGCTGAGCAAAGTTTGAAATGCTGCCCGGTTGTAGCGTTTTGAACCGTGTGCCGGCGTTGCCATCGAGCATTGTCGGGAAGTATGTGCACCAAAACTTCTCGTTAAGCTTTAGCGACGTCATCGTCCATTCATATGTATCAATGTGGCTATCTGGGTCAGTGGTTCCATTGTACGTTTTAAGCGTCGGGAGCTTTGCAGTGTTTGGTATTTCGTAATCCAACAGCTCTTTAACAAACGGAGATGTTACGCTCCGGGAAAAACCATCCTGGTTTGGAGCAGTTGACGTCCCTTGCTGGTATTGAGAACTCATTCCATGCTGTGGGGGCGTAAGGTAGCCTGGACTTGGTCCATATGGCTGGAATGGTAACTGGAAGGGATAGCTAGTGGAGAAAGGGTGCATGGATGTAACAGGGTTGATCATTATCGGTTGTTGTAAGCTGTTGTTTGGGGGGATAGTCAGTCCAGTCCATGCTCCAACCGTCGGGTAGACGGGTGGTGAATGGTTCATCATGGTTTGCGCCAATGGTGGTAGTAGCGTTGTGCAACTCTGTCCACCAGTCGTCTGGAACGATGTAGGTGTTACAAATGACGGTGAAAGGTTGAAAATATGGCTTGATGGAGGTGCAGTTGAGTGAACTGTTCGCGCCTGTTGCAGCGGCGGTGCAAAGAATGGCGGCATCTGAAGCTGTGTAGGCGAAAGTAGCTCCACCGGAGTTGTTCCTTGCTAAGAAAACAACGGTTGCGAAATATTTCTGGCGGCTGTTGTAGAACTTCCTTCGCCCAAAACTGGCCTGTTGGTCGATTAAGGCGGTGGCATTTCGTCCAATGTCGTCATGGGACATATGGGACTAATTGGTCGTCCCTCACTACTGTTGGACACCATTGATGCTTGCTTTCGTTCTTTTGTTTGTGTTCTTCGTCTCACAAACGGATGGCGCCAAATGATGGAACCTTGTCCCAGATGAGACCTTGCTTCTAACTCTGGGATGAGATCTTCTTGGTTGCCTGATTATAACTGCAAGATCACAAAGAACAAGGTCCTTCAGCCGCTTCCCGGGAGGGGTTCCCGGGAGAACGCTCCGACGGTCAAGTTAAGATGACTTTAGGGTTTGTGTTTGTTCTCTCAAGATCGGTCAGAGAGCTTACCTGGCTGGTCTTGTGTGCACATCCTTTTATACCTAGCGCTCCTGCCTGGTCCTTACCAGACAGGATCACTTATGGAGGAGACAAGATCAGAGGCGTTGATTAGAGGGTCGTGCACCCTCAACCGCTAGAGCGCTCTCATTAGATCCGATGGTAATGCTCTGATTTTGCCCTTTGTCTCCTGACCGTATCTTTTGTCTTGGAGCAAGGAGCATTACTTGGCGGGCGCGAGCCTTCCGCCTGTCCATTTCGCTCCCGGGGGCACCAGCGGGCTGCTGAGCCTGCTGGGCTGAGCCTGGCTGGTGTGCTCGGCTCTAGGGCTTGGACGCGGTTCTGCTGTGCTGCCCTATGCACACCATCACCGACCTTAACTAGGTCTCTAACATATACCATCCTAACTACCAGGATACAAACATAGCAAAGCAATAACATACAACGATACCTGGATTACAATCCGATAAAGGGCCGACCTTGGTGCCATAGACCCTGTCGAGATAGTGAGGATAACTCACCTGCAACCACCGACTGAAAAGAATAAGATCACGCTACTCCAACCTCCGACATGAACTCCACCACTGATCAATACTAAAAGACTGAACTCAATAAATACCCATAATTACCAAATTACCCCTGGGAGTCAACTGGTCAACTCTTGGTCAAAGTCAAAGCCTCCTGAATGAATCTACTCGCCGAGTCAGCCCTCTGAGTCGTCGAATCCCCATGCTCTGAAACTTACATAACACGACTCAACTCGCCGAGTCGCCCCAAGACTCGCCGAGTCCCACAACTCTCAGTCTAACCGTACTCAAGTCACTGAGTCATCCCCTGACTCACTGATTCACAACATAACCAGAAAAGGTTAGGACCTCACAACCAGACTCGCCGAGTCCAAGAACAGACTCGCTGAGTCCAAGGTTATCTTCAACCAACTCGCCGAGTCGTTCTTCCAACTCATCGAGTTTCTGGCTATCTTCATGCAACTCGCCGAGTACACCCATGCGACTCGCCGAGTACCACTAGCTCTTAACCCATACCGAGGCTTTCTAAGCCATGCAGGGTCTCAAATCCATAGATCTACTCTTATACAAGCCATCCATCACGTAAAGTGGTAAACTTTACGTGAATCCAAGGAGATCTAAGCATAGTACACTCTTGGCTAAGGTTTGGGACTAAAATGCTTCATCAACATCTCTTGAACAGGGACTTTATGCTCTTTTGGATCATCACTACACTAGATCTGAGGTAGCAATCTCAGATCCAACCTCCAAACTCAAGATAGCACTAGATACATTCCCAAAAATCCCACAAATGATAGATCTAGATGAATACCAGCTCAAGCAACGAATCATTACCTCCAAAGAAGACTTCAACAGAAGAATAAGCCAAAACCTTGCAAAGCCCGTTACCCCAAGCCTCTTAATCTTCAAAGATCTCTTCAACAACACTCCTTCAAGATCCAAATGCTCTCTAATTCTCTCTCAAATGAATATTAGGGTTTCTGGACTCCAAGGGAGAGCAAAGAGGCTGGGGAGAGGGTATTATGTTCTTTATATAGGGCTCAATCCCTTGAATTATGGTTTTCTCCACACAGCACCAACTCGCCGAGTCCAGCCACCGACTCGCCGAGTTGGCCACTTAACACGCGACCAGAATCGCGACCGTACTCGCCGAGTCCACCTATGCAGTCATCGAGTTGACCATTCACATTTTCCACTTTGAATCCTAAACTTTCACTCCTGAACTCGGGATGTTACAATTCTCCCCCACTTAAATTAGGCTTCACCCTCGAAGCCCGCGGCAACACAATTCCAGAAACTACTCTCGCAATGCACCACCTAGCATTAACCAGACCAGGTTTCCTCAAAACACAACCACCGAAACCCAAAACCTAACTCTGCCCCTGCGATGTCCTGACCACCGCTTCATCCTCTAATAACCACACTTATCAACCGAGTATCACTCCATGATACTTCACTCGTTCCAGATCACAACAATCACTTGACTCGTACGAGCTAATATAACTCTGAACCAACGGGATCCCGACACGGTACCACACTGCCATCACTTTTCTCGACAGACATATCTTTCACCGAATTCACAGCTGAGACTCATCCTGCTCCTTTCCTGAGTCCAACTCTATCCCTTTCATGCTGACAGTATGACACATCCTTCAGCTTCAGAGCAACTCTCATGAGTTCTCCTCCGCAATCAAATACACCTGATGAACTGGCTCTAGCATCCTCAGGTTGGGAAAAACCGACACACTGACGACACCTCCAAACATCCCCCATGATGAATTACCACTACATACATAATTCATTGATCAAAATCAAACTGGGAATCCAAGACTCCATCCTTGCATCCCTTTCGAGCCTCTTTGGCTCTACACCCTCGGAATTCCTTCCGTGACCTCAGCAGACATCCAACCCGGATGTGCTTGCATACCACTGGTATCATCACAGTGCTCAACAACCATAATTGAAACAACTTAAACATACCTCCGTGCTACTGTTTTCACTTCCGTGAACTTACACTCACTCTCGGAGCTACATACCTTTCCCTTTCCTTATCCAAGGAAATTTACTTGGCCGCCTTGTCACTACAACAAGTGCCACGGTGCTTGCCCATCGCTACACCATTCCCTTATAGCATAACCGTTATCCCATGCACCACACATGCTCTGAATCTGCTCGCAAGGACTCTCGAGTCCATGCACCACCTTCCACTAATCATGATCAATACCCGGGGCCAGACCTTCCGATGCTATCACATCGTAACATACTCATTCCATCTCCTCATACAGATCTATCAACACATGCGGAGTCTTCAGCATGACTGGACTGCCTTACCAGGCCTTCTGCCAATCTAGACCACTCTCAGAACCTTCAGCATGTATGAACCACCCTCCAGGGCCTTCAACCTATCTGGACCGTCCTCCGAGCCTTCGGCCTGACTGGTACGCCCACCGGCCTTCAGTCTATCCGGACCGCTCAACTAGCATTCATCATCCTGAATTATCCCTCCTGGAAAACTTTCCCATGCATGTTGTTCTAGCCCTCTAGGGGCTCCGAACTCTAACTCCATCCTACATACTCAATCTCGGCCTGATCCTAGGCCTTCCATAATCAATCGCCCTTTTTCTGAAACCCTTGGTCTGTATCCCACCCCGTTTGCTTGTCACTTATTCATACCAGCCTACGCTCTTGGCTGATAGAACTGCTGCTGAATCCCAAACAGCTAATCAACCTCTCATGCTTGTCGATCTTCCAGAGAATTTTCCAATTCTCCCCACTTAGAGCACTTACTATCCTCCACCGGTCGCCATAACCAACCTCCCTTAACAACCCTTCACAACAGATTCCCTTACACGCGAACTGACTCCCACTAGAACGAGCAACCTTCACAAAATCACATATCAACACTGATCATCTCGGACTCGAAAGAAACCCGTCCTTCAGCTAACCACTCCTCAGACTGCAGATGCTACCCGACATTCATACCAAAGGCCTGATTTCCCACTAATAACCCCCATGGGTGATAACCAACAAAACTGCCAATACCAAAACCCTTAATCGAACCATAACCCTCAAGGAACAACCGAATACAATATCAAAATCACACAACGAGACTAGCAGATATACAATACTCCATAATAATCATAAGATAACAAAATATCAAGAAGGAAACATACCCGCAGCTGCATCCGTCACTGCCCTGACCTCCTCTGTTGTAAGCTGAAAAGTATGACCCTGAGACCTTGGGGGCTCCGCTCCACCCTGACCTCCACCCATAATCCTCAAAGTGGTCGGTGCTGGAGCCTGCACCGGTCCTGCAGCAAGCTGTGAACAGTTGACACTCAAGTGTCCAACCTGATGGCAGTGATAACAAATCCTCAAATCCTGAACCGGGGCTGACTGATGGTAATCCCTCGCATAATGCCCCTCTCTCCCGCACTTGCGGCACGCACCACCCGACCTACAAACTCTAGTGTAACCCCTCCTACACTTCCCACAAGTGCGGCTGCTCTGACCTCCCAATCTAGAATCAACGGTCTTGGACCGTTTCAACACTGGCTGCGACTGCACCGGAGCCTACCTCTGCTCTCGCAACTGCAACTCAATCTCCAACTCACGCCGCCTGGCGGCCTCCTGCAACTCTAACAAGGTCTCGCACCTCTGTGTAGACATAAACTGCCTGATATCCCTCTTGAGCATACTCAGATATCGGGACATCTGAGCCCGTTCTGAAGCAAACTCAGGGCAAAACAGCACCCTCTCAGTGAACATCCGGGTGATCTCCGTCACCGACTCCGAATCCTGATTCAGCTCCAAGAACTCCTGAGCCAACCTATCTCTCTCTCTCTCTCTCTCTCTCTCTCTCTCTCTCTCTCTCTTTCTCAACCCGTGGAACGTAACGAGTGCTAAACATCTCCTAGAACTAATCCCAAGAAACCGTAGCCCTCTGCGCATCCGAATATGACCCCGTGGTCAATCTTCACCAATCCTTCGCCCCGAGCCTCAACAGGTTCAGAGCATACCTCACTCTCTGATCAGCAGGGCATGAACACGTGAAGAAAAACCCTTGCACATCTGACAACCATCACATAGGAACAATCGGGTCCTGAACTCCATCGAAGGTAGGAGGCTTCGTATTATCGAAGTCCCGATACTGAAAACCTCTACCGGCACCTCCCCCTGCCGCTGTTACAGCCGCTGTAGCTGCCACGACAGTCGTCTCCGTAAGAGCTGCATAACGCTCATCAAAATACTCAACTATAGCAGTCTTGATCGGCCCAAACAGTTCTGACAACTCATCCTGAAACATCGCAACTACCTTATCATGCAGGATCTCATGAATCCTAGCATCCAACTCGTCTGTGCTCATCTAACTAATAACCTCGGGCGGTACTGACCCACCTTGACCGCCCTCTACTACTCCCGATCCCGATCCCGATCCCGATCCTCTCTCAGCATGCCTCGTAACCACCATACTGAAAATATTGCAAAACATCAGGCGCTCTCCCAGAACCCCGGGAACCAACTCCCAACCCCACCCTAGAGGTTGTGGCTTCCTTGATACGCGTATGGTTCCTATGCTTTCAGTAGTACGGGCCCATACTACCTTCCACACCTACCTATATTTATATCAAGTATCACCACAACACCCTAGTGGTGATCATACATAACAAGCACTTAACCCTCACTCCTAGAGGAATGCTGGAAATCTCATATAGAAAGAAACCCTAGGCTAGCAGGCATCATAAATCAGGCAACTCTATCATGCAATTCCTGAAGATCCCTAGCCTAGTACTAGCATGCTGTTCTATCACATCACATAAACAAATAACTTGTATGGTATTTTGGGGTTACTTACTGGCTCCGGCTGATCGTACCTCCGCGTCCTCCTTAACTCATTTTTGAAAACCATTTTAAATTCCCTTTTGAAAACTCTCCTTGATTTGAGACTGGATTCACACGAATGTTCCTCCAATTCACTCAAACCAAGGCTCTGATACCAACTTGTAACACTCTAAAATCCAAGCCAATTTAAACTTTTCAAAAACCACCCAATTACATTAAGTTATTACAAAAAGGTTTTTAATACATTTATTATCAGAGTATTCCCATAACCATATCATAAAACAAGAACATGAGGAGTGGTACGATCACGCATTTTCCTTGCCACGGTCTCCTGAAGTACCTGAAAAACATTAAACCACAACTGTAAGCCTGAAAGCTTAGTGAGATACCCCCAAAATACCAACCATATATACCATACACATAAAATTCCATATCATAACAGAACATAGAACAACCATATCAATCCCTGGAATTAGGGTTTTCTACACACAGCACCAACTCGCCGAGTCCAGCCACCGACTCGCGGAGTTGGCCACTTAACACGCGACCCTACTCGCCGAGTCCACCCATGGACTCGCCAAGTTGACCATTCACATTTTCCACTTTGAATCCTGAAATTTCACTCCTGAACTCGGGATGTTAAATGCAAAGGTATGTCTATCGTCTTTGCAAGTTGAATGTCAACTTTGGGGAAGATTTGGCTATCGACATTGTTCTCCACTCCTTGCCCTCATGCTACAACCAATTTAGGATGACCTACCACATGAACAAGGAAGAGGTCACCCTAAGCAAGCTCCAAGGGCTCCTAAGGACTGCTGAGAGCAACCTTAAGGACAAGTCTGTTGCACCATCTCTCAATCCGACTGCTGCTCCTGTTTTGGCTATTAGGCAGGGAAGGGGCAAGAAGAGGAAGGCTTCTTCGAAGAACCAACGCAATGGAAAGTCCCAAGATGGTTCCTCTTCTAGTGGGACCAAGGTTGATCTTGCTAAGCCAAACCCTAACCCAAAGGAGGTAGAGTGCCATCATTGCCACAAAATAGGGCATTAGAAGAGAAGCTGCCCGGAATATCTGGAAGCCATCAAGGATGGGAAGATCAAGCCATCTTTCGCAGGTATTTACACGATTAAATCTAATGATTCATCTCATGCTATTTCTTGGGTTCTTGATACAGGGTGTAGTTACCACATTTGATCTGATTTGCAGGGACTAGGAAGAAATATAGATGCGGAGCTTGGAAGAATAAATCTAATCATGGGGAACAGAAGATCGTTGCATGTGACCATGATTGGAGTGCATTCTTTAGTGCTTAGTAATGGATTGAATTTAGATTTAAATAATTGTTGCTACTCGCCAGATATGGCAAGAAACATCATTTCTTTTCATGGTTTATTTAGACAAGGATTTAGATATTCGTTTAATAATGAGAATGGTTCTATTTATGCTTATCTAAATGGTGTTTTATACTTTGAAGCAATGCCTTGTAATGGAATTTATGAAACTGTTATGATTGTAGATAACCTAGGAAATGATGTATTGTGTGTGGATTCTTCCAATAGTATGGATAAAGCATCCTTGTGGCATTGTCGTCTTGGACATGTCAACAAGAAGCGCATAGCCCAACTCCAAAAGGATGGAGTGTTGGATTCATTCGACTTTAGGGAAGATGACACGTGCGAATCTTGTTTACTTGGAAAGATGACCAAGTCACCCTTCACTGTCACTTGTGAGAGCGGTGATGGTTTATTGGATCTCATACACACTGACATGTGTGGGCCCTTTAGATCCACCAGAAAGGATGGGAACCGCTTCTACGTGACTTTCACTGATGATTATAGTAGATATGGGTATATTTACTTAATCAACCACAAGTCAGAAACATTTGAAAAGTTCAAAGAGTTCAAACATGAAGTGGAGAATCAATTGGGCAGGAAAATCAAGATGCTTCGATCCGATCGAGGAGGAGAGTACCTAAGTCTTGAATTCCAAGACTATCTCAAGGAATGCGGAATAGTTTCGCAATTGACGCAACCTAGGACACCACAGCTGAATGGTGTGGCAGAAAGGCGAAATCGAACCCTGTTGGACATGGTTCGTTCTATGATGAGTCGTGCTTCACTACCTATCTCATTCTGGGGGTCTGCCTTAGAGACTACCGCCCATATCCTTAACCGAGTCCCTTGAAAGAAGGTTGACAAAACACCTCACGAGATATGGACAGGGAAAGCTCCCCCGTTGGCACATATAAAGGTTTGGGGCTGTGAAGTTTTCGTAAGACGAGAGACTCACGACAAGCTCGAACCTCGTAGTGAGCGGTGTATTTTAATCGGCTACCCACAGGGATCCTTTGGATATCTCTTCTATAGACCGAGTGACAATGTTGTCTTCGTTGCAAGGAGAGGGGTTTTCCGAGAGCAAGAACTTATAAGCCAAGTGGACAGTGGGAGGCAAATCGATCTTGAAGAGATTCAAGAGTCGAACGATGAAGGAACCTCTAACGCTGGCACTCAACCCATGGAATAAACTCCGGTTGAACCGATTGACGAGTCCTTACCTCTTAGACGTTCCGAAAGAGTTAGAGTTCAACCCCAGTTTTATTGTTTTCATATTACTACCAAAGGGGACACGTATATTAGTGATGGTACACTAATAAATCTAGATGAACCTAATAGCTATAAGGAAGCCATGGTAGGCCCAGAGTCTGCAAAATGGAAACAGGTGATGGACAGCGAGATTCAGTCCATGTATGACAACCAAGTTTGGAATTTGGTTGACAATGTGCCCGGACATAAGACGGTTGGGTGCAAATGGATCTTCAAGAAGAAGACCGACATGGATGGGAATGTGCACACGGATAAAGCAAGATTGGTGGCAAAGGGCTTTACTCAAACTCCCGGAGTTGACTATGATGAGACCTTCTCACCAGTTGCTAAGATAAAATCTACTAGGGTGATGCTAGCCATTGCTGCATTTCATGATTATGAGATATGGTAGATGGATGTCAAGACCGCTTTCCTTAATGGGAAGTTGGCTGAGGATATTTACATGGCTCAACCAGAGGGTTTTGTCGATCCGAACCATCCTAATAGAGTGTGCAAGCTTGAGAAGTCCATTTATGGACTTACGCAAGCATCTCGCAGATGGAACGTTTTCTTTGATGAGAAAGTCAAAGAGTTTGGATTTGTACAAAGTGAAGATGAATCATGTGTATATGTCAAGGCCAGTGGGAGTATAGTTAGCTTCCTCGTTTTGTATGTCGATGACATACTGCTCATAGGAAACGACATCCCAACTTTGTAGGAAGTTAAGTTCTGGCTCGGGAAGTGCTTCGCTATGAAGGACCTCGGAGAGGCTTCCTATATTTTGGGAATAAGGATAGTGAGAGAAAGAAGTAAGAAACTAATAGGACTTAGTCAGAATACTTACTTGGATAAGGTACTAAAACGTTTTAGTATGGAGAACTCGAAGAAGGGAGAACTACCGATACAGAGTAATGCCAAATTGAGTAAGACTCAAAGTCCGAGTACCGAAGCTGAGATAGCTGAGATGAGCCGAGTACCCTACGAATCCGCAGTTGGCTCAATCATGTATGTTATGACTTGTACTCGCCCTGATGTGGACTTTTCTTTGATCATGGTCAATAGATATCAAGGGAATTTTGGCAGAGCTCAGTGGATTGCGGTCAAGAATATACTTAAGTACCTTCGGAGGACCAAAGAATGGTTCTTAGTCCTCGGAGGGAGTGATGACTTAAAGGTGCGAGGGTATAGTGACGCCAGCTTCCAGACCGACAAGGACAACTACCGTTCGCAGTCGGGCTGGGTCTTTACCCTGAATGGAGGAGTAGTGACTTGGAAAAGTTCCAAACAAGAAACCGTAGCTGATTCAACATGCGAATCAGAGTACATTGTAGCGAGCAAAGCGTCAAAGGAGGCGATGTGGTTGAAGAACTTCATTGGTGATCTTGGAGTTGTGCCTGCCATAAAGCAGCCTATGGAAATTTTCTGTGATAATGAGGGAGCGGTTGCCTTAACCAAGGAACCGAGGGATCATGGAAGATCTCGGCATATCGACAGAAAATATCACTTTATTAGACATCGAGTAGAAGAAGGACACCTCGTAGTGAAGAGAGTATCGTCAGATGATAACCCAGCAAATCTGCTTACGAAGGGACTGAGTAGGGTTAAGCATTTGCAGCACGCTAGGAACATTGGGCTGAAAGACGATATTAGTTTAGATTAGATAGTTGGAAAACATGTAATAGATAAATGTAATTGACATTTGATGATTAAATAAAAGAGTATTATTTATGAGTAAAGTTGTTGTCTTATGTTGATTGTTTAACTATTGTTTCACTTTACATGTTTTGACTTCCTGAATAATTGAGTTATTAAGAATAATCGAATTATTCGAATGGTCCACAATCGTTCATATGTTGGAAGTAGGTATGAATGAAGATTGTCATGAATTGGTGTGTAGATTGTCTAAGAGGGTATTAGATATAGCAAAAGGTTGTTGCAACATTCATGAGTGCTTATGAACAAGTTTTGAGCATTGGAATAAACCCATGCTTGTTGGAATCACTTTATGGAATGTGACACAAGTGATCGCAAGACGATAATATCATATGGTCTTAAAACCAAGATATATGGTTTATTGTTTATTAATTGGTTGTGCATTGACAATGCGAAACCGCATCAGTAAATTGATGTCATAAAATGCATTATTGTGTATAGTTGATTAGTAAGTAGTAAATGCATATAAGTCGAAGTTTATCTGTTACTTTTATCCTAAGAGAACAAAAGCGATATCACGGCCGCTCGATGATTTGATTTGACTTATGTGCCGGGCCCGGTCAGAACTGAATTAATGTGTTCAACTAAGTTCTATGTCAAATGAATCTGAGATCAAGAAACCAATTGCTAGATAATAAGTTCCATGAGATTGTCTGCATAATATCTAAATAGAGGACTGTACGATCCCTTATCTAAAGGACAGGAGACTGATAAGATCAGAGTTGACAGCGTCTTTGAGAGCTACGATTGCTAATCGGTTTGTGTTTGCATATATAGTTACTAGACTTATTCAAGTGGGAGACTATTGGATTAGTGTCTAAGGTTATAACTATATTTGGTAAGTACTTGACCCGGTTGTGCATGGTCCTTTTGGGTTGCCTTCACCATAGCAACTTAACAGGATGATTTGTTAAGAGAGAAGAGATATTATTGTTAATATATTATGAGAATAATATATTAAAGAAATAATATTGTTATTTGATTAATATAAGTCATATATTAATTAAGAATTAATTTGATGACTTAAAGAGGTTAATTGAATAAAGGGGCATAAAATGTCAAATGTGATAGTTGTGTTTTGGGCTATGTATCCTTATGGATATGAGGGTGGACGAAATTTAGGGTTTGGGAACCTTAAAATCGTCCAAGCCTAGTATCTAGGAGGATCTTGGATTGCTTAGGGCCTAAGTTATTCAATTAGGGTTTAAGGTGAAACCCTAGTAGCTCATAGTATAAATAAATCCCTAGGGTGAGGGAAATCGACACTCATGCAAGGCAAGGAACCTTAGGGCCAATTTATCACCCTCCTCTCTCTCTCTCTCTCTCTCAAGATCATCTTCTTGCTAGTTGGTGTTTGTAAGCCATTAGAGGAGTGACAATTGTGACTCTAAGCTCCAAGAAGAAGAAGTATCAAGCAAGTAATCCAAGGTATTGTTCTAGATCCAATTTCATATGATTAGATTCAATTGTTTACATTAGATCTAGTATTGTAAGTCTTGGATTCAATGCATGTTCAATTAGAGAAACCTAGATCCAAGCAATTAGGGTTTGCATGTGCACATAGGAAAGTTCTTATGGCTCAAACCCATCATAAGAGTCATTAAAAATATGAAAATAACGTTTATTTTATCAGTTAAATAATGGCATAAAAATAGTTCCATTAAAACCTACTAGTGTTTTAGTGGCATAATCAAAAAGTGTCACTAAACCCAATAAGGTTGCAGCGACACAATTAGAAAGTGCCACTAAAGGCCTTTAGTGGCACTTTTTTTTGTGCCGCTAATTGCCCAGAGGGTCTTTACTAGCACTTTTTCGGCTTTTAGTGGCACTTTTTCTATGCCACTAAATGTCGTTTTATTTTTAGTGTCACTCTATCCTTTCATAAAGAAAATTTCACATTTTAGGGTTTCACAAACACAAACAATTGGTTTTCCATCTGGGTTTGATTTTGGGTTGGGGATTAATTTAGGGCTAACATTTTGGTTTCAATTAGGTTCTATGGTTTTGATTTTGGGTTTAGATATTGGTGTTACTTATTGGCTTCTGGCTTTTACATGATCAGCTGATCGCCACTTCTCCTTTACCTGGGTTCCACACGTAAACCCATGTTTATACATCTCCATCAAAATCTTGATAATAGGTAAAAACGGAGTGATCTTGAGGTACAATCTACTAATGCACAAGGTACAAGTCTATTGGAATCTTCGACCCACACTCAAAAGCTGAGAGGGGTGAGGTGAAGATTTTTTTTGTACAAATGGATTGTCCACAGAAGCATTTTCGACGCAAATTAAGATGTAACTGATAAGAGGTCAAATAGCATGTTTTGGTCCGCTAAAAAATCATTGATTATGAGGATGACATCATCAATGTGTAAACAACTCCCTTTATATTGAAAATGTGAAGTGATATTATATTTCTTCATCTTTGTTTTGATTGGAAATATCTTGGAAACTCTCTCTCTCTCTCTCTTTCTCTCTCTCTCTCTCACTATATATATATATATATATATATATATATATATATATATATATATATATATATATATATATATATATATATATATATATTTAGGTTCATTTGAGATCATGCTAATTTTGTGAGACCGTGGGACCAAATCTAAAAATAATTTTAAAATACAAAATAAAAGGAAAAATGCAAAATAAAAGGAAAAATCCAAAAATTCTCTTTTTAATTATTATTTTCGGAACTTTAATTACCTAAAAAGAAATAAAAAGGAAATAAAATTACCGTTATTTTTTTTGAAAAATACGTGAAATATTCTAATAGAATATTATACTGTAAATATTGTAATGTGATTTTTAGAATATTATAATATTCTACTAGATTTGTCAGATATGTAGAATATTCTAATATTCTAGTAGAATATGTAAAAAAATATATTTTTTATTATTTTTTATTTTTTTAATTATTTTTTGGAAAATATAAATTTTGAAAATAATATTTGAAAGTTTTTTTCGAAAATTTTCAATTATTTTTGTATTTTAAAAATGTTTTTTATCTACTAAATGAGTGGCTAGGATTACGTCTCACGATCTCACAAAATTAGGTCGTCTCACATGAATCTAACCCTATATATATATATATATATATATATATATATATATATATATATATATATATATATATATATATATATATATATATATATATATATATATATATATATATATATATATATATATATATATATATATATATATATATACTTCGTTCAATGGAGGTGCAAAAACCACATATATTGTTTCTTAACAAATCATCAATGTGAAAACAACTTTATATTGAAAATATCTCGTGGTAAGAAATTTCTTGAGGTTTTCATCAGTTGGAAATTTCTTGAAAACTAATTCTCATGTGTGTATATAGATCAATTTATTGAGGTGCTCAAAGTACACATATTCTATCTCTTCCTTTCTCTCTGTGTAGTTCATTTCATTGAAGTCCTCAAACCACATACATTCTGTCTCAGCAATCAACACACATCTATGGCATCATCTTCTTCTCCTTCTGCTCCGACCTTTTCTTACCATGTTTTTATCAACTTTAGAGGAGAAGATACTCGTAATAATTTTGTGGGTCATCTGTACTCGGATTTTGAACAAAAAGGAATCCATACTTACAAGGACGATGAAAAGCTTCCGCGAGGTGCATCAATCGGTCCAGCCCTTATTAAGGCTATCGAAGCATCACAGGTTGCAGTAATAGTGTTCTCTGAAAACTATGCAGATTCTTCATGGTGCTTAGATGAACTTGTACATATCATGGAATGCAAGGATAAGAGACACAAAATCGTGGTTCCCATATTTTATGGCGTGAAGCCCTCTGAATCGAGAAAACAAAAAAGGAAATACGGAGAAGCATTTGCCAAACATGAGTTGGAGAACAAGAAAAAACTTAAATCTTGGGGACAATCATTTTTGGAAAACTCTTTTGGATGGCTCTTTGCACCACTAGAACTGAATCGGAAATACACGGAAGAAACTGTCAACCATGAGTTGGAGAACCAGACCAATGTTGAATCATGGAAAAATGTTGTTGTGGATGCAAGTAACATTGCTGGATGGGAATTCAATGACAATGCCAACACGTAAGTTGATTCTTTGTTTTTGCATATTTTACGATTCGGGCATGTGTGCTCTCAAAGGCATTTATACTTGTACCTTATAGGTTTCTTATTTACAAATGTTTCGATTATTCTTGACGATGTTGATAAACAGAGGATTTGAGTGGATTGCATAATATTTATGGTAAGTTAAAAGCTATCCGATATCCATGTGATGGCAACGAGAGTTATGTAGGATTACGAGATCAGTTAATGTGATCTGGTTGTAATTAGGGTCATGGACAAGCTCAAAATAAGTTAATGGTGGACTTCATTGAGTTCTAATTCTAATTCTAATTCTGTACTTAATGTCTCACCTTAACTTACACTATAGTGACAGTATCATTTTACTTTACTTTTTTCTATTTGAAAATATTTGAGCATTTGTTAATTATCTTTGTATATTCAATGTGTAGAAATGAATCAACGTTTATCAAAAGAATCGTTGAGAATATTTCACTGATGCTGCATCCAATAACTCCAAAAGTGAATAACAACCTAGTTGGAATAGTGGCTCGCATGCAAGATTTTAAATCAAAGCTACAGATTAGATCATGTGGTGTTCTCATGATTGGAATATGGGGTGGCGGGGGTGGTGGTAAGACTACTCTTGCATCTTATGTTTATAGTGAATTTACTAGAGATTTTGTTGGTTGCTGCTTTGTGGAAAATATTTGAGAGAAATCTAGTAAGAATGGTTTGGAACAATTGCAAGGGAAAATTCTCTCCGATGTTTTGAAACCAAATCAAGAGCAGGTAGGGGGAGTTAAGGAAGGAAAGCACATGATAAAGGATAGGTTATGCCATAGAAAGGTGTTGATTGTTCTTGATGATGTTGATCACCTTGAACAACTAGAAGCATTAGCCGGATCACATGATTGGTTCGGTGAAGGAAGTTTAGTAATAATCACAACAAGAGATGAACATTTATTAAATGTTCACAAAGTCGACTTGATACACAAAGTTAGTTTGTTAAATAAGGATGAGTCCATGGAGCTCTTCTGCAAGCACGCACCCCGGGGTGATAGACGTATTGAAGATTGTGAGGTGCTTTCAAATGCCGTGGTTTCTTATGCTGGAGGGCTCCCATTAGCACTAAGAGTTCTCAGTTGTTTTCTATGTGACAAAGATATGAATCAGTGGAGGAGCGCAATAGCCAGACTGAAAGAGATCCCAGAGACTGGTATTCTGGGAAAGCTAAAAGTCAGCTTTGATGGACTTGAACTGTTTGAGCAAGACTTGTTTCTTGATATAGCATGTTTTTTTAGGTGGGAGAAGAAAGCTACGGCAATGGAGATTCTTGATGCTTGTGGTTTTCATCCTGTTATAGGAATAGAGGTGTTGAGACAAAAGGCTCTCATAACTATTTCAGAAGATGGAAGATTTGATATGCATGATCTGGTGCAAGAAATGGGACACTACATTGTTAGAGGTGAACACCCTAACAATCCTGAAAAATATAGTAGGATTTGCAAGAATGAAGATGTTTTTAGAATATGTGCTATGGATGCAATGATGGTAATGGTTAAGCTAAGCTTTGCATGATATATTATGTATGTATAAACAGACACTTTTTAATCAATCCTAACACTATTTTGTTCCTCAATCATAGGTAAGTGACAAGATCGAAGCAATAAAAATGGATTTCTGGATTCAACGAGTAGAAGAACAAGAACAAAATCTTCATTCGGTTGCTGCATACATGAAGAATCTTCGGTATATGGATTGGAGATACGAACCTGCAAAATTATTGTTTAATGACCTTCCACTAAGGGCGCTTTGCTGTCTTATATTGTGCGAAGGCTTGCAAAAACAACTTTGGGAGGGTTGTAAGGTAATTTGTATATATTATCACTTTATCTAAATAACAGATGAAAACAAAGTAGATGATGAATTATATACATGACTAATCCAGAGTGTAAATATGAAGTATCTATAGTATTGAAAAACATGAATCTTTAATCTGTGAATGTCCTTTGTCTTAATAATTATAAAACTTTCAAAATATAACTTGTTTAGGAAGTCATTGTAATCCATGGTATTTATGTAAAACCCATCCTTCATCTAAATTTCCTTTTGTCTCAACATTGTTTTGTTGTTTGAAAACCATTATAAAATATTGATATAACTGATTTGGGTTTATAGATCTTTTATTATCTTGTTTTTCTTAAGTGCTTTATAGATATTTTAATAAACAATCAAAAACTTTAGATGATTTCCATTTGCGAATGGAAGGAACTTGTTTTTTTTTTTTCTATTTATTATCTCATATATAAATAGTGTATAACTGTGTTTGTCTTTCTGTGTGCTTGCCATTTTCCTCAAAATCTTGTCACCTTGATACATTTTTGACTTGTTTGCACTTGTACTCAACAGTTTCTGCCAAGTTTGAAGATACTTAAACTTTTCCAAATGTAAAACCTAATCATGGCACCAGATTTTAATGGACTTCCAAATCTTGAAAGATTTATTCTTTATGAATGTAAGAGTTTACAAGAGATTGATCCATCGATTGGATACTTGAAAAAGCTTGTTTGCTTATCAATAGAAGGTTGTCCCAGTCTTGAGATGTTTCCACCCATTTGGGGAATAGAGAAACTCGAGACTCTCTCATTCGCAAAGCACCACGAATTTTTAGGTTTTCCAGAGATCCAACAACAGAAGATGGAGAATTCACCACATCTTGATTTGGATAATAGTGGGAATGAAGTTTCATCCAACATAGAATCATATTCAAACTATTTTGTTATTTGTTGGAGGTGTGGTTGCAGCAATCTTCCTGGTGTAGAATGTTGTGTACAGGAGCCCGGTTTATGTGGCAACATAACATTAGGGTTTTTTCACAACTTGCAAGAACTCCGCTTGTTAAGGAAGTTGGATCTGAGCATGTGCCATTTGGGAGATGAAGACATTGGCTCTGATGTTTTAGAGTTTCCCAACTTGCAACAACTCAGTCTATCAGAAAATAAGTTTTCACGATTATATTTTAGTCAATTACGACTTCCTCGTCTCAAATGGCTAGACGTGTCATGGTGCGTAGGCCTTGTAGAAGTGTCAGATCTACCGTCAAGTATAGCTGTTGTTATAGCAGATGGTTGTAGGTCACTTGAAAGCCTTGGAGATATTTCAAGCTGTAAATGGTTGTGGAAACTCTCACTTAACGGGAAGAATGAAATAGATCCACTTGTGGGTGAGATATTACTAGACTCCATGTTCCAGGTTTGGCTCTACCAACCTTTTGAATTTCAATATTTATCATATTAATTAACCCAATTACATACAAATTAATAAATGAATGTGTTTTCCATGGCAGGGGAATGCTATTGAAAATCATTTTTTCAGTTTCTCTCTTCCACATTAGATTCCAAAGGGGTTTGTAGGTAGCCCCTTTAAGGGGAAAACATTTACAAAGCGTCTCCCACATGTTAAATGGGGCAACCTATTGCCACCAGATTTTCTTACTGATGACGGCAAGATTGATCTGCATCGTCTTGCAGATGTTAAATATGATGCCTACGTTTTTAGACGGCGTCTTCCAAATGATTGGTGCGATGACTATTGTGGGTTCTTAATGCGCATTGTTACCAAGGGCACAGAGATGTGTATTGATATAAATATGAAGCAAGAGCCAGATCAGGAAGACTCTCGGTTTGAGATTTGGCAGGAGTCTAATGAAGCACCAGAGCCTGAATATGATGGAGCATTAATGACACACGTGGGATATGTTTCCTTTAGTTCATTGAGGCGGAACACATCATTGAATTCATCATACAATATTATTTCATTTTCCTTAGAGGACATGGATTGGATTTCGTTTGCAGCTGAGCTCATTCCTAGAAAAAGTAAAGATCATCCGCTGCAAACAACAAATGTTGCAACAGATTCCTCAGAATTTTGGGGTGAGGAAAATGATGATGATGATGATGATGATGATAAGGCATTTAAGTTCCAAGATGATTCGAAGTCTTGTATCAATATTTTATGGCGATACATCATAGATGAGAACTCAGTCAACACTCTGCTCTTCTGATTGTGATTACACTGTACTGCAACATACATTGACAAACAAATTGCAAAGGGAGAAAATGATTGCATATCACGGTAAGAACTCCTTATTTGATCATAGCTTCTGATACCCTAAAATACCATTAAATGCTTCGTATATAATCTTTAGATAACTCATATATATGGCAACACTTTGTGGTTATACAGGAAAGCAGGCCACCTCTATATCATGACAGGGTGTGACTCACAGCAGGGCTAACAATCATTTGATAGTTGCTGACTGGGAAAGGTCTGTCTTGGTAAGAAATCCTGACTGAGTAAGAAATCATGTTGTTTGATTGTCTATCTAACTGAATGTACTGACTGGTGAAAAATGACCATTTTACCCTCCCACTTCAAATACAAACCACCACCTCAATATACTCTGGAATCACCAATTCCGGAGTTGTCTTCAATTCCAACACACAATCCATTTCTGCCTTCGGTCCCTATTTGATGCCATTGCAATCCCAATTTCATCTTAATTCTTTTCCACTTTCAATTCAATCCCTCAACACCCACAACAGAAAGCCATCATCTTTCACTGGAATCTACAATTCCATCCTCCAAACACAACTATGGAACAAGAGGCAGGTACATAACATCAAAAAATCAAAAATTTAGAGAAGTTTAAAAGGAATCAATTTCATGAACCAATAGAAATCAATTTCAAAAACCAGACTATTCATCAAACAGGAACATAACATCAAAAAATCGAAAATTTTAGAGAATTTTAAAAGGAATCAATTTCATGAACCAATAGAAATCAATTTCAAAAATCCGATTATTCAAAACAGAAAGGGTATAAAGAAATATGTGAATAAAATTAATTCATGAATCAATTTCTTAATAGAAAGGTAAACATGCGATTGAAGGAGATGGTTTCATGAATCAATTTAAAAAAGGATTTTCATGAACGAGATGGTTTCATGAATCGGTTTCACGAATTCATGGATCAATTTCAAAAACGATTTCATGAAATTTGTTTTATGAATCGATTAAAGAAGAAGAATAGAGGCCTGGAAGAGGAGAAGACATACCTGATGAGAAGAGGAGAAGGAGTCGATTAGTGGGGGGAAGTGGCGCAGAGGCGTGAAAGAGTAACGTAGGGAAGGGCACAATTGGTAACGCTTCCTTCTTTCTCAGTCGGTCGTTGGTTTTCTTCTTACCGAGCCAGAGCCTTCTTTCCGAGTCAGATGGGCCAAGATTGATTTACCAAACAAATTTGGCTGACCGAGTCAGCAAAAATTGTCTGACCCAATCCAGTCAGATAGGCCAAGTCTAACACAACACCTCAAGGAACAAAGAAGATGCAAGATCAGAATTATGTTTATGTGATAAAAATGCTGTAATTGTTCTAGATGATGTCAATGACCTTGATCAACTAAAGGTGCTAGGTGGATTACATGATTGGTGTGATCTATGGTGTCAGTTTATTATCACATAATGAGGCTATTGCTCTTTCATAGACATGCATATCACGTTTTATTTCTAACTCAACCCTTGCATCATCTTATTTCTTTGTTGCAGACAAATGGCAAGATTAAAATTACAATAAATATATCAACTCAAAGGACTTGGTAAATATTTTTTACAATCCCAAAATCAGAAGTAGGTTATGTAATAGAAATACAATGGCCTTGACCAAATAGAGGTGCTAGGTGCTTACATGATTTGTTTGATGAAGGGGCCCAACAATAATAACGATTACAAATTAAAATTCACTATAAATTACAAGGTAGACGTGATTTATGGTGCCATATTATTATCACATAATGAAGCTGTTCAGCACTTTGGTAGACATGCATATCACTCAACCCTTGCATCATTTTATTTCTTTATTGCAGGAAAATGACATGATTAAAAAGATAATAAATACATCAAAGGTCTTCATCACGTATTCCCAAGCTTGTTATAAACAAAAAGAAGCTAAGGATCGATCCTTCTATGTGCCTTTCTTCTTTCACCAACAATGTTGAAGGGTCCAATTGTCTTTCTAACGAGTTGCACCTTATTTGTTGCTCGTGTCTCGTGTGTTATCCTGCAAAGCTTGTTGCTCTACAATTTTATCGGAGCTTGCAAAAAGAACTTTGGAGGGGTTGTAAGATAAATCAAGTGTTACTTCGATTAACATATAAAACCTGTGGATCCTGTGTAAAAAGTCTTAAGTTATGGTGCAATTTGTTTGTAGATATATTGGTAAAACTGCTTATTGTGGCATTGAGTATTAGTCTTATTGCGCAACTTTAGTGTATCTTTACAATCTATATTAGTTAATGTGCACAAAGCGCCTCATAATCTGATACGAAACCTTCTCATTCCCTCAGCTTTCAGAACATTATCTCATCTTTGTCTTCCTGCTCAGTATTTCATGGAGCTCTGGAATATGCAACGAAAATGATGATGTATACGTTCCTAGCTTTGAGTTAGTTTAGACGTCTTTGAAGTGCCACAAAAAATAAGCTATCGGGTTACTGTTATTAATCATGATTTCCATATGAAACTACAACTTTATTAATCGAACCCAACACCTCAATGGACGATGAGTAATATTCCTATAGATGTCACCAAAATCTAAAATTGAAACTTCAAAGTCCTGACAGAAGGAAAACCACTTTTCTAGTCTCAACCATTTGTCTTGAGCCTTTGCTTTTTGTGTGTTAGTTTTTCTATTTGAGCTTCCGCATGAGTCTAGTGTAGCAATGAAGGCTGAATATGATGGAAAGACATGTGTAGGATATGATATGTTTCCTTTGGTTCATTGATGAATACCACATTTTCGAATTCATCATATACTACGATTTCAGTCGAATTAGAAGACGAGGAATCGGATCCAAATGAAGCTGTGAGTTATACAGTTTTTTTACCTTAATAGTATTGTCTACTGTTACAATTTAAAGTAGATTAGAGGAAAAAAAAAAAAAAAAAAAAAAAACCTACCCTCAGTAGTTGCTCACATACTACTAGCCTAGAGAAACTTTTTAATATTTGGAAATATGTTTATGATTTGGTATGAGATAGCCTCATGTTTCAAAAAACATGATTTTTTTTTTTCAACAATGTATATATATCAAACTTAGGACACCCAAATCAACCAATGAGTTGGGTACAATCTCGAAGGCATATAATCTTGGTAAACAATCTTGCAAATTTTGTATTTATTTATTCAAATAGTTTCATAACTCTACAAGAAGTGCTTTTCTAACAACCAAAAAGAGCATATATATGAAATTAAATATGAATTGTATGGAGATTAAGCTACAAAAAAACAGGGGAGGTGCAAACTGACTAGAGACCCGATGCAAAAAAATAAAATAGACATCTTTCCAATTACCAACATTTACATATAAAACAGTAAAAAAGAGCAAAAAAGTTTACAACTGGAGGTCACTGGGATTTAAAAGAAGAAACTTTGTTACTACCTTGATATTTTCCTTACAAAACCCGTACTACTTTCAATCAAACTTGAGATAAAGAGCACGAAAAAATCTTACTGTTTTCCATCACTGATATATCCCGAGCTGGATCAAATAATGCAATTAGAGGATCCCACTTCAACATAGAACATATTTTGCAGCTCACTGGCATACAATTAAGGAGCTCAAAATATAATTTTAATTTTCAAACTAATTTGGGGGACCAATTATAGGCAGTTTTTCGACTTTTAATCCAATTATTCTTCCCATAGCAATTCATTTTTTTTTCTTAGATAAATGGCAATGAAGTTTCAGGATTGTGAATTGGAAAAGTAACATCTCATAGATTTTACTATGAATCAGCAGAATATCAATGCCAACTAGATTGCTATCAACTTATGGAACTAAATTACGATAAAGAAGGATAAACAAAAAGAACAAAATGGTTTCAAAACATACAAAATTCATTCAATCAGCTTCAACATAAAAGGCTAAAAGCCACAATATCTAGATCGGAGTTTCTTCATCCAGTAAGACTACAAGGGAGAATGACATTTTTTTCTGATAATTTGGGATAATGAATAGGGAGGGAATCCCTGCTTTCCTGTTTGCTGCTTAATTTACATCTCTTTTGGAATCTTCTGGTACTATATGAACTAAAACACTAATATAGCCTAAAAAGCCAGTAACTCATTGATAATGATATTGTTTAGTATGTAAGCTGTAAACATATACAGATTAGACTTTGGATTATGTAAAGGGTAAACCATATTGGAATTGGAAAATATAGCAGCCTAATTGCCTTATTGGTACCTTTAATGGGAAAATCAAAGATAAATTTGTTATCATATGTTCAACAGGACAACAGCATATCTAAACAGAGAACTCTATTCAAAGACAATTTGCCTAATTGGTTCCTTTGATGGGAAAAACCGAAGAAGCCAGATGCATAAAGTAGCAGATTAATGATGTTAAAATCAGGGCCGATTCCCCTATTCAACAGAAAACAAGAAAACAGCATAAGATGAAATCAAAAACAGATAAATGGCGAACAATTGCATTGACAGAGAATCGGAGAACGAGTGTGATGATTTAGAAAGGGTATTGGGGTGGACCGATGTACATAATAATATAGGTCGAATTGGAGTCATCTGAATCGTTCCTAACTTATTTGATAGTCGGGTTTCAGGATTTTGGAATTCCGTATACTCATCCCCTCCCCTTATTTGTGTATTTCTACTTTTTTTTCCATCTTTTTTTCGTGTAATTTGTCAGGTTTCAGGAACAAAGGACTGTAAAGCATAACAGGGCTGTTCGAAAGTTAGGGCCTCGCCGTTGGGCTTGGGAGTTGGAGGTGAACCATGTGGTGGGCCTAGTTTGAAAATAAGGGGGGTGTTTTGGAATTGGGATTCATTATTGGTATTTGTTAGGGTGTTTTAATATTTTTCTTTTTTCTTTTTCATTCTAACTTAAAATTGTTTCTAACTTAGATCCTAACCACATTTCTCCCTATGGTGTTTTCCTAATTATTCAAGTGCCTATATTACCATTGCTATTCTTGCAAAGGACGACTCATTGTTATTGTATACGTTTTTACTAAGAATAGTAGTGACTGAATTTTCGAACCGTGACAATGTTGCTCTTATGTATTTTTTATTAGGATAAATTGCAGGTGAAAAGGTTGTGCTTTCAATTTTGATCAATTTGTATTTTAGGGATTTTATGTTGTTTCTTTTACCGTTTCTAACCCTGCAACGTGGGCTTTCTTCTCTAATATAGATTAAATATGAAGAACAAACCAACAAAGCACAATTACGAAACAAAAATCCTTCACTCATATGGTTTGATTTTGAACTAGTTTGAAGATGAAGACCAAACCCACAAAACATGATTTTGAAATGATTTGGTTTCACGAGTACTCGATTTTGAGCTGGTTTTGTTTTGACTAATTTCTTGAACTGATTTTGCATATAAAGATTAAGCCCACAAAGCACTGCTACCATTATATTTTTCAAACCTAAAGGGGAGGAATCAACTGAAATAGAGTTGTGAATCCACCCAAGTTGCAACAGAAACAACAATATTAACTAGGGATGAGCATATGGACCAAGGAACCGACCGGAACCGGTACTGGAACCCGAACCCGATGGAACCGGTCGGGCCGGGACCGGGACGATATTCTTGTGGATTTTTGGAACCGAGAACAGGTAGGAACCGGAACCGGTAGAACCAGCAAAAACCGGAACCGTTTGTTGCTATTTATTAAAGATCGATTCCAACATTTAAGACACGATAATAACCGGGAACCGGTAGAACCGCCGGTCCGGTTCGGTTCTTAATTTCGGCCGACTTCGGTTCCCGGGCCAAGTTCGGTTCAGGCCAGTCCAACGGATCGGTTCCTTTTCTCATCGTTAATATTAGCCCTATAATAAAAATAAATTAATAGTAATAATAATAAGCAAACTAAAAAATATCAAGGATGAAATGTTTATTTTATAAATTAATTATATGATTGTTAACTTTTACAATCCAGATACCAAAATCTTTATGAAACATAAGCATAAAGACTAAAACTAAAACCTATTCTTTTTTCTTTTTTTAGAATGAAAATTCTACTATACTCCTAAACTACTTTTAAATCTACTTATGTTTCTGATGAAACTTAAACCCTCGTCCTCAAATGAGAAGAGCAACACCCGAAATTAACCTTATAATAAAAATAATATTAATATTAATATTATTGAGCAAATTAAAAATATATATATCAAGGATAAAAAGTTTATTTTATAAATGAATTATATGGTTGTTAGCATTTTCAAGAGATCAAAATCTTTTTGAAACATGAGCATAAGGACAAAAATCACAAGTGATTTACTTTAAAGTAAATTACCATTTATGAAACATGAGTATAAGGACAAAAACTACAACTTAATTTATTTTAGAGTAAATTATATGGATAGTCCTTATGGTTTGGGATAATTTACATGTTTGGTCATTAACTTACTTTTTTAGCTCAAATCGTCTCTATAGTTTGATTTCGTTGCGCCTTTGGTCCCTGTCAAACTTAGAATGACTATTTTGTCCTTAATGATATACTTTAATTTTGTTAATCCTTTTTTTATTATTTAAATTATTTTTAAATAATATAAACTTTTAATATATTATTGAAAAATGAAACCCACAAGTCCACCCCACCATAACCCTTTTTCTCATTTCCGGCACTACATTCGGTCACCATCTTTGGCCATAGATCTAGTCCTCGATACCAACTCCGGTCATCATCTCCGACCATAGATCCAATACCACATAAATCATCCCAAACTAAACTCAAATCTGATCATAAACCTATGTAAAGTTCAACAATACATCAGAAATACATCTAAAATTGAACTTGTACCTCAAATACAAGTTGGATGGTTGCTTCTTCTTGTGGGATTTGTTGCCATGGGCTTGAGGTGGGTTGTGGGTGTCATTGGTTAAGAGGAGAAGGGCGACAGATAATTGTTGGATGGTTCGCGGATTCATGGTAAAATGGGGAAGATAATCAGAATGAGTAAGCAAACGTATTTCCCCGGCACACGATCGTCAGACAACAATGTGAAGGTTTTCATTGCCGACGGTGGCGATTTCAGTGCAACAGGAGAGGTGTCGCAGGAAAGAAAGGAGAAGGAGGAAGGGGGAACTGAGGTGACATCAGTGGTTTAGGTTTCCCTTTCATTCTTCACAATATTAGAGAGAGTACGGGCCCATTTCTAATAAAAAAATTCTTTTATAATTTTACTTAATAAGTAAATAAATCAAAACAATTAAAATAATAGATAATGGTAGGGATGAACATAGGTGGGCACCCACCTCATTTGGCAAGAACCGGAACCGCTGTATGCAGTTTTTAAATATTTGGAACCAATCCCGGAACCGGCGGTTTCAGTTCCAGGAGCGGGTAACCCGGTTACATTAATTTTGTTAACTTTTGTCGATAAAATCGTAATTTAGTTCGATCCAAATCAAATCAATTCGGACAAAAAAAACGAACAAAATTGGACCTATATATTCTAAATAGGTCCAAGTAACACACACATATTTATATAAAATACAAATATATATATATATATATATATATATATATATATATATATATATATATATATATATACTCGTTTATAACTCGTGAGAACCACAACTATAAAATTAATCAAACTTTCATATTGAAAAACAAAAATTATTAGTCAATATTTTAAATAATTATTACTTAAATGATATTTTTTTAGTTATATAAATTATAATAGTTGATTTAAATAAATACGTGAAGTTATATCACCTTATATTTTATATTAATTTTTTTTAATTTAACATTATTAATATAATATAATTAAAGTGAGAAAATTTAAAATTTGAAATTTAAAATAGAGAATCAATTATTAATTTAATTGAATTAGAGTGAGCAATTTAAAATTTGAAATTTGAAATGAATAATTAATATGTTGACAAATGAAATGATAGTTGACATCTTCTATACTAATAAAAGAGTTTTTTTTTTGTCATGTGTCATCATATTAGACGTCTTAATTAATGTGTTGCCACTTGTCAATTTATTAGTTCTTTATTTTAAATTTATTAGACATCATCATTAACGTGATGCTATTTGTCAATGTATTTATTATCTATTTTAAATTTTAGATTTAAATTTTATATTATTGTTTTAATTAATTCACAAATAAAAAATGTCTAAATATATTAAAAATTAATTTTACATATTTATTTGAATCAATGATTATAATTTCATATAACTAATAAAAACATCTCTTAATTAATAATTTATTTAAAAAATTGATTAATAATTTTGAGATTTTACTATAAAAGTTTAATTAATTTTATAACCATGGTTCCCACAGGTTATAAACTAGTATAATATTAATGAGGAGTTGTAATACCATGACATTTGTCAATAGGAGAATAAAACTATTCTTTTATTTGATATATATATATATATATATATATATATATATATATATATATATATATATATATATATATATATATATATATATATATATATATATAGGAGGGTTCAATTGAGAAAAAAAAAAGGTTGAGAATGAGGGAAACATTCTTAGTCACACATTTATTTTACCGCAAAACACTTAGACATACTGTTTTTCCAACCAAAATGTTTCATTAAACTATGCGTTTTTCCAACCAAAAGGTTGAGAATGAGAGAATCATTCTTAGTCACACATTTATAACGGATACATATGTGTTTTTCCAACCAAAATGTTTCATTAAACTATGCTAATCATTATCTTAATATACCCAAAAACATATATTTTTTTTGTTTTGTTTTTATTTTTAGAAAGCTATTTTTATTGAAAAATTATTTGAAATGTATCAGAATTCATAATATTTTATTCCCTATAAATAGACATCCTCATTAATATAATTTTAAGATAAAATAAAAAAAAAATTATTTTTTTTAGAGATTCAGCTCTCGCTATTTATAAGTGAATAAAAATTCATCACATTATTATTACAGTATATTTGTTATTCACTTATGAATAAAACGTATTCTTAACTTCTTTTTTATAATTTGAGTATCGTTCATATATGAATATCAAGGTTGCAAAAATCGCTCGACGTTAGCTAGTCGGTAGACTGGGGTCAAGGGATTAATCGGCTAGGCGGAGATTAATCGGAGGATTAATCGGGTACCATTAATTGCTAATTTGTTGAATTTTAGAAAAAAGAATATGACTAATATCATATTAAAGTTCGTAAATATCACTAATATGATAATAAAATAAGTTAATATGATTAATACAACATTAATCATGCCTCAAATAGTTTCCATTGAGATAAAATTTCTTCAAAATGTTAAAATTTCATCGTTTTATAATGTTTCACTCATTATGTATGCAAGGATTAAACGCTAGGCGCCCTCTAATCGGCCGGGTAGCGCCTAAGGATTAATTGGAGATTAATCGGGACCTAGTCGGGATTTTTACAACAGTGATGAATATAAAACGTAATAAAGTTTTCTTACTTAAAATATATTTTTTTACATCATCTTTCGTCATATATTATATTTATATATAAATAAAACATGTATTAGTTGCCGTCATATTTGATACTCATATACAAATAAAACATTTATCAAATTTTTATTACAGTTAATTTGTTATTCATATATGAATAAATATTATAAATGATACTTAAACTGTAAAAAAAATATTTTTTATTCATAAGTGAATAACGAATGTACTGTAGTAAAATCTGATGCATTTCTATTCGCTTATGAATAGCGATAGCTGAAACAATAGTAAAATAAAATTTTAAATTTATCTTAAAACTATATCAATATGGATGTAGAGAATAAAAAATTATGAATTTTATATATTTAAAATCATTTTTCGATTAAAATAGCTTCTTAAAAATTAAAACAACGAAAAAAAATTATGTTTTTTTTATATATATTAAGGTAATGTTTCGTTGGAAAATGAACATACATGTGTATTCATTTTCCATTTCCGCCGGTACGGTGGAAACTTTTGCGGCAAAAAAAGAGTGGCTGAGAATGATTCACCAATTCTCAACCTTTTTTATTTTCTTAATTGATCTTACTCTTTCTCTCTCTCTCTCTCTCTCTCTCTCTCTCTCTCTCTATATATATATATATATATATATATATATATATATATATATATATATATATATATATTTGGAAAAGTTCAATAGAAAATCATTATTAATCAAAGAACCAAGCAACCAATCAAAAGCATCGAAATGAAAGCGGTCAATGGCAAAACAAAAAGTTGTAGACTTTTACAATGGATGCACATGCACCGAATTATAACAAAACTCACTTACTTTTGTTTAAAAAAAATTTATGCCATGTTTTATTATCGAAACAAAAAACGAGTATACCATTGTTCATAATTTTTCGCCCTCTTTATAAAAAGATCCATAATGATATATAAAAAACGAACCTTTTTTTTTTCCGAAAAAAACACACTTTATTTTCTTTGTCGAAAAGTTAAGATTTATTTTTTTTTTATTAAAAAAAATTTATAAATATATCAACATTTATGATTTTTTGTACTTATTAAATATAGATTTATATTCATTTAAAAAACGATATTTCATTTCAGATTCATATTGTGAACTTTTTCATATTTATATTTGTGAACCTGTGTCAGATTCACAGTATGCATAATAATAAGTCGGATTCACAATGTGAATATGAACTGATCGAGTTTTTTTTTTTATATTGTGAATATTAAAAATTAAAATATTTACAGTTTAGATTCACAGTGTGAATCTACACTGATCGAAGTTTTTTTTTTTAACCTTCTCAGATTCACAATGTGCATAATCATAAATTAGATTCACAATGTGATCGAGCTTTTGTGACATCCCCAAAATCACGGCCAGAAAAGACCGATTTTGTTTATGCTTTATAAAAATCAGAGTACTTCATTTTATAAAAAGGTTGCGGAATTTGTTCCCAGAAAAACACGATAAATACGTTATTAAAACATTTTCAAAGAAACGTATTTTTATTCATCTTAAAACGTTTGGGATGTCATCGTTAATACAGAAACATAAGCATAAACAGAACTTACAATTATTTACACTAGTGATCTACATCTCTTTAAATCTCTCAGTGTAATGTCACTTCATATCGCCACCTGTGATGTAAATAAACTGAGTGGGTCAGGTTAGGAAACCTGGTGAGTACATAGGGTTTTCAACCCACAATAATATAGTTATTATGTTTAAACAATCAAACAATCAACCCAATTACCCATCCCCATTATCTTCTTTTAGTCTTCCCTAAAGATATTATCTCAAGGGTCATCTCCTATATCATATTTACTTCTCATCTCCTTACATCGTATTTCCTTACATGATTGTTCCTACGAACTTTACCTAAGGATCATCGCCTACATTGCATAGACAATACTAATCCGAGGATTACTCCCTCAATATGTGTCTAGCAAGAGTTAGGGTATCATCGCATGATTACGCAGCCACAACATCGCCTGGACTTGTAAATCATGATAAGGGTTAGTCTATCATCACATGAATACGTAGCCACAACATCGCCTGGACTCGTAATTCATAATAAGGGTTAGACTATCATCGCATGAATACGTAGTTACAACATCGCCTGAACTCGTAATTCATCACCTACAGGTTACTAGCCTGCTGGTGTTTCCACGGGGTTGTCTATAATAGTCTGCGGTCGCCATCTATACTCTGGTAGATGACTACATCTCCAAATTGTCGGACAAGGTTGTAGTATCCTACATCACCGATTCATAATCACCTATCTATCATCACCTATCTCTCATTATTTTATTTCATCACTCACCAACTATTTCATCTACCCATGTTTTATCCCCACATATTTGTAGATATAAAATAAATATACAGTTTAAATCATTTAAAACATGTATAAATCATTCATCCAGCATAGACAACAAGTATTCTGACAATATGTACACATAGCACGTAACTTATATTAAAATACTTCATATCTATGTGTAAGATGAAAGGGACCATGCACTCACTTGAAAGGTGGTGACTCAGCACTCGGACAGCGCTTCGATACTCTCAAAACGATATTCCTTCGATAAAACCTAGTACCAGTACCACTAGGGTTTAGTCTAACGATAACCGTGACTAATTAATAGTCTGACTATTATTATTATATAAGCGTTAAATAACACTCAATATAACTCATAATAATAGCCCAAATACTCATTATAAGTTCCTAATAATGTTACTATATTAAAACATAAGCTATACTAAAGATAGCGTACGCATAGCTTACTTACAGCGGGTTTTTCGCAAAGTCGGGCTTCGCTGGAGCAGCGTTCCCAAGCCGAAAGACCCTTTTTCTCGGGACTCCGGGAGCCTCGGGGCTTCCTTCGGGTGCTAGGGGGTTTACCTAGGCTTTTAGGGGCTTAAGGGAGCTTAGAGAGAGAGAGAGTATAGAGAGAGAAAGAAGAAGGTTGAAGGTGTGAAAATGAATGGAACCCGACACCTCTATTTACAGGGGTGCTGACTGGCATACTCGCCGAGTAGGGGGGACCTACTCGCCGAGTTGGTCCATGTGGTGGCCTTCTGGTGGTGCCACGTGTCCAATTCTGGTGGTGCCACGTCACCCCCTATCGCGTATCAGCCTTCAAACTTAGAAAAATCATAACTTTCGCATACGAGCTCCGTTTTCAACGTTCTTTATATCCACGCGTAGGTAAAATCAAGATCTACAACTTTCGTTTAGACTCCGTCAGCTAATTCTTGACCGATCTCAAATTTAACAGTAGGAGGCGTTTAGACTGTTAAATGACCGCGAAGAGTTCATAACTCCTTCATCCGGACTCCGTTTTCGTCTGTCTTTTTACCGTTGAGTTCCTATTAATGAGACCTTCAACTCTCATTTAGGTCATGTAAGCCAAAAACCGCTCGAACTAAAATTCGAGTTTCGGGCCGTGCACTGCTAAGCCGAATCTTAGAAAAATCATAACTTCTTCATACGAAGTCAGATTTGGGCGTTCTTTTTATTGATGTTCTTAGTTTAACATATTCTACGACTTTTGTTTAGATTGCTAAGGCTAAAAAATCTTCTATCGTAAATTCACTATTTACGTCTCCCGGTGCCGTGCCGGTTTTGCCGTAAAACTTCGGCGGGCCATAACTTCTTCGTTATAGCTCGGATTTCGGCGTTCTTTATATGTACGGAAAGCTTGTGTCATATTCTACAACTTGGTTAAGATTATTTATTATAAATAATTTTTTGTCGAAAAGTCATTTTCAACCCCTATTGCCTCTAAATTGAATATATATATATATATATATATATATATATATATATATATATATATATATATATATATATATATATATATAAGGAAAGGTTATTTAGAAAACAAAAAAACCCTAAAAATCATAAAAATGCATAAAAAAAATACCTAGAGATCACAAAACTTTTTTTTGACATTTTTTAAGAAAAAATCGCAGCTTTTTAAAGAAAATCGCTGAAAAAAAAATTGAAAAAAAAAAACTTTTTTTTTTATAAAAAAAAAAAGAAATTATTTTTTATTTTTTTTTCAGCGAATTTTTATAAAAAGCTGCGATTTTTTATAAAAAAAATTCAAAAAAAAAGTCTTGTGATCTCTAAGTATTTTTTTATGCATTTTTATGATTTTTAGGGTTTTTTGTTTTCCATAGAACCTAAACCTATATATATATATATATATATATATATATATATATATATATATATATATATATATATATATATATATATATATATATATATATATATATATTAAGGTTCTAAATAACGTAAGGTATGACTTGGCGACAATGTCAAGACTCAAGATTTTCCGAGTGTTGGCGAGTCACATCGTTTGTAAGGCGTGACTTAAGGCGGAAATTTTGTATTTAATTCAAATTTTTATATGTATTATCAACTATTATTTATTTTTATACACATATACGAGTCAAGGCGACGTTTTGGTAAAACTTGACGGCACATACAAGCATTGGAGCCATGACGCGTCATGGCGGAGCCATGAAAAGCTTTTTAGAGGTGGTTCCGGTTCCAAAATCGGGTATCCGGTTCCAATGCTCATCATTAGATAAGGGTATATCAGTTATTTTAAGTTGGCTAGGGACCAACAAAGTAACAAAATCAAATTATAAGGATGGTTTGAGTTAAAAAAATAAAGTTAAGAACTAAACTCATAAATTACGTCAAACTATATGGACCATTTGTTTAATTTACTCTTTATTTTATGACTGAAATTTTTTTAAAAATTATTCAGCGACCAAAATTGTAATGTTCTCTTATTTAAAATTAGTAATTACTTTTTCATATCCTTTCTAGAGAGAGGGTAGTCAATGATAGAGGAAACATACCGACCTACTGAAATTGATCCTTGGTCGAAAGAGAAATTAAGGAAGGAGTTTTCCGAAATTGAAGTATAAGCTTGCAAACTGGAGAGCTTAGAGAGGGCGTCTGCTAAAAGTTTGGTGCTGCTGGGAATTTGGGGTACGTTCCCTAAACTGATAACTTGATGAATCACAAATTATCAAGAAAGAAATGGAAGCGTTTAGCTGTTAATGAAGTTTTTATATAATTTATTAAGTAAATTTAATCAAACAGTGAAAAAATTGTCAATTTGGAATGTGAGAAATCGTATTATGACCTAATTTAGTCCAAAGTTGCGACGTTTTTGAATTAGTGTAGTTAGATGATCAAATTAAGCAATTCGTGAAGTTAGTATGTTATAAACGAATGGAATTTGGAAGTAAATGAGCCTAATGATATGTGTATGAGTTGTCGATACAAAAATAAAATATGACAGGCGGATTGGTCCGTTGTGCGCTGTTGTGTTTTCTGAGCAAATTTGAATTCGTGTTTCATTATTTGATACTAAAGTTTTTAAATCAGATTCAAGTTATGGGTGTTAGCGGTAAAATCATTGTGAAGACCTTATGATAGATTATGAGTGTGAATTTTAGTACATGGTATGCTTTTGAAAGTTGTAGTGTAGTGACATCAAATTATAAATATGAACATATCCCTTGCTGTACTAAAAGAATGAAAAAGTGGTAGCAATGATGTGTAAAATTATTGGAAGATCATGATTTTAAATATGAAAGTAGGAGTGTGGGACCATTTATAGGGAATCCATACTTTTAGTAACTTTCCTTTAAATAGACATGTCCTGATGGGATGTTTCGTGTTTTTTCATTAAGAAACACTTGGATTCGGGTTCTGACAAGGTTTTTCTACATGATAACAGGTTTTATGGGAAAGTCACATCTCTCTATATAAAGCTCCTTTCATTGGGCTGCTTAAACCACATACATTCCATCTCAACTAATCAACACAACCATGGCATCATCATCATCATCATCTCCTCCTGCTCCAGCTTTTTCTTCTCAATCATTGAAATACAATGTCTTTCTTAGCTTTAGAGGAGAAGACACTCGCAAGACTTTTGTGGATCATCTCTACACAGCTCTTGAACAACAAGGGATCTACACTTACAAGGACGACGAAACGCTTCATCGAGGCGAATTGATTGGTCCATCCCTTATGAAAGCTATAGAAGAATCTCAAATTGCTGTCATCATATTCTCTGAAAACTATGCAGATTCATCATGGTGCTTAGATGAGCTTGCATGTATTATGAAATGCAAGGATACAAAAGGCCACATCGTTATGCCCATATTTTATGGCGTGGATCCTTCCGAAGTGCGAAAACAAAAACAAAAATACGGAGAAGCATTGGCCAAACATGAGTTGGAGAACAAGAGGAAAGTTGAATCTTGGAGAAAAGCACTTGTGGATGCAAGTAACATTTCTGGATGGGAACCAAAGCACATTGCCAACGGGTAATTTTCTTCTTCAGTTACACATTTTCTATCCTTAACATATGTCTTTACTCTGTACAACACATTTTACTCGTAAATTATAATCTTTTTATACAATTGTTTTAATTACTCTTGATGATGTCGATGACCTTGATGAACAGAGGCTTTGAGTAGCTCAATTGATCAGTTTGGTAAGTCAAAAAATATATCAGTCCTAGGATTTCGGATAAGCTCAAGTTCTAATTCTGCACCTAACGCCTCACTTCAAGCTACAAAAACTAATCCTTCTTGCTTTGGTTTTTGCTATTTTAAACTATGTGATGTGTCGAAATTTTTTTGTTACAAACTACTTGTGGTATTAACTTTACATGTCCTAATTTGAATCTGAAATATAAAGGACGATTAGGATCTCTTGTGTTTTCTATAGCCTGAAACAGATTACTACTTGGCAATGTGAGCATGTGTTAATTATACTTATATATATCCAATATGTAGGCATGAATCAAAGGTCATCAAAGAAATTGTTGAAACAATTTCTCAGAGCTTGCAGCCAGTAACTTCAAGTGCAAATGAGAATCTGATCGGAATAGCAGCTCGCATTCAACGTTTGAAATTAGAGTTACAAACTGGGTCGGGAGATGTGCGCATGATTGGAATATGGGGAGTTGGGGGTGGTGGTAAGACTACTCTTGCATCTTCCATATATGATGAAATCTGTAGGCAGTTTGATGGTTGTTGCTTTGTTGAAAATATTCGAGAGGAATCAGGCAGATATGGTTTGGAAAAATTGCAAGAAAAAATTCTTTGTGGTGTTTTGAAACAAAAAGAAGTGCAGGGAATAGGGAGAGTTGAGGAAGGAAGACAAATGATAAAGGATAGGCTGTGCCATAAAATGGTCTTGATTGTGCTAGATGATGTCAATCAGCTTGACCAACTAAAAGCGTTAGCTGGATCACATGATTGGTTTGGTGAAGGAAGCCGAATAATAATCACAACTAGAGATGAACATTTATTAACTGCTCACAAAGTAGATGTGATACACAATATTATATTGTTAAACAATGATGAGGCTATGAAGCTCTTCCACAAGCTTTCACTGCAAGATTACAGTCCTAAGGAAGATTATGAGAGGCTTTCAAAAGATGTGGTTTCTTATGCTGGTGGGCTTCCATTAGCACTTGCAGTTCTTGGTCCTTTTCTGTGTGACAAAGATACGGGTGAGTGGATGAGTGCTTTAGCCAGATTGAAAGAGATCCCAAATGATGATATTGTGGGAAAGCTAAAAATCAGCTTTGATGGACTTACAGAGGTTGAGAAAGATTTGTTCCTTGATATTGCTTGTTTCTTTAGGAGGGAGAGGAAAGACCGGGTAATGGAGATACTTGATGCTTGTGGTTTATATCCTATTATAGGAGTGAAGGTGTTGATACAAAAGGCTCTCATAACTATTTCTAATGGAAGGTTTGATATGCATGATCTGGTGCAAGAAATGGGACACCACATTGTTAGAGGGGAGCACCCTAACAATCCTGAAAAACATAGTAGAATTTGGAAGGAGGAAGATGTTCTAAAAATAAGTGCTATGGATGCAACGATGGTAATGATAAGTCTACCTTTTCATGATTTATACGTTTAAAGAAGTACTCTTAATGCAAACTTCTGACACCATTTTACTCTTATATCACAGGAACTTAAAAATATTAAAGCACTGCAAATTGGACTCAATTGGTTGCCAAAGAAAGAACAAGATCTTCCTCTGATTGCTGCAAACATGAAGAACCTTCGCTATATTAAATGGGATGTCAACCATGAAAATCCATTGCTTAATAACTTTCCACCTAGAGAGCTTCGCTATCTTCATTTGTCCAGAGTCTTGCAAAAACAACTTTGGGAGGGTTGTAAGGTAACTTTTTTTTGTTTATCTAACGGATGGAAACAAATTCGATTATGAAATATAGACGTGATTAATCCAGATTAAATTTTGAAGTATCTGTAGTATTGAAAGCATGGGACTTTATTCTGTAAATGTCTCTTGTTTACAATGTGTATGTCTGCATGTGTGCCATTTTCCTCATGATCTTTTCATCTTGATATATTTTTGACTTGTTTTTTGCACCTGTATGCAACAGTTGCTGCCAAATTTGAAGATAATGGAACTTTGGAGTTCTAATATAATCATGACACCGGATTTTGATGGACTTCCAAATCTTGAAAGATTGAAGCTGTATCAATGCATGTATTTAGAAAAGATTCATCCATCAATTGGACGCTTGGAAAGACTTGTTCTCTTATCAGTAGAAGCTTGTACCAGTCTTAAGATGTTTCCACCTGTTACCCGACTAAAGAAACTCGAGACCCTTTCTTTCCATCATTGCCCCCAGCTTTTTAAGCCCTCGGAGATCCAACAACAGAATATGGACAATTTAGGTCGCAGCAATCTTCCTGGACTAGAATGTTGTTTTCAGGGGCTTTCTTTATGCCAAAACAAGATAGGGTTACAGTTTATCCTCAACATGCAAGAACTTGGATTCTTAACAAAGTTGGAACTCAGCAACTGTGGTTTGGGAGATGAAGACATAGGCTCTGATGTATGGGAGTTAGCCAACTTGCAAGTATTGAATCTAGATGGAAATAAATTTTCACGATTAAATTTTGGTCTCTTCGGACTTCCTAGGCTCAAATGGTTAAACCTGTCATGGTGCCAAGAACTTGTAGAAGTGTCAGAGCTCCCACCAAGTATATCTATTCTTACAATGGATTATTGTTACTCACTTAGAAGCTTTGGAGATATTTCAAACTGCAAATGGTTGTGGAAAGTTTCACATGCGGGTGGGTACAACGTAAATCCACTTGATGGTGAGATATTACTACACTCCATGCTTCAGGTTTGGCTCTATGCACCTTTTCAATCTCAATCTTTATTACATATAAAACCCAACCATTAGTTCATAATTCCATTTGATATAATATGGCAGGCAATTGATATTGAACATCACTTCGTTGATTTCGCTCTTGCACACCAAATTCCAAAGGGGTTTGTAGGAAGGTGCTTTATGGGGAAGACATTCACATGGCGTTTTCCAACTGAATACAGGAAGCCATCCGGAGCTTCCATTAAATCTCATAGTGATAAGTTTACACTGCATCTTCCAAATGATTGGTACAATGAGTTTTGTGGGTTGTTAATACGTGTTGTTGCCAACTCCGGGATTCTGGATATTGATATAATCATCAAGCAGGAGCCAGATAACCGAGAGTATGTTTTTAAGAATTGGAGGTTTGATAAACAACCGGAGCCTGAATATGATGGAAAAGTAAAGACATATGTGGGATATGTTCCCTTTAGTTCTTTGAGGCGGATCACGTCGTTGAATTCATCATACAATATCATTTCATTTCACATACACAAGATGTATTGGACTTCGTTTACAGCTGAGCTCGTTCCTAGGAGAAGTAAAGATGATCTGCTGCAAATAACACAAGTCGCAACAAATTGCTCTGAATTTTGGAATAATGGACAGACATTTGAGATCCAACAAGATTTAGGATCTTCTATCAAGATTTCATGGGGGCGTTGGAAAAACATCTAATAAGACTCGATGTAAACTTGTAATTGTGATTACAGTGCAACATACATCGAGAAACAAAATTGAAAAGGCAGGAGAAGGAATTTCATGAAGATGATGGCATAGGATCAAACAAGATCTGAACCTGATGGTGTAATTCATAATAGCAGGTGCTAGAGTCTGATTCAAAGAAATTTTGATTTGAAAGATTTGAATCTAGGCTCCGGTACCATAATATATTTCTGAGAATTGAGATGGAAAGTCTTGTATATTATATTGAAAATTAATAGAAATGAGTAAACTTTAAATGTATACAGGAAAGAACCACTTCTATATCATGACCACGTGCGACTTGTAGCATACCTAACAATAACTTGTAAGTCACATCATGTATTTTTGGGTTTTATTCAAAAATCAGTTTCTAAGAACAATAAAAACGGCAATGGAAGTTTTAAAATGTTGAATAAACTTAAAATCATTTTAATCCACCAAGGATCATGAACATGAACATTAAAGCTAAAAAATAGCAATATGAAGACAGAATTAAACTATTTGAAGTTTTTGATTCCTCTTGTGACGTTGAAGTTGTAGAAGATGGAAAAAACAAAGTAAAGTTCCTCAAGAGATATCCACTAATAATTACCAACTTGATATGAATGTCACTCCTTGTAATAATAAGAACCCCTTATTCCTTTAAGAACAAAACAAATATTTTTATTAAAGGAGAGTATAAAGTATCAACTTTTCTCTAACAATTACTTAACCCTCTAACTGAAAGAGAAGATTAGAAGAGAGCATGAAAAACCATGAAATTTTCATAAAAAACTAGTAAGAATGAAAGCCTTTCTTAAGGCTTTTATTAAGGTCTTTTGTAACGCCCAAATTCTCGAGTATTAATTTATGGTTATAAATTCTCATGATTTCAAGGTCTACCCGATGAGTTGGTTGCTTGATTCGTCGAGTAGCAGCGGGTTGGTCCACGTGTTTAAGTGACCTACTCGCCAAGTCCAAGAAGGGACTCGACGAGTAGGAGCTGGAGGATGAAACCCTAATTTCCGAGGTTTTGCACCTTATTTAAAGGTCATTGGCCTCCTCAGCCTCCCCTTATAGCCCATTGATAGTCTACAAACCCTAATATGTGTGTATGCATCATTCTTGTGTGTTTTAAGCTTTGGAAGGAGGATCTTTTTAAGGAGAGCTTGGAGAGCAAGTGGCTAGAAGCAAGGAAGATGCGGGGATCTGATATCTACCTTAGTTGGCATCTTTTAGAAGGTATCAAGTCGTTACCTTGACCTCATTTCATTCTAGATCTCATTTGGTTAAAGATTTGGGCTTTTATAGCATATTATGAAGCTATTCTTGGGCATGAGCTCAGATCTGAAGTTGTAACTTCAGATCTGAACTCTTTTTGGTCTCTAAGTCCATAAAGCTATCAGCTTTGGCAAGTATGAACCCCTCCTTAAGCGTAAAACTCCATTGCAAGCTTGGTTTATTCATTATAAGACTTTAGAGCCTTGCATATACATAAAGTTTGCAACTTTATGTGATAAACATGCCTTGGGAAGTTGGATCTACAATATGGAACCTTAAGATGGCTTAAAAAGCATCTGAATTGAAAATGGACTGAAGGGACTCTGCGAGTTGCATGGTCAACTCGGCGAGTCCGATGAAGATTGTCGTGGGCTCGGCGAGTCAGTGGGGTGACTTGGTGAGTCAGTTAGGGTTTTCCCGTTTGTTGGCACGTATGAACTTGGCAAGTTGCAACGGAAACTCGACAAGTTGGCCAACAAGTTTTCGGCTGCAAACATTAGGAACTCGACGAGTCACTCAAGTGACTCAGCGAGTTGAAGAGATATTCAAGGAACTCGACGAGTTGAGGTCAACATGGATTATTGACCTTGACCATTGGCTTGGGCTTTGACTAAAGGTTGACTAGTTGACTTCTGGGGGTATTTTGGGAAATTGGCAATTTATGGATATGGTTTTATGGTGAATATAGGTGGTGGAGTTGTGATGGTGATCCGAGAGTGGAGCTTGTCGCTTCAGCGCGTCAGTTGCGAGGTGAGTTTTCCTCACTATACTCAAGGGTCTAAGGCACCAAGGCCGGCCCTGTGGATTGTTATCTGGTTAGGCTATGCTAGTATCGTCTGTTAGATCGGTATCCTAGAGGATATGATAATATTATGTGGTATGTGGTATGTGTTGGATTAGTGTCTAAGTCCATAACTATTTGGGTTTGTACTTGACCCGATTATGAGCATGGTCCTTTTAGGTTGCCTTCACCATAGCAACTTGTAGGATTAATTATGGAAAGAGAAAGGTTTAATTATGATTTATTAATATATTATAAGAATAATATATTAAAGGAGAAATCATATTGTTTAGTTAATATTAGTCAAGAATTAATTAAGAATTAATTTTGTGGCTAAAAGAGATTAATTAAACTTAGGGGACTGGATTTGTAATTATAAGATAATTACAATTGGGCTATGGATCACCTTGGAATATAGGTTGGACGAATTCTATTTGAAGCCCATAAGGAATTCGTCCAAGAGGTATTCTAAAGGAGTCCATGGGCTGCTTAGGGCTTAAGCAGTCAGATTAGGGTTTCCTAGTTGCAAACCCTAATAGCCTATATATATAAAGGACCCCTATGTCCCCAAAAATGTGGCTAAGACTTGCTTTAGGGTTTCTATATGTTTTTGGTTGTCTCCTCTCTTCTCCTCTTCATCCTTGTTGCTCATGGTGTTTGTGACTCCATTAGAGGTGCAACACTTGAGGCACTAAGCTTGCTGAAGCCAATTACAAGGAGGAATAGATTGTTATTGCTACATAACAATCAAATGTATTCTCTAAAACCCTAATTCAGTTTATAATATGTTAGATCTAGGGTTTATAGCTTTGGATATTCAATTGCATGTTCATTAGACAAACTAGATCCAAATGCTATTAGGGTTTGCATGTACACCATAGGAATGATGTAGTGCTCAAAACCCATCAATGGTATCAGAGCCTAGGGTGTTTTTCTAATGTATTTGATGCAAAGGGTAAATTTTCAAACTTGATTTTTTTTCATTTTTTTGGGCTCTGACCAGGCTCACAACGTGAGTACAATGCTCATAACGTGAGCACAGCTGTTTGCTGGATTTCGAATTTTCTGCCTTATTTTGTTTAGAATAATTGCCATAAATTGTTTTTCCAAATTAAAATCAGATTTCTCTGTTATGGTAACTGTTATCCCAATTAAATAAATGGATAATTGTCAATTTAAGATAATTATTTGATTTATAAGATCAATATTAATTATTTGTGAATTGATTTGAATTATCTTCTAAGAAATTAATTAGGTTAAATTTTGGGATAAATATTATTTATATGACAATTAATTATTTTTCAAATTTAATCTAACAGATATATTAAAAAGTTTCAAAACTTACCCTCAAGTTTTGGAATTTTAAAGTTGATTAAAAGTTTAATTTTGAAATGTTAAAACCCTATCATTTTGAAAAAGTTCAAATTACACCCTTATGGTTTTGTTAATTAATTAAAGTGTATAATTAAAAGAGAGTTAATAAATCCATAAAGTTTTGGTTTATATTTAATTAAATTAAAAGTATAATTTATTAAATTAAACTAGCTAGTATTTTAAAAGTGTAAAATACACCCTATACTGTATATAACATTAAAAGTCTAATATTATATATATATATATATATATATATATATATATATATATATATATATATATATATATATATATATATATATATATATATATATATATATATATATATATGAGTAAACAGTCACTCTTACCGTTAGTAGGCCTCATTAAAGAAGCTGGTCTATAAGGGGTGTTTAAGGAAATTGTTTATAAAATGGCGATTGAATGGGTATCTACTCTTACCCACCACACTCTTTACTGGTGGAGGGTCGTTAGCCGAACGGGTAGGATAGGAAAAAAACTTCCATTATAAGTAGAAGTACAAAGTAACTAAATGTTTTTACAAATTCCTAAATCATAGTTACTTTAGGTAAAATGTGAAATTATATGCTAATCCATGGAATTACACTTCGTACCCTTGTCAAACGTTAGTGGAGCGTGCGTGGTTAACCGACACACTAATTTGGGGTTGACATTGGTAGCGAAGGGTGGCTTAGTGTTTATCATAGATCAATGGAGTGTGTGTGGCTAACCGACACATTGATTAGGTGATAGTAGCATTGACTGCACCGTGTTGATTCACATGGTTATTCACACCTTGTTTGTGATCCTCGACATCTCAGTCACAAACTTGAAGGGCATAATCGAGATTAAATATGTCATTGAAAAGTTTAATGAATCTCAAATGATCTAGGAGTTTCAATTCATTTAAAACTTAAACCTCAATTTTGCTTTTCATGATCGAAACTATCGTCATTCATCTACCTTCAAATATTCTGCAACTAGATTACGGCATCCCTCTTCTAGGTTGTAGAGTATTGTGTTGGATGCTAGCCTTGATGTTTCATTTGGGTGGTACATCAAGGATTCTTATCAACTATCTTGAATTTTCTCCCATTTTTGTAGATTTCTGAATCTTACAATGGTTTTCCCAAATTCCATGGAACAAGTTTTCCAAATGAAGATGACATTCCATGATACGATCGAGGAACTCGAGGTCATGCTTCACTTCCTTCACTTGACAGGTTGGGTATGTTGGGTGTTGTCATCTCCAAGGAGTTGGGTGTAGACTGGGTTCTTAAGTCGCTTCCTGAATCATATAGTGAGTTCGTAAGAGAGTACTATATGATGGAAGCATGATGTGACACTTATCGATCTCACCTATTTGCTTGTTGCTGTTGAATCAACAATGATTTGGCGCACTGGAGAAGCAAAGCTGATTGGTAGACTTGCCTTCCAAACCTCCATAGAAATAGGCAATGGCAACGAAAGGCATGCCATGGTCAAAAGGTTTGACCATAAGAGAAATGCAAGGTCTGAAGTAGTTTCATGTGTTGTTCCAAAAGAATCAATTTCCTTTTATTGCCAAGAGAAGGGGAATTGGAGACAAAGCTGACCTATTTACCTGAGAGATCTAAGAGATGGGAGAGTCACGACGTATGGCTCTACTTCAGGTAAAATCCATTAACTAACTCTATAAGTTCCTAGTTTGATTCTTGATACATGATGTGATAAGATTACATTCTTGATGTTTTGAAGGATCAAAGAAAAGAAAGGAAGCTTAAGGAAGAAGCATTTTGAATCTGATCATAAAGAAATGGATTTCAATCGCATGGATTCGAGGATCGGATTTTGAACTACTACTTTAGAGTTAGGATAGATTGCTAAGAAATGTGTAATAACATAGTTTTTCAGTTGAATTACATTGTAAGGACAAAGTTTTTCCGCAATAAAATAAATTTTGATTTTGTCTTATTTATTTATCCTTGAAATGGCATGTATGAAAAAATTGATGTTTGAATGTTTCTACTATTAGAAATAATGGATTTGATTCTTAATTATGTTATTTGTGGAAATGTCGAGAATTTACCAAATAAGGAGAGTTTCTCATCGCCCAAGTTTCAATTGGACAGAAACTTGGAATCATGCAACCTGCATTGTGTGATGAATGAAAAACTTTCATATTTGGAAATTAGACTAATTCCTTGACAAAGAGTCAAGTGAAGGGCTAGGGATCAGTTACACTTGGTTGTGCGCTGGTCAAGTCCACCACAAAGAGAGATAAAATATTCTTCATGATTTTCTAAAGTTTAGTAAATATGATTATGCTTATAAGATTAAGTGTAATTCTGAGATGGTTGAAAAACCTTCAAAAAATGGCAGAACGAATAAGAAGAATCAAATAACCGGAAAGATAAAAGTTTCTCCATTTTAAGAAGAAGGGAGAGTACCTTTTATTATGTTTTATGATAAATCATAATGATTAAGAACCATATCTCAATTGATCCTATAAGTGAGTCTTGGTGCATTTGTATGGCTAAGAAGAGGAATTGAGAATTGTAGAAATGGTTAAATCAAGAAGCCAATCATACTTCGTTCCAATATCAAGTCTTAGAGTCATACTCCAAGATTGTCACATTGAGTGACACATCTTTAGTAGGTTTATAAAACTCAACAAATGTGGAATTTGGAAAAGTTTTCTTATTCTTGCACATTTGAATTTGGTAAGTTGTGTTGTCTTGGATAAGACAATGACCAACTAGGACCAATTAAGTTAAGCGTTTTTATCTTGATAAGAACTACACTAACTCTTAAATATTTGTTTTGTCTAGGAAAGTTTCCTGACAAGAGAATCATATATGTCAAAAGGTCAGTGGGAGTTTTAATGATCTTGAAAAAGTTTCAAGAACTAATCAAGAATAAACCTTATCGATCATCACTAGCAGACGACTTGAGGTTTACAACCTATCGTGGTGACATAATCTTGTTTCTGTGCCATTCCAATTTGGTTAATTGTGCATGTGAGTTCTATGAGTTCTCATTTAAAGGCAAAGAACCTTGCTCAATGGAAAGTACATTGATATGTAGGGGTGAGTTGTAGAACAACTTGGAAGACATGGTGGGCATTCGTGCTACCATGAGGCAAGAAATCAAAATTAAACAAGTTCAGTCCGTATGAGTTTGGATTTGTTACGAACATTATCTTATGCTGATGGTTATGACAAATTCACATTGATAGGAACACATACACCATAAAATCTAAGTGTCATAAGGTTTCTCTCCTTCATGAAAATGATTGTGAGGAAAAACTTTCACTAAGAGAGATTTTATGGAGATAACGATTATGTAAATTGCATTCTCAAATTCGATTATGATTACGACATCCCTTTTCATAGTTCGAATTGTGAGATTTGGTGATTAGTCTGAACGTTGGGGACTTAGTAATATAAGTTCTGAATTAGTTTAGAAACGCATGTGAGCTATCTAAGGAAAAGGTGTATGAGTTTGAGAAGCTTAGATAAAGGTTTATCAATGCATCAAGTATCAGAAAGTTGAACTTAATAAATTCAATAAGCATTGTTTTTTTGGTAGTTCAGCTGTTTTCTGAATACATGTTAAAGCTAGTGGGAGCATAAGTGTTATGCTAAAAGAGATAATCATCATGTTAGTAGGAGCATGATTATTATTTTAAGTCTTGCAGGTTAGCAATATTAATTATAGAAAACAAAGTTTCAATTTGCAAAGTTGCAGGGGATGAAAAGTTGTTTTTGCTATAATTAAGGGAGAGAATATTATACTTCGTTTCAAAATCTAGTCAAGGATACATAGTGCATTCTCAAAATTCGATTATGATTACGACATCCCTCTTCATATTTCGAATTGTGAGAACATGACACATAAAATAATATGGCAAAAGACTGATAATGTATCATGTCTTTATGTGAGACATTATGCATCGTGTCCCATACGCTTCGGGTATAGGATCGATTGCATATGCTATAATATTTGACCATTCTAAAATTTTCCAAATGCCTATGGCATTAAGAGGGAAAAGGGACTAGAGCCAGTTATGACTAAAATAAATAAACAACTATCAAAGGATGATCCAAAGTTCACTGAGGACTGGTCGCTTGTGAGTAGTTGGAAGTATAGTATTGGATGGACCATATCGATATTATTATGAATAGATAAGATTCTATCTAGAATGAGTTGTCATATGGAAAATATGGAAATGTTTCCATAATTGGGAGTTGGAATTAAGAATTTATGTCTAGATTAGAAAATTTTCTGCAAAAAGGATGTTCAGAGGAATGTACTTTGAGTGAGAGACATCACATCTACATATTTGTTTTGTAACAATTTCTGATAGAGTACCTATTGATTTCATTGGCTGAGTCTTTGTGACTTTTGTGTCGTGACTTCACGAAAGGATCGTTGCATAAAATGTTAGAATCTGACATATTCTAAAAGTGGGAAGAATTTGGTATTCTTACACTAATGATAAGGATTCGGGATTATGAAATGAGTTTCATTGGAAAAGTTTTTCAATTGATCTATTTCACAAAGTATGGACCATAGGAAACCAAAGTGTGCATGCCTGGTGCCTGGGATAACTATTGTTATAATTCAAGTGTCATGTTGATTATCTGAAACATTATACAATGAATAATGAGTAATCAATATGGTGATTAAATAAATGGTGTTTTATTTATACTCAAAAGTTTGGGACCATATAGGATTAAGTATTATCGTTGTATTTCACTTTGCATGTTTTGACTTCCAGGAAACAAGGTTATTCAGAATAACAAGGTTATTCATAATAACAAGGTTATTCATAATAACAAGGTTATTTGAACCTCCACAGTCGATTATATGTTGGAAGTAGGTATGAAGCAAGACTGTCATGAATCCTTCTGTAGATTGTCTAAAGTGTTTAGACATAGCAAAAGTTTGTTGCAGAGTTCATGAGTACTTTAATAAGATTAAAGTATTGGATTAAACCCACGCTCACTTGAATCACTTCATGGATTTTATCACGAGTGATTGTGAGACGATAATATTGTATATTCTTGAAACTGAGACGTGTGAGTTGTAATTACGATTCGGTTGCACATTGATAATAAGTAAACGCACAAGTAACTCGGTGTTATAAAACATATTGTTGTGTGTGATTTGATGAGTAAGAGCAAGCGAGCATTCAAGTCAAATTTATCCATTCCTTTCCCCAAAGCGGGATAAAAGCGATATATGTGGGCCCCTCGATGATTTAGTGATGACACCTTAAGTGTTTGGCCAAGCCGGGACTAAGATGATGTGTTCATTTGTAGTCTGTTGTCAGTCGTCATAAATCAGATGTCAGGAAACAATACATAAACAGAGAGAATAATTTAAATCCATGTCTCGTGTCTATACGATATCTTTTAGAATGGAGGAATATATGATCTCTTATCTAAAGGACATGCGTATTTGATAAGATCAGAGTTGACAACGGCTTTTGAAAGTTACGATTGCTTATCAGGTTCTGAAGTTATGCATAATAGTTATTAGACTTATCCAAGTGGGAGACTGTTGGATTATTGTCTAAGTCCATAACTATTTGGGTTTGTACTTGATTCGATTATGAGCATGGTCCTTTGGGTTGCCTTTACCATAGCAAATTCTAGGATGAATTATGGAAAGTGAAAGGTTTAATTATGATTTATTAATATATTAAAAGAATAATATATTAAAGGAGAAATCATATTGTTTAATTAATATTAGTCAAGAATTAATTAAGAATTAATTTTGTGGCTAAAAGAGATTAATTAAACTTAGGGGACTGGATTTGTAATTATAAGATAATTACAATCGGGCTATGGATCACCTTGGAATATAGTTTGGATGAATTCTATGGGAAGCCCATAAGGAATTCGTCCAAAAGGTATTCCAAAGGAGTCCATGGGTTGTTTAGGACTTAAGCAGTCAGATTAGGGTTTCCTAGTTGCAAACCCTAATAGCCAACATATATAAAGGACCCCTATGGCCCCAAAAACGTGGCTAAGACTTCCTTTAGGGTTTCTATATGTTTTTGGCTGCCTCCTGTCTTCTCCTCTTCATCCTTGTTGCTCATGGTGTTTGTGACTCCATTAGAGGTGCAACACTTGAGGCACTGAGCTTTCTTAAGCCAATTACAAGGAGCAATAGATTGTTATTGCTACATAACAATCAAAGGTATTCTCTAAACCCTAATTCAGTTTATAATATGTTAGATCTAGGGTTTATAGCTTTGGATATTCAATTGGATGTTCATTAGACAAACTAGATCCAAATGCTATTAGGGTTTGCATATACACCATAGGAATGATGTAGTGCTCCAAACCCATTAGTATGATATTTTAGATCGGTATCCTGGTAGATAAGATGGTATTATGTGTTATGTCGTTTGATCTATTAGACCAGTTGTTGTGTACAAACTGTTATCTGATTATATGTTATATGTGCACATGTTTGTTTTGGAGGTTGAGGCTTATCTGCTTTATGCGAAAGCCAATAGAGCTGAGTATTCCAACCTATTGGTTGTGGCCCATGAGTATTCCATCCCGAGGATGATTGGACTCGTAGTATGTGGGCATTCCATCCTGTTTGGTTGAGGGCCTGAGGTATTCCAACCTAATGGTTGACTGGACCCATAGTATGTTGTTTATGATTATATGTATATGACTATGGTATGTGTATTTTTGGGGAAACTCACTAAGCTCACGGGCTTAAATTTTCAGTTTACTGTTTCAAGTTAAGCGGATGATCGTGAAAAGGCGAAGGTGTGACCGTACACTTCCTCGATTGATGATTTCGTTCCTGGGATACTCTGATATGAAATTATTTTGAAAACATATTGTAATAACTATGGGTTTTGTATTGTTTAAAAAGTTTTAAATTTTCTTGAATTTTATGGGTGTTACATCTTTGAAACATCCTAATCATCTAGTCCAAAACTTTCGTTTTTAATTATTAAGAAAACCATAGTCATTAAAAATCATGTACCAATCATAAATAGTGTATCTCAAAATATCATAACATCTGTCAAAATATATCAGAGTATAAACATTCCAGGCTAAACAAATGGTGTGTGCATTGCAATCATCCCAAGCTTTTCCCCTTGCTACCGGTAGTACCTGAAACCAAAACTGAAAACTGTAAGCACAAAGTTTAGTGAGTCTCCCCAAACTACCACATACCATACACATAATTAGATAACTTGGGCCTTGCCCACTACATCAGGCCCCGCCCGACATCGGATCGTAGTTCGGCATTGGGCCCTGCCCGATATCAAACTGAAATCTAGTATACATATAAACATGTCAACAATGCATATAACATAAACACATAACATAAACATAACTTGGGCCTAGCCCACTACATCAGGCCCCTCCCAGCATCGAATCGAAGTCTGGCATCGGGCCCCACTCGATATCGAACCAAAGTCCAGCATCGAGCCCCACTCAGCATCAGACCAAAGTCCAGTATATACGTATCATAAACACATAAACATTCATCGGGATTGCCTCGACATCGGACCGAGGTCCGGAACATATAAACAAACACATACGAGAGAAATCATGAAGACATCAAGCATAAAAACATTCATTGGGCTTGCCCCGACATCAGAAGAAGGTCCGTAAACATATAATCTACATCGGGCTAACCCCAACATCGAATGTCACACCCTCGAACCGGGACGGCGGAAACGTCCGGGGACGGGTGACTTCATCTTGTAATATCATAACAATTGGATATGAATGAAACATAGCAACCATCATCGTCATACATTAACGATATCAAAATGCATCGTTTACATCTTTGTGTTTGTTTACGAAATACATCCAAAATAGCATAATGTATGATAATTCAAAAATACAACAAATATCCAAATTTCCTTAGCTGCCCACCTGCTTATTGAATTCCTGAGAATACAAGTCGTTTTGAAAAGCGTCAAAATAGAATGTTGGTGAGTTCATAAGCGTGTTTGTAAGAAAACTTTGTAATAGTTTGTAAACTTCCAGAAAATCCAATATTTTCTTGTAAAAATAGTTTGTAAGTCTCATTTCAAATCATGTATAATTGCATGTGTATTCTTTGTTTATATTATTTGAAAATATATAGAGTGATTCCCAGAAAATCCTATATTTTCTGTTATACAAAAAGTTGTGGTCTTAAACCCCAAGACCCGAGTGATGAAATTAGATGCAAAATAGTCGACACATAGTTTTGTACTTCGTAAAATAAGTAGAGTATATGTATTGCAATATAATGTTATTTTTGATGTGAGTCGTTACAACCATACTAAAATGACGAGAGTGCTTGTCTTGACGTTCTTCAGACGTCAGTTTCTAAAGATAATCGTCACCCTAGACTGGCATGTGTATCTATAGCGAACAAATCAGGTGTGGGGGTGTCAACCCCGTATAGATCTATACACAATATCCCGCTCTCCTTCTAGAAACTCTGGTTATAACTACATGAGTTACTATGTACACTAGATAGGTGCGAGTGAAGGACTGCCTCACAAGAGCCTTAACGGAATTTACGCGAATATTGAATTTCATCATGTAACGTTATAAATAATGTTACGAGTGTATATTTTCGACTACCAATTATCATTGGCAAAAATAGTCATTTTTACCATAAGTGTAAAAAATAACCTATTTTTACCATTGTTGTAAAAATTGGCCCAATTTTATCAAAATTGTCAATAAAGGCCCCATTTTACTAAAATTGTCAATAAAGGGCCCAATTTTTCTAAAATTGTCATATAAGGCCCATTTTAGCTAAAATTGTCAAATAAGGCCCATTTTTACCAAAATCGCCATAAAAGGGCCATTTTTACTAAAGCTGCCATATCTAACGACCCAATTTTTCAAAGAAAATTTTCATTTTTGATTAGTCAAATACATTTCCATATTTTAAGAAATCCAATCACAATTGTTTTTAAAACACATGTCAAATACAACTTTTATTCCAAACATCAGAGTGTCCATAAACATCTGGGAGAGAGTGCAGATCGCGCCATCACGCTTTGCCTTTACCCTTGGGATCTAAAGTACGTGAAACAAATCCACAATTTGTAAGCTAAATGTTTAGTGAGTTCCCAGAGCATACCACACACACAATACACAATACACATATCCTGTTAGCTATAAAAGCTACCTATACCACATAATCCATGCATACATAAACCTATAAGGATGTCATAGGCTCCCCAGGGTCTTACACCTTCGTGCCATTAGCTACCCCACATGGTCTTTACCTAGGAATGCTATGGGCTACCCCACATGGTCTTACATGTAACATGCCATGGGCTACCCCAAATGGTCTTTACCTAGGAATGTCATGGGCTACCCCACATGGTTTTACATCCAATTGCCACTGGTTCCCCCTGGGGTCTTCCATGCAATAACACACAATCACATAGCATATCAAATCACATAAATGACTTAAAACATATACCATAATCACATAATTGTCTGACCTTTGTGCCTTAGACCCATGGGTATGGTGAGAAGACTCACATCTATCCGAAGAATCCGAAACTGCTCTCGTAACTGTCCGTAACCTCCCGTGCTGAATAATAATATTAAATCATGTTATAACATCACATAATCGAAGGGAAACCCAAACCCCATGTCCTTCCATGAAGGCCCAAATATCCTTTCTTTGTTAATAGGCCCAAAGTCCATGACCAAAAATCATTAATGGGCCTCTTGGCCCAATAAGGCCCTACCATAACATCAATGGCCCAAAACAGATAAAATGACCCAATATTCCCAAAATGAAACAAGATCCAATAACCAAATGAGGCCCAACAGCTCAAAGGCACAACAAGATCCAAGCCTATATGTGGTGCGTACGCTTAGCGTACCACCCTGGTACGCACAACGTACTGGGTCTCTAGGACATACATGCAACATACTAACAAATTAAGCACTTTTTCCATTAAGTACTTCATCAGGGGTGTTCTGGATTTGTCACCTTTGTTATGGATACCAGTGATAAGGGTAAGGCGACCATGGATGATGCGCCAATTGTGCAGGAGGACTTACCTGGAGTGCCTCCGAAGAGGCGGGTGGAGTTGACGATTGACTTGGTTCCTGGTGCGGCTCCGATAGCCAAAGCACCATATCGTTCAACTCCTTCATAGATGTAGGAGTTGTCTACACAACTGCAAGAGATGTTAGAAAAGGGGTTCATTCACCGATCCTATTTGTGAAAAAGAAGAACGAGCCTCATCGAGTCAGAGGAACCACTATCTTGGAGAAATCTTGAATGAATTTTCTCGAGGACCTCATTCAAATTCATAACACATTCCATGTCTCTCAGTTGCGAAATTGTCGAGTGGATGATTCCACGGTGGTTCTATTGGAGGATATTTACGTGGATAATTGCCTGAATTACATTGAGAAACCGGTGACGATCATTGATCACAAGGGAAAAACCTTGAGGAACAAGGTTTTTGAGTTGGTGAAAGTCTAGTGGTAGCATCGCTAAGGTTCAGAATGGATGTGGGAGCCGGAGGATGAGATGAGGGAGCACTATCCAGAGTTATTTGGGATAACGGACTTCAAGGACGAAGTCTGATTCAAGTGGGGGAGAATTGTAACATTTGTATTTTGGTATGTTTTCCTTTTAGCCCTCTATTGCTTAAGGCTTTCATTTTTGGTACCTAAGCTAGTATGCGGGGCATACTCAAGGAATAAGCTTAGTATACTAGCCTGATAGCTTGATCGTGGGTTCCATCCACGTACTTGGAAGTACGCAGGACATACATGAGGTTGATGCAAACTCTATTTTTTTGGGTTTGCACCTTAATTAAACCCCATTATAGCCTCTTTTGGACATGTTTAACCAGCCTCCACCTCCCCTTGTCTTGAAATCAAACCCCTAGAGTGCTTTTGTGAGTTGTGAACTTTAAAAAGTGTTTGTTGGTGATTTGTGAAGAAGAAGAAAAGGAACGCTTGGAAGGGCGTCTTGAACTTGAAGATCTAGAATTAGCTTCTCAATTGCAACCTTTTTGAGGTAAACAACTCACATCTTGATGATCCATGGTGCTAGATCTACTTATGTTGTTACTTTATGCATTTTGAGTCCATGGAGTGAATGATGAGCTTCTTGATTTACTCTAGAAGTATGGGTGATAGATCTAGGCTCTTTTTGGTCCCCATGTTCATAAAAATGCAACTTTAAGGATGTTTTATGGTTCATGCATGTATTAAGAACTTTGTTAAGTTCTTTTTGAGCTCTTAAGCCCCATTAAGCCATGCATATATGTAAAGTATCCAAGTTTACGTGAAAAGTCACCCCAAGGAATCAGATCTGAGAGTTGGGCTTGAAGTTTCAATGGATTAAGTGCTTAATGGAGTTTCTTGGTAAACTAGGGAGTACGCAAGACATACCCAACTGGTACGTTGCATGTACTAGTCCCAGAAGGAGTATGCCCCGCGTACTCAACAGATGGATTTTTGGGCCTAACATTCTCGGTTTGGGACTTTGGTTGGGTTTTCTTATTTTAGGCCTTGTTGGCCATTAGAATTCTGATTTGGACTTTTTCCTAGTATTTTGGGTTTTCTTTAGGAATTAGGCTGATGAAGGGTTTTGGGCCCAATTTGGAAGATTGGACCATTATTGGGCTTCATGTGACCATTTTGGATTTGGGCCTTTTGAATAGTTGAGTTGGGCCTAGGCTTTGGCCCAAGTTAGATAAAGGGTAAAAATGGTCTTTTACCATGGTTATAGGCTAAGTAGTTTGGATTCTTGGTTATGGGTTGAAATCCAATTAATAATTGGGTGTTTTTGGCATTGGTAGCGTAGGGATTTGTCAGATCAGTAGTTAGAGATTTATTTGAGTGATTAAGCAATTAGATGTGAGTTTCCTCACTGTGTTTAGCGGGTTGAAGGAACCAATGTCGGCCCATGGTTTGTTATGCTTATTGTGCTAGTTCTCTGCATGTCTCTTTCATGTGTTATGTGTTTTATATATACCGGGCGGGGATTAAGGCCATGCGGGGCCTGATGATTATATTGTGTGCTATGTAGCTTTGTTATTTGCATTTATATTTGTGATTCTTGCATGTGTTTATGTGTTTGCATGTATACCGGGCAGGGCCCGATGTTTGGCGAGATGTGAAGACTGATAGATTTGTTTACCGAGCAGGAATCGATAACTGGCGGGGCCCATGATATGTTTGATATGTATGATACGTGGTATTTTGGGGAACTCACTAAGCTTCAGGCTTACGGTTTTCCGTTTATGTTTCAGGTACTTCTAGTGCAAATGGGAAGAGCTTAGGGTGATTACAGTGCACACACTATACTGATGCACATTTTCATGATTTAGTCTTTGGATTTAGATGATACATTTTGAGTTATGATGGTTTATGATAATGTTTGGATAACAGTTTTATTAATTTAAAAATCGAAAATTTTGGTCTATATTTTTGGGACGTTACTATATATATATATATATATATATATATATATATATATATATATATATATATATATATATATATATATATATATATATATATATATATATATATATGTGTGTGTGTGTGTGTGTGTGTGTGTGTGTGTGTGTGGATTCAGTTGTCGATATTTTATTTTATATTATATTATATATATATATATATATATATATATATATATATATATATATATATATATATATATATATATATATATATATATAGGGCTAGGTTATAATGTGGATGAACAACTATTCATGCATTATCATTATTTTTTTTTCTCACACATCGTTTTTTACATAACTTGTCCATGAGATCTATGATTTCTGTTAATAAATAATCAACAAATTTTTTTTATAAAAACAATAATTTTTATATTTACTCATTTGTTTATAAAAATGGAATTAAAAATATATTCATTTTAGTAAAGGTATCCTAAACAAATTAAAAATATATTAATTTTTGTTTTCACACATCGTTTTTCACGCATTTTCACACTCAATGCAAACAATTCATAATTATTTTTATGAAGTGTTGGAAAAGATGTTGCTTTTCGCACATGACATTATAGTACCAACTTCTTTTAATTTGAATCCAAATATTCTAGGACACAATAGACGGCTACGACGTGTTTTCAAAGGAGCACTTGGTGCACTTGATGTCACTTGGATACATCATGTTGTCCCTGCAAAAAAAACAAGATTTATATAGAAGTAGGAGAAAATGCGATTGTTACCAAAACGTATTGGCAATTTGTGACTTCAACATGATGTTTACATTTGTTGTGGCCAATTAGGAAGAAGTAGCACATGATTCCAGAATATTATCAAAAGCATTAGCAAATCTAAACGCATCATTCCCATTTACACCATCATGTAAGTTTATGGTTATTTAAATAACTTTATCTTAGTTTGAAAACTAAATGTGTTTTTGGGCATTTTTACAAATAAATATTTTCTTTGTGATGTCGCGTATGCATACACTCGAGGTTTTATAGCATCGTATCGTAATGTGAGGTATTGGCTTCAAGATTTCCATCAAAGACATGCATTAGCCAATAAAGAAATATTTAACTATGCACATGTAAAACTTCAAAACGTTATTGAGCGTGATTTTGGTGTCTTGAAAGCACGATTCCCAATATTAAAGAGGATGACACCGTTCTCGTTGGTTACACAAAGAAACATTACCCTTGCATGTTTCGTGCTTCATAATTTTATAAGAAGAGAGCGATTGAGTGATTAGTATTTTGCACGGTATAATGAACCAAATGTCTTGGTTCAAAATAACAATGTGCTTGTTAATGATAATGAATATGAGATTCCAACACATGGTACTGTAGTGGACTATGAATATATGACACAGTTAGGGGATGAAATTGTTGAACAGTTAATTGTATGAATTTTATTTCAATGTTTTAAGACTATAATTATTAATTTTTCAGTACTGAAAAACTATTTTATGCTTATAAAATTATTTTATTTTATTTTTTTAATATCTGCGGAGCTGCTGCAGATGCTAAAAAACAAACACACTTCTAATTATAGTCTGCACCCGTTTGATCCATCTTTTCTACTGGAGAGGGTTGCAGAAGTGGTCCACAAACTTCAAAAAATATCGTTTCCAAAAAAGAAAACCATCACCATACTCTAATGAGAAAAGGGATTTATTGCTACAAAACTTACACTTACAAGTTAGAAAATAGAAACTACAAAATTAATTAAATTATGTAACATAATATTTTAACGTTTAATATTAAAAAGAATAGGGATACAACAACACTCCTATTACCCCAAGTACCTCATCTAGGCCTGACAATTCTCGACAAGACCTGTGATACAACATGAAATAAAAGGGTTTTGGTTGAGTTTTTCAACTCGTCAACCCACCAACTTGCCAATCTATCAACCCGTTTATTAAACAGGTTATATGTGTGTTTCTCAAAAAATATACGGGTTGATCTGCCAACCTATTAGAGCTTTAATGAAAAAAAAATATATTTTTTTTAAATGTATTAAGTATTATACACTATACAGTTTATACTTTATGCTAGGATATGATACTCGATATCATTGATCATTTGACCCTGTGGGTAACAATTTGCTAATTTTCATTGCAAGAAGCTTGACATTTTCCATAAATAATCTCAGTATCTTACAAACAAAATCGAATAAGCCCTGTCCGGGTCTCCACTCTGTGATGAATGACAGAACGAACTCACAGAGAATGACGACATGAACAATTAAATCATTATCGAACGATGTCGACGCCTGCGATTGAATTTATCTATGTTTATATTAATGTTTTAGTTTGGACATGTTTCCATGAATGTTTTTAATTTTCATTTGGATGTTTAAGACTTAAATTTTTAAAATTAGGATATGTTTGCTTCAAGAATTTATTCATGTTTAATTATCAATTTTATTTATAGAATTTGCCCCACGAACACACGAATTCAAATCTGACTCACGAACCTACCAAACTATGAACCCGTATAAATAAGTGGGTTAACAAGTCATATATGAGTTTATTCTCCAAATCCACCAACCTGTGAGCTGCCAACCCGTGACCTTTATAATTAAATAGGTCGTGTTCGGATTGATATATTTTGACCTACCAACCTACAAACCAAAATCCATCAACCTAAACACAACACGATTGTTACGTCTAACCTTGCCAGTGTCATTTAGTTGGCCTCAATGTTTATATTAAAAAAAGTTTTATATATCTAACTATTATATATGATATGATGGAGGCCACATCCAAGTGGGCCATACACCCACTCAATATACATTGGATCCACATTGGTGGTCGTTGTAGCATAATTTGTTGTTGTAATCCTATTAAAAAGTCTATTGCTCATAATATATTTTTTTCAATATTGTAATATAAAGCTTTCATCGCTGCTTTCCACATATTGATTAAGGAATGCTACTTCAAAAAATAAAATAAAAAAATCTGTTTTCAGTATTCCAATTAAAAAAATTTCTGTTTTTTTAAAAAAAAAAAGATTTACTTTTAAACTTCTGTTTTTAATGAAGAAATCCAAATACCAATTTCGCTTTTCTCATCCACATGACAAACAATGAAAAGTTGCTTCAGACTTTATGTCAATTCAGATGAACCACACAACCAAGTCAACGTATAGCAAGTTGTACAGGCTACTAAAACAGGAATTACATGAGTTACAAGCTACTAATGCACAAGGTACAAGTCAGTTGGATTCTCCTCCCACAGACACACATGATTTTAAAAGAGAGAGAAAACTGCTACGAGTGGAATTTCCGCATATTACGGGGACAAAGAAAGGTAAAGGGTTTGGTACTTAACCTCTTAAATAATTATAATAAATTCAAAATCATGTTGGTACACATGGCAGATAGCGTGGATGATGAAACGACAAAAGCTTGTGCTACCGTATTGTTTTATAATTTTATGTCGCAAATTGCTTAATAACTGATGAAAATATTGCCGGTAAAAAAAAATTACCATGCCGACACTGGTAAGAATTGCTAAGCACGTTACTTTATGTTGAAATAAAAAAATCATTCATTATGATGATTATCTTAATAATGTGAAATCAACTCACTTTATACTTAAAATGTCAAGTGATAAGTTTTCTTTATCAGTTTTTTATTACAGTGGAATTTTATTTGAAATTCACACCTATCTCTCTCACCACATATATTCTATCTTAATAAATCAAAGAAGTCAAGTAATAAGATATTTCTTGAGATTTTATTTGAAATTCACACCTATCCCTCTCTATATATGCACGGATCTTTTCATTGATGTGCGCCTCAAACTACATACACTCTATCTCAACAAATCAACACATCAATGGCATCTCCGTCGTCTTCTCCTTCCGCCCCGGAATTTTCTTCTTCTTCTAAGTCATGGAAGTATGATGTTTTTCTTAGTTTTAGAGGGGAAGATACTCGCAAGACTTTTGTGGATCATCTCTACTCAGCTCTCGAAGAACAGGGGATCTACACTTACAAGGATGACATAACACTTGCTCGGGGAGAATCGATCAGCCCTTCCCTGTTGCAGGCTATTGGAGAATCGCAGATTGCCATCATCGTGTTCTCTAAAAACTATGCAAATTCGACCTGGTGCTTGGATGAACTTACACATATCATTAAATGCAGGAATGAGATAGGGCAAACTGTTATGCCCATATTTTATGACGTGGATCCTTCTGAAGTGAGAAAACAAAAACGAAAATACAAAGAAGCATTTGACACACATGAGGTGGAAAACAAGAACAGAATTAAATCTTGGGGACAAGCAATTGTTGATGACCCTTGGGGATGGCTATCTGCACCGCTCGAGCAAAATCGAAAATACAGAGAAGCTGCTGCCAAACAGGAATTGGAGCACAAGACCAGGGTTGAATCATGGAGAAAAGCACTTGTCGAGGCAAGTAACATTTCTGGATGGGAAACAACGCAGATTGCCAACGGGTAATTTTCTTCAATGTTTTTTGCACTTTTTATACTTAGATGTGTGCTCTACAACATATTTATACTTGTACCTTATACGCTCTTTATATAAATCTTTTAATTATTGTTGATGGTGTTGATGAACTTTAAAAAGGAGAGGCTTTAACTAGATCAATTGACCAGTTTGGTAAGTTCAAGTATATCTCAAACCCAGGTTTATGGTTCAAATAAATTTATGATGGACATCGACTTCATTAAGTTCTAGTTCTAATTCCATAATTAACACCTTGCTTCAAGCTACAACAACAAATCCATCATGCTTTAAATTTTTATATTTGAAACTATTTGATGATTCCCAAGAAAATTGCTACAAAGTACTTGTGATATTGACATTACATTTTCTATTTAAATGTAAAATATAGGTGATTAGGATTCCGTAACATGAGACCAATTACCTCATTTGTTAATGTAGGCATATATTAATTGTCCTTGTACGTCTAACGTGTAGGCATGAATCACAAGGCATCAAACAAATTGTCGTTGAAATTTCGCAGAAATTGTATCCACTAACTTCAAGAGCAGATGAAAACCTGATTGGAATGGCCGAACGAGGGCAAAGTTTGAAATCAGAGTTACAAATTGAGTCAGGCGGTGTTCTCATGATTGGAATATGGGGGGTTGGGGGTGGTGGTAAGACTACTCTTGCATCTTCGGTTTATAGAGAAATCTCTAGCAAGTTTAATGGTTGCTGCTTTATTAAAAATATTCGAGAGGAATCAAGTAGGTATGGGCTGGAAAAGTTGCAAAAAAAAATTCTTTCAGAAATGAAAGTAAACAAAGTTGGAGGAGGAAGATCCTTGATAGATAATAGGTTACGCCGTAGAAAGGTCTTGATTGTTCTAGATGATGTCGATCACCTCGACCAACTAAAAGCATTAGCTGGGTCACATGATTGGTTCGGTGAAGGAAGTCGAATAATTATCACAACTAGAGATGTGCATTTATTAAATGCACACAGAGTAGACGTGATGCATAAGATTAGCTTATTAAACAATGATGAGGCTATGAAGCTCTTCTGCAAGCTTTCACCGCAAGATAAGAGACCTAAGGAAGATTACGAGCGGCTTTCAAAAGAAGTGGTTTCTTATGTTGGTGGGCTCCCATTAGCACTTTCAGTTCTTGGTCCTTTTCTGTGTGACAAAGATATTGACGAGTGGAAGAGTGCTTTAGCCAGATTGAAAGACATCCCAAATGATGATATTGTGGGAAAGCTAAAACTCAGTTTTGATGGACTTACAAAGGTTGAGAAAGAGTTGTTCCTTGATATAGCATGTTTTTTTAGGTGGGGGTACAAAGAAAAGTCAATGGAGATACTTGATGCTTGTGGTTTTCATCCTGTTATAGGAGTGAAGGTGTTGATACAAAAGGCTCTCATAACTATTTCAGAAGATGGAGAGTTTGATATGCATGATTTGGTGCAAGAAATGGGACATCACATTGTTAGAGGGGAACACCCTAACAACCCTGAAAAGCATAGTAGAATTTGGAAGAAGGAAGATGCTATAAAAATATGCTCTATGGATGCAACGACGGTAACAATTAAGCTAGCTTTGCATGAAATATATATATATATATATATATATATATATATATATATATATATATATATATATATATATATATATATATATATATATGGGAAAAGTGAATATACCCTTAAGGGTATATAAGCTTACGTACCCAAACTCACTACACTACGTCGTTTTGTATCATATAATACATTCTAATTGTCCAATGTTCTTATAATTTAACTTCTAACTTAATTATTTCCGTGATTTTTATAAATAACACATTTATCTTTCTTTTACATAATTTTCATTTTCAACTACAATATACATAGCCTAGTAGGTGTTCGGCAAAAACATGTGATGTAAGAGAAAAATAATAGTAAAAGTTCGAAAATTTTGAAAATAAATCAAGCTATTTAAGAACATTATAATAAATATGTCCAACAAAACGACATATTATGGTGAGTTTGGGTACGTAAACTTATATACCCTTAAGGGTATATTCACTTTTCCATATATATATATATATATATATATATATATATATATATATATATATATATATATATATATATATATAGAGAGAGAGAGAGAGAGAGAGAGAGAGAGAGTTATGATCTTTTGACAACTCAAATATCCGTAAAACCCTAAGAACTTTTCCAACACTATATTCTTGATTTTTTTTTTACCAATCACTAGTTAAGAATTTAATTCTCTGAATTTCTTTTAAAAAAATGTCTTTTAAAAATGTGCATATATGCATATTTCAGATGTGCGCACATGCATGTATGAACATTTTTGAAAGGCCTTTCTGATTTCTTTTGGAAAGTGCTTAAAAACCTGCGACTAAGGATCTCCAAACGTTTTTTTTTTTTTTTTTTTTTTTTTAAATCACGCAAAGCTCTCAGTTTTAACGAATCTTTGAGTTCTCAAATATATATATATATATATATATATATATATATATATATATATATATATATATATATATATATATATATATATATATATATATATATATATATAATCAATTTGCTCCTATATCATAGGAACTTGATATGATTGAAGCAGTCGGACTTGGATTCTTTGTTTTTCCACTTGGGGATAATCTACCACTTGTTGCAAACGGGAAGAACCTTAGGTGGATTCAATGGCAATGTGATATTGCAATTCATTTGCTTAGTAACTTTCCACAAAGGACGCTCTGTTGTCTAATATTGGGGTCTGGCCTTCAAAAACAACTATGGGAGGGTAATAAGGTAATTCTTATTGTATTTTTAATTAAAAGATGAAAACAAGATGTCGCGACCGAGTAAATGTTGTCATTGAGCAATTTCAGCTACTATCTCCCTCTCATATTTATTGTTACTTTCTAGTTTCGAAGTCTTTAGTCTTCAAGTTCGATCTTAAATATTTTTATTTTTGATATATAATACTTAATACAAAATATATGAATGAATGTATCTTAAATGTTTTATCATTGTTATAAATTTAATCAATAATATATAGCTCAAATACAAATATTTAAGGTGAAAGTTAAGAATATATACTCTAATAATAAAAAATGTACAATAAATATGACACGAGGGAGTATAGTTTTATAACTAGCTATAATATTGAGTATTGAAAGCATGAACCTTAAATCTTGTTTGTATGAATAAGAATAAACGTGGTAATTAAAATATATAACTTCTTTGATATGATATGAAAACATTAGTCATTGCATCCATGGTATGTAAAGATCATCCTCCATATAAATATCCTTTAACTTGTTTTAACATAACGACAAAAATTCGTTATTTTTTTTATTTTATTTTATTTTTTTTGAAATAAATGTTGTATAATTATTTTGGTAAGATTTCAATCTAACTATTATTTTTGTTGACTAATAACCATATAAAACAATATTGATATCATGCATTTAGGTTCAAAAATCGTTTATTATTTTGTTTTTAATGACTGAATATTATATTGGTAATTAAACATTAATTCAAATGATTTCCATTTATATATATATATATATATATATATATATATATATATATATATATATATATATATATATAGATCCGGTAAAAAAATATTTGGTACGAAGGTAAGAAGTTTTTTTTCTACATATTTTTTTGACGAACAAAATAAATGAATCACTAGATAATTCATTTCTAAGATGATTCACAAGAAAAAATTCTCAAAAAAACATCTTTATGATTCATTTTTAAGTAAATTAAGAAAAAATTCATTTTTATGATAATTTTAGTGAATAACTACAAAATCATTGTATAAATGAATCATAAAGATGTTTTTTTGAGAATTTTTTCTTGTGAATCATCTTAGAAATGAATCATCTAGTGATTCATTGATTTTGTTCGTCAAAAAAATATGTAAAAAAAAAACTTTTTACCTTCCTACCAAAAATTTCCTTCTTATTTGATCTTGACTCTATATATATATATATATATATATATATATATATATATATATATATATATATATATATATATGTGTGTGTGTGTGTGTGTAAGTATATCTGCGTTCTTAAGCGAAAATATTGACTTGTTTGAACTTGTATACGTCAGTTTCTGCCAAATTTGAAGATCATTGAACTTTGGAGTTTTCATAACCTAATCGTGACACCAGATTTTTGTGGACTTCCAAATCTTGAAAGATTCATCCTTACTAGGTGTTTCTATTTAGAAGAGATTCATCCATCAATTGGACGCTTGGAAAGACTTGTTTTCTTACGTATAGCACACTGTCCCCGTCTTGAGATGTTCCCACCCATTACCCAACCAAAGAAACTTAAGACCCTTGAATTCTCAAGTTGCCCCAAACTTTTTAATATCTCAGAGATCCAGAAGCAGAACATTGACAATTTAGGGAATCTTGATTTGGATAATAGTGGGAAAGAAGTTGAATCCTCTATGGAATGTTGTTTAGAGGAGCCTTCTTTACCTCGTAACAACATGAAGCCTTGTTTGCATGACAACATGAACCACATAGGGCTGCAGTTTTTTTTCAAGGACATAAGAAAGTTGGATCTAAGCTTTTGCAGTTTGGGAGATGAAGAAATTTTCTCTGCTGATTGGGAGTTGCCCAACTTGGAAGAACTCAATCTAAGAGGAAATGACTTTTCACTATTAAGTTTTAGTCGCTTGAAACTTCCTCGGCTCAAACTGCTAAACGTGTCATATTGCCAAGGCCTTGTAGAAATGTCAGAGCTGCCATCAAGTATAGCTGTTATTTTGGCTGATTCTTGTACATCACTTGAATCCTGTGGAGATGTTTCAAACTGTAAATGGTTGTGGAACGTCTCACTTCTGTTTGGGAACAGTTGTGGTGGTGACATATTACTACATTCCATGCTCCAGGTTTGGCTCTACATACCTTTTGAATTTCAATCTTAATTTGTTATGTTTACCCTACCAAAAGAATCATAATCGAATGTGATTTCCATGGCAGGGAAATGCTATTCAAGATCACTTTATCATTGTCATTCTTGAAAGTCAGATTCCAAAGGAATTTGAAAGTAGACTATTTAGGAGGAACACATTTACACTGCATTTTCCAGATGATTGGTACAATGACTTTTGCGGGTTCTTAATATGTGTGGTCACCGAAGACTTTTCTCCGAAAATTAATATAGTTATCAAGCAGGGGGTAATTAATTATTATCCATTTTGGCTTATGTCAAATGAAGTGGAGCCTGAATCTGATGGGATGAGGACATTTGTAGGATATGTTTCCTTTGGTTCATTGAGGCACACTGCATTTTCAAACTCATCTTCCACTATGATTTCAGTTTACACAAGCATAGACAGTTATGTTGTAGCTAAGCTTGTTCCTAGGAAATCTAAAGCTCAGGTCCAAACAACAAAATTCGCAACTGACTTATCAGAATTTTATGAGCAGGAACTCAATTATGGCGAACCGACATTTACTATCCAAGATGGTCCAAATTCTTCTATCAATATTATATGGCAAACACCCCAGTCGTCGAGGGCGTAGGGTATTAGTTGATTTGGGCCGAGTGATAAAGATTTAGGCCAAGGTTGAGAGTGCTCTTTATGTACTATATGATGTGTTTTATTACATTGGATTGTGGTTCCAGTGGTGCATGCATAAATATGCATATATTTTCGATGAAAATGCATGTGAGATATTGCAAAGCACCCAGTAGACATGGGTATAGGGAGGATCCGATGATCGGGGTGCCCACTATGGCACTGACTTTGGAACTAGTGATCTATGGTGGCAACCGGAACGGTTTAAAGTTATTAGACTAGATATTTATTATCTTGTATTTATGTATGTAGATAAGTCGTAGGCTAGCAATACTTTCCATATAGAATCATTGTTCATGTATTTATACCTCATTGGTTAAAGAGAGGCATCAAGTTTTCTATGACTTTCATGGTGTCACAGTTGTTGGTCTTTTGCCAGGGGCAACAAAGACCTTTTTAACCAGAATAAGAAACAGGGCATAGGAAAGCAAACTGCACAGGGGACAAAATAAGTGATAAATGACAGGGAAGGGTGAAACTGGAATAAACAGTTTTAAAGAAAGCTGCACAGTGAACAGAGAAACACAGAAACACAGATGACAAGTAAAGGCACAAAGATAGTTTGAGGCAAAGTACTTTTTATTCACTGAATAAAATAAGAAAGCAAGCTGGGATACAAACACAGCGTACATATGCCTTGCTATTAAACTAGGAAGTTAGCAAGAAAGTAGGAACTAACTAGCTACATGCTAAAGACTAGGGAACCATCTTCACACGTGGTCAGGGGCGGAACACAAACACTTTAAGTGGAGGGGCCGAAACCAAAATTTTATCTTTACTCAAATTTTTCATGTTAGCGACAATTAACAAATAATATGATCAAGTAACAATCAATAAATATCGAAAACTAGCAATTAACATACATTCAATAAATATATAAAAATTAAACAGTTAACTATCTTAATTTTCATAAAACTCTATGCCTATAAGTTATTTAAATACTAGTATATGAATTTTGGAAATAATACACATTAAAATAACATTGAAGTATGGCTGCCTTTTAAACTTTCAAGTTATTCTTTTCTACCTACTTTAGTGAGAGAAACGAGAGAACCATAGAGAGAGGAAGAGAGATCAGAAGAAGTTGCTTACAAGTCCAGATTCGACGACCAACATAATGGAGAGATGGAGAGCACCAGCAACAGAACAGAGTTGTAGAAAATGCACCGGCGACGGACTGTCGGAGGTTCCTCCTTGGATTTACAGGTCCTTCAACCTCATAAAGGAGAGAGTGGTCAGAAAGGGCGGACATGATAGAAGGAGTAGTTGGCACTCCGGCGGTGGCAACGACGTTATATTCCTGTGAAAAGGCCGACAAGATTAGCACTCCGGTGGCCATGGCCCCCCTTGGCCCTTTAGTAGCTCTGCCACTGCACGTGGTCTTTGATTTATTTAATGAAAGTAAACTAAATAATCCTAATTAAAATGTGCAGAAAAACACGTGAACTTTGAATTATTTCAACATTTTCCCTCCTAATTTAGAGTTCTCAACCTTCTTTATACCAATCAACTTACACATTTCCTCATGCTTCACTTTAGCCAAAGCTTTTATAAGTATGTCTGCCTTCTATTCCTTTCCATCTACATGTGCGACTGTTATTTCACCATTCTCCACATACACCCTGATAAAGTGAAATCTTATGTTTATGTGCTTGCTTCATCTGTGGAAGACTGGATTCTTCATGAGTTCTAGACCTTTACTTGTTGTCCACACATATTGCCACTGGTGGGATGTTTTGACCTGTTATTGATGACAAGAGTCTACGTAGCCAAATGCCTTGGCATGTTGTCAGTGGCTGCCATAAATTCAGCCTCACACGAAGATAGAGCTACACATCTTCGCTTTTGTGATGACCAAAAAACCAGATTTCCATTCACATAAAACACCATGCCTCCTATACTTCTTCTGTCATCCAAGTGCTTTACATGATCACTATCTACCTGAAATATTAATTTTATTTTCTCTTCTTGTATAGACCAAACCATGGTCTAAGGTGCCCTTGATGTACTTGAGAATCCCTTTCACAGCTTGAAGATGAACTATGGTAGGTCTCTCCATAAAGCGGCTCACTACTCCAACTGCAGATGCCAAGTCTAGACGGGCATGGGTCAAGTACCTAAGCTCACCCACTATACTCCTATACTTAGTAGGTTTGACCAGTTCTCCATCTCCTTCTTTAGTTAGTTGTGTCTTGTGTTCCATGGGACTTTTGGTGGGATTACACTCTAGCATACAGGTCTTTGCTAGTAGGTTTCTAGCATATGCTTCTTGCTTCAATGAAATATAGTTCTTGTGTTGATTTACCTTAATTCCCAAGTAGTAGGTTAGTAGACCAAGATCACTCATTTTGAATTTTGCATCCATCTCCTTCTTGAACTCTTTCACATCACTAATAGAGCTTCCAGTCACCAACAGGTCATCTACATAAACTCCAATGATTAGAGTGTTTCCATTCTTCATCCTGGTGTACACAGAGTATTCCTGGGGGCACCTTTTGAATCCAAGAATTTTCAAGTAAGTATCCACGCACGAGTTCCATGCCCTGGTCGCTTGTGTCATCCTATAAAGTGCCTTCGATAGTTTATAGACCTAGTTTCCTTCACCTTTCTTCTCATACCCTTCTGGTTGTGTGACATACACCTTTTCTTCTAACTTCCCGTTCAAGAATGTTGACTTCACATCAAGATGATGAACATCCCATCCATTCGAACCAGCGATAGCAAGAATAACACGAACACTTTCAATTCTAGCAACAGGTGCAAATACCTCGTCATAGTCGATTCCATACTTCTGCACATAACCTTTTGCCACGATCCTAGCTTTGTGTTTCACTGTTCTTCTAGTCGGGTCCCGTTTTACTTTAAAGACCCACTTCAATCCAATTAGCTTCTGATTTCTTGGTAATTCGACTAGACTCTAGGTATTGTTTCGTTCAAATGAGGCTATCTCATCTTCCATCTCATGTACCCATTCCTTCTTGCGACTAGCCTCGGTGTTGGTTGATGGTTCATCTTTGCTGCTTACCATCATTAGTTCTTCTAGTGGCAATTCAATTTCTTCGGAATTTTCATACAAATCGGTAGCATTTTGGGGCTCCACCACCTGTGGATTTCTTCAGTATTTTCATACAAAACCGGGTTTGGAGAAGATGGGGTAATTGGTGAATCGGGTATACCAGGTGGTGTATTATCGGGTGTGCTTTGTGAACTTGGTCCGGCTGATGGGCTTGATGGTTGAGGGGTCTCAGCCCGATCACTATGATTTTGGGGCGACCCGTTTTCTTGTTTTGCTGAATTCGGTGTCCATTCACCATCATCATAGTCGTCGAAGTCGAAGCCTTCAATAGCGAACAACATCCCTGGCGTCGGCTTGATCTTTGAAGTTATCTCCCATACCCATCTCCGGTCTCCGTCAAAGATTATATCCATGCTTAAATACACGAAACCTGTATTGGGGTCTAGGAGCCAATGAGCCTTCAAACCCTTCCCGAGATACACCAGTTTCATGCTCCAATTGTCCAGCTTCTTAAGATGGCCCTTGGCTACTTTCATGTGAGCAACACAACCAAAGACTCTCAGGTGACCAAAGTATGATTTCCTTCCGATCCATAATTCATAAGGTGTAGTCCCATCAAGAGCTTTGGTGCTTGGGCGATTTAATACATAGACTGCGCGACAAAAGAGCCTCACCCCACAGTACATCGGGTACCACCATCGCCTTCAGACAACTCCTAGCCATCTGTAGCACCGTCCGGTTCGCCTCTCTACTACCCCGTTTTGCTGTGGGGAGTAGGGTGTAGTGTAGTGGCGTTACAATCCTATTTCCCTGCAGTACTCATCAAATTGCTTCGACAGGAACTCACCTCTACGGTCTGTTCTTAATACTTTTAGCTTTTCACCAGTTTCAGTCTCCACTTTGCTTCTGAAATTCTTGAAGGTACGAAAGGCTTCATCTTTTTTTATTAAGAACACCCACATAACTATGTTGTAATCATCAACTAACATCATAAAGTATTTGTTGCCTATAGGTGTTGAAGGTGAGACCGGTCCACAAAGGTCGCCATGGACTAGTTCCAATTTCCTCATAGCCCTGAACCTTGTGCTTGCTGGGAACGAATTACTTGATTGCTTCCCTTTCAGACACCACTCACAAGGTGCTGATGGTATCATCATCTTGGGGATCCCATCAATTAATCCCTTTTTAGACATGGACTTTAAAGTGGTAAAATTCACATGGCCTAGCCTTGTGTGCCACAACCATGTTGGATCACTTAGATTGGCTATTAAACACCTTGGTGTAACCTCTTCTAGTTGGATTTTGTAGAGACGGTTTGGAGACTTCTTCACCTTCATTAGCAATCTTCCAGTATCATCATCAGGACCGGCCCTAAGGGAGTGCAAGGCGTGCGGTCGAATATGGCCCCGAAAAAAATAGGGCCCAATTTTTAGCCAATTTATCAAGTTACGAAATGTATATATATATATATATATTATTTGATTCAATTCCAAACATAATTTTGATTTGGTGTAGTTGGCTGAAGCGCGTTGTAGTTTTAGAATAAACGCCGATTCCCACGGAGAGCAACTTTATGCGCCCTTTATAAAAACATCACATTGTATTAATATATAATTATACTCCAACTTACACTTCTCACCCCTCATTTATTATTCATGTTTTACAATCTACCCAATATTTCAATTCCATTTATTAAATCAACTTTTAGAAATTATGTTTTTGGCCCCTCAACTTTTATAAATTTGCATCAATGGATTATACTCCAACCCAACTTTTGCTTTACCATCTATGATCTCTTCCAATTTTGTTTATTAAATCAGTTTTTAAAATCAACTTCTCTCTCTCTCTCTCTCTCTCTCTCTCTCTATATATATATATATATATATATATATATATATATATATATATATATATATATATATATATATATATATATATATATATATATATATATATATATAGGGCCAATTTTTACTCGTCACACAGGGCCTTCAAAATCAACGGACCGACCATGATCATCATGAACTCACAGGAAAGGTTCCTTGATTCTGATCTCATCATCTCCTTCAGAAAGTTGCCCAAGGATGATTAGATTACTGCAAAGATCAGGCACGTAGTACTATCCTTCAATCGTCTTTTTTCTCCATTCTTGCATTGGAGTAGGATTGATCCTTTCCCTTCGATTCTTACTTTGGATTCATTTCAAAATTTCACAACTCCATGAATTTTTCTGTCCAGGCTTTGAAACTTGTCTTTGTCCCCAGTCATGTGGTTGCTATCCCCAGTGTCAAGATACCACACCTTTGACTGATTCAAGACTTCACCATTTGGTTTTACTTCAGGCTTCACTCTTTCTTCATTTAGGAATACTTCCTATATCTCTTCTTTATCCTCAAAGGCTGACAACAACAAACCTGGTTCATTATCATGCTGAACTAGATTGCTTTCTTGATTTCTCTCTTTCTTTGGGTTCTTGCACTTAACTGCATAGTGCCCGAACTCCTGGTAATTGTAGCACTGCACAACTTTTATCTTGACTGCTATATGTGCCAGTCCTAGAATCAGTGGTCTTAGGCCTCTTCGGTGCCGGTTGAGACTGTGTCGGGGCCTGATGATGCTTCGTCAACTGCAACTCAATCTCCAACTCACACAGCCTAGCGGCCTCCTATAGATCTAGAAGAGTATCACATCGTTGTGTGGAAAAAAACTGGCGAATGTCCGTCTTGAGGATGATCAGATAACGAGTCATCTGAGCCTGCTCAGAAGCAAACTCTGGACAGAACATCGCCCTCTCGATGAACATATAGGTGATCTCCGACACCAACTTCCCATCTTGTCTCAAACTCAAAAACTCCCGAGACAATCGTTCCCGCTCAACCGGTGGAATGTATAGGGTGCGGAACATATCCCTGAACTGCTCCCAAGTAACAGCAGCACTCTGATCATTAGTGTATGACCCCGTTGTCAATCTCCACCAGTCCTTGGCCCCGGAACTAAGCAGGTTCAGAGCACACCTGACCTTCTGTTCAGTAGGACATGAGCAAGTAAAGAAACATCCCTCCACATCGGACACCCACCTCATAGCCTTGATGGGGTCCTGAGTCCCATCAAAAGTAGGGGGTTTTGTGTTATCGAAGTCAATGTACTGGAAGCCCCGACTGGCTCCTACTCCTCCTCTTGCTGCTGTTACGGCTGATGCAACTGCAGCGGAAGCCGTCTCTGCAAGGGCTCCGTATCTGTCATCGAAGTACTCCATCATGGCGGTCTTGATAGACCGAAACAACTCAGGAATCTAACCCCGGACAACCTCGACCACCTCCTCGCGGATGATCTCCCTAACTTGATCCTCTGTCAACATTGACCCCTCCTAACCGATGACCTCTGGCACTGCCGAGGCCTCCTGATTGCTCTGCCCTGATCCCTATACAGATCCAGCCACAAAACGCCTCGTAACCACCATACTGAAGATATAACAGGAAGATATCAGACAACCCGCATAAATAACTGGGAACCAACTCCCGAATAAACCCTAAGGGTCGTGAATTTCTTACTACGCATATGAGTCCTATGCTTTCAGTAGTATGGACCATACTACCCTTTCCACACCTACCTATATTTATCTTAAGTATCATCATAACACCCTAACAATACAAATGTATATGGTGGTCGCTCGACCTCACTCATCCATGAGACTTCCACCAACCCCCGCAACACTAGTATATGCTAACCATACATAATGTTGGACCCTAAAGACTTTCTAATATCGAATCCTACCCTAAGCCCTAATCAATAAGAAAAGAACATAAGGCCAAATCAAACATTCTCAGGCTATAAGATCTTAATTATGTACAGCCGTGATACATACTGTAACACCGTAGAAATTTGAACAATTTTTCACTTTTGAAAAACCATGAAATATAGTTTCATTCATAAATAAAAACATTGTATCAACATTGTATCAGTACAAAACCCCAAGATCAAAATATTTAAACTCCAGTGTGCGTGTGTATGAGTCATGCCGGTGCCTTCCGGCGATCATCGCTAGTACCTGAAACACATAACACATAACACTGTAAGCATAAATGCTTAGTGAGTTCCCCAAAATACCACGTATATCACATACGCCTTTCCAGGCCATAGGACCTTCCGATCCAAGTGTCTAAGGGGATTTCCATCCCAGACTCGGTTGACCTTCCGGTCCGTATCATCTTGACCTTCCGGCCCACATCATGCTCATATCACATAACATATCACATATAACTTACATCGCATATACATCATACACATAAGACCCTTTGGTCACATATAATTACCCCATCGGGTATGGCATAGTGAGAAGACTCACCTTAGATGTCTCGTAAATCTCTGACTCGGTAGAAGTATTGCCTAGCCTCCGCCTATTCATACAAAGTAAATACCCTCATAAACATAACACTCGAGGCTAGACTCGACCCTCTATTGTCATCCTCAGAAGGGTAAAAGACTATTTTACCCCCCTCTTGACTCAAGGACCCCATTATTGACCAAACCCTAGTCAACAGTCAACTTTGACCCAACTCGCCGAGTGCACTCTGGTAACTCGGCGAGTACACACATTTCCATTAACTCTCTGTCCCGCTTGGTACGTCGAGTCCTATCCTATGCTCAACGAGTCACACCTGGCATGAATTGCAGGGCTACCCCGACTCAACTCGCCGAGTCTCAAGAACAGCTCGGCGAGTACCGCCTTGAACTCCAGTCTTTTAACCCCCTTCTGACTCACTGAGTTATCCCTAACTCGGCAAGTCTATTCACTGAGTGATCTGCGTGGACCTTAACCCTACTCGTCGAGTCCCAAGAACAACTCGGCGAGTTCATGCCATGCACAAACTCTATTGATCTCCTGTGGTCAGATCTATGCCCCTAATCCATAGATTTGGCCTTCCCAAGCATAAATGTCACGTAAAGTGTGACAACCCAAAATTTCCATTTTGTACAAACAATATCACTTCAATAGAAGTTATAGCAGTCAAAGTTGATTTTCGGACTTTTCGCGTAAGTTTGAGTAAATCAGGGTTTTCACTTCAGGAAATATCAGGAGAGTGGGTGCACTAGGGTTTTGTGCAACACTGTTATTCCATTACTCTAGGACATTAGAGTTCATTCCAGGAATAAAAATATTTTCTGCCAAAATATTTCAGGACTATAAATAGTTTTCTGAACCAAATGTATTCATTATTCACATTTCCAACTAGAGAAAAGCAATTTTCTCTCTGACGGATCTTCGGGTTTTTATACCAAAACGTGAGTAACTCTTTAAAGTATTGTTAGAGAGCTTTATACGTGTCTATAACATGTTTTAGAAGGCTAAAACATGAAATCTAGGAGTTTACACCTCGAGGTGTTCTTGAGCGGTAAACTCCCGAAACGAAGCCAAAACAGATACTTGTGTTATAATAAGGCCTTAGATGCTTATGTATACATGTTAGGGACAAGAAAACAACCACAAATCACCCAAGTTTGGGGAGTTCACGGCCCAAGAATTGCTTAGGCCGTAAACTCCCATTCCAAGCTCAAAATGGTGATTTAAGGACTATAAGGCTTAAAGGCTTTTATCTAGGCTAATTCCCCAAGTAGAATAAGGTCTTAAACACATCAAATGACACAAATCAAAGTGAGTTTACGGCCCAAGAGAAGCTTAGGCCGTAAACTCCATAAGAATGGACAAAAGTGTGGTTTCAAGACACCTAAAGCCCTAGACCCCTTCATGGAATTGTTTCCTACAAAAATGAGGAACCTAAATACATAAAAATCACTCATCAAAGTGAGTTTACGGCCAAGAGAATGTTCTTGGGCCGTAAACTCAAAAGGATGGCACCAAAGTGTGCCTAGGGTTCTTATTTGCTTTAAACAATTGTCTAGAACATATCCCACAAGTGCAAGAGGCTTGAAAGCAACTAAAACCCACCATACTTAGAGTTTACGGCCGTAAACTCTAAGGGTATTGGCCTTGAGGCCGTAAACTCCTATTTGGAGTACTTCTAGACCTTAAACCCTTCCAAGGACCTAGCCACTAAGTTAGAATAATTCTAGAAAGCATTTGGGACTTCAAAACACACCAAACACACATGTTTGGGAGTTTACGGCCGTAAACTCAAGAGTTTACAACCGTAAACTCCATGTGTGTTAGTATATGAGGAGTAAACTCAATTATAGGGTCCTTTGGAAACCCTAAACACAAATACCATGTCCCACAATAGCTTAGATGCAATCCTTATGGCTTAAAACACTTATAAGTGTTTATTATGCCTAGGATGTCTTAAACATTATCAATTAGTCATTTGAGTCTAATTGAGTACATATATGTGTGATTATATGTTCATTAGGATCGTAGTGTGTGCACAAGTCCTCGCTTGACACCTAGCAATCCGATATCGTTCATTTCATTCCAATCACCAACTACAGGTGAGTTCATACCCCTAATAAATGTTTTAAATGATTTTAAATGCTTTAAAGGGGGGGATACAAGTAGAAACAAACATGTTATTAAATCATTGTTATGTATTTTATAACTGTGTTTGTCATTTAACAGATTTCACATACTACAAAATGTGGTGCATGAAATGGTTTTAAATCTTAAAAATGCATTGTTATCAATTGTTTTACCTTTGAAATGTATATCAAAAATGACATCAAGTCATTGTTAATTATTGTTTCAAAACTCATAAGATGTCTTATAAAACCATTTTACATTATTAAACTAAACTATGCATGTACACTTATGTTCTTATATATGTATTGATGTTATAGTTTACAGTTTTCATTTAGTTTCTCACACCCTTGAGTAGTAAGAGTGTATAAACCTACTTGAACAACCAATTACCTTCCAGCAAACTATCATAGGGATAATACGGAGATATCAAATATAATTCCTATTACAAGGAATCACACAAGAGTCAGTTCATTCATGAGTCTATACCAGTACATTACCTGATACATGAGTACCTTTACATTTGATTACATGATACATGCATACATTTACATATACTTACATGATACATGAATACCATACATGAATACTGTTACTTAGATACATTATCCTGTACTCAGTTACGTGGATACTTGTACCTAGAGTTATTAGGAAGATTTATTCGTACCTTTTGTGTAAATTTTCCTGCCTATCCCAGTTCAATGGGATGTCTATACGAGACTAACCATTCCGGAACCCAGCTGTTAGCAACACTGGGTGATGAACATCTACGGATGTCTAAGGTTGTTTCTGATATTAGAGGTCAGTTACGGAACTAACCATTCCTCTATCTCCTGTTGCAACAGAGGATGAGATGAAACTCTTCGGACGATCATTAGGTTAACGTTTTTATGGGATTAACCCCCCCCCCCCCTCCACCCTGCTGCTGCTACAGAGGGTGAGTGGACAATCTTCGGATGTTCATCGGGTATACCTTTCGCTTCGGCGATGTCGTGATAATCCTGGTCACCCAGGGATAACACTTACATGATTATATTTTTCCTATTTACTTTATTTTGTGATACTTTCACATAAACGAAGAGTTAGACTAAGTACTCTAGTACTAGTCAATAGAAAGGAAAAGCTATCATATTACTTACAAAACATTCGGGTCTTGGTAGAAGACTACCTAGTCATTACAAAACATTCGGGTCTTGGTAGAAGACTACCTAGTCATTACAAAACATTCGGGTCTTGGTAAAAGACTACCTAGTCATTACAAAACATTCGGGTCTTGGTAATTCTTATTGTCTATCTAATTAAGGGGTTGTTTGATTGTTGTTGATTGAATGTTCATCTTACAAGTTGTTGGTGTTATTAAGCAACTTCAGTCTATAGTTATATTTTAGAGTAGATACAAGTTTGATCCCTATGCTTTACCTAAAACCGCAAGCTCAATTCAAAATTTGAAATTATCCCATTGCCGCCCTTAAGTTTGCATTTCATTGCTAATATGGTCCCCGTGATTTACCCAAAATTTCAAGTGTAGTCTAAATTTTGAAGTCAACTTATATGGGTCAAGGACTATATTGCAATGAAATGCAAACCTAAGGACGACAATGGGATGATCTGAAATTCTGAACTGAAGTTGTGATTTTTGGTAAAGCGCCAAAAGCATGAACATTTATTCTTTCAATCTTCTTTGTGTTAATGATGATTAACTTGGTAAATATAACTTGTTTGATATGATATTGACACATTAGTCATTGTAAGCCATTGTATTTATTAAAAACATCTTTCTCCATATAAATACCCTTTTATCTTAACATAAATACAAAAATTCTTTTTCTAAAATAAATACTTTATGATTATTTAGGTAAGATTATAATCCTAATCTGCTTTTTGTTGACTGAAAACCATTACAATACCTCATTATCATTGATTTTCATTTCAAATATCTTTTAGGATTTTGTTTTTACAAGCGATATTTAGATTGTTAATTAAACAAACACTTCAAATGATTTCTGTTTTGCAGATGGAAGGAATTAGGTGCTGTTTGATTTTCTGAAGCAAAAATTCATGAAGTCTGCGGACCACCTCTGCAACCCTCTGCAGTAGAAGAGGTGGACCAAACGGCTGCAGACTATAATAAGAAGCGTGTTTGTTTTTTTAATATCTGCATACTGCTGCAGATATTAAAAAATTAAAATAAACTAATTTTATAAACCGAAAATAGCTTTTTAATACGTAAAATTTAATAATGTATAACATTTCGGTAAAAATTAATGATATTTCAGTAAAAAAGAATGATATTTCAACAAAAAATAAAGATATTTTAGTAAAAAAATAATGATATTTCATCAAGAAATTATCATTATTGAATACAAAAAAATGAAAAATAAATTCAATAAGAATAAACGAAAAAAAAAACGGAAAAAAAATGTGAAATAAAATTTTAATAACATATAATCAAAATTTCAGCAATAAAAAAAAAAAAAAGAAGAGGTTGGAAGAGGTTAGAAGAGGCAATACAAGTGCTGCGCCAAACAAAGCCTGCGCAGAGGTTTTTGACTCAAAGACTTCTAAAAAACAAACAACTGCGAGATAAAAAGTGTTGTGCGTGTGTTGCGCCACGCAGCAGTAAGAGGTTTGAAGAGGTTTTTTCCAAAAAACAAACAACACCTTAGTCTTTTTTGTCTATTTTTAATCCCATATAGAAATCATGTATAACCGAAACACATTTTACAAATTTTTAATTATAATTATTTATGCATATATGTGTATGTGCCAACATTTTGACTTGTTTGCACTTGTATAGAATAGTTGCTACCAAATTTGAAGACAATTGAACTTTGGAGCTTGCCTAACCTAATCATGACACCAGATTTTGATGGACTTACAAATCTTGAAAGATTCAGGGTTACTGGATGCAAGTGTTTAGAAGAGATTTATCCATCGATTGGACGTGTGGAAAAGCTTGTTTTGTTTTATATATATATATATATATATATATATATATATATATATATATATATACATACATACATACATATATATATATATATATATATATATATATATATATATATATATATACATACATACATACATACATATATATATATATATGATTGTCCTAATCTAAAGATGTTTCCACCTGTTACCGGACTGAAGAAACTTGAAACCCTTTCATTTGCAATGTTGATGTGTGTAAATTCAACTAGTTTTATCCCTACTTTTTATTAATAATTTGAGCACACAAAGGCAGTGAACCTGTCTTTAAGTGGTATAGATTGATAAGTAAGGTATCGAACTCAGGGAACGGAAATTAAACTAATAGCTAATTTTAACTAAAACAAATAATAAAAGTAAATGGTTTTTCTCTAGTTTTGCAAGACTAGAAACTTAAGCAAACTAAATTTAACTAATTAACTAAAGCAACAACTATTCACCAAATTTGATAAAGATGTTTCTATTTAGGTTCAACCAATTCACTCCTATGGTTATTTAAGTTAAGGTAGATTAATTGCTATTGGTTACCAATGATAATAGTTAGGTTCATGTTCATTACTCCTAACCCTTAAACAATTAACTAATTTAAGCGTTGATCAAGTGTTTAAACTAATTAATTCCCTAGATTAATTATTTGGATTAAATAAGATTTGTAATGGTCAATTAAGTTATTAATTCAATTAACCTCTTGTTGATGGTTTCTCAAACAAGCTCACACATTAATCTTCCTATTTTCTTATTAATCTTAGTTTCATACTCATTACTTCCAAGCATACGTTTTAGCATTCACAAAGACATATGAGGTTAACAATTAAGTGATGTTCATGCAACCTAATTGCCTTCCAATTAACAGAAAATAGTAGTGATTAACACATAAGGTTCTTTAACAAACTTAATTTAATAAATCACCAATAGACAATTAAACAAAATTCAATAATTAAACCATAGGAGTTCTTTGGTATTCCCCAAACAGAAACAAAAACGAGTTTAGCTCATAGTTGCAGTAGAAACAAGCATAAAAACAAAGTTTATGAAAGCAAACATGTTTAATTCCTAAGTCTAAGTGGTAGAATTAACCTAATTGCTTGAATTCTTCCAACTCTTGAAGCTTAGGGTTCTTCAGCGCCTTCTGAACCTTTTAGTCGCAGCTAATCCTTCAAAATTCGCCAGGGGTTCTGTCCCATGTGATAAGGATTCGTCTTTTAAAGATATCTCAAAACAGAGGGTACTCGGCGAGTAGCAGAATCAACTCGCCGAGTAGGTCAATACTTATCCGTCTTCAGATTAGCAGTCGTACATATCTTCTAGCATCTCATCGTGTACTCGCCGAGTAAGGTTGATGTACTCGCCGAGTAAGTCTCTCTTTTCACCCTTTAACCTTCACTTGCTTTCCCTTTTCTCCTTTTTGCCTCCAAGCATATCTTTTGGACTGAAAACACAATTCAAAGCATTTTAAGTACCTTTTGTCCATATTATTCTCATAACTAACCAAAAATAACTAAGAATATATGTTAAATAATTAACTAATTATGCACATATCAAAATACCCCACACTTGACTTTTGCTTGCCCCCAAGCAAAACTATATTTTAAACACATTAAAATCACATTAATAACTCCAATCCTTCCCAGCCATTATGTTAAGACCGCAACGCATGCATTTGTGTCTAATTCCTAAAAACCCCCCATACTTCAAATACTCACAATCCTCATAAACATTCGCCCACTCACCTCGAACTATGCTCATTTTATGCAACCCTCCGAATCCATCCTCAGAAAACCTCTTTACCCTCAAGGTATTTTTAATTGAGCAACCCAAGCATACATAATCTAGACAATTACAATTTATGATACCACATTGGAGCTCTTTGGAATTCTTCACTTCTTTGATAATTTGATCTTGGATAACTTTGAATTCACCACCTTTGTTGTTTGATTTTTGGTATCTTCAACTTTTTGGATTTCTTGGAATTTTCGATCTTCATATTTGACATTTGACTTTGATGCTCCAAAAATTCTTCAAACTTTTTCTTGTAATTCTCTCTCTCTCTCTCTCTCTTTTTTTTTTTTTTACATGTATACCTCACTTTTTTCACTCAAATCCCTACATGCTTAAGAAGGGGCGCTCAATCTCAACCTTTATTGGCTAATGATAAAAATCTTCCTGGATACATTTCAGGTTTAGGCTGCTAAACATATTGCATCCCTCAGGCTGAGCAGGGTCGTGTTTTTGTCTCATGATTTCACTGAAATAAGGAAGCCACAAATGCACTAGAACGTATATAGGCTCAACTAAACATTTGGGTTCTCATGCAATTATTAACACAATTCTAATATGGAATCCTAATTTTTACCAAAATTTTCTAATTTAAGACCTAAGCATTTTCAATATTCAACAAATTTTAAAAATTAACCTAAATTAAGATTCTAAGTGTTCTAAGATGTGACTAACCCCCTACCCCACACTTATTTTATGCAATGCCCTCATTGCATATTATAACAACTAAAAAGAATGCAAATAGAGAGAAAGTTGGAACAAACTCCCCTGGGGTAGCAGTCGCTAGGTTGACACTCTCGTCTTCAACTCCTTCTTCTAGTGACTTTAACCATGGGAACAGCTCATCCATGGCATGGGTGTCATATGTCTCGTGTGGTTGATAGCTCGAAAACTCCAAGGAAAATTGGTTGTTGCATAAGCCTCAGTAATAGTGCATAAAGAATGTATGAATGGCGCATAAACAGTAGCCAGAACAAATCAATTAACTCCTCCTGCAGCAGGCTACTCGGCGAGTAGGCGAATAAACTCGGCGAGTAGAAGGTGTCGGACAAGCAGATCGTGCAGAAGCAGATGTACTCGCCGAGTAGTATTTGTGCACTCGGCGAGTAGAGCATATAATTCCAGAAATTTTCTAAATGCTGGCTCTCTTTACTCTAGTGTTGACATGCAAATATAAATGCACTCTCCAAGAAACTCTCTAAACAGCAACACTTTAATAAACTCTCGATTAGTACGGACTCGATCCTAGGAACAAAACTCCATAAGCATTCCTAAAGGCTCTCATTCCTCGCTTGACCATTCCTAAATAGCATGCATCCTAGCTTCAATACCTGAAAAGAAAACTAACAGTAACACTAAAATTCAAACCACTTGACCAAGTTCACATGTCCACAATTGTCTTTAAAACAAACATCATAATCAAACAAAACAAAAACAAATAAAATCTTCATTCTTCCTCGTCCATCCCGGCTCCTCCAGCTCCACTACCTCCTTCTCCACTCCTTCTTTGCATCCGTTCATCCCAATCCATAATGTAAGGATAACTGGGTCCCGGCCGCGGGGCAATATGCATTTGTTGGAAAAGATAGTCGAAGGATTGATTGGTGTAATTGACTCCTCGCCCTATATCATCCAAGTATCGCCGATACTCCACTTGATTCCACCCCTCGTTATCCTCCACCGGAATCACCGGTGGGTCTTCTCGTACCCGCTCGTTCCTCGGCCTAACCCGCCTTTCCGGCTCCTCGGGGACCACCGGCTCGTCCTCATTCGGGATAGTAAAAGAATCACCAAATTTTTCCACTATCCGATCCCTCCTATAGAGTGCCGTATTGAACGGAGGAGGGTGGATAACCGTTAGCATTTGAGCTTGCGGTAATTCCAAGATCCCAAATGATCGCGCAAGCCGAGTAATGAACATACCCCCATTAATCTTCGAGTTGATTTTTTCCTTCACCGCTCCCTCCGCAAGAAATTTAGTGATGCAATATGGGAGGTTGCAGAAAACATCGGGGCTGATGATACTCCACATATAAAAGATATCAAGGGTGGGAACCTTATCCCCATCCTTTCGCATGTTGATTGTGCTTGCAACGAACCGATGAATAAGTCGATGGATTGGAGAACGAATATGACCTTCTTGAGCAGTGGAAGGTATATAGACCCGGTTAGCAATTGTACTCCACCAAGTCGACGCCACCACCCCCTCGGGAAGTTCTTTGTAGGTGTTTTCCAAGAAGGCTTCAAAATAGTCTGTCATCGCTACTTCTTGATCGTAAATTCCCAACCGCCAAGAAAACTCAACCATGCTGCATTGTCGCAGCTCTCCCCCCAAAGAAAACGAAATCGTATTTGGGTTGAAAAACTCATTACCACCTCGGAATGAAATGGTAGCAAAGAATTCCCAACATAGCTCCGCATAGATGGGCTCTTGGATTTTAAATAATTGCAACCAACCATCACAAGTGATGGTGGCATAGCCCAAGTTGCATTCCTTCACTAAATATGGTGTAAGCTCCTCTTCCAAGCCAACATTTCCCATCCATCCCCAATCTACTGCAGTGGGCAAGTGAATTTCCTTTTGTCGCAGAGCTTCCAGCCTGTTTAAAGCTCTGGTTTTTGAAGATTTGGAGGTGATGTGTTGAAAAGATAACCATGGCATATCACCATGGCCTCCTCCTCGTGATGATTGTCCTCTCCTTGCCATAGTATCTGCATAAACATTACAAAAACACAGCAACAAATAACACCCCGTAATTAAAACAGAAAAAATTTTCATCTTTGTGGGACCTACTCGCCGAGTAGTATGAACACTCGGACAGATCGAAATCGGATCTGTATAATCTGGGTAATAGTCCAATTTGTCCATAGGGGTTTGTTGTAATTGTGTATCTAACCATATATGTTGAAGAAATTACACCAAATAACCTCTAATTCATGAGTAAATCAAAGCCCTAAAAATTGTGAAAAACTCCCCAAATCCGAAAATATACCAAATATGGGGAGATAGGTGGTAAAGATTGGACCTTTCATAAAATTAAAGAGTAAAAATGTTACCTTGGTGCTTGAATTAAGAGAAAGAGGAAGAAAAGTGACTAGATCTTGAAGAACTTCTTGAGAGGCGGCTGAGAGAGAATGCTCGGCGAGTATGGGGGTGAAGTGTTGAATAATAGCAATTTTTACAGATTTTAATTTACTGGGTTTAAACCGTATACTCGCCGAGTATAATGGATCTACTCGCCAAGTACGGACGCGTGTTATGAACTTTTGGCTGTATACGAACATTTACTCGCCGAGTATAGCCGATATACTCGCCGAGTATATGTCTCAGATTGAAAATTTTTAAGTTTTTGCCAATTTTACTATGTGAATTCCTTTATTTTAGCCTTTCCACCCCACACTTTCAGTAGAGCTTGTCCTCAAGCACTTAGAGAAGTAGAATGAATGAAGAGAAATGAAAAAAACAATACGAAAAATAAAGAAAGGGAAAGAAAATGCAAACGTGAAACTCGGGTTGCCTCCCGAGAAGCGCTTCTTTTGATGGAGTCATTAGCTGGACTCCGCCCCTTCTATGTTTTTGCGATTCCGCACAGCAGGAGCTCCTCCATTCCTTCATTGCGGGGGACTCCTTCTTCATATTTCTTTACTCGATGGCCATTGACTTTAAATGGCGTGCCATCTCTTGAGATCAATTTAATAGCCCCATGAGGAAACACCGTCTTGACCACAAATGGACCATCCCACCTTGATTTGAGTTTGCCCGAGAAGAGTTTTAGGCGGGAATTGAAGAGTAGTACTTTTTGGCCTTCATGGATGTCTTTGCTTTTGATTCTTTGGTCATGCCATCTCTTGGTCTTTTCTTTATAGAGCCACGAACTAGAATAGGCCTCATTTCGGAGTTCTTCAAGGGCATTCATTTGCATTAAGCGGTTGGTCTTCAATTCTTCCATGTCAAAGTTGCATCTCTTTAGCGCCCAATATGCCTTGTGCTCGATTTCAACCGGTAAATGGCATTGCTTTCCATAAACTAACCTATATGGTGTAGTACCAATAGGTGTTTTGAAAGTGGTACGAAACGCCCATAGCGCGTCATCCAATTTATTCGACCATTCCTTGCGATTACTGCCCACCGACTTCTCCAAGATACGCTTCAAAGCTCGATTGGTAACTTCCGTTTGCCCACTCGTTTGCGGGTGGTATGATATGGAGAACTTATGGGTCACCCCATATTTCTTGAGCACCTTGTCCAATTGATCATTGGCAAAGTGTGTGCCACGGTCACTAATTAGGGCCTTTGGAACACCAAACCGGGAGAATAGTCTTTTCAAGAACCGTACCACTACCCGTCCATCATTTGTAGGTAAAGCCTGCGCCTCCGCCCATTTTGACACATAATCCACCCCTACGAGGATGTACTTGTTTCCTTTGGATGTGGGGAATGGCCCCATGAAGTCTATGCCCCACACGTCGAACACCTCGCACACTTGAATGCTATGTTGTGGCATTTCATTACGGGAGGAAATGTTTCCCACCCTTTGGCAAGCATCGCATTCTTTGACATATTGGGCTGCATCTTTGAAGATTGTAGGCCAATAGAACCCAATATCAAAGATCTTCTTCGCGGTATAGTGTGCGCCATGATGTCCTCCCGTGGGCCCGCTATGGCAGTGCTCTAGTATTTTTCGACTCTCCTTTCCGAACACACATCTTCTTATAATTCCATCCGCGCAGCTTCGGAAGAGGTATGGATCATCCCAAAAGTAGTATTTGATCTCCGAAAAGAATTTCTTCTTTTGCTGACTACTATAATCCTTCGGGACGTAATTGGTAGCTAAATAGTTAGCTATATCCGCGAACCATAGCTCCTCTCCCACGGACACCATAATGTATTCATCCGGAAAGTCGTCTCCATCCTTATCTTCTTGCAATGTCGGGTTCTCGAGCCTAGATAGATGATCGGCCGCTACGTTCTCCATTCCTTTCTTATCTCGTATCTCTATATCGAATTCTTGAAGAAGCAGCACCCATCGTATTAGTCTTGGCTTCGCATCCTGTTTGGAAAACAAATACTTGATAGCCGAGTGGTCAGTAAAAACAGTGGTTTTAGATAAAACCAAATAAGGGCGAAATTTATCAAAAGCGTAAACTACGGCTAACAGTTCTTTTTCAGTAGTGGTATAATTCTCTTGGGCAGGATTCAAGGTCTTGCTTGCATAATAAATGGGTTGAAAATGATTATCAACCCTTTGTCCAAGGACCGCTCCTAGTGCATAGTCACTAGCATCACACATGATCTCGAAGGGTAAGTTCCAATTTGGTGCTATAATGATTGGGGCATTAGTTAATTTTTCTTTTAAAAAGTTAAATGCCTCTAAACACTCTTTAGTGAAATTAAAGGGTGCATCTTTTAATAATAATTGTGTTAGAGGTTTCGTAATTTTGGAAAAATCTTTAATAAAACGCCGGTAAAAACCTGCGTGTCCCAAAAAGCTTCTAATTCCCTTCACATTAGTTGGTGGGGGTAATTTAGCGATGGTGTCTATCTTTGCCCGATCCACCTCAATTCCCTTTTTAGAGACTTTATGTCCCAATACTATACCCTCCTTGACCATGAAATGACACTTTTCCCAATTTAGGACCAAGTCGGTTTTCTCACATCCAGCAAGCATCGAGTCAAGATTTGTGAGGCAGTCATTAAAAGAAGATCCGAATACAGAGAAGTCATCCATAAAGACCTCCATGAATTTTTCCACCATATCATGGAATATGGCGGTCATGCACCTTTGAAATGTCGCAGGTGCATTGCATAGGCCAAATGGCATGCGTCTATAGGCGAAGGTCCCACTAGGGCATGTAAAGGTGGTCTTTTCTTGGTCCATTGGGTCTATGGGTATTTGGAAATACCCGGAAAACCCGTCTAAGAAGCAATAGTAGCTATGGCTCGATAGTCTCTCTAACATTTGGTCTATGAAAGGAAGGGGAAAATGGTCTTTGCGAGTGGCATCGTTTAGCTTGCGATAATCAATGCACACTCGCCAACCGGTTACCGTTCGCGTTGGAATTAACTCGTTCTTCTCGTTGGTAATGACCGTCATTCCTCCTTTCTTGGGCACCACCTGGACCGGACTCACCCATGGGCTATCGGAGATGGAGTAGATGATTCCTGCATCCAAAAGCTTGACCACCTCCTTCTTGACGACTTCTTGCATGTTCGGGTTTAATCTTCTTTGATGTTGCACCACCGGCCTGGCTCCTTCTTCTAAGTTGATTTTGTGAGAGCAGTAGGATGGACTTATTCCCTTTATGTCGGAGATGCTCCATGCGATGGCTCTTTTCCTTTTCTTCAATACCCGTACAAGCTCTTCCTTTTCCGTCTTGGAGAGATCTGAGGCTATAATCAATGGCTTCTGATTTCCTTCTTCCAAAAAGGCGTATTCCAGATGGTGAGGCAGTGTTTTAAGCTCCAATTTATTGTGCATAGTGGCGGACTCGCCGAGTGCAGGTATGGTACTCGGCGAGTTGATGGCGGCATTCGCGACTGCTGACTTTTCTTCAGTTGTACTCGGCGAGTAGATCGGGTCTACTCGGCGAGTAGGGCTTTCAGCTTGGTTTTTTAGTTCTTCATACTCTGCTTCCTCCAACAGTCTTTCAATCTCTAATAAGTCTTTTTCTGGATCAAATACTTCTTCCAAAGCTGCAAACTTGCTGGAATCTTCAGGTATGTCTTCTTCCAATAACTCGTCAAGCATGTCGATTGAGAACGCCGTGTCGTCACTACTCCTTGAGTACTTCATGGCTTGGTCTACCCCGAATGTTACTGAGTCATCCCCAACTCGCAATGTGAGCTTTGAGTCTCTCATATCTACGATGGCGCTAGCGGTGTTGAGGAAGGGTCTTCCAAGGATGATTGGTACTTGCGGATCCGCCTCCATGTCGAGAATGATGAAGTCAGCCAGGAAGACAAATTTGTCTACTTTCACTAGTAAATCTTCACATATGCCTCTTGGGAAAGTAACCGTCTTGTTTGCCAAATGAATTGCCATCCGAATTGGCCTTGGCTCCGGGAGGTCCAGCTTTTTGAAGAACGAGTATGGCATAAGGTTCACACTCGCTCTAGAATCAGCTAAAGCATGAATGGCAGCCAAGTTGCCAAATTGGCAAGGTAGAGTTAAGCTCCTCGGATCACCCTTCTTCTTTGGTAATTTGTTTAGCATGGTGGCGGAGCAATTCTCATTCAATACTACTTTCTGCACCTCTTCCATCTTTCTTCTATTAGTGAGGAGTTCCTTAAGGAACTTTGCATACTTGGGCATTTGCATGACGGCTTCAATGAAAGGAATGTTTATTTGAAGAGTTTTAATATGATCAAGGAACTTCTGATACTCCTCTTCCTGCTTCTCCTTCTTGGCTCGGGCTGGGTACGACATTGGAGGCTGGTATGGTTTCAAGGGTGGCTGATCTTTAATTTTTTTTGATGTACTCGCCGAGTCCATCGGTCCTACTCGGCGAGTAGGGCTCTCAGATTGTGAATGTTGGTTTTCAACTCGTGCTTCCGTTCCTTCCTTCTGTGAGTCCTTATTCACTTCAGTTCGAATGGGGGCCAGGGGAGTAATAACCTTCCCACTTCTTGTGGTAACAATGTTCACTTGCGCGCCTCGTGGGTTGTTCTCGGTTTTGCTAGGAAGCTCACCCGGTGACCTTTGGTTTAGTTGTTGAGCGAGTTGCCCAAGCTGAGTTTCTATATTATGGATGGATGCTTGCTGGTTCCTGAGCATTGTTCTTGTTTCTTGGATAGCAGCATCGTGGTCACTGTGTCTTTTCTCGGAAGCAGCCACAAATTTAGTTAGCATCTCTTCCAAGCTTGGCTTCTTCTCTTGCACCGGCTCCTCCTTTTGGTAAAAGCCTCTCCCTTTTTGTCTATACTTCTCCTCCTTGGCCTTCTTGTACTCTTCGTAAGGCAGCCACTCCTTCTTTTGTTTTCGCCAGTCTTCATCATACCGGTCACCGCTCGAATAGCATACTTGTGCCTTTTTGTTGCCGTGCTCATCCAAATCACAATCTCTAGTGAGGTGAGGTCCATTGCAATTCTCGCAACCCACCCGTATGACATGGATAGTTTGATCCATTTTGTCCATTCTTCTATCCATGGTTTTTAACATGGCCATGACCGCGGATAAATCTTCAGTAGCAGCGTATGCGGCTCCCCTCGTGACATCATTCCTTGGGTTGTGGTATTCTCTAGAGTGTTTAGAGAATTCTTCAATTAATTCTTTGATCACCGGGGGTGGCTTCTTTGTAAGTGGGCCTTGTGAGTCTAGCAGCTGCCGGGTCGTGACATTGACTCCATCATAAAAGATGGAAACTTCTTGTTGGCTATTTAGATCATGGTGTGGGCAGTTTCGTAGTAGACTTTTGTACCTCTCCCATGCTTCATATAACGACTCTCCAGCTTGTTGTTCAAAATTTGCAATGGCCTTCTTGAGCTTGGCTATCTTGGATGGTGGGCAAAAGTGATCAATAAACTCTTCCTTCATTCTGGCCCAAGTAGTGACTGACCCGGGAGGAAGTGATTTGAGCCAGTCTTTAGCAGCACCCTTGAAGGTTACCGGAAGCATCCGAAGCAGTTGAGTTTCGCGGGTGACATTTGGAATGTTGAAGTAATCTGCAACATCATTTACTTCATCCAAATGTTTGTAGGCATCTTCATGATCTTTCCCGTAGAAAGGTATCTCCTTGAGTGAAGCTAGGATATGACCTTTTAGCTCAAAGGTGGCAGTTGCGGGAATTGCGGGTTGCACAAGTCCCGGGCCATGGTCGTCGCACATCCTCTTCTTCCATTCTCCCATGGGAATTTCATCAATGTTAGCCATAGTGAATGCTAACTCTTCCTCCGATTCGATGTCTTGTTCGTAAGTTGCCTCGTCTTCTTCCTCGGTTTCGTATCTAATCTCTTCTTGAATTGGCTCTTCAATTATTAAGGAAGCGCTTGAAGCTCCTGATTTGCTGCTCTTCTTTTTCCCGAAAACAGTCTTCAAGTTGGACAATGGTGATTTCTTTGGTGTGCTTGAACTCTCCACGTCCTTCCCTTTGTTTCTTTTCAATTCGGATTCGGGGTCTTCAAACGGGGGTACCAGTGGTGTGTTTGCTCCTCTGGTCATGAAAATCCTGAAATTAATCAAATAAAAGCGTAAAAAGAACAAAAAGATTGTAAACAAATAAAAGGAAAAAAATTTCTAAATAAGCTGTTACTCGCCGAGTAGGTGCGAGTGCACTCGGCGAGTATCAGTGATTTTTCAAAAAAAATTCTAAGTTTTTAACCTAACTAAAACAGATACTAAAACCTAATTACTAGTTACTAAATTGCAATAAATGAACTTTATGCAAGTAAACTCACACAAAGGATCGAAAAAATTAGGAATTAACTTAATTATTTAGAACCGTTCCCCGACAACGGCGCCAAAAACTTGATGTGTGTAAATTCAACTAGTTTTATCCCTACTTTTTATTAATAATTTGAGCACACAAAGGCAGTGAACCTGTCTTTAAGTGGTATAGATTGATAAGTAAGGTATCGAACTCAGGGAACGGAAATTAAACTAATAGCTAATTTTAACTAAAACAAATAATAAAAGTAAATGGTTTTTCTCTAGTTTTGCAAGACTAGAAACTTAAGCAAACTAAATTTAACTAATTAACTAAAGCAACAACTATTCACCAAATTTGATAAAGATGTTTCTATTTATGTTCAACCAATTCACTCCTATGGTTATTTAAGTTAAGGTAGATTAATTGCTATTGGTTACCAATGATAATAGTTAGGTTCATGTTCATTACTCCTAACCCTTAGACAATTAACTAATTTAAGCGTTAATCAAGTGTTTAAACTAATTAATTCCCTAGATTAATTATTTGGATTAAATAAGATTTGTAATGGTCAATTAAGTTATTAATTCAATTAACCTCTTGTTGATGGTTTCTCAAACAAGCTCACACATTAATCTTCCTATTTTCTTATTAATCTTAGTTTCATACTCATTACTTCCAAGCATACGTTTTAGCATTCACATAGACATATGAGGTTAACAATTAAGTGATGTTCATGCAACCTAATTGCCTTCCAATTAACAGAAAATAGTAGTGATTAACACATAAGGTTCTTTAACAAACTTAATTTAATAAATCACCAATAGACAATTAAACAAAATTCAATAATTAAACCATAGGAGTTCTTTGGTATTCCCCAAACAGAAACAAAAACGAGTTTAGCTAATAGTTGCAGTAGAAACAAGCATAAAAACAAAGTTTATGAAAGCAAACATGTTTAATTCCTAAGTCTAAGTGGTAGAATTAACCTAATTGCTTGAATTCTTCCAACTCTTGAAGCTTAGGGTTCTTCAGCGCCTTCTGAACCTTTTAGTCGCAGCTAATCCTTCAAAATTCGCCAGGGGTTCTGTCCCATGTGATAAGGATTCGTCTTTTAAAGATATCTCAAAACAGAGGGTACTCGGCGAGTAGCATAATCAACTCGCCGAGTAGGTCAATACTTATCCGTCTTCAGATTAGCAGTCGTACATATCTTCTAGCATCTCATCGTGTACTCGCCGAGTAAGGTCGATGTACTCGCCGAGTAAGTCTCTCTTTTCACCCTTTAACCTTCACTTGCTTTCCCTTTTCTCCTTTTTGCCTCCTAGCATATCTTTTGGACTGAAAACACAATTCAAAGCATTTTAAGTACCTTTTGTCCATATTATTCTCATAACTAACCAAAAATAACTAAGAATATATGTTAAATAATTAACTAATTATGCACATATCAAATGTGCATTAAACTTTTTAAGCTCTCAAAGACCCAACAACAGAACATGGGCAATTTAGGACAAGTTCATTTGGATAATAGAGGGATAGCTGATGCAGCCTACATCGAATCTATTACAAACTTTTTTGTTAATTGTTGGAGGTGTAGCTGCAGTAATCGTCCTGGTGTAGAATGTTGTTTAGAGGAGCCTTCTTCACCTCACAACAACATGAAGCCTTGTTTACATGATAGCAATATGAACCACATAGGGTTATGGTTTTTTCTCAAGGACTTAAGAAATTTGAATCTCAACTACTGTAACTTGGGAGATGAAGAAATGGGCTCTAGTCAATAGCATGGTTATAAAATTTGAATCTCAACATGAAGCCACGAACTCTCGTATGTACCTCCTTAGAATAATCAAATACTGACTCATACGTGCCTACTCGGTAGACGCGTGCTCAGGGCAGAACATCACCCTCTCATGGAACATCCTGGTGATCACAGTAACAGACTCAGTACCCTGCTCGAGGGTCAGAAACTCATGGGCCAAACGCTCCCTCTCCACCGGGGGAACGTACTCATCACGAAACATAGCGGTGAACCTCTCCCAGGTCATTGCGGCAAGCTCAGCAGAAGAAAAGTGTGCTGTCACAAACTTCCACCAGTTCTTCGCTCCCAAGCAAAGCTGGTTCAGCGCGAACCGGACCCTCGGATGCTTTGGACATGAACACGTATAGAAGCATCCCTCAATATCAGAAACCCATCTTATCTCATCAATCGGATCCTGCGTCCCATCAAACTCTGGTGGCTTCGTGTTGTTGAACTCCCGGAACAGCAACGAATCGCCACCCTGAGGTCTAGCAGTAGCAACAGATGCGGTAGCTGCAGCCTCAGTAACCACCGCGTATCTCTCATTGAAAGTCTCCATCAGAGTGGTCTTGATAGACCCAAACATCTCTGGAATCTCTGCATGGATGGCCGCAACCACTTCCTCATGAATCATATGGCGGAGCTCCTCATCGCTCACTCCACTGGTCCCCGGTCTGTGGCGTGTCCCAACCATGATGTCTCTGAAATACAACATAAAACATATCAGAGACTCGCTCGAACATAGATGAACTCGATAACTTGACCCTACTTATTCCCTAGTACACCAAGGATTCTTACTTGGGCTGCGCACTGCTTGGTGTCTTCAGTAGTACGGGCCCAATACTATCATCCACACCACATCAGTATTCATCCCAAGTCCTCCTCCTAGGATCCCAAGTCCTAAGTACTTTAGTCTCTCTATACACAATCTACCCTATAGTAGTTCTCTCATAAGCTCCTCGCTGCCATCTATTCACTCTCAAGCATCTCCTAGCAGCAAAATCCCTAGGCTAAGGCATCACAAATCAGGCCACTGTATCCCTAATAAGAATACCTAGCCTACTCTAGCATTCATATCATATCATAACATATCACATAATTCATAATGTAAGGGTATTTTGGGAAATCACCGTTCGGGCGCTGGCTGATCGTACACACTGCTTCGCTCTGCTCTTTCAAAAATCTTTTACTCTTGAGAAAAATTTTTGAATTTTATTTTGAAAATCTCTCAAATCCTCAGTTTGAGTTCAGATATGCCCGAAGGTGCACCCGAATCCCTCAAATTAAGGCTCTGATACCAAATTGTAACACCCAAATTTTTCAAAACAATTTTTACATTTTCCAAAACATACTTTCATTCAAAAATATTATAAAAATGTCATTGTATCATATAACATCCATAAAAACACAACCCAAGATCATAATACATAAAACTCCTCGTGTGTGTACTGATCACGCCGACGCCTTCCCGCGATCCTCACTAGTACCTGAAACACATAACACAACACTGTAAGCATAAATGCTTAATGAGTTCCCCAAAATACCACATATAACACATATTAGCCACTCAAGGCTATAACTCTGTGGACCCTCGGTCCTAACTATGTGGACCCTCTAGTCCTAACTCTGTGAGCCTTCCGGTTCTAACTCTGTAAACTCTGAAACATATATAGCATAAATCACATAAAAATAATGCAGTGTATCACATCCTATAAATAACATACAAAATACTCTGTCACATAACTCTAATTACCACTCTAGGTAAAGTATAGTGAGAAGACTCACCTCGGGTAACTCAATAATCTCGAAATCTGTAAAATCTGGTCTAGTTTCCGCCTAATCATATGATATAAACACTCTAAATCAATATATCTCTCAAGGCTAGACTATTCCCTCTCTTAGTACTCTCAGAAGGGTAAAATACCATTTTACCCCTCTCATGGCTCCAAGACCCTAAAGTTGACCAAACCCTAAAAGTCAACAAAAGACAACTTTCTGGGTTACGCTGCATGTACCAAACATGTACGTTGGGCGTACCCGATGTCTTCATAGAAAAGGGGTGTGCGACCCCTTATGCCGCACGTACTGGGATTACGCCCTGCGTAATTCCTAGTTTCAGACTCTAAGCTTTTGGGGTCTTAAACAGTTAAGAGCCACGTCCAACTTCTAGATCTGACCACTTCTAAGCCTCTTAATCCATAAAGTTTGTGACTTTAAGCCTTTGCATGGCTGGACAAGTCACTATCACCCATAATATTCCATTTCCCAACTCTAGAGAGCTCATAACTCAAGCATGACCTCATATCAACGACCAAGATAGAAACTTTATGGATCTATAACACCAATACTACTGAAATGGGACAGATCTAGGTCCATCGAGCACATTACATTCATAAAGTCTCCACCTTTGGGACTTTTAACCCTAGAAATGGACCATGCAACATCAAACCAAATAAGGAGGAAAGTTTTGAACTTTATACCTCTAAATGAAGCTCCTTTCTCTGAAGATCTCAGATCCAACCTTGCACTTCAAGCCCTGACCTCCTCAAGCTCTTCTCCTTCTTCTTCACTAACACACCAAAACACTTTTAGCTCTAAAATACACACACTGAACTATGGACGATGGTAGGCTCTCTCTTAGGGTTTCACTCTCTGATATGGAGGCTGAGAAATGAGCCTTAACATCCTTTAAATAGTGCAAAAGCCAAACATTTAGGGTTTGCATTTGGACCCATTGCGCCCAGCATAACCCTGGGTACGGCCAGCGTACCCAGGCGAGTCCGCATCCAAATTAAGCGCATGAGTACGCGCAGCGTACTCCCCAGTATGCCAAACATACTCATTTGCTACAAGAATTCTTTCAAGGGACCACTCTTAACAACTTGACAAAATGGAAGGGTTTAATAGCTTTACCTGGATTTCGAGATGTTACATTTTCACGTTTTAACAACAAATCATTACTTTTTTTTCCTCATTCATATTTATCATGTATTATTTTTAATCCTAACATTTAATTCAAAGCTTGAAAGCTCTACATAAAATAAGAAAAAAAATAATAGTTAACCTGATTAAGTATTGCTCCCATATGAGAGCTCTGCAACTTCATTTTTTTTTCTTTTGTAACCTACAGTAAGAACCATTGGCCATAATGATAACATAAGGAATTAATAATAATTAATATTACATAATACAAACATGAGTATAGTACTTCATTTAGCACACTTTATAATCTTATAACATCATTTTTTCCATTCAATGGGAAGATTTGCATAGGGGAGATGGAACCATCATCTTTTACAATTTGTCATTCTCAAGATTAGTACTTTGTATCTCGACCATCAAAGTTGCATTTGGCAAATAGTTGCAACATAATACCCAAAACGAATCACAATTCACAAGCCCTGTAATAAAGTCAAATAGAAAAAACCACCAAATTTTATCATCAAATAGACGCTAATTCAAATACCATAATGCTCCTGTATGAGAGAAAATTACCGAAAACAAATCACAATACGAATATCGGGTGATTGATCTCCTGCTAACTGAAATCCATATAAGAGAGGTAATTATGGGGTTGAAATTGAATGGCAATATAAGAAATAATGGAGTTTTTGGAAAGTAAAGACTACACACTGTGAAATTGGATTTCCAGAATGCTCCTGCTATGAGCACTCTTCGACTTCATCAAAAAAGATAGATCTGTAACCACGTATCTGTTGATGATTTTAGTGTGACCTTGTCATTTTATGTAATTGGAAATTACATGTGAGCTAAGGCTCTTCATAATTTGTACATTTATATATGTACGGGTTAGTGTGGAGTGCACACATGTATAAGATCGAATTAAAAGCCAAATCGACGACTAGTCGGGGGGTCCAAGGGTAGCGCCCTTGGGTTCGGGATTTCCAAAGGGGAGGCGTCCCTTTGGTGGGGTTTAGGGGAAGTGCCCCCAACTGGCTCCAAGGGGCAGCGCCCCAAAAACTCTTCGAAAAATACATATGGGAACATAGTGGGAAAAACAAATTCTTGAGGGTGATTATGGTAAAATTGACGAAATTCGTCAGTTTTGGAAACCCTAAATCCTCATTAAAGTTCGGATTTCCTGGCTTGCATCCAAAGAAATTAAACCATGATGGCCAACCCTAATAGAAACCCTAATCTCATTTATTATATAAACGACTCTTCTCTTTGAGAAGAGAGACGCGAAATTCTTAAGCTCTCGTTTTCATCAAACAAACACAGAATCCTTCTAGCAATTTGGCTTACGACTTCTGTACCTAGAATCATAAGTGTCATCTTGGATTATCGTAGGCTGAATTTCTTGCAGCACAGACATAGGGTAGAAATATCAGTTCGGAAAGTGTTCTCACGATCCAAATCGTATCCAAATCTCCACTACAAACCCTACTTTTTTCCAACAGGATCTGCACCAAAATAATCATTTTCTAATTGAAATGTGACAATAGAAACATGTTTGTGATATAAGTTCATGAGGTTTAAACATACCTCCATACACACAGAGAAAAAACTTGATGGTAAGGATGATAATGGTGGTAAAGGTGCATATTTAGAGTCTCAAAGATAAAGAAAGAGAGAAATATGGTAAATGGTGGCAAATGACATGTTACAACATTGTCATAGTGGATTAACTAGAGGACATCATGGAGCCTAATACACGACGAAAAAGGTATTCGATGCGGCGAAAAAAAATAGTTGAAGAACGTTAAGCGTCCCCTAGAAACATTATACATCCAAGGTCAAGATCGTGATTTTTGGTCAAAGTCCTGAGTACACTATGTGTCTATTCTGAACGCTATGCGTACTCAGCTGTGTTGACTCGGTTGACTTCTTAACTTTTTTACTTTGACTAGGATTTGACCAAGTTTGACCTAAGGGTATTTTGGGTATTTTGGGTATTTTGAGTTGTATTTAAGATTGGTCACTATTTGATGAATAGATAACGCGTAGAGCTGATATTCGGAGCCAATACCTATTTAGCTATTTGTTCAGAGTTCAGACTAAGAAGTGAGTTTTCCTTATTGTTCTTGTGGGTCGAAGGCACCAATGTCGATCCGTTAGTAATGTATTCTGGTATATAGGATGTTGTTATGCGGTAGTAATCTGTAGATATGTCTTTTAGTCTGTTAAGTGGTTATATGATTATATGTTGCTAGATATATGTTATTTGTTATGTATATGTCGATATTGTACGTGGGGTTGAGACTGTACTGCTTTGTACTGTCAGTCAATAGACCGGGACATTCCAACCAGGAGGTTATGGGCTGAAGGTAATCCAACCAGGAGGTTGTGGACCCCTTATGTATTGGGCAAGCCAATCGAAAGGTTGTGGGCCAAGGCATTCCAACCATAAGGTTGTGGCCTAGGGGTAATCTAACCAGGAAGTTGTGGACCCGATATCTGTTTGGTTATATGTTTGTGTGGTGATATTAATTTGGGGAACTCACTATGCTTTGACTTACAATTTCAATTTATTGTTTCAAGTACTTCAGATGACCGTGACAAGGCGAATGTGTGATCGTGCACATCTTTCAAATTTATGTTATTTGGATTTTGGGATACTCTGATTATTGATAAACACTTTTGAAACAATGGTTTTGTAAAAAATTATTATTTTGGGTTGTTTTGAAAAGTTCAAATTTACTATGATTTTTGGGATGTTACAAACTGTTTTTTGTATGATTATATGTGATTATTTGGAAATAATTTGTTTTGCTTCGATTCCGGTGGTTAACTGTGATTAATTGAAATTAATCACATATAATTATAAAAAATCGAAGAAAAACGAATTATTTTGAATTCCATACTACTGTAAAAAAAATAATTCAAATTAATCACAATTAACCTCCGCAGTTGAATAAAAACGAATTATTTCCAATTAATCATATATAATCATACAAAAAACACTTCAACTTTATTTTGAACACATAATCATATAAAAAATTGACGCATACCAACAAATGTTAGAGCTCTTCACTGGTAGAAGATATTTTTTTTGAAGTTGGAGTAGCTTGGAACACAGAAGTCCAAATATAGTACGAAATGTGTGTTTTGGACAAGGGACCACAATATCGGGTCAGATATGATCCGCTTAATAATATGGTCTGAAATGAATGCGTTATGGACTAAGTGGTTATTTAAAAAAAAAATTAAAAGCGGTTATTTTTTTTAAAAAAATCACAATACAAAAATGGTTAGATTACTCAATTTCTCTACAAGAAAACAAATATATCAAAAAATATTAAAAATATATTCGAACAAAGCATTAAAAAAATTATTTAAACAAAACATAAAAAAAAAACACTAATAAATGTATTTGAATAAAACGTCAAAAAATTTAAGAATTTTATTTGAACAAAAAATTACACAATATAAGTGAAAAAAACATTATATTCAAACAAAACATCAAAAAAAAAATTCATAAAAAACATAAATAAATAAAATATAAAGATAATAATTAATAGACAAAATTACATAAATGATCTATGAAGAAATCATAAAAGACTTAACTGAAAAAATTAGACACTTTATCAAAAGTATCATCTTTGCAACATTTTTAAAACATAAGGATCAAATATGCAAACAATTTGTTATAAGGACTCAAATTGGTTTATTTTTTCAAACACAAGGACCATTTATGTAATTTTGTCTTAGTTATGTGTTTATTAACTTTATAAACCGAGGGACAAAAATCTTTTTTGAAACATGACCAAAGCCTTAAAAATATAGATAAATTCAGGGACCAAAACTGTAATATACTCTTATTATCAGTACTTTCTCATACCCTTTCTAGAACGGTGAGAGAATAGTCAACGATGGAGGAAAGACTCCGACCTACTCAAATTAATCCAAGTTGAACTTGAAAGAGAAATTAAGGAAGGTATTCTGCTCAAATTGAAGTACTTGCAAAGTGAAGAGATTAGCAAGGACGTCTACTAAAAGGTTGGTGCTGCTGAGAATTTGAGGTACGTTCCCTAAACTGATAACTTGATTAATGATAAGTCATCAAGAAAGAAATGGAAGCGTTAAGCGGTTAATGAAGTTTAATATAATATATTAAGTAAATTTAATCAAACAGTTAAAAAAAAAAAGGTCGTTCCGGAATGTGTGAAACGAATTTTGACCTAATTTAGTCAACGTTGTGAAGTTTTTGAATTAGTGTAGTTAGATGATCAAATTAAGCTATTTGTGAATTTAATATGTTGTGTATATGTTATAAGGGAATGGAATTTGGAGGAAAACGAGCCTAATGGTGTGTATATGTATCGTCGATACAAGCAGAAAACATAACAGGAGGATTGGCCTGTGTTTTGTTAAGCAAATACAAGTACGACTTGGCACTATTTGAATTCGTGCTTTACTACGTTTAAGAACCAAATGCTAGGGGAATTCATTAAAGATATTAACTTTTCTAAATAGTATAAAAGTTATAGGTGTTCACGTAAAGCCAAAAGGTCATAAAGGTAAGCGGTTAATCATGGTGGGAAGATATATGTATCAATTCATTTAAATGAACAATATTGCTAGGTTGGATTTTGGGGTGAGAATGTACAATGTAGAAGCGTGGTGATTAAATGTTGAAACTACAAAACTTGATTATTAATATAAGGGAACTATAATTACTTTTTCATTATCTTCACTCTATTGAAAGGCTTAAGACTTGAGAAAGAAGAGTCAAGTGGTGCATGAAAGGCTTCCACATGCTCAAGTTGAAAGAAGATATTAAAGGAACAAATCCTATGAAATTGAAGTATAAGCTTGCAAAGTTAAGATTTAAGAAAGGGAGTCTACTGAAGTTTGGTGTTGCTGGGATTTTTCACCAAGTCTTTTCAGAAAAATCTGAATGTGGAATTATAAGCAAAATATTAAATGTATAATGTAATTGTGTTAAAACTAACTCATATCACCTAAATCAGTTCATGTCTATCATTTGAATTATAGCTTGTATCATACATTTAAAGGAGTTCGTATCACCAAAAAGTTAATGACTAGTTATGAGATTTTCTACATGGTGTCCAGTTACTCCAAATATGAGTTCTGACAAGGTTTTTTTTTACATGATAACAGGTTTTACTGGAAACTCACATCAGTCTGTATAAAGTTCATTTCATTGAGGTTCTCAAACCACATACTCGCAACATATGAACACATCAATGGCATCTTCATCATCATTTTCTCCTTCTGTTCTGGAATTTTCTTCTAAATCGTGGACGTATGATGTATTCCTTAGCTTTAGAGGAGAAGATACTCGCAAGACTTTTGTGGATCATCTCTACACAGCTCTTGAACAACAAGGGATCTACACCTACAAGGACGACGAAACACTTCCTCGGGGTGAGTTGATTGGTCCAACCCTTATGAAGGCTATAGAAGAATCACAGATTGCTGTCATCGTATTCTCTGAAAACTATGCAGATTCTTCATGGTGCTTAGATGAACTTGCACATATCATGAAATGCAAGGATACCGGAAACCAAATTGTTTTTCCCATATTTTATAATGTGGATCCATCCGATGTGCGAAAACAGAAGCGAAAATATGGAGAAACATTTTGCAAATATGAGTTGGAGAACAAGAGCAATGTTGAATCTTGGAGAAAAGCACTCGTGGATGCAAGTAACATTTCTGGATGGGAACCCAAACACATTGCCAATGGGTAATTTTCTTCTTTGTTTTTGTACAACACATGTATACTTCTATCTTAGAAGTTTTTATCTAAATGTTTTGATTATTCGACGATGTTGATGAACTGCATAAACATAGGCTCTACTAGACCAATTAATCATTTTGGTAAGTTAGAAGATATGTATCAAGTCCTAGGATTATGAATAACGTTAAATTAAGCTATGATGGACTTCATTGAGTTTTGATTCTAATTGCGTACTTGATGCATTGCTTCAAGCTACTACAACACATCCATCTTGCTTCACTTTTTGTTATATGAAACTATTTTTGATGTTTCCCGAGAAAATTGTTACAAACTACCTGTGAATTTAACTTTACAACTTCTATCTAAAATATGAAATTTAAATGTTGATTAGCTTGGATCCTGTTACCTCTTTTGTCAATGTGAGCGTGTGTTAATTATCCTTAAATATTCAACATGTAGGCATGAATCAAAGGTTATCAAAGAAATTGTTGACACAATTTCACAGAGGCTGCAGCTAGTAACTTCAAGTGCAAACGAGAACCTAATTGGAATAGCGGCCCGCATGCAAGGTTTGGAATCAGAGTTACAAATTGGGTCAGGTGGTGTGCGGATGATTGGAATATGGGGGGTTGGGGGTGGTGGTAAGACTACTCTTGTGTCTGCTATGTATGATGAATTCTCTAGCAAGTTTGATGGTTGCTGCTTTGTAAAAAATATCCGGGAGGAATCAAGGAAAAATGGTTTGGAAAAATTGCAAGAAAAAATCCTTTCTGGTGTTTTGAAACAAAAGAAAGTGAAGGGAATAGGGAGAGTTGAGGAAGGAAGACATATGATGCTGAATAAGTTATGCCGTAAAAAGGTCTTGATTGTCCTAGATGATGTTGATCACCTTGACCAACTGAAAGCGTTAGCTGGATCACATGATTGGTATGGTGAAGGAAGCCGAATAATAATCACAACCAGAGATGAGCATGTATTAAATGCAAACAGAATTGATGTTAAGCACAACATTATCCTGTTAAACAATGATGAAGCTATTAAGCTCTTTCGCAAGAATGCATGCCAGGATTACAGATGGACTAAAGATTACGAACAACTTTCCAAAGAGGTGGTCTCTTATGCTGGTGGGCTTCCATTAGCACTTACAGTAATCGGTTCTTTCTTGTGTGACAAAAACATTCATGAGTGGAGGAGCGCATTAGCCAGACTGAAAGAGATCCCAGATGATAATATTTTGGAAACCCTAAAAGTCAGCTTTGATGGACTTAAACCGCTTGAGCAAGACTTGTTTCTTGATATAGCATGTTTTTTTAGGTGGGACAAGAAAAATACCACAATGGAGATTCTTGATGCTTGTGGTTTTCATCCTGTTATAGGAATAAAGGTGTTGATACAAAAGGCTCTCATAACTATTTCAAAAGATGGAGCGTTTGATATGCATGATCTTGTGCAAGAAATGGGACACCACATTGTTAGAGGGGTACACCCCAAGAATCCTGAAAAACATAGTAGAGTTTGGAAAGTGGAAGATGTTCTAAAAATTTGTTCTATGGATGCAATGATGGTAATGCTTAAGCTGAACTTTGCATGATACATTATGTATGTATAAACAGACACTTTTGAATCAATCCTAACAACATTGTGGTTCCTCTATCATAGGAAATTGACAAGATTGAAGCAATAAAAATGGATTTCTGGATTCAACCAGCAAAAGAACAAGAACAAAATCTTCATTTGGTTGCTGCAAACATGAAGAATCTTCGATATATGGAATCGATAGGTGATCCTGCAAAATCATTGTTTAATGACCTTCCACTAAGGGAGCTTTGCTGTCTTCTATTGTCCTTTGGCAAGCAAAAACAACTTTGGGAGGGTTTTAAGGTAATTCATATTGTTTTATCACTTTATCTAATGAACAGATGAAAACAAAGTTGATGATGAATTACATACATGACCAATCTAGAGTAAATTTCAAGTATCTATAGTATTGAAAAGCATGTATATTTATCCTGTGGAATGTCCTTTGTCTTAGAAACTATAAAATTTTCAAAATATAATTTGTTCATTAACATATTAGTCATTATAGTCCATGGTATTTATGTAAAACCCATCCTCCATCTAAATATCCTTTTTGTCTTGACAAAGATGCAAATTTCCTTTTGTTTTTTTCGAACATAAATATGATTAAAAACCATTATAAAATATTGATATCACCGATTTGGGTTTAAAGATCTTTTATTATCTTGTTTCTCTTAAGTGATCTATAGATATATTATTAAACAATTGGAAAGTTGAGATGATTTCCATTTTCGGACGGAAGGAACTAGTTTTTTGTCTAACTATTATTTCATATATAAATAGTGTATAACTGTGTTTGTGTTTGTCTGTGTGCCTGCATGCCATTTTCCTCAAAATCTTGTCACCTTGATACATTTTTGACTTGTTGCACTTGTATTTAACAGTTACTCCCAAGTTTGAAGTTATTGAAACTTCACTTTATGGATAAACTAATCATCACTCCAGATTTTAATGGACTTCCAAATCTTGAAAGATTTATTCTTTATGGATGTATGTGCTTAGTAGAAATTCATCCATCGATTGGAAGCTTGGAAAAGCTTGTTTACTTATCTATAGAAGTTTGTCCCAGTCTTGAGATGTTTCCACCCATTACGGGAATAAAGAAACTCGAGACCCTTGAATTCCCAGGGCAGCCCAAACTCGTTAAGTTTCCAAAGATCCAACAACAGAAGATGGAGAATTTACCACATCTTGATTTGGATAATAGCAGGAGTGAAGTTGCATCCTACATAGAATCTTATTCAAACTATTTTGTTATTTGTTGGAGGTGTGGTTGCAGCAATCTTCCTGGTGTAAAATGTTGTGTAGAGGATCCTTGTTTACGTCGTAACATATGTTTAAGGTTTTTCCACAATTTACAAGAACTCCGATTCTTAAGGAAGTTGGATCTGAGCATGTGCCATTTGGGAGATGAAGACATTGGCTCTGATGTTTTAGAGTTTCCCAACTTGCAAGAACTCAATCTAGAAGGAAATTACTTTTCACAATTAAATTTTAGTCACTTGCGAGTTCCTCGACTGAAATGGCTCAACGTGACAAGCTGCGAAAAACTTGTAGAATTGTCAGAGATGCCATCAAGTATAGCTGTTGTTATAGCGGATGATTGTAGCTCGCTTGAAAGCTTTGGAGATATCTCAAACTGTAAATGGTTGTGGAAAGTCTCACTTCTGGGGGACAACAAACTTGGTGATGGTGACATATTACTAGACTCCATGCTCCAGGTTTTGCTCTATGTACCTTTTAAATTTCGATCATTGTCATATTAATTAACCCAAACATACAAATAAATGAATGTGTATTCCATGGCAGGGGAATGCTATTGAAGATCACTTTATCAGTGTCAGACTTCAATATCAGAATCCAAGGGCGTTTGTAGGTAGGTTCTTTAGGGGGAAAACATTTACAAAGCGTCTCCCACATGTTAAATGGGGCAGATATATGCCGCTTATGCTATATGTTGCCGACACGTTTAGATTGCGTCTTCCGGATGATTGGTGCAATGAGTTTTGTGGGTTCTTAATACGGATTATTACCCCGAACAGAGATATGTGGATTGATATAATTATTAAGCAGGATCCAGATCAGGAAGATTCTCGGTTTGAGATTTGGCAGGAGTCTAATGAAACACCAGAGCCTGAATATGATGGAGAAGTAAAGACATATGTGGGATATGTTTCCTTTAGTTCGTTGAGGCGAACCACATCATTGAACTCATCATACAATATTATTTCATTTTCCATACAGAGGCATTGGACTTCATTTTCTGCTGAGTTTGTTCCTAGAAAAAGTAAAGATGATCCAGTGCAAACAACAAAAGTTGCAACAGATTGCTCAGAGTTTTGGCATGAGGAAAATGATGAATATAAAGCATTTATGACCCAAGACAATTCTAAGTCTTCTGTATCAATATTATTTCGCGATAAAACATCTGAAACATCCATACACCCATAGATCTCTCGACTCTTTGCCATGCAGTTCGTATAGTCCGAGTGACTCTGAATTTATGATTCTGATTACACTGCAACATACATTGAAAAACAAATTGCAAAGGGATGAGAATGGATGTCCTGAAGATGATTGCATATAATTGTGAAAACTACTTCTAATTTGAACGTAGGTTCTGATGCCCTGGCTTAAACACATCGAGTATTGAGAGAGAATGCTTTGTATATGTATTATGTAACCCTTTAGCTAATTTGCTCGTAGGTTCTGATACCCTAGCTAAAATACACCTTTATATCATGACAAGGTGTGACTCACATCAAGGCTTACAATCACTTGTAAGTCACATCATAACACTACAAAAAAAAATGTCAATTAGTGACGACAGTGAAATGGTCACTAACAATAGAAAGAGTCGTCACTAAGTGATTTAGTGACCAAATATCTAGTCGTCACTTTTCGTCACTATAGGTCCGTCACAAAAGTGATTTAGTGACCAAATATATATGGTCACCGAATAGTGACTAAAATATAATGGTCACTAAATCGGTGACAACCGGTTTCGTCACTAAATCTTGTCACTAATCAGTGAAAGTCGTCACTAATTTATATAATTAGTGACCACAAAAAGTGGTCACTAAATAAATATTGTTAGAGACCAAAAAAAAAGTGGTCACTATTTAAGAAACTATGAGAAAAGACAATACACTATAACTGAGTTGCTATACATTTTTCATAGATTTAATTGGATAGAATTTTCATATCTAATGATAGAAGTAGGATGCTATAAATAACATACCATCGAAAGTATGTCATTATTTCTTACATATAGATATCGAATTTTTACAAAAAAATATTTTAAAATAAAAAGACATCAAAATAAAAATAAACATTTTCAAGTGTCTTCATGGCCATCAAATTATGGTGCTTTGAGAATCTTCATGAACAGATGGACCCGTTTTTTTTTACCTGAAAAAACAAGTTAAAGATAAGTGAAATAGTTGCTTCTGCATTGACTATTAGCTATTAATGTCGAAAAAATTGAAAAAATTTAGGTCTTAATGAGACAAGACATAACTCATAACAATTTACAAATTTTCCCTCATTTATCCATACATTGGTGGGAAAAACAAAAGAAACAAGGAGTTTGCAATTGTAAATTAGGTTTTTGTTCTTTAGTTATTATGTAGTTCGATTTTAGAAAACCATTTAAAACCCTTAAAGTGATAATCCTAAAGATTTTTTAATATAATTTAACTTAATGAAGATATTATGGTTGGAGAAAAAAACAAATTTACCTGATTTTGAGAATTCTGTGGGGTTTCATACTCTGCTGCTAAAAAGACAAAAATCTACAAACACAAGGCAATTGATTTGTTAGATGAAAATTATTGTTTCTTTTTGTGTGCTAAATGAACAATCTAAAAGACAGTAAATGACTATTTTACCCATCTATGTGGGATTATTGTTATATCAGGTGTGCTGAATGAATACCTTAAGTTAACCACTTTCAACATTTTTTTTCTATTTTAAGAAACCATCTGTTTTTGCAAGATAAAAAAATATTTTTTCTACCTTTCAAGGATGAATGCTACATTGTCAAACATATATTTGTAAAAAAATTTAATTTTTCCAACGATGACAGTCAATGAATAAAAGGTTCAAAAATAGCATATACCATTTGGCAAAGATTCCCCAGTGATAAACAATGCTTCCTCAAGAAAATAAACATACTTTGAGCACATTTGCTAAAAGAAATCACATTCTTCAATAGCTTTTGGGGAGTGCTCTATAAAAATTTTAACAGCCTATCAAGTAACAAATCATAGATGGTATAAGTCATAAGAACAAGATTCCTTACTAGAAATTTACTCTTTAAATTGCATAAAAAATACATACCTCATAAGCACACAAAAGACCTAACTCGTCAACACAATAAATGATCTTAGTGTAATCATTAAACAATCTCTTTCTAAGAATCTCTTGCTTTTCATCCGTATATTTGTAATTACTTTGCAGTGACACAACTCAAGCAGTTGCGCTTCAAACTGTAAAAAAAGAATCAGGGTAACAAAAGAAAATGAAACGATTGAATTCTCAAGGTTCAGTTTTTATTGTAAAAAACATCCGTATTTTTATAATGTTCACCTTGAATCTTGAGGATTCCAGTTTAGCTTTTAGTTCGAAATGAGAAACCTTAGATGGGGTGACATTCTCCAGCTGTGTCCTGTTCATTACTGTGTAAACCTTCACATTCACAAAATGAATTTTAATCAATAAATTTTGATATTCCAAATAACATTAAAATAAATCCTTAATATAAAAATGACATATTAGTATATTACTACCAGAGAATCCAAGACACTTTCAAGAGTTATGATCTGTGCTTCACAGTCTTCAGCAGAAGAGACACCTAGTGTAGAAATTTTAGTACAACAGAAGAGTTGTGAATGGTTAAATTATCAACTTCAAATGGATTTGGAACTCTAAACCAAAAGGTAATTACTGATTAAGTGTAAAATAAAGATCAACAATCTAAATAATCAAAGCAAGAATAAAACACCTTGAGAAAGCCACTGTTCCCTATGAATGTCAAGTTTGTTGGTCATAAGAACATGGATTCAATTGTCAAAATTATGAAAATAACAAGAACAAAATAAATAAAATTAGGTCAATTGATGTTGCTCATAATAACATAGATTCAATTGTCCATCTAACCTTCTTTCGAAATCTAATCCAGTAGCTGAAACCACCAGATCGAGAGAGAGAGAGAGAGAGAGAGAGAGAGAGAGATACTAAAGGATGTAGGGAAGGAGGAGGCGGCGTCAATCAGTGGTAGGACGAACCTTACCACTGGCAGCTATGTTGTCATTTTTGTGCTTTCACCGCAAGTAAGAAGTGGCGACGGCATCGACGTGAAGGAATTCCCTCGCCAGGACGAATTCTTCTCGGACTTTGTTGATGACATCGTCGATGACTCGGATATCGACAGAAGTAGTCATCGAACTTGCCATTTCTCATATCCTTGAAACTCTCGGCTGACAAAAAACCCTAAGCAGTAGAAATTGGATTTGGAGTTGATGAATTGGAGATTGGGGAAGGTTTAGGGCTTAGAGACGGTGGAGGAGAACGGTGGTGAAATGATGGAAGAGGTTTGTTTGCATACAATGTGGTCTAACGTTTTTTGTTACTCTATCACTCATAGTTTAGGGTAAATCACATTTTCACCATTGTGGTTTGATGACATGCATTTATTTAATCCAACTTATCTACTTCTAACATATGTTGGTTAGTGACCACTATTTTGTGGTCACTGATTGTTTTTTTAGTTTGTATTTCAATGACCATATTGTGTCATCACTACATGCCTGTTTAGTTGGGTTCAAATAACGAAAAAAGAATTAATGACTATTATTTTTTGTCACTAAGCCGCTAATGCAGTGACCACTTTTTTTGGTCATTAAAGCATCCGATAGAGCTTTTACTTTACGGTTAGTGACCGGCGAGTGACGACATATATAGAACCGGTCACTAAACTTATAGCATTACCAAAATTCAGTGACGACTTAATATATGGTCACTAAATGATGATGTTAGTGACCAGATTTTAGGTGGTCACTAAAAATGACTTTTCTTGTAGTGTAACTGCCTCCAACTACCACAATATTATAGTCCAACACAGTTGTTAGGAAAACACAAATAACATGTAGAGCAAGGAAAAAAGAAGATGCAAGATCAGGAGTTTTGTACTCAAGCATAGTAGTTTTAAAAAATAATTACCAAAGTCTTGTAGTTTCAAATTTACAAATATATTGCAAAAGACTGTAACCGCCTAACTGGACCCCATATCTTTCATAAATAAAATATGTTCATGTTGATAAGATGGGTTGGGAGGTTTTGGAACTCAAATTGAAGTAAAAAGTGTGTTGGATGCTGGGAAGATTGATGTTATGAATGTCATGCAAGGAAGAGAGTTATCTCAGAGATGGTGTTTTTGCGTTGTCTAATTCAATTCGTGAAGAATTCTCCATCACAAATACAAAAGATGTAGGTTTGATCGTGTTTAGAATTCCAGAAAATGTAGCAAATTAACATAGCAAGAAACCACCAGATAGGATTTTCAGACAGTACTAATGGGTCCGTTTCTTAATAGCAAGGGTTTTATTAGGTGAAAGTTCTCCAGCAATGCATAGGAGGGATGTGAGGGTTCATTGTGTGCCTGGTGGAACATTTGTAGTGGGGCAAACCTGCAAGGGTAGCAAGTGTTGTATCTGGTGTGTGGTGGGGCAAGGTTGTCTACGATGGTTATTTTTATCCACTTTTTGGTAATGAACTGTTCAAAATTGTCTCATTTTAGTCTCTTCAACAGGCTATAACCCTTAACATGCTCACATGACATTTTTAAGGGAAGATTTTAAATTGACCAATGAACTATATTATTTGTACATTTTTAATCACTCAACTTTTTGGATTATTAAAGATTTTAGGAAACAAACTATTCAAATTGGTTTCAAGCAATTTGTAAATAAATTTATGTCTTATCAAAAGTACTTTTTCTAATCAAAAAGTATATTTTCATATTCAAATTTCATACTCATATTTCCGGTTTTGGATTACTAATTGCAAACATGAAAAATAAGTTTCCTAAAATTTCAAGAAGCCAAAAACTTTGAGAAATATTTTATTTTTTATTAAAATTCAACATAATGTTAAAGGAACATAGCAAATGGAAAGTAAATACAATACAAGAGCATAAATGTTGGTGGTACTATATATTTCAAAAGGGAGGTGATTTTCTATCCGTCCACTGATTTTAATAGTAAATGGTCAATTATTCCCCCCATTTAAAGTTATATATATATATATATATATATATATATATATATATATATATATATATATATATATATATATTAGGTGTAAGACCCATGTATTACATGGGTTTATTTTAAAAAAATTAAATATAAAATTTTAATAATTTCAAAAGTTTGAATTTATAAGAAAAATAAGAAATCTTTTGAATTATTAAAATTAATGAGACTTTAATGTATTGTATACATTACATATATAAACCTTTTATAATAAATACCTATAAACCCTTTGTAATAAATACCTTACATATATATTACTTTACATATTAAATATGGAATTTTAATTTTTAATAAAATGAAAAATACAATAAAATGTAAGTGGAAAATAAAAAATTAAAAAATGTTAGAAAATGTCATGTGTCCAAATGAAGGAGAAGAAGACATGTGGTAAAAAAACCTTCATTTATTAGAGTATATATATATATATATATATATATATATATATATATATATATATATATATATATATATATATATATATATATATATATATATATATATATATATATATATATATATATATATGGTAAAAGTGAATATACCCTTAAGGGTATATTAGCTTAGGTACCCAAGCTCACCATAATACGTCGTTTTGTTTGATATATATTCATTATAATATACTTAAGTTTTAACCCCTAACTTGATTTATTTTCAAGATTTTTGAAATTTCACTATTATCTTTCTCTTACATCACATCTTTATATCGAACACCTACTAGGCTATATATATTATAACTAAAAATGAAAATTATGTAACAAGAATATAAATGTAAAATTTATAAAAATCTTGCAATTAAATCAAGTTAGAAGTTGAATTAGAAGAACATTGGACAATTACGACGTGTATATATGATACAAAACGACGTAATATGGTGAGTTTGGGTACCTAAGCTTATATACCCTTAAGGGTATATTCACTTTGCCCTATATATATATATATATATATATATATATATATATATATATATATATATATATATATATATACATACAGAGAGAGAGAGGGGGGGAGAGAGAGATCTGACGTTTCCAAAACACCATGTCGCACACGACAATACATTCTTCAGCCGACAATCCTTCTTCCTCGTTTGGTGTTGCAATATCCCACGCTTCAAAAAGACCACGACCACATATCCTTTGTAAGGCTATCCGGAGTGGGGGATCAACTCACGCGTGTAGGCATACGTGGCAGCCCAAGGGATGCGTGAACACCGCCCCAAGGACTGGTGGCTTGGGTGTGGAGTGGGTGGAAAAAGGGGCCAAGACGATGAATAGGAAGCAAGCAGCAACAACAACAGTGTAACATCCCAGAATTTCAAAGGTTCTATAAATGGAAAAAGTGTATGTAACATTCGGATTTCCAGGTACCTTATTTATTCATTTATTTTGGAGATTTTGGAGGGACCCAACGAGTTGATGCTTAGACTCGCCGAGTAGTGTCACAAATTCTATCCGGGTTAATGATCGGACTCGGCGAGTCTGCGTTGTTTAATGAAGCCCTAATTCCCGAGGTTAGAGACTTATTTAAAGGGGTTATAGCCACCATTTGCGGCTACCAGACCCCTGAGTGAAACCCTAAGCGATCTAGAGCGTTTGTGAGGAAGAAAAGGCCATTTTTTATCCTTGTGTGGGTGTTTTTGCAAGAAGAAGGTGACCAAGGCAAAAGGGAACTGAAGAGGGTGCTATTATGTGGATCTCAGAGCCTAGGGACTTCGTATTGAGGTATATATTCGATCCTTCTTCAGTTTTGGTGTTAATCTTTGAGAGTTAGGGTTTCTAGCCACTTTAGAGTATGAATTATGGAGAAATTGGTCCCTTCTTGTGTTGAGGCTTCGAATCTGGATCCAAAGAGGTCCAGAGACCTTAACTCCTTGATCTTTATGGGTGACATTGAGAGATATGAGCTTACAGTGGCATATTGAGGCCATTTCTTCAAATAGAGCCATTAGGTCTTTGCATGGGCATCAAGATCTAAACTTTACATGATTATTTTGCTCAAGGAGGTCAGATCTATAGGTTAGAGGAACAGATCTGGCCTCAGAAGGTCATTTCTGTTGAGCATGGCATGAACTCGTCGAGTCCCAAGAACAGACTCGACGAGTAGGGTTAGGGTTTCCCGTGAATCATTCAGTTGGTAAATTGCCAAGTTGGGGGAATGACTCGGTGAGTCAGAGGGAAATAGAGGACTGGAGTTCAAGGCAGAACTCGCCGAGTTCATAATGGGACTCGACGAGTTGAGTCGAGGTGGCCCCGCGATTCATGCTAGGTGTAACTCGTCGAGCAGGGGAAAGGCTCGATGTGTCAAGCGAGACTAGAGAGATAGTGGACACGTGTAGACTCGCCGAGTCGCCCAAGTGCACTCGACAAGTCGGGTCAAAGTTTGACCGTTGACTTTTGTTAACTTTTAGGGTTTGGTCAACAATGGGGTCTTTGAGTCAAGAGAGGGGTAAAATGGTCTTTTACCCTTCTGAGGGTGCCAAGAGAGGGTTGAGTCTAGTATCGAGAGTTATATTTATGAGAGTATTTACTTTATGTGATTAGGCGGAGGCTAGACCATATTTCTACCGAGTCAGAGATTTACCGAGACATCTGAGGTGAGTCTTCTCACTATACTTTACCTAGAGTGGTAACAGAGTTATGTGATAGTGTATTTTAGAGTTATGTGCCAGTGTATTTATATGTTATATATGTGTTGAGATTTATTGTGATATATGATATGCATGATTCAGAGTTATCAGAATTAGGACCAGTGGGTCCATAGAGTTAGGACCTTTGGGTCCATAGAGTTAGGGCCAGAGGGCCCATAGAGAGTTGGGACTGGAGGGTCCCACTGAGACACACTGACCAGAGGGTCAACAGAGTTATAGCCTTGAGTGGCTAATATGTGTTAGAGTGGTATTTTGGGGAACTCACTAAGCATTTATGCTTACAGTGTTATGTTTTATGTGTTTCAGGTACCAGCGATGATCGCGAGAAGGCGCCGACATGATCTGTACACACACCCGCGGAGTTTATTATGATTTGATCTTGGGATTTGTAATGAGATAATGTTGATACATTGTTTTCTTGAAAGTGATGATGAATGAATCTATATGTCACACCCCCAAACCAAGGATGGCGGAAACGTCCGGGGGTGGAGGACTTCATGTATAGTATCATAACCACAATTTCAATAGTAATTTAAGCAAACACAACCAACATATATATAATTGAAGAAGTTACATCACTTGTATGAATTACATGTTTCAAAATCAATTACAATATGTTGTCAAAATATGAAAAGTTTGACGTCTTAACGTCCCATCCTCAAAAGCACTTGATTACATGTTTAGTGTTTTCCTGAGAATACGAGTTGTTTGAAAAGTGTCAACACAAAGGTTGGTGAGTTCATAAGCTTTTATTAATAAACTTAGTAGAAGTCTATCACATGTAAATGTCGCGTTTGTGTCAGAAAAATCCGATATTTTCCTTGAAATCCGAAAAATGTAGCCTTATAACCAAAGACTAAAAATGTATAAGAGATCATCATTTCTTAGTAGAAACGTCGTGAGTTTAAAATGATGTGGAAAGTAAATTTCTTTATCAATCAAAAACCTACTTCGGTTTTATGAAACCCCGTAAACTTTATGAATTGTTATCTCCCTAGGTGAGTCGCTATAATCATACTGTGACTATGTGAACCTGCCACAACGTTTCTCAGGCGTCGCGAAAATGAAATGACATTTGTCACCCGTAGACCTGCAGGTCCCACTGTAGCTAGCAGCAAGGTGTGGGGTGTCAAACCCAATATAGATCTATATACAAGTATCACGTTCTCCCTCAAGGAGATTTTGATTATAACTACCAGGAATTATATCCCGCACTCGGACGTACGGGGAGAGAGAGTCTCACAACATAGGTTAACAAGTTCACGTGAAATGTGTGTGGATATAAATCTTTCTTGTATGAATGTACCCTTTTTGTACGAGTGTGTTGAGTGATGTATCATAAACTATACCTATTATAGTTTATCTAAAATGTATATAATATGTATGAATTCTTTTTATGGAAATGTATTAGTGTTGTGAATTTATCCAACTATACTTTTTATAGTTACATAGTACGTGTTCTAAATGAATGAACAATATTTAATATGAATAACTTAGTTTCAGTTCACAATGATAAACTAACAAGGAAACACATTCAAATATTAGAACTTATGATTATACACTTTGCTCAACATATTACAAAGTGTTATGATATTTACATGCTGTTGGCTAACTTTAGCAATTCTGCCCAGTTTTGTAAGAATCACAGAAAAATCATACGAAGTCGAAAACTAGATCCGTAAATTTTGAGAGTTCACAAAATGTGTCTAGTTTACTCATAATTTTTATCACGATTTTTAATGACCTCCAACTTGGGTGAAAATGTCCATAATCACAGACTGGTCCGGATTGTTGTTTGAAATGATAGGCAGTTTTGTAAAAATCACCATAAATTGTAGAAAAATCGTATGGAGATGTGCAAGTAGTCATTTTAAAGCTACAAACTTGAACTATTTTCACCTTGTACAGTTTTGAAAACAAAAATGTTTAAAATGCCCAAAACAGTCCGTGAATGGAGTTGAACTTTTCTGATGAAGGCTGTTAGAAAAATTTAATTATGTTCTTAGTGTTTTAACTTGTATCCCCCCCCCCCTGAAAACTTGAGAAAACATGAAAATGTAGGGGTATGAACTCACCTTAAGTGATTTCAGTTGGTAAGTGTTGAAGAAGATAAGTGTTCAACCCAAGAACACTTGAAGAATCACTTGAAGATTCGAAGATCTAACACAATTATGAGAGAGTTTGTGTAAGATATCCATGATTTGAGTGGAAATAATTGAGATAATCATAAAGAGAATGGATTATGCTTACCAAATGTGGAGGAAAAACTCAAGATCAGCCCTTGAATCTCGAATTTCTAGAGAGAGAAAGTGAGAGAGGAAAGAGTTTGATCTTCTTGTGAAATGAGAGCAAATGAGAGAAGTGAGGAGAGAGGATGAATATTCAGCCCTCAAAAACGTGGGAAAGAGGGATAATTGAGTGGAAAAGATATTGATGTGACCTAGGTAAGGTGGGGGGTGTGGCTGGTCATAGAGTGGGTGTGGGAGTGGTTGCTTGTGTTAGAAGGTAAAGCAAAGTCAACACTCCACCTCTTTGTACTCTTCCCACTTGCTTTCATTATTTAAATAAATATTTTTATGAAAATATGATTAAATTGTGAATATTTAGGGTTTATTATGTTAAAATATGATTTTGGGTGAAATTCCCACGTTAAAATAATTAAAAACGGGCCTTAAACGCAAAACTACGCGAAAACCGGGAGAAAATGAGTTCCCAGCGAGACCTCTCGGTCCTAGGCCGAAGTTCGGTCCCTAGGCCGAGACCCGGTCCACGCTGAGGACTGTAGCCGGAAGCGAACAGAGGGAAACGAAAGGGGCGAGTCAGACGCGAGAGCGAGGGGCGAGGGTTCGGTCCGAAGGGTCATTGGGGTTCGGTTCGGGATAAGAGGCGAGAATGTTAGAACCGAACGTACTGTAGTGAACAGTACCTTCGGTTCGTTTGGTGAACAGTACTTTCGGTTCGGCTCAGGAGGTTTCGGTTCGGCTCAGGAGGTTTCGGTCGGGTGAACAGTACCTTCGGTTCCTCCTTTTCTTGGGTTCGGTTCCTCCTGGCTCGGGTTCGGTCCTCTCACTTTCGGTCGGGTGAACAGTACTTTCGGTTCCTAAGGACATTCGCCTCTCATAAGAGGGTTTTGGGAGAGATTTGACATTCTTGGAGAGATTTCTAATACAGAGAGATATTTGAGAGAGATTTCGCATACTTAGAGGGATTTGGGAGAGGTTTGACATAGAGAGAGATAGTGTGGAAACGATTGAGAGAGATTTCATGTGGGATAGTTGTGAGTATCCGGTATCGAAATGTATGGTTCGTGAACCCTGTTAAGCCTTGTTTAAGGATCTTACACACTCCCGATGAGCATGCAACATTGTTTTATCGTTCTAGTTCATTGATTAGAACTAGGGTTTAGGAAATTTTTAACACAAGACTTTTCTCAAGTGATGTTTTCCCATTAATATAGCAAGTTACACTGTATGAACATAACACAAACCCTAATACACAAGGTTTAATAGAGTTGACCGGCTTGACTTGATGACTTGGCTTGACTCAAGATTGACGATTGTCACATTATATGGTTTTAAAAAGTGAAAAATTGTTTTAATTTTTACGGCGTTACAAGTTGGTATCAGAGCCTTGGTTTGAGGGATTCGGATGCATCTTCGGGCGTATCTGAACTCAAACTGAGGATTTGAGAAATTTTTTTGATAATAAAACAATTTTTAAAAGAGTAAAAAGAGTTTTGAGACAACCAGAGCAGAGTCGTGTGTACGATCAGCCAACGCCCGAACGGTGATTTCCTAAAATACCCTTGCAATAAGTGTTATGAGATATATTATGCTATGATATATGATGAATTATGTTAATGCATGCTAGAGTAGACTAGGTATTCTTATTAGGACTAGAGTGGCCTGATATATGATGCCTTAGTCTAGGATTTTTGCTGCTAGAGATGCTTGAGAATGTTTAGATAGCAGCAAGGAGCTTATGAGAGATCTGCTAGTGAGTAGCACATGATTAGAGAGAGTAGAGTACTTAGGATTTGGGACTCTGGGATGAGGACTTGGGATGAATGCTGAGGCAGTGTGGACGGTAGTATTGGGCCCGTACTACTGAAGACACCGGGTCAGTGCGCGGTCCAAGTAAGAATCCTTAGAGTACTAAGGAACAAGTAGGGTGGAGTTATCGAGTGTGAGTATACTCGAGCGAGTCCCTAATATTCTTATGTTGTATTTCAGAGAGAGATCATGGTTGGGACACGCCACACACCAGAGAGTAGCGGTACGAGTGATGTGGAGATCCGTAGGATTATCCATGAGGAGGTGGTTGTGGCCATCAGGGCAGAGATACCAAAGATGTTCGGGTCTATCAAGACCACACTGATTGAGACATTTGACGAGAGATACATTGCTCTTTCTGAGGCTGTTGTTGTTGCGGCCACTGCAGCTATAGTTGCGACTAGGCCGCAGGGTGGTGATGCGTTGTTGTTCCGAGAGTTCAGCAACACAAAACCACCAGAGTTTGATGGGACCCAGGACCCGATTGCAGCGATGAGGTGGATATCATACATAGAGGGTGTTTCTTTACTTGCTCATCTCCAGAGCATTTGAGAGTCCGGTTCGCGTTGAACCAGCTTCGCTTGGGAGCGAAGGACCGGTGGAAGTTTATGACAACACACTATACGCCTGCTGAGCTTACTGCAGTGACCTGAGAGAGGTTCACTGCTATGTTCCGAGATGAGTACGTTCCCCAGGTGGAGAGAGAGCGATTGGCACAGGAGTTTCTGACCCTCAAACAGGGTACCGAGTCTGTTACAGTGATTACTCGGATGTTCCATGAGAGGGCGATGTTCTGCCCAGAGCACGTGTCCTCCAAGCAGGCACGTATGAGCCAATATTTGAGTGTGTTGAGGAGGGATATACAAGATTTCGTGGCAAACTCGACGTACCGGAAATTTACTGAGCTTTAGGTAAATGCCCGGAAGAGGGAGATGGGAGATAGAGATGGAGACCCAAGCTAGGGAGGAGGCTGAGTCTCAGGGGAGAGATCGGCGACCGACACAGTCTCAGCCAGCAGCCAAGCGGGCCAAGCCCGCTGATTCAAGATTTGGGAGCCAGAGGGGCCGTACTTGTGGCAAGTGCAACAAGAGCCACGACGGGGTGTGCAGAGCAAGGTCTTGCTACAAATATGGCAAGGAGGGGCATTTGGCCAAGGATTGCCCCAAGGGGTTTGCAGTATGTTTTCACTGCAACCAGACCGGACACCGGAAGGCAGAGTGTCCACAGTTGCTAGGGACAGCACAGGGAGCATCTCAGGGATCTGCCCCTGCTGCAGTGAGAGCTACAGACAGTCGGCCCGCAAAGGCCGAGACACCGAAGGCACGAGGGAGAGCCTTCCAGTTGACCGCGGAAGAGGTCCGCACAGCGCCCGATGTCGTGGCTGGTATGTATTCTTTCATATATTTATTTTTATGTCGAGATATTGTGCTTATATTATGATATGCGTAGGTACTTTCCTTGTGAGTTATGTACCTGCCTTAGTGTTATTTGACTCGGGTGCGAGTCGGTCTTTTGTATCTTTGGCTTTTAGCCAGCATATCAGTATTAGTCGATAGGCGTTGAGTCGACCTCTGAGAGTTTCCATAGCTGATGAGAGAGCGGTGTATGCCACAGAGGTGATTCGAGGTTGTGTACTCGAGATTTTCGGAGTGGAGTTTCCGATTGACTTAGTTCTTATCGCGATGGGAGATGTCTGTGTCATCATGGGCATGGACTGGTTAAGCATATTTGGGGCGGTTATCGACTGCGAGCGACAGCTAGTGACCATACGAGACCCTAGTGGGGGAGTTCTTACGGTGTACAGCGAGGGTACACGTTCTGGGTCGGCATTTTGTTCGGCCGCTAGAGCGAGACAGGGTCTACAACAGGGTTGTAAAGGGTTTGTGGCGTATGTGATGGATACGAGGGTTGATTCAGAGAGACCAAGGTTAGTTGATGAGGTTCCGATAGTGCGTGAGTTCCCGGATGTATTTCCGAAGGAGTTACCGGGTGTGCCTCCCAAAAGGCAGGTAGAGTTCCGTATCGATTTGGTTCCGGGGGTTGCGCCTATCGCCAAGGCGCCCTATCGCCTTGCGCCTCCAGTGATGCAGGACTTATCCTCGCAACTTCAGGAGCTGCTGGGGAAGGGGTTTATTCGGCCGAGCAGCTCGCCGTGGGGAGCACCTATCGTTTTTGTCAAGAAAAAGGATGGTTCACACCGGATGTGCATTGATTACCCCGAGTTGAACAAGTTGACGGTCAAGAACCGTTACCCATTGCCGAGGATCGATGATTTGTTCGATCAGTTGTAGGTAGCATTTACAATACACTTAACAATTGCATTTCAAAAACATTCAAGAAATTGAACAATCAACTATTACAAAATACATTCCATTACCATTATCATTACCACTCCATTACACATTAATCTGATACATAAACCAAATACAACAACACCAATTCCAAAACCCCATACATAAACTGAAAGAAAAAACCCCTATTCGATTAAAAAAAACCCTGCAATGGTTACAAACCAAAACCAAAACTCCATTACCATCCAAACCTTCACAAGATACTTAGAGATTAAAATAATACCAAAAAAAACACCCATGAACAAAACAACATCAGCTGGTAGTTCCACAATTCTGCACTTGCAATGGCAGCCCTCTCTTCCAATCGGTTCATTAATCTTATCAAACCTGGAATCACCACCAATGCCCTGCACACATAGGAGGATCAGACCATCGAATGAACCCACATCTTGTACAGCTCCAAAATTATCTTCCAGGGTTACGATCCGTCCATAAAGTGATCTTCATTGCTTCATTCCCACATCTGCAAGTCACCATCTTTGAATCAGAAGCGATTGGATGTCGTGAAGGGTGCAACGGTCTAGCAACAGTGGAAGGGAGAATATAGATGACGACTGATAAAGGTAAAGGGTTTACCCAAAAATCGGACATGCAATTTCTTTTAAAGAGAGAAGGTTACAACTGAAATGACGAAATTACCCCTGCAATATAAAATTAAAAAATGAATTAACGGTGAAATGCTAACAGAGTGAGACGGAAGGACCAAATGTTAAAAGTTTTGAAACCATAGGGACCATCTGTGAGGTTTTTTGAAGTTAGGGACTAAACTTGATATTTCTGAAAACCATAGGGACCATTTTTGAAGTTTTGTCTTTAATATACAAAGGGTTCTCTCTCTCTCTCTCTCTCTCTCTCTCTCGTCACATCGTCTTTTTTATCCCATCTTGTTCTTTTCCAAATCAAACCATACATACTTCACAAATAGATACTGAAAATAAAAAACACATAAACTTGAGTATCGATACTTCAATTCAAAAGTCTACAATGGTAGATTCATATACAAAGTGGGTTGTCCACCGGTACATGCACCTCGATGATGTCGTCATCCTCATCTATGTCCGTCCTACTTCCTTCCATTACATTTGGCAACAACCGATGATAAAAAATATAACCTAGAGAAATCGTGATAGGGAAAGGGATTAAGCAAGGCGCTACAAGAAAAACTTTCAAAAAAAAGCTTGTAAAGATTCATCAAAAGCTATTAATGAGTCTAATTTCTCAAATAAGTATGCTATTAATGGGTCTAATTTCTCAAATGAGTCTACTCTTCTATTCTTTCTCTCCCTTCATCCCATGGTGTTTATCCTGAACTTGCTGTGTTTTCTTTGTTACCCTTTGAAATAAGGCTAGTAGTAACTTCATCCCTTCTTGAATAACAGAGGAAACGTTTAGATGATCTTTTTGATTCTTTCTCTGCATACTCATTTTCTGAAATTCCTTTCAAGCACACGTACCCATAATTGTTTCCAGACATAAAGCTTCACAATCCAATATATATTATCTAATCTTGCGATCCCTAATTACAATATAAAAACCCATCCACAGTGAATGAAACACAAAAACGAGTGAAATAGGGTTATTAAGAACAGGGGTGTTCATGGATCGGTTCGACTCATATAGTAAAAATTGTGAACCATGACCATGGGGTGGGTCTCTCATGTGGACTACGCCACTACCCGAAATCAAACCGAATTGGCAAAAATCGAACCGAACCGAACCAAACCAGAGTAGACAGATAACCATTGTTTGGTTCATGGATACCCGCTACATATAAATGTCAAATCCAATCAACACTATAACTATATTTCAAACATTTCTTTCTAAAAATAAATAAATCATAAACTCAAAAAATATGGTGACGTTCAAATAACATTCATTATAATTTGTATAATAATTATAAACAAATAACAATAAAACATGATGAATGTAGAAGTGCAAATTGGGAATTGCTTATGGCCGTATCATGCTTCTTGAGATACGTTTTATTCTTTGTCAATCAACCTATCCATGCAAATAAATTACATACATGGACTAAAAAAATTACATACAAGAACTTTAATATTTTACTAGTTGTGAAACCCGTATATTATACGGGTTAATTAAAACAAAATGTTAAATACGAACGATTAAATAGAAATTTTATTTGAATTTGACATTGAAATAAGTGAAAATTATGTGAAAAAAAATGCAAAAAATAAACTAATTAAAATTATGTGTTTAGTGTACTAATCGAGTTAATTATAATAAAATGTTAAACATAAAGGTTTAAACTGTAAATTTATTTGAAATTGAATTTAAAATTTAAAATTTAAAATTAATAGTCAGTATGGTATGTTTAATTTATGGAAACTAAATTAATGATAGATTGAAAATGAAAATTGAAGCAATGACAAGTGGAAAATAAATATATATCTCAAAATTATAACAAAATTACATGTGGCTAATTTGATGAGAGAATCACATGTGGCAAAATCATTTTCATTTATTAGGGTAGATTATGTTTTGTGACTATAACAATAACACTATCTATTTATTTATTTATTTTTTGCATCGATCCTTCACTCTTGAAATAATCCTTCAAAATCAATGAAAATAATATTTGAAATATATATATATATATATATATAAACGGTTCGGTTTGGGCATCCGCGGATACCGAAATATCCAAACCAAAACCGACCAGTAGATAGTCGGTTTTTTTTTTTCAGTTTTGGTTTTTTTTTCTATTTCGGTTTATTTTGGTTTCAATTTTTTCAGTTTCGGATTGGTCGGGTCAGCTCGTTCTTTTCGGTTTTGCAGTTTTTTTGCACACCCCTAATTGAGAATGACGATGAGTAAGGTGTGAGAAGGAATGGAGAGGAGATGTTTGGATTTATGTGAAAGAGTGTTGGAATCCGATTGATAGATTGATACGTAGTAGTGTATGAGGGATGGAAGGAAGCTCGAATGGTTCTATGTTTTGACTGGTGTAGATGAAGGCATAAGGCAGAAGGCACGAAGGCTGATGATCTGGAGAGTATGTTTGTGAGAGAGAGATAGACCCTTTATATATATATATATATATATATATATATATATATATATATATATATATATATATATATATATATACTATCTTATAAAGGATATTTAACTATTTTTAAAAATACATTGAATATAATAATATTATTTTTTTAAGACGTTTAAACCTTTAAACTAATGGTACAAGTAGCCATCAATAAAATAATAATATTTCCTAAGTCCTAATATAAATCACGAAGAATGGAATACAAGCAATCAATGCATATCAACTTGTTATGCGGGTTTGACCTGGTTATTTAGTCTGCTGATAGTTGTGAAGAAGTCTGAGATCACGGAAAAAATCTTTCGGTTCTTGGCCCCCTTCCCCTATATCGGTTCTTCTTCTCCTTCGCAGAAATCATCCCATTTCTCTTTCTACTTAACGATTTTTCTTCCTCTTTCAGTAAAAAAAAACCCTAACACCACTTAGTTACACCGTGCGTACCACCACCGTTTCTCTTTCTTCATTGCTAATGGGTGTTCATACATACGAGATACATGTTATATAAACGCATCTCCTCTCCCAGCCAATTAAAACCCTAAAATTCTAAATTCTCTCAATTGGTGACCAACTCCCACTTGCAGAAGATGTAGAGGACGACCACCACACATAAATACAGACCGTTGTCACTCAGGCTAACTCTTTTGTTTTGATCGATGTCAGGTTAGATTATTCTCACACAGATTCAATCAATAGGAACCACTAATGGCACTACCGGGGAGACACAGTCACTATTAGTAAGTCTACTACCTTCATATTGATTAACGTATGTATCTAACTATCTACATATTTCTATTCATGAATTTAAACATGTACATCTCCCTAACCCTAATTATGTAACATGATGTTGAAGAATAACAAGTGCATCTATCTAATTTTCTCTCGGTTCATTTACAACTTCTCCCTAATTACTGTTTCTAACTTAAAATGGACTATTTTCGTGAACGGATTTATATATGTTTTGTAATTCCTATTTTCTGAAACATAGGTGGCGTGCACCCTTTTATCAAATTCGTTCCATGTACCAACTCAGGTTTACATATTGTCATCAAATTCTTTTCATCTGATTTTGTTGTTCGTATTCCTGGTGAATTTTTTTGACTTTTCTATATTTTGTTTTGTCTTTATTTGTGTAGGGAATGTGATCCGTATGTCCAAGTCACCCATGAAGAAGATCGATTATACCCCAACCACTTGATATTAAGATTTAAAAGATATTAAGATTTAAAAGAGAGTTTCACTATGCACCCCAGCTGCTTGATGAAATGCTTGAACCAGGCCTGTTCCTTGAAAGACAATAATAAATTGGGAGAAATTAGAACCAGTTAAGATTGTGTATTAGGGTCTCAAAGGTCAACGAAAGTAGTGTTATCCCACATTAATGGTGTCGTTCCTTCTTCACAGAGTGAGCCCCCTTGGAATGGTTCTTTATGATACTTACAAATCATATTTTTCTCACATTTATTATTAGAGTCGATGCAAATTTAATTTTTATGTTGTTTCAGGTCAAGCATGACACCTTCATTCCAGTTTATTTGCTACTCCCTGAAAGTATAAAAATTGATGGTGTCTGTTAAACCAAGGTCTCTTAATATCAACTTTATGTTGTATGATACATGAAACCATAATTTACTAACTTTATCTCTTTTATTCTTTTATGTATCATACTGCAAATGTAGATGGTCAAACAAATCTTAAAATCAGGAAAAGTTTGGGGAAGATATTGGACTATTGACAAGGTGAGCTCCTTCGTTTGTTTATGTATGTTGCAGATCTTTAAAATACATGTTCTTGATTCGTTCGATTTTGAAATATGATTGATTATGTTGGTCTTGATTGATTTTTGATTTCGAAATGGGGTTTGTTTCTACGAATTTTTTGAAATTGTTTCTTTTTGAATTCGTAGGTGTGAAATCTCAATTGGAGTATCTTCAACAATGCTTGCGAGGTAATACTTCCAGTTACATTTTGATTACTGTTTTATCTTAATTTGATATTTATACAAATTTTTAAATTCTGCAGTTTTTGCATATAGTTGAAATCAATCCCCATTTATAGCTTAAAATTCTTAATCAATCTAATCTCTAATCTTTTAACTATGATTTTTCCAAATTGATTGTGATAGTGTGGTGTTTGCTTATTAGAGAAAGCCAGAGAAATGGCACTTTTTCCATTAAGCCCTAACTTTTTACAAATTTGCACTCATAAATTGTTGTTAAACATACAAGGGTATGAGCAATTTGGGATTTCAAGAAAAGGATCCAAAGATGTTTCAGATTAGTATTGCACCATTTTCTATGACAAGGAAAAAAAATACTTTGGGTACTACTTTCACATAATTGCTTAATATCTCTACTTTTGTTTATTATTATTAAATTTTTTCTCTCATATTTTCTTTTATAAAAAAGGTGGAGTTATTAGAAGGAGGAACATTTTGGTTATCAGAATCTCCTTCTGTTCTTGGAAGCATGTCATGGGGGAGTGAATCTCCTTCCATAGCCACATGGGCAATATCCTTTTCGAGCATATAATATAAATATTATAATGACGATTAAATCTTGAAAAACATTTGAATAAATGTTTTTTTACTTCATTCGTTTCTTTAACAAAAAAATCTCTACACCTTTCAAATGAAAGGAGTAGAGCCGCCTGGTTTTTCATTCCAAATAGTGAATACAAACATGGACGAATTTAGTCCTCGTGCTCATAGGCGAAGTGCATTGCTGATGTGGCAGCATATTGCTTCATTACCTCCTAGCTTGCCAGTTGTATATTGTGGAGGTTTTAATACACAAAAAGAGTCAACCCTAGGACGATTTTTTTTGGGGAGATCAAGGTAATTATACCTTATTTAAAGTCTGTTTGGTTGGATGGAATGGAATGGAATGACAAAGGAATGGAATGGAACAGAATGGCAAAGGAATGGAATAGGTAGAGTAATGGGATAAAGAATGTAATGGAAGAATCTACCAATTTAGCTGTGAAAATTGCTTTGTATTTGGATGACATTGTTATAACTGCGTAGATTCTTCAAAGTACAATCTTATAAAGAAAATGAAAATAGATAGCTATAATAAGTCAATCAAAAAAAGTACATTACTATTTCTTGCCTTTAACCCTTCAAATATTTAAGAAAATCCATATTACCTTTTTAGTTTCACTTCAAAAAAGTCAAAGAACTAACATTTTTCCCTTTGTTTAGGTAGGTGATATGAAAGATGCATGGCCTAATGCCCGATTGAGGAAAAATGTGTCACTTGTACGCACCTTTCATGGATTTAAAGGCATCATATATTTTTCTTTATTATTTATATCAATCTCAACTCCCATTTTTCTTTCTTTTTACTATTAAGTGAGGAAATGACCATTTTACCCTTTTGTCATCATTAAGTCCATTAAATTAAAAAGAAACAAACACCTAAGTCAACTGTGGAGTAAGTCCTGTATGCAAAGACTGTTTCTTTTTGGGACGGGGATGAACCATCTGGATGTGAGCAAAATGACCATTTTACCCTTCTTTCCTCGTAAAGTAAAAAAGAAACTACACCTAAGTCAACCCAAGGAGTATGTTTCTGTACGCACAAAGACTTTTGTGTCTAGACCGAACGAAGTCTCTAAATGTGAGAAAATGACCATCTTACCCTTCTATCTTTATAAACATATAAAGCTTCATATTGTAGGCAACAAACAAGGAGCTGTTGAGTTCTTTATGTTGATTTTTCGTGCACTTTGCCTGTGTTGGGATCGACAAACTCAAGATTTGCATGTAGATTGGATCATGTTTAGAGGAAGATCATTGGTGCCTATTTCATGTGAAGTTGTGAATGATAATATTGATGGTCAATATCCGTATTCTCATTATCCAATCTTTGTTGAATTCATGCTTCCAAGAACACTCAGACTCCTTGATCCGCCACCTGTCCAAGATGATGCAACTTCTCCACTTTCTTGATTTGTTTGTTTGTTTATATTCATTCAAGTTATTTTCTTGCTTGTTTGCTTGGTGTTTCTTGATACCAAATGTTATTGCAATTCTTGGAAATTTTGTGGGATTTGATTGAAATTTCTTGACTCCATTTTTACTTTCTTTCTGTCCTGAAAGTTGATTGATGAACACAAGTTGTAGGATGAAAGTGTAGTTATAATGATTGGTAGTTCAACAGATATTATGTGTTCGATAGCTAAATGAGACTTGCAATGCATAAGAACCAGAAAAAAAATGATATTATTTAATGAGTAATAGTCAATATGATTCAAATAAATATCACGTTTAGTATGACATTATTTAATGAGTAATAGTGAGATATCTATAATGACTTTTAGTTTATGACCAAAACGGTTATATCTTGTCCTCACAATTTTTTAAATATAAAATATGTTTGGATGCAAAACTGTTATACACTCTGTTTATTAGTTTGGTGTAGTTATGGTGATTGCTAATTGAGAATTTGAATGGGAAATTTTGTTAACCGATTATATAGACTACCTAACAACAAAATGTTATTTGAAATTATGTAATTGAGAATTTTGATATTTAAAAATTATCTAATGAAAGAATAATTTTTAGGTAGCTTCACACACAAGGGTAAAACGGTTCTTCACTGCAAACAAATATAATTTGTTCGTTGTATATGCCAAAAACCATCAAAATGGAATTGCTTGTAACCTAAAGCAATGTATTTTTCTTTTAAACTAGAAATAGTGTGCCAAAAAAAAATAGTCTGTTTGAAACTATTTGACGAATGAAACTAATAGCCCCGCTGCATTGTGCGGGTAAGTAGCTAGTATATATATATATATATATATATATATATATATATATATATATATATATATATATATATATATATATATATATATATATATATATATATATATATTACACGAATCGTCCCTCATTCAAGTGTCAAAATACACGATTAATCCCTATTTTCAAAAATTAACTCGGACCATCTTTCATATCGTAACAAGTTTCACGCTTCATCAATTGTTAGTTTGAATTTGCAGGTTTCATCCCTTGTGAGACATGAAATGACTATAATGCCCTTTTTAATTTCTTTTTAATTTATTTTTTACATTTATTATTATTATTATTATTATTATTAAAAATTATTTTTATCAGGAAATCTCTCTCTCTCTCACACACACACACCTGTTGAAGAACACTTAATCACTACCACCACACCGGAAATCTACGCCACCATCAGAAACATGCAAAACCACTACACTGGAAATCTTCTCTCTCTCTCTCTCTCTCTCTCTCTCTCTCTCCATCTTTAACAACCACCGGCAAACCAACACCACTAACTGGTGACATCAAATCCAAATGAAATTCAAATCTCAAATAAATCAAAATCCAAACAAAACCTAGAAATCAAACCTTAATTAAACTTAATTTCGAAAACCAGTCCAGAAAAAAAACTTCAAATCTATTGAAACCATCACACTTAACCACCACCATAACCGGTAATCTGCACCACTTCTGGAAATGGAGCACCACCGCTACCCCTCGCCATCTACCCTCACCTCACCAGTTGTACCGTGTTCATCGTCTTCCCCATCACAGTCGACACAATCAAACTTTACACCACCTGTCACAACCATTCGACAGTCTGCACCCTTCTTCATTCATCAGATCTAATTCAAACACTAAGATCCAGTTAATGCATCAATAATAATAAAGCAAATTCCTCGTATATAAATCACCATGTTTTGAAACCCTATTAAAGAATCAACTTCTGGAAATCCGATTAAAGCATCGAAAACAAAATAAGGGACATTCTTTTTTCGTCTTCGATGTGCTGGAACCTCGAGTAAAGCATCAAATTTTGAAACCATCGGCTTTAGGGATTTTTCTTGATTCAATTCCAGTGGGGGTCGATTTTGGGTATTTATGAACCCAAAACCTTCAAATCTAGTGAAACCATCATCTTCGGTATGAAATCGAGAAGTAGATAGGCGACGATGATGCATCAGGAACCTGCAAATCTCGTTCTGGCATGAGTGTCATAGATAAATTTGGTTTCAGATGGTGAAGGTTTCCAAATCGGATGGTGGCCGAAGGTGGAAGTAGAACCTTCGGTTTCATGATCTCATCGGAGTGGCTTCAGGGTTGCCGGCAAACATATTAGGCGGTGGTAGTGAGAGGTTTAGGGGTCGTCGGAAGGGGAGTTTATTTGATTGATGGAGATGAAGACGAATGGATGTGTGAATGAGAGGGATGCGAATCTGGGAAAGGGAGGAATGGGCGGGTTTGTGTCAATATATATATATTTTAATTTAAAAATGATAAATAATTAAATAACATTGTAAAAGAAATTATTAAGGGTAAAATAGTTATTTTATGTTTGTAGGGACGGTCAAAGTAAAAAAAACTTTTATTCAGGGACGGTCCGAGTTAATTTTTAAAAATAGAGACTGAACGTGTATTTTGGCACTTGCACGAGGGACGATTAGTGTAATTTACTCTCTCTCTCTCTCTCTCTCTCTATATATATATATATATATATATATATATATATATATATATATATATATATATATATATATATATCTTCCTGTTTCAAAATTATTGTCTACAGACAAAAAAACACAGAAATTAAGGAAACATTAATTACCACTAACTTTATACAATAAAATAAGAGTTTTTACTTTACATTTAATGCTTAGTTGGTTAAGTAATAATGAAGAATATTTTGGTAAATATGTTATTTATTTTTAGAAGTGGACTATTATTTTAGGACAAACCAAAAAGGAAAGATGGACTATAATTTTGGGACGGAGAGAGTAAGACATAACTTCATGAATGGTCATTGTGGTAGTGAAATGACGGAAATACCCTTTGTTAATGGACAAAATTTGACGGAATGAGCAAATAAGGACCTTTTGTTAAAAGTTTTAAAACTATAAGGACCATCTACGAGGTTTTTTAAACTTAAGGAATATATGACCGTTTTTTGGAAAGCATAAGGATCATTTATACAGTTTTCTTAAAGTTTTTTTCTAACTTATTAATTAAGAGTCCTTGCCCCTTCGTTCGACAAAAAGAGAAGGGTATATGCATTATTTGTTATTTTTTAATTTTAAATGTACCCTTTCTTTAATCAAGCAAAACCTTTTGGAAATCGGTCGATCATTTTATATAATAAGTATATAATAAAGTTTTTGATAATATTCATGATTTTGTCGATATCTAGACTTCTTTGAAGTATAAACTCATCTTTTGTTTATTTTACCATCCTAAAGTGGGTCTTTTTGTACATATTATTAATTTTAGGGTCTAAAGTTAATAAATTGCACCTTCGAAAATGCAAGTGTCCGCCCTGAGTCGAAGTATACCTTATACCCATAAGCTAGAGCTATCAAGCCATCGATAATTGCATCATCTAAAAAGTGACAATCTATCTCGATTATTTTGTTTGTTTATGAATATTTGCTTTTTGAGTAGATGTAGAGCTGATGGGAATAAAGATCACTGTGATGCTGTGAAAAATTACTTTTACTATTCTCCGCATCGCAAAATGTATTTAAAAAGAAATTCGATGAAAAATCATATATTTCGCAATTTATGAAACATGCATGATTTTCATAATTATTACTTATTTTATGGTAAGGAATCATCAAAAAGTGAAATTCATAGCAAAATGTGATTATACATGATACCATAACAAAATGTGAGGTCGTTTATGTAAATAAAATATTTTGTTAAACTTTTTTATCTAGTTTTTGTATTTTTGTGATTTTCTCGATATATTAAGGGTCTGAAGGTGACGTTGTGTAGAAGTGTGATGACTAATAATGAAACTCTAAACTTGAGTAAATATATAATGAGATTTTAGTTACTTTCTTATAATATCACTCCCTCGTTCATCAATCCTAAGACTCATAGAAAAGATTCAACTGTTGAGGAAAGGTAACCAACTTCTCAAATCGATCCACATTGAAATAAAAAATCTATGGAAATCGAAGTATAAGCGTGCAAAGAAAACAGCTCAGAAAGGCGTGTCTGGTAAAGTTTGGTGTTGCTGTGAATTTGAGGTACATTCCTCAAACTGGTAAATTGATGAGCTAGAAATTACCAAGAAATAAATGGAAGAGTTAATGAAGTTTTATATAAGTTATTGAGTAAGCTTTATCAGTGAATTCAAATATGTCGATCAGAATGTGAGAATCGAATTTTGACCTAGTTTAGTCGAAGTAGTGAAGTTTTTGAATTACCGTAGTTAGATGATCAAATTAACAATTTGTGAAGTTAGTATGCTGTTGTGAATGCTATAGACGAATGGAATTTGGAGTAGAATGAGTCTAATGATGTGCGTATGTGTTGTGGATACAAAAATAAAGTCGAACAGGGAGTTGGTGGGTTGTGCCTTTGTTTGTTGAGCAAATCCAAGTTATGCTTGGCACTATTTCAATTCGTGTATTACTAGATTTAAGCACCAAACACTTGGGAAATTCGTAATTAGCACATAACTTTATAATTAGATCAAGATACTAGTCATTTACTGATTATCAATTGTTTTGGGAGGCTGAAGCAAGTAGGATCATCTGCAATACTTCCATTTAACTTCAAGTTATCGGATACAAGTTATAGGTGTTCATAAGAAAGCAAAAGTTTGTAAACATAAGCATTGTGAAAAGTATGTTTATCCAATGATACAGGAATGATGATTATGAGTGTGAATTTTAGTAGATGGTATGATTGTGAAAATTATAATATAATGACATAGTGAAGAAATCTTTAAGGCTATATATGTCCTATTATACTACTAACTAAGACAATTGTTGACATCAAAATTATAAATGTGAACATTTCTTTTGTGATCCAAAGAGAATGAAATCTAGGCACCAATAGTCTGTTAAACTAAGAAACTATGTAAGACGATTTCAATTGAATCATGGTGTGTACTGTGTGTGTATTATGTTTATCCAATGATACAGGAATGGACTTATATTATTGGTTTGTACCAAAGCTGTCAACTTTCTTTACACAATAGAAGGGAATCATTGGGATTTGAACTTTGAGTGCAATAAAAACAAATTATTAACTGAGATACTCTAGGCAAAAGCACTCTTCATTTATATGTTGTTTGCTATATTTATGATTTTTTTTTCATACTACCACTATTTTGTATAATCTGTTAAAACTTTAAAATATTATTGTTACTGTCTAGTGGTCAGAGTGAGTGCTACTTTTTTGCTACTTATTAATCTGCTTCTATGTGTTAAAAACTTAAAATAGTATTATCTTTTAATTAAGATTATAATATTTTAGAATTAAGTGAAATTGGCATTAATTATCGATTTCTAAGCTCGATATGGAATTTTGTATTGTTTTCTATCGGGTTTATCATAATACTAGTTTATAACCTGTGAGAACCACGGTTATAAAATTAATTAAACTTTCATAAGAAAAACTCAAAATTATTAATCAATTATTTCAAATAAATTATTAATTAAGAGATATTTTTTTAGTTATATAAAATTGTAATCGTTGATTTAAATAAATATATAAAAATGTATCACCTTATAATATATATTAATTTTATTTTATTTTTTATTCCAATTTTATTAATTTAATGTAATCAGAGTGTGAAATTTAAAATGAAAAATCAATTATTAATTTAATGTAATTAAAGTGGGAATTTAAAATTTAAAATTTGAAATTTGAAATGGATAATTAATAGGTTTACATGTGGCATGATAGATAACATATAATATTAATGAGAATGTTTAATATTGTGACACTTGTCAATAGGAGAATAAACTTATTAATTTATTAGAATAGAATAGGGATTTTTATAATTATTTTATTATTTCTCCTTGAGGCTTACGCCTCGGTTCTCCTTGAGGCAGGTTTCCCTACTTTTAAACCTATTGACATTTGATGTAAAACATTGGGATGTAAGCGGTTAATCATGGTGGGAAATGTGAATTTATCTCACTATATAAATTCTTACATGACCAAAATTTTTATATTGAAGCGAACCTTGTGTAGATATTGCTATTTAATTGAACCAACATGTGACTTGATGATAATATCTGATTCATGAGAAGCATTGTTTGAATTTAAATAAATGACTATTTTACCCTCATGTTTAAATTTAACAAATAACAAATGACCATTTATCTAATAACCTTTATAAATTAAAACGGTATATTTTCACATTAAATTTTTTTTTTTTTTTAAATAACATGATTAGTAACTTAAATTGAACATAATTTTAAAAAAGTTCAAATAATAAAATTAAATTCAAACAAATATTTACATATATAATATTAATGGAAAAACAAAAATAGTGAGCACATGAATTTGGTATAATATTTACAAATAATAGTGAAGAAATCAATATATAAGCATAAAAATGTACTTCATTACTATTATTCAGAAAGGGAGTTTGCTAAAGTTTGGTTTTGCAAGCATATTTCCTCCACTTCTTTTAAGAAAAATCTCAATTTAGAATATAGAGTGATCTTTAGTTGGTATATATGATTGTGGAAAAACCGAAAATCTAACCCACATTACCTAAGTCAATTCATGGCTATCTTTAGAATTGGAACTTGTATTATACTTTCAATGGAGTTTTTATGACCTAAAAATGAAAACGAAAATGTAAGGACTAGTTATAAGTTCTTTTACATGGTAATATGTTCAATTATGAGTTCTGACGATTTTTTCCTACATGATATTAGGTTTTATTGGCAACTCATATCTCTCTGTACAAAGTTATTTTCATTGAGGTGCTCAAACCACTTACATTCTATCCCAAAAAATTAACACATCGATGGCATCATCATCATCATCATCTCCTCCTTCTGCCCTGGTCTTTTCTTCTCAGTCATGGAAGTACGATGTTTTTCTTAGCTTTAGAGGAGAAGACACTCGAAATACTTTTGTGGGTCATCTCTACTCTGCTCTTGAACAAGAAGGTATCTACACTTACAAGGATGACGAAACACTTCCCCGAGGCGAAACGATCCGCCCATCTCTTATGAAGGCTATTGAAGAATCACAGATAGCCGTCATCGTATTTTCAAAAAACTATGGCGATTCGTCCTGGTGTCTGGATGAACTTGCACATATTATGAAATGTAGGGATACGAAAGGCCAAGTTGTTATGCCTATATTTTATGACGTGGATCCCTCTGAAGTACGAAAACAAAAACGGAAATACGGAGAAGCATTTGCCAAACATGAGTTGGAGAAGAAGACCAAGGTTGAATCTTGGAGAAAAGCACTTGTGGATGCAAGTAACATTTCTGGATGGGAACCCCAACACATTGCGAACGGGTAATTTCTTCTGTGTTTTTGCATCATTATGCTTAAGATACGTGTGCTCTACAACGCATTTTTTTTATATTTGTACCTTATAAGCTTTTTGTACAAGTGTTGTAATTATTCTTGATGAAGCTGATCACCTTTATAAACAGTGAGGCTTTGACTGCATCACTTGATCAGAGCTGAATATAAACTTGTATAAACTTTCAGTAGATGTTATTGGGCAAGTTAAAAGTTATCCCAAGAAAATTGTTACAAACTACTTGTGATATTGACTTTACAAATTTTCTTTGGATGGGAAATATAAAGGGTAATTAGGACTCTGTGTGAAATTTATTTTTTTCATGGAACATGATCTTTTGTGAGTGTGATCATATGTTAATTATGCTTGTATATCCAATGTGTAGGCATGAAGCAAAAGGCATCAAACAAATTGTATTGGAAATTTCACAGAGGTTGCAGCCAGTAACTTCAAGTTTAGATGAGAACCTGATCGGAATGGCAGCTCGCTTGCAAGATTTGAAATTGGAGTTAGAAATTGGGTCAGGTGGTGTTCGAATGGTTGGAATATGGGGTGTTGGGGGTGGTGGTAAGACTACTCTTGCATATTCTATTTATGATGAAATTTGTAGCAAGTTTGATGGTTGCTGCTTTGTTGAAAATATTCGAGAGGAATCAGGCAGATATGGTTTGGGAAAATTGAAAGAAAAAGTTCTTTCAGAAATGGAAGTAAACAGAGTTGGAGGAGGAAGATGCTTGATAAATAATAGGTTTCGCCATAGAAAGGTCTTGATTGTTTTGGATGATGTCGATAACCTTGACCAACTGAAAGCATTAGCTGGATCACATGATTGGTTTGGTGAAGGAAGCCGAATAATAATCACAACCCGAGATAAGCATTTATTAACTGCCCACAAAGTAAATGTCATACACAATATTAGCTTGTTAAGCGGTGATGAGGCCATTAAGCTCTTTCGCAAGCATGCACCCCGGGATAACAGACCAGTAGTAGATTATGAGCATCTTTCAAGAAAGGTGGTGTCTTATGCTGGTGGGCTTCCATTAGCACTTACAGTTTTAGGTTCATTTCTGTGTGACAAAGACATTAATGAGTGGAAGAGTACATTAGTGAGACTGAAGGAGATCCCAGATACTGATATTGTTGGAAAGCTAAAAATCAGCTTCGATGGACTTAAACCAATTGAGAAAGAGCTGTTCCTAGATATTGCATGTTTTTTTAGGGGGTATCCCGAAGATGGTGCAATGAAGAGCCTTGATGCTTGTGGTTTTCATCCTGTTATAGGAGTGAAGGTGTTGATACAAAAGGCTCTCATAACCATTTCGAATGAAAGGTTTGATATGCATGATCTGGTGCAAGAAATGGGACACTACATTGTTAGAGGGGAAAACCCTAACAATCCTGAAAAGCATAGTAGAGTTTGGAAGAGGGAAGATGTTTGGAAAATATGCTCTATGGATGCAACAACGGTAATGGTTAAGCTAGTTTTTAATGATATATTATGCATGTATAAACAAACACTTGTAACCCAACCCTGACACAATTTTGTTCCTCTATCACAGGAACTAGACATGATTGAAGCAATAAGACTTGAATTCGGTACTAAGGGTCAGTTACAAAGGTATAAACATCTTCCTCCGATTGTTGCAAACACGAAGAACCTTAGGTGGATTGAATGGGAAGGTGATCTTGCAAGTCCATTGCTTAGCAACTTTCCACAAAGAACACTTCGTCATCTAGTATTATATAACAGCTTGCAGAAACAACTTTGGGAGGGTTATAAGGTAATTCTTATTCTCTATCTAATTAAGAGATGAAAACGAAGTGGATGATGAATGTTCAGCCTGACTAATTGTTGGTGTCATTAAGCAACTTCAGTTATATTTTTTCAACTAGTTATAGTATTAAAAGCATGAGCCTTTAATTTGTAAATCTACTTTGTGTTACTATCGATAAACTTGGTGAAATATAACTTGTTTGATATGATATTGACACATTAGTCAGTGTAACCCGTTGTATTTACGTAAAGCTCATCCTCCATGCAGATACCCTTTTGCTTAACATAAACACAAAAAATCTTGCTGTTCTTTTTTTTTTTAAAAATAAAATAAAAAGCATCTCATTGTCTGGGTAAGGTTTTAATCTAAATCTATTTTTTTGGTGTTTAGTAACCAATATAAAACATTGATATGCATCAAAAAATCTTATATTATTTTTTTTTGTTAAGTGATTTTAAAATTGTAATTAAACGAACACCTAAAATGATTTCCATCTACGGATGTTCTTTTTGTCTAATTTTATTAAATAGTGTGCAACTGAGACGCATTCTATGCTCTCTCTCTCTCTCTCTATATATATATATATATATATATATATATATATATATATATATGTGTGTGTGTGTGTGTGTGTGTGTGTGTGTGTACCTAATTTTTGATCTGTTTCCACTTGTATGCAACAGTTGCTGCCAAATTTGAAGACAATTGAACTTTGGGATTTAGATAACCTAATCATGACACCAGATTTTGAGGGACTTCCAAATCTTGAAACATTCAAGCTTGCTGGATGTTCATATTTAGAAGAGATTCATCAATCGATGGGATGTTTGGAGAGGCTTGTTTTCTTATCTGTAGGAAGTTGTTGGAGACTTAAGATGTTTCCACCAATTACCCGAGTAAAGAAACTCGAGACCCTTACATTCTTTGACTGCCCTGAACTTTTTAAGATCTCAGAGATCCAACCGAACATGGAGAATTTACCACTTCTTCATTTGGATGACAGTGGGAATGAAGTTGCATCCTACATAGAATCTTGTCCAAACTTATTTTTTGTTATTTGTTGGAGGTGTGGTTGCAGCAATCTTCCTGGTGTAGAATGTTGTGTAGAGGAGCCTTCTTTACCTCACAACAACATGAAGCCTTGTTTACGTGACAACAACATGAAACACATAGGGTTGACGTTTTTTCCCAAGGACTTGAGAAATTTGAATCTTAGCTACTGTAATTTGGGAGATGAAGAAATTAGCTCTGCTGTTTGTGAGTTACCCAACTTGCAAGAACTTAATCTAAGCGAAAATAGTTTTTCACATTTAAATTTTAGTCTCTTTCAACTTCCTCGGCTCAAATTGCTCAATGTGTCTTATTGCAAAGGACTTGTAGAATTGTCAAAGCTGCCATCAAGTATAGCTGTTGTTATAGCAGATGGTTGTACATCACTTGAAAGTATTATACTTATTTCAGATTGCAAATGGTTGTGGCATGTCTCACTTAAGGGGGAGAACAAACTCTGTGATGGTGACTTATTACTAGACTCCATGCTCCAGGTTTGGCTGTACATACCTTTGCAGTTTCAATCATTATTCTTTATCATATAGACCCAAAACATAAGAATAATAATGCATGTGTATTCCATGGCAGGGAAATGCTATTGAAGATCATTTTATCAATATCAGTCTTCAACATCAGATTCCAAAGGTGTTTGTGGGTAGGCTGTTTAGGGGGACAACACTTACACTACATCTTCCTGATGATTTGTACAACTTTTGCGGGTTCTTAGTATGCCTTGTCACCAAAATAAAAGGACCGGATATTAATATAATTATGAAGCAGGAGGTAGATGAAGATTCTGTATTTGGGCGTATAATGCATGAGCCTAATGAAGCAACAGAGCCTGAGTATGAGGGAACAAAGACATATGTAGGATATGTTTCCTTTGGTTCATTGAGACACACCGCATTTTCAAATTCATCTTACAATATGATTTCAGTTTCCACATACAGAGAAAGTTATGTTGGAGCTGAGCTTGTTCCTAGGAAAAGCAAAGGTGGTGAGATGCAAGCAACAGATACCTCAGAAATTTGGGATGATGAACTCGATTATAGACCGCCGTTTACGATAAAATATGATTCAAAATCTTTTATCGACATTCTATGGCGACCTTAGGACAACATGTTCCAACAAAGTCTTACTGCTTTGTTTACAGGTTTGTAGCTTTCTTTGTATTAATCCTTTATTCGACCATTCAGATCAGGTGGAAAACTTTGAATAAACACAGTAGAAAATTTTGCCCCCAAAAGCTCCCCTGTTTTCTTTCTCCTTTGTTTCATACTCTGTTTTTTTTTTTTTTTTCCTGATTTTGCTACAGCATCAACAAGTTGTTTATTTACACTAGGTATCAGAGCACAACCTTACCTGGTTTATTCCCAAATACCAACCCTGGCCTTGGTATCAGAGCTCTTGGAATATATGAACATTCCAATCGTAATTTGTTGTATCTGGCTGAGAAAATATTTGAAACTTATATATATATATATATATATATATATATATATATATATATATATATATATATATATATATATATATATGGTTAGGTTCATTTGAGACAACCTATATTTTGTGAGACCGTGAGACGTATTTTTTTTTTATTTCTTTTTTATTTTTGTTTAATTTTTTTTAGTTAATTCAAGTTACGAAAATAATATTTAAAAAAAGAATTTTTGGATTTTTCCATTTATTTTGCATTTTAAAATTATTTTTTAGAATATGTACAGTGTAATATTCTATTAGAATATTTTACGTATTTTTTTTAAAAAAAAAAACAGGATTTTTTTTAGTTAATTCAAGTTCCCAAAATAATATTTAAATTTTTTTTTAGATTTTTCCATTTATTTTGCATTTTAAAATTATTTTTTAGAATATGTACAGTGTAATATTCTATTAGAATATTTCACGTATTTTTAAAAAAAAATGGGATTTATTTTTTATTTTTTTTAGTTAATTCAAGTTCCGAAAATAATATTTAAAAAAAGAATTTTTAGATTTTTCCATTTATTTTGCATTTTAAAATTATTTTTTAGAATATGTTAGTGTAATATTTTATTAGCATATTTTACGTATTTTTAAAAAAAACGGGATTTTATTTATTTATTTATTTATTTTTCATTTTTTTTAGTTAATTCAAGTTCCGAAAATAATATTTAAAAAAATAATTTTTGGATTTTTCTATTTATTTTGCATTTTAAAATTATTTTTAGATTTGGTCTCACGGTCTCACAAAATTAGAATGGTTTTAAATGAACCTATATATATATATATATATATATATATATATATATATATATATATATATATATATATATATATATATTATCAATTTATAGTGTTTTCATTTAGCATATTAATTTACTGTTGATACGTTGTAATCAACAAATTGTAATCATCATGAACTTTAAATTACTTTCGTTTCTGATTAAAAAAAATCAAAATGAATGTGTTTCCTTTTGTTACCTGACACGGTGAAGTAGAGTACCATTTTAATAAATATGAGGTCGGATCAAAGTACAATGAATTTGTAGCTAAATCAAGAAGCATCTCCCAGTTGGCCACAAATTAAGCTGGACTTGAGCAAGTACTTGAGCCAATGAAATGCTACTAGTGTAACACCAAGGCCCATCCGAATGGCACCAAAAGCTTAATATGACCCAAATTCCTAAATGATACCTAAAGCCCATTATGAGCCCAAATCGAAGAAGGCTCATAGCCTAACAATGGCCCAAAGTCAGAAAGATCAGTGGCCCAACAAGGCCCAAAAACCTAATAGTCAAAATATGGCCCAAATCACAAAAGTCAACGAAAGTCAACAACTGCTGCATACACCCTGCATACTCAGACTTACGCCTGGCATACACCACAACAGTCCAAACTCACCATTAAGTGCTTAATAAGTTAAGTCACTAAGTCTAATTCTCAGATTTGATCCTAAATGAAGTCTTAACACGTAAAGTTGGCAACTTTACTCTTTTGCATGTCTTAATGGGACCAAATACTTAATTTGACCAATAAGAACCCTAACTCATGCATGGTCCAATATAGCACATCAAGATTGCATTATTATGTATAAGGAACCTCAAAAATGCTAAGATCTACCATCCTTAGCTTATGGAGTAGCCAGCATGACTTCAAGGGACCATAAAATGCACAAAACAAGCCCTAACTAGATCTATCATGTTGAACCATCAAGTTAAGAGCTATATACCTCCAAAAGCTTTCCAAGATGGTAATGATTCTGGATACACAAGCTCCAACCACACCAATGCAACTTCCAAGAGTTCTTCTTCCTTCACGATCACCAAAAACACTCTCAAAGATCACTTCCAATCTCAAAACACTCAAATGGTAATTAGGGTTTTGTTCTTAGGGTTTGGGAAGGTGGAGGCTGGTTATAAGAAGGTGCAAGAGTAACTTAAGGTGTTTAAATAGAGCACAAACCCTAAAAATTAGGGTTTGCCCCATATAGTCGTACGCCTTACGTACTCCATGCACGTACAACATACGTAGGTTGCCTCTGCGACTAAGTTTCAACCCAGTAAGCCCAGCGTACTCCTAGCGTACGCCCAGTGTACTCCTAGCGTACGCCCAACATACTCGGCTAAGGACCAAAATGCAAGAATTTTAAGTTAAGGCCAAGAAGGGAAAATACTTGAAATGTAATATTATACATTGCCTCCTATTAATAGAAGGATACTTGGTAGGACTGCTACTAACAAGATTAGAGCTAGTAGAGAAAAGCAAGCATGCCAGAAGGTCTCTAAGGCTTGAAAAAAAGTGAAGTGTAGTATTTGCAAGGAGATAGGTCACAAGAATGCTACTTTTCCAGAGGGAGGAAGACCCCAAAAGTTAAATCTGAGGAGAAAGAAAAAAAGAGTTGGTGTAAACCAAGATGCAAGACATGTAATACCATTTGAAATCTTTTAATGTAGTTACATCAGATTTGCCACTAACATTAAATAATGATGATATGTAGGTCAAAGGAAATGAAGGTCAACTACAAGAGGAGGTGGAACTCACTCCAGTTAAGGTGGAAATTACTCAAAATGATGTGCAACTTATCCTAAATGTTGTTTAATCTAGTGGTGCAGAAATAGAAAAGGAGTTTGGTGATGTGCAACTTACTCAACCTAAAGGTAAAGATGGTGTTGCTAATGTCCATGTTGAGGATGGTGTTGTTAATTTCCAATTTCAGGAGAAGATTAGAGTAAGACAAAATTTTGAGATTTTGAAGAGGATAAGGGAAAGAAACTCATAAAGAATCTTGAAGTTGAAATTGGTGATAATGCTCCAAGAAATTCTAAGGGAAAAGCTCTTGTAATTGATTAGTATAGTTTGGATTGTTGTTTGGATTTATGTTTGTTAATTAGGATAATGGTAAAATTGTTGTTTCGATTTATGTTTGTTAATTATAAATGATGGTAAAATTGTTGTTTGGTCTTTATGAAAATAGGTTGCCTATTTATGTTTGTTAATTACAATGATAGTAAAATTGTTGTTTGGTATTTATGAAAGTAGGTTGCATATTTATGTTTGTTAATTAGGATGATAGTAAAATTGTTTTTTGGTCTTTATAATAGTAAGTTGCCTATTTATGAAATTTGATTGGATAATATTCTGAATGAAATAATAGTAATATTTGCATGCATGTGAGTGATTAACATGGTCCCGGATGTGCAATATGGACCAAAGTATTTTGAAGTAAGTAAAAGTGGTCCACAATTATCATTTATTTTAAGCATTTGATGCACATACTATTTTACTTTACAAACATTGTGTATTAACACATAGTCCACTATGTACTAATGTTTTGAATATAAAAACATGTACTTCAAAGTAATATATAAAAACATGCACTTTTCCCATTATAGAAACATTCATTCTCACTATTTCCACCATACTCTTCTCCTTAGCTAAGAGAAACTCCAATTCAACCATCCTTGTCCTCAAGTTGTTGATCATAGAAAGATCCTCTTTAGCATCCAGTTTATGCTTTAGAGAATAAACATTGTTTTTATGGTACCCTTCTTCCAGTTCTTCATATTTCCATTCAAAATACCCATATTTCTCCAGCCTAGTCTGTAAGCAATCCACATTAAGACAACTTCAACCAATAGAATCAAAATCAAATCTAATCACCAAATGCACTTTTGCACTCTTAACTACTACGATAATGCATATGATTTCACAAAGATGTAACATATTCAATTAATCAAAAATGCTTACGGAATCAGCAACATGTAACATAATTAAAAAAAAGTGTATGTAATCATTAACAACTACCAGAAAGCAGAACAAAATCAGTAGACAATATCAACGAAATATACAGTTAGGATTTTTTTCCCAAAATACAAAGGTTTTTGATAGTGAAATACAAAATTAAAACCCTAAAATTTCTTGCTTTAACAAATGTAGCATGATCGGGGCTTACCATATTGTTTCGAGAATTCCAAAAATGCCTCCCATGATTAGTCAGTTTCCAACAGGTTTGTTCCTTAGCTGGAACATCGAAATCACATATATTCACAACATCTTGAACCAGGATATGAGTAACTTGGAACTGATTCCTTGTAATAAAAAATCTGGATAACATTATTCTTGAAGATGGAAATAGTCTAAGGAAGAAAAATTTGAGTTTACACGAATGGGTAAGAAACAAGTGAATAATGGTCCAAAGTTGGGTTTCAATTAATAAGGTTGTTGGACTGATTGACCTTCAAGTGAATAATATAGACATGATAACCGGTAAACCTTTTAAAATTGAGATGAATTGTTTAATTGATAGGTAAATATGAGTTTAATGGTCTATTGTGCACAAAAATTACTTTAGTGATCAAATCGGAAAAATACATAAACTTTAATGTGTTACAATGATGTTTTTGATGGGTTATGACAAAAACAACATTCTTATGGTGTTCATGCAAACCCTAATGCTTGGATCTAGTTTTTCTATTTGTACATGAAATAATTGTCCAAAACTTGAAAACCCTAATCTAGCATACAACAAAAGTTAAAATCAACATAAATAAACTAGTAAGAATGTTACCTTGACTATTGCTTGAAGATCTTAAGCTTTTGAGAATCTTAGCACCTCAAATGTTGTGCCTATAATAGATCACAAACACCAAAGCAATTGGAGAATGCAAGAGAGAGAGGGGAGGTGAATTTCAGATCTATGAACTCTTCTTAGGGTTGTGGTAGCCAAAAAATGCAAGCCAAGGGTTCCTTATATAGGTGAGCTACTAGGGTTCAGTTAAAACCCTAATTGGATTGCTTAGGCCTTAAGCAGTCTAAAGACCCTTCCAGAATCAAGGCCTACGACGAATTCAATGTGGGCTTCCCTCTTGATTTCGTCCATCCCCTTCTAAGGGATCCACAACCCAAAATTCAATTATCTTATAATTGCAATTCCAGTCTGTGACAACCCGAAATTTCTAGATTTCATTCTTCAATCTAATTAAAGTTAGCTTCGTTTTGCTATTTTATAATGAAGTTTTGGGGCTAAAAGAGTGCTTAAAGCTTAGTATATTTGAGTTACGTGTCGGAGGATGGGTTAGATTTGGGTGTAGCATTGGAAAAACAGGCCAAACACACCAAACCTGGTGTGTGCGGCCAGCCAGCCGCACACAGGCCAACCACACACACCTCCAGCTGCACTCACCCTCCTATATATACTATCCTTGGTCATTTTGATCATTTCTTACACTTCTACAAAGCAAGAACCTGAAAATCCTCTCGAGTATCATCCGGAAAGGTAACATCTTTCACCAAGAACACCAAGAACACCAAGTTTTCTGTCAGCACACGCTTCTGGCAGCACACTTGGCCGCACACGCGTGCTGGCAGCACACTTGGCCGCACACACACACATATAGTGTGTATTTTGGCCATACACCTTCTTTGATAGCCTTATAACCCTTCATACAATCATATATGGTTGTAACACTTCAATATAAGTGTTTACTAGTCCCTAAGGTGGTCCCAATTCATAAATTAGTTGTTCATAACACTAATTATATTCATATATGTGCCAATATATGCTAAATAGGATTCACGTGTGTACTCAAGTCACCACTTAATACTTAGCAACTGATCCAACATTGTCATCAGAACCACTCACTACAGGTGAGTTCATACCCCTAAATGAACCTTTGAAATGTTTTTAAATGCTTTTATGGGGGGGGGGGGGGGGGAATACAAGTTGAACAGTTATAGTTATTATATCAATCACATGTGATTAATGACTACCAAGCAAATGGTTTTCTTACTTTCCAAACTATTTATCAAACTGTTTTACCTCAAACTATCTTACAAACTCCTTTAATTGTCAAATACTTTTACTTAAAACTCTTTTAAACTTATATTCTGTGCATCTGTATAAATATAGTTATAAAAGTAGGATTGAAAGGACTTAGAACTGCTAGTCTACCCTGCTTCCTGTTCTTGTTTGATGTGGTCTTAGGGTATCAAGGTTAGTTGTCCAAAGGTCGTTTGAATCCTAGTTATATATTATGTATATATAGATATAAAAGGTTATTTCATTCATCCAATTCCATGCCCTTGGGTAGCAAGGGCATACAAACATGTTCATACTTAACTAGTAAACTACCATAGGGGTAGTTTAGGAAGATACTATTACTAGAACAATGAAACATACAATGAGTCAGTTCATACATGAGTCAATACATACTATGATGAGAATCAAACATGAAACAGAGTGATGAGAAACAAACTATAGACACTATGATGAGAAACAAACATACAGGCTAGACAGAGAAAGAACACACAATACAACTAGTACACAAATCACATTGCATATACATTAACCACATTTATGTGAGCCATTAAGCAGGGCATGGCACTACCTGCCATGACTGTTTTTGTATCAGAATCTCCTTCATTGGGGAGCCTATTGAGTTTGCATATAGATCTATACTAGATTGACTATCCTACATCTTGTTGCTCGCTACAGTGGGACTTGCAAATCTACGGGTGCCAAATATCATTTTCACGGCATCTTACATTGTCGTATTTCAGCTAAGTCAGTAGCAAGATACAGGCCAATCACATGTTACCTTAAAATTTACATTTGGTTTAAGGTAGTTAGTACAACAGTAGTTACTAATTACTACATTACAGTACTATAACATTTTCCCTTTACTTTTTACTTTGTGATATTCACACAATAAACAATAATGCAAAAAAACTATATTTTTGGGTAATGATAGTTAGATTTGGGAAAATACACAGTTTTACAAGAGACACACATACAAATACTAGATGCCTTGGTGGCATGCTACTTTTTGTAGAAAACATAGGGTTTTCTAGGAGAGTTCAATCAAATACAAAACTTTTACAAACATACACAATACATCTTACAAATGCTTTCATACAAACACAGACACTAATATACTTATGATCTCACCAGCTTTAAAGCTGATACTCGCTTTCAAAATAACTTGTATTCTCAGGTCGTCAGTAGACAGGTACAGGTGCCAGGTTGTGAGAAGAAGGAGCTAGTTCAAGAATCCTCTTTTATTTTGATGTATATAATTTTTGGTGTCTATATAACTTGACAGAACACACTTGTATGAAACTATACTATTATTGCAATGGATGATGTTATTGCTTGTTTACTACTTTGCATTGTTGTGATACTGTACATGACGTCCTCCACCCCAGAACGTTTCCACCGTTCATCGGTTTTAGGGGTGTGACAGATTGGTATCAGAGCATTGTTTATAGTGAATCGAGTGTATCAACCCATAAAAGATATACGAACTATAAACACAAGCGGGATTTAAAATACTCTGATAAACAGTTTATACTTTTAAATAATAAAATATTTAACCAAGTATACATGCCTGCATTCATACAATAATCAGTGTCACTAGGACAGAACAAAAGTATTACGATTGTTGGACAACACAAGTAGACTTAGAGACATATGGTCAACCCTGGGAAGATGTAGCCTGATCAACTAGATTATCTGAGGAGTGACTAGCATGTGCCTAAGTGTGGTTGTGAGGTTGCAACAAGTCTAAAAACTTACTAACACTACTACAACAAGTACAGTAGAACAGAACATTAAACTTAAAATACTATAGGAGTATTTTGTGTTACAATAATCATTTATCTGAGAATTAAAGGTCTTTATTAGTAGGTCAATAGTTGCTTAGTGGATACATTACAGGTATATTTGCCTAGGATGTCATAATGTAACACCAAAAAAAAATTAAAACAATTTTTCGCATTTTCAAACACATTTTTACAAACTCCTTCATTCATAAAATGTCATAATATCATGTCTTTGTTTCACAAAATATCTCCCAAGATCAAAATACATAAAATCCCATGTGTGTGTACGAATCAAGCCGGCACCTTCCCGTGGTCATCACTGGTACCTGAAACACATAACACTGGACACTGTAAGCATAAGCTTAGTGAGTTCCCCAAAATACCACTCAAGGTTGTAACTCTGTTGACCCTCTGGTCAATGTGTCTCAGTGGGGCCCTCCAACCCCAACTCTCTGTGGGCCCTCTGGCCCTAACTCTAGGGACCCGAAAGTCCCAACTCTGTAACTCTGAATCATGCATATCACATATCACAATAAATCACAACACATAAATAACATGCAAATACACTGGCATATAACTATATAGTACTCTGTCACATAACTATGTTACCACACTAGGTAAAGTATAGTGAGAAGACTCACCTCAGGCGTCTCGGTAAATCTCTGACTCGATGGAAAATATTGCCTAGCCTCCGCCTATTCACATAAATAAATATTCTCATAAATATAACTCTCGAGACTAGACTCAACCTGCCATTGGCACCCTCAGAAAGGTAAAAGACTATTTTACCCTCCCCTCTTGTCACAAGGACTTTATTGATGACCAAACCCTAAAAGTCAACAAAAGTCAATGGTCCCACTTTGACCCTACTCGCCGAGTGCACCCAGGTGACTCGGCGAGTTCTCACATGTCATTTAACTCTTTGTCCCGCTTGACACGCCTAGTCCCTCCCTATACTCGACGAGTCATACCAGTCATGAATCGCGGGGCCACCCCGACTCAACTCGTCGAGTCTCAAGAACAACTTGGCGAGTACCGCCTTGAAGTCCAGACCTCTAACTCCCTCCTGACTCACTGAGTCATCCCCCAACCCGGCAAGTCTACTCACTGAACAATTTACGTGAAACCCTAACCCTACCTGTCGAGTCTCAAGAACAACTTGGCGAGTTCATGCCATGCACAAACTCTGCTGACCTCCTTATTGGAATAGTGTCTAAGGCTACAAATATATTAGGCAAGTATTTGACCCGATTGTGCATGGTCCTTTTGGGTTGCCTTCACCATAGCAACTTGATAGGATGATTTATTAAGAGAGAGTAAATATTATTAGTATATTATGAGAATAATATAAAGAATAATATATAGTTATTTGATTAATATAAGTCATAGATTAATTAGTATTAATTTGGTGAGTTAAGGAGATTAATTAAATAAGAGGGTATAAACTGTCAATTGTTTGATAGTTACACTTTAGACTGTAAATCCTTATTGGATAGAGGGTGGACGAAATCTAGGGCTTGGGATAGCCTCAAATTCGTCCAAGGGTTATCCAAAGTAAGGATTAGGATCACTTAAAGTCTAAGTTATCCAATTAGGGTTTAAGCTGTAACCCTTAAGGAGTCTACAAGTATAAATAGACCCTATGGGATAGAGAATTCGGTACCCATCTAAAGTAAAGATACTCTGGCCGAATTCCTTCCCTCTCCTCTCTCTCAAATCATCCTCTTTCCTAGTTGGTGTTTGTAAGCCATTAAAGGAGTGGCAATTGTGACTCTAGAAGCTCCAAGACAACAAGATCAACAAGGAATTCAAAGGTATGATTCTAGATCTGTTTCAATATTGTTATTACACCTAAATAGTCATTAGAAGTCTTGGATTCAAAGCATGTTTGATTAGAAAGCCTAGATCCAAGCATTAGGGTTTTGCATGCGCACATAGGAAAGTTCTTATGGCTAAAACCCATCAGTGGTATCAGAGCCTAGCTTGGTTTTCATTGAATTGTTGCTTAATTGTGTGAAACTAAACTGAAAAAATTCGATTTTTATGTTTATGATTCATGGACTCAGCGAGTTCCAAAGTGGACTCGGCGAGTAGGCCTGACTCGGCGAGTCCCTCTGTGTACTCGGCGAGTCCGAGCGTCAGGATTAGCCAAAAACGGGATTTTTTCATATTTATCTTATGGAAACTTACCTTAATCATATTAGATCAACCCTAATCCGATTTTGTGATATATATGACTATATTTTTGATCTTATTGAAGATAATTATCAATTAATAAAATATTTGATTTCCTTATATGATAATTATTAAGCAAATATAGATAATTATGTGATTTTGATTATTTGTTATTTGATCCTTTATGTTTTAAATGTATAAAACTTGTCCTCAAGTTTTAAAATTTATGTTTTGTGATTAAAAGTTTAATTTAGACAATTTAAATTTCAAACCCTAGAATTTTACAAGTTTAAAATACAACCCTATACTAATATAATATTACAAGATTAATATATATATATATATATATATATATATATATATATATATATATATATATATATATATATATATATATATATATATATAAAACTTAAATGCTAGTCTTACCGTTAGTAGGCCTCATTCACGAAGCCGGTCTATAAAGTGGGTATAAGGTTGCGACCTATAAAATGGCGCTTAATGGGTGTACTCACACCCACCGCTCGCTTGATTGGTGGATGGTCGTTAGCCGAACGGATAAGATATGGCAACCTCATCCTCTCATTAAAAGTATAATAAGAAATACAAAGTAACTAAATTTTTTCTTAAAATTTCCCAATCTCAGTTACTTTAGGAAAAGTGAATTGATGCAATCCCATGAAATTACACTTTGCACCTTGCTAGGAAGTTAGTGGAGTGTGTGTGGTTTACCGGCACACTAATTAGTTCTAAGAGAAGGTGGCAAAGGGTGATTCATTGTTTATCATAGTTCGATGGAGCGTTTGTGGTTTACTGGCACATCGAATAGAAGATCGTTACAATGAAGGCACCACGTTAATTTGCATGGTAATTCACACCCACTTTGTGATCCTCGGTATCCCAATCACAAACAAGAGGGGCATATCGAGATTTAAACATGCCATTGAAAAGTTTCAATGAATCTCATCCGAACCTAGGAATTCTCAATACATTTAGGACTTAAAGTTATGTTTTTCATGGTGGAGAATTAGTGAATCGTCATTCACTTACCTTCAAATTGTTTTCATATTAGATTACGACATCCCTTTTCTAATGTGTAAATATTGTTGTTGGATCCTAGCCCTAATTCTTCTTATTGGGTGATAATTAGGGATTCATATTCTAATCTATCTTTGTCCTTTCCATTTGTAGATGTCAAACGCTAACAATGCTGCTGCGAGTTCTTTCACTTTGATGAGCCTTGTCAAAAGGTCACCTTTGATGGAACGAACTTTAGCGAATGGATAAGATACATTCGAACGATTGCTCGCTATGAGGATAAGGAGTATGTCCTCGATGAGAAGCTCGAGAAAATCAACCCCGAAATCGCTACTCCCGCCGAAATCACCGCTTTCGAAACTCACGAGCGTGATGCAACGAAAGTGCATTGCATCATGATCGCGACTATGAACTCCGAATTCCAAAAGTCCTACGAGGACATGTATCCGTACGAAATGCATCAAGACCTATTGGAGCGATACCATTAAAACGCGAGACAAGAGCATTATGAGATTTTCACGAAAAGGTATGTCGACCGCCTTCGCAAGTTAAATGTTGACATTGGGGAAGACTTGGCGATCGACATGGTGCTTCACTCTTTGCCTTCGAGCTACAATCAATTTAGGATGAGCTATCACATGAACAAAGAAGAGGTCACCCTAAGCAAGCTCCAAGGTCTCTTGAGGGTCGCTGAGAGCAACTTCAAGGACAAGTCTGTTGCATCAACTCCCAATCTGCCCGCTGCTCCTGTCTTGGCAATTGGACAAGGAAAAGGAAAGAAGTGGAAGGCTTCTTGAAAGAACCATCGCAAGGTGAAAGCCCGAGATGGTGCCTCTTCTAGTGGGACCAAAGTTGATCCCGCTAAGCCCTGCTCTAATCCGAAGGAGGCAGAGTGCCACCACTGCCACAAGATAGGACATTGGAAGAGAAGCTGCCCGGAGTACCTGCAAGCCATCAAGGAAGGAAAGATCAAGCTATCTTTCGCAGGTATATATACAATTAAATCTAATGATTCCCACAATACTTCTTGGGTTCTTGATACCGGTTGTGGTTATCACATTTGTTCTAATGTGCAGGGACTAAGAAGAAGTAGAGACGTGGAGCATGGAAGAATAAATCTAATCATGGGGAACAGAAGATCGTCGCTTGTGACCAAGATTGGAGTGTATTCTTTAGTGCTTAGGAATAGTTTATCTTTAGATTTGAACAATTGTTGCTATTCGCTAGAAATGGCTAGAAACATCATTTCTTTTCATGGTTTGTTTAGACAAGGTTTTAAATTTTCTTTTAATAATGAGAATGGTTCTATTTTAGCTTATCTAAATGGTGTCTTTTACTTTGAAGCTATACCATGTAATGGAATCTAAGAAACTGTTATGATTGTTGATAACTTAGGAAATGACGTTTTGTACTTGGATTCTTCCAATAGTATGGATAAAGCATCCTTATGGCATTGTCGTCTTGGACATGTCAACAAGAAACGCATAGCCCAACTCCAAAAGGATGGAGTGTTGGAGTCATTCGACCTTAGGGAAGATGACACATGCGAGTCTTGTTTACTTGGAAAGATGACTAAGTCACCCTTCGCTGGTACATGCGAAAAGGGTGAGGGTCTATTGGACCTCATACATACCGATGTGTGTGGACCGTTTAGATCTACCACGAAGGATGGTAACTGCTTCTACGTGACTTTTACCCATGACTATAGTAGATATGGGTATATCTACTTAATCAAGCAAAAGTCAGAAACTTTTAAAAAGTTCAAAGAGTTCAAGAATGAAGTGGAGAATCAATTGGGCAGGAAGATCAAGATGCTTCGATCTGATCGAGGAGGAGAGTACCTAAGTCTTGAATTCCACGATTATCTCAAGGAGTGTGGAATAGTTGCACAATTGATGCCACCTAGGACACCACAATTGAATGGTGTGGCAGAAAGGCATAATCGAACCTTGTTGGACATGGTTCGCTCTATGATGAGTCGTGCTTCGCTATCTATCTCTTTTTGGGGGTATGCCTTAGAGACTGCCGCCCATATCCTTAACCGAGTCCCTAGTAAGAAGGTTGCCAAAACACCTCACGAGATGTGGACGAGGAAAGCTCCTTCGTTAGCACATATCAAGGTTTGGGGTTACGAGGCTTTCGTAAGACGAGATACTCACGACAAGCTCGAACCTCGTAGTGAGCGATGTATTTTCATCGGCTACCCGCAGAAGTCCTTTGGATATCTCTTCTATAGACCGACGGACAATGTTGTCTTTGTTGCGAGGAGAGGAGTTTTCCGAGAGCGAGAACTCATAGGCCAAGGAGACAGTGGGAGGCAAATCGATCTTGAAGAGATTCAAGATTCGATAGATGAAGGAACCTCAACCGCTGGCGCTCAACCCGAGGAGGAAACTCCGGTTGAACCGATTAACATATCATTACCTCTTAGATGTTCCGAAAGAGTTAGGTTTCAACCCTAGTTGTATGGTTTTCATATTACTACCGAAGGGGACACGTATACTAGTGATAGTACACTAATAAACCTTGATGAACCTAATAGCTATAAGGAAGCCATGGCAAGCCCGGAGTCTGCAAAATTGAAAGAGGCAATGGATAGCGAGATCCAATCCATGTATGATAACAAAGTTTGGACTTTGGTTGATAATGTGCCTGGACGTAAGACCGTTGGGTGCAAATGGATCTTCAAGAAGAAGACCAACGTGGATGGAAAAGTACACACGTTTAAAGCGCAAATAGTTGCGAAGGGCTTTACTCAAACTCCCGGAGTTGACTATGAAGAGACCTTCTCACCAGTTGCGAAGATAAAATCTATTAGAGTGATGTTATCTATTGCCGCATTTCATGATTATGAGATTTGGCAAATGGATGTCAAGACCGCTTTCCTTAACGGAAAGTTGGCTGAGGATGTTTACATGGCTCAGCCAGAAGGGTTTGTGGATCCGAAGCATCCGAATAGAGTGTGTAAGCTTGAGAAGTCCATTTATGGACTAAAGCAAGCATCTCGCAGATGGAATCTTTGCTTCGATGAGAAAGTCAAAGAGTTTGGATTTGTACGAAGCGAAGATGAGTCATGTGTATATGTCAAAGCCAGTGGGAGTGTAGTAAGCTTTCTCGTTCTATATGTCGATGACATATTACTCATAGGAAACGACGTCCCAACTCTGCAGGAGGTTAAGTCCTGGATCGGGAAGTGCTTCGCTATGAAGGACCTCGGAGAGGCTTCCTACATTTTGGGAATAAGGATAGTAAGAGAAAGAAGTAAGAGACTAATAGGACTTAGTCAGAACACTTACTTAGAGAAGGTACTAAAACGTTTTAGTATGGAAAACTCGAAAAAGGGAGAATTACCGATACAAAGCAATGCCAAGTTGAGTAAGACTCAAAGTCCGAGTACCGAAGCCGAGATAGCTGAAATGAGCCGAGTTCCATACGCTTCCGCAGTTGGCTCAATCATGTATGCTATGACTTGTACTCGCCCTGATGTAGCCTTTGCTTTGAGCATGGTTAGTAGATATCAAGGGAATCCAGGCAGAGCCCATTGGGTTGCGGTGAAGAATATCCTTAAGTACCTTCGGAGGACGAAGGAATGGTTCTTAGTTCTTGGAGGGAGTGATGACTTGAAGGTGCGAGGGTATAGTGACGCCAGTTTTCAGACCGACAGGGACAACTACCGTTCGCAGTCGGGTTGGGTCTTTACCCTGATGGAGGAGCAGTAACTTGGAAGAGTTCCAAGCAGGAAACCGTAGCTGATTCAACGTGCGAATCAGAGTACATCGCAGCAAGCGAAGCGTCAAAGGAGGCAATATGGCTAAAGAACTTCATCAGAGATCTTGGAGTTGTACCTGCCATAACGGAGCCCATGGAGATTTTCTGTGATAATGAGGGAGCGGTTGCCTTGACCAAGGAACCGAGAGATCATGGTAGATCACGACATATCGACAGAAAATATCACTTTATTAGACATCGTGTAGAAGAAGGACAACTCGTAGTGAAGAGAATATCATCGGAAGATAACCCAACAGATCCGCTTACGAAGGGACTGCGTAGGGTTAAGCATTTACAGCATGCTAGGAGTATTGGGCTGAAAGATGATATTAGCATAGATTAGATAGTATTAGAAACATGTAATAGATAAATGTAATTAACATTTGATGATTAAATAAAGGAGTTTTATTTATAAGTAATGTTACTATCTTATGTTAATTGTTTAGCTATTGTTTCACTTTGCATGTTTTGACTTTCAGAATAATTGAGTTTATTAAGAATAATCGAATTGTTCAAATAGTCCACAATCGTTCATATGTCGGAAGTAGATATGAATGAAGATTGTCATGAATAGGTATGTAGAGTGTCTAAATGGTGTTAGACATAGCAAAAGATTTCTGCAACGTTCATGAGTGCTTATGAACTAGGTTTGAGCATTGGAACAAACCCGCATTTGCTGGAATCACCTTATGGAATGTGATAGTAAATGGGTGATCGCAAGACGATAATATCATATAGTCTTAAAACCTAGATATATGGTTTGTTATTGGTTAATTGATTGTACATTGATAATGCGAAAACGCATTGGTAACTCGATGTTATAAAACGCATTGTTGTGTGTAGTTGGTTAATGAGTAAGTAAATGCATATAAGTCGAAGTTTATCTGTAACTTTTATCCTAAGAAGGAAAAAGTGATATCTCGGCCGCTCGATGATTTGATTTGACTTATGTGCCGGGCCCGGTCAGAACTGAATTGATGTGTTCGATTAAGTTCTATGTCAAATAAATCGGAGATCGAGAAACCAAATGCTAGACTAACTATTCCATAGTATTGTCAGCATGATATCTAACAGAGGATTGTACGATCCCTTATCTAAAGGACAAGATTGATTAGATCAGAGTTTGACAGCGTCTTTGAGAGCTACGATTGCAAATCGGAATGTACCTGCGCATATAGTTACTAGACTTATCCAAGTGGGAGATTGTTGGAATAGTGTCTAAGGCTGCAACTATATTAGGCAAATATTTGACCCGATTGTGCATGGTCCTTTTGGGTTGCCTTCACCATAGCAACTTGATAGGATGATTTATTAAGAGAGAGTAAATATTATTAGTATATTATGAGAATAATATAAAGAATAATATATAGTTATTTGATTAATATAAGTTATAGATTAATTAGTATTAATTTGGTGACTTAAGGAGATTAATCAAATAAGAGGGTATAAACTGTCAATTGTTTGATAGTTACACTTGAGACTGTAAATCCTTATTGGATAGAGGGTGGACGAATTCTAGGGCTTGGGATAGCCTCAAATTCGTCCAAGGGTTATCCAAAGTAAGGATTAGGATCACTTAAAGTCTAAGTTATCCAATTAGGGTTTAAGCTGTAACCCTTAAGGAGTCTACAAGTATAAATAGACCCTATGGGATAGAGAATTCGGTACCCATCTATAGTAAAGATACTCTGGCCGAATTCCTTCCCTCTCCTCTCTCTCAAATCATCCTCTTTGCTAGTTGGTGTTTGTAAGCCATTAGAGGAGTGACAATTGTGACTCTAGAAGCTCCAAGACAACAAGATCAACAAGGAATTCAAAGGTATGATTCTAGATCTGTTTCAATATTGTTATTACACCTAAATAGTCATTAGAAGTCTTGGATTCAAAGCATGTTTGATTAGAAAGCCTAGATCCAAGCATTAGGGCTTTGCATGCGCACATAGGAAAGTTCTTATGGCTAAAACCCATCAATCCTGACGTCAGATCTGTTACCCCAAACCATAGATCTGGCCTCCCCAAGCATGAATGTCACGTAAAGTTCGAAACTTGATGCTTGTACAACCACAACAAGGCATCAAAAGGAGATTTAGCCCCAAAAATGGCAACCTAAGTCCAATAACCCCAAACTAATCCATAAAGCTCCAAGGGTTAAGGTCTCTGGACCTCTTTGAGTCCAGATCCAAGCCACAAACTCAAAGAGGGACCATCTGCTCCACATAATCACTCTCCAAAGGGGTTAGAAAACCCTAACTCTAAAGATCAACACTACAACTGAAGGAGGTTCGAACTATTACCTCAAAATGAAGTCTCTGAACTCTGGATCTGCTTGAATCGCACCTCCTCTTTGCTCTTGTCACCTTCTTCTTGCTAAACCAAAGATACAAGGATCAAAAAGTGACTTCTTCTCTCTCACAACGATTTAGCTCTCTTAGGGTTCTCTCAAGGGACTGGTAGCCGCAATGGGAGGCTATAAGTGCTCTTAAATAGGCTCCAAACCCGGGGAATTAGGGTTTCATTAAACAGCGTGGACTCGCCGAGTCCACTAATGGACTCGCCGAGTCCACTAATGGACTCGCCGAGTCCACTAATGGACTCGCCGAATCCGGACGCGAACCCGGATGAACATCCGGAACTCTACTCGGCGAGTCTTGGCTCCAACTCGCCGAGTTCCTCCACAAATTCCAAAATAATTAAATAAATTAATATAGCTGGAAATTCAGGATGTTACACATAGCCTTAGAATCTGTAAATCTTTTCTTTACTTCCTGTTCTTGTTTGATTGTAGGCTTAAAGTTAGGATTCACTCATTCGAAGGGCTATCCTGTCATGAGTACATATAGCTGGTATGCACTAAACAAGTATTGGAGTACCTGATAAAGATCATCTAATAATTATCTAGTTAGTTTCTATTAATTATTTCCTTATCCCTATTCTCGCATAGATTAAATGGTTGGATTCCATATCCCCGGAGACCCGTACTTCCCCAACCATGGCAATGCAGGATGGCTAGAAGATGAACCGGAAGATGATCACCCAATTCCTTTGGATGATCATGAAGCTGAAGGCTTTTCTGATGATTCTGACTCAGAGCCTGAAGTCAACAACCTACCTCAAGTAGGTCAGGCTCCGAATGACAACCCCGACCCGCATTTCAAGGACCCACAACCCTGTGGGCAACAAACTTGAATACCTGGAGCCATGAACAAGGTCAACCTATTCCCTACAATGGAGACAGGAGTTTCTACAACCTCACCGATGGAGGTTCTGCTGACAGAGTCCTACCCATCATAGTTAGTAGGATGTCTCGGAACATGATACTGGGGCAATCATCTATCAATCGAATCTTGGAGATTGATGCCAACACTGGTATTAACACTATCCACATTCGCCAACTAGAGTCTGCTCAGGAAAGAGCTCAGGTCAACAATGCAATGCTTCAGAGGGAGCTTGCTGAAACCCGAGCTGAGGTCAGGGAACTTCGAGCTCAGCAAGCAAGATCGGATAGGCGTTTAAGGGACATCGAGCGTCTTCTGTCGGATTCGAGGACTCACTCTAACAGTTCTCGTCACCGATAGAATCTTATTAACTTTTCTTTTTGATATAACCTAGTTATGTAAAAACTTTAGGCTAATTTCCTATCCTCGAAAATCTTAGACCTGTTAGGTCTTGATTAGGTCATAGTTCTATCAAAATTTTCCATCTTGGTTGATGTAAGACCTACTTCTAGGTCATTCTTCCCGAACTTATTACATCTATAATTCTAGTATCTTTGACAGATGTCTAATCTAATGGAAATTATTATCCGAATTACTTTTGTCTTCATTCAATCATATTCCTTCAATTATGCTGTTGGGCTATGGAGAGTTAGTCCATGAGTCATTCTCATCAATTTTCCTATCAAATTCTTATCAATATTTATACCTTTCTAAACTTTCAGTTAAAAGATGCCTCCACGCAAATCACCAAGAAACAATCCTCCACCACCACCTATTCCTCAATTTGATACAACAGTCCTCAATGTTGCTGTAGCTGCAGCTGTGGCAACAGCCATGGCTGAATATCATTCCTCAAGTTCTACTGGAGGAGGGACTCCTATTCCAACTATAAAGGTTGAAACCCCTGTGCACTCGAAAGAGTGCTCCTACAAAGATTTCACGAACTGCAAGCCATTGTCCTTTAAAAGAACTGGCGGAGTCATTGTACTCTCGCAATGGTTCGAGAAAACCGAATCGGTTTTCGCAATCTGCTCCTGTCCAGAAGGGAGCAAGGTGAAGTTCGCAGCTTGCACCTTTGAAACAAAAGCCCTAACGTGGTGGAATGGCCATGTTAAGTCCCTATCTCTCCCAGTGGCAAATGATATGGGCTGGGATACTTTGAAAGACCTCATGAGTGAGGAGTACTGCCCGAGGGGAGAGACTCAAAAGCTAGACGAAGAACTTTGGCGCCTAACCATGAAGGGCTCCGACATCGTCGCATATACCGCCAGGTTCTGTGAACTGGTGGCCCTCTGTCCCAATATGATTCATACAGAGGGAAAGAAAATCGAAAGGTTTATATGGGGACTGGTGCCACCATACCAAGGCAATGTTTTGTCATCACACCCTACCACATTCGATAGTGCCAAGCGATTGGCACAACAACTAATTGACCACGGGGTCCGTACCCCTACAGCAACAACTACCCTAGCCATCTCAGAACCCACCAGAACCGCAGAGTCCAAACAGAAATTCTGGGATGACAAGAAAAAGAATAAGGCTGCCAAGAAACAACAGATTGTGGCAGTTCATGCTGCTACGACACTTGCCACTGCTGCTATTCCATTAAAGCAGTATTCTGGAAGCCTGCCGCTCTGCAACAAATGTAATTACCGCCATATGGGAGCCTGTCGGGAAATGCAGTGTGTAAACTGCAATAGGAAGGGGCACACTGCCCGTTTTTGCAAAGCTCCGGCGAGGCCAATCACCCAAGTCCCCGACACTGGAATGGGCCAAGCTTGTTATAACTGTGGCGAGATGGGTCACTACAAAAGGAACTACCCCAAGGCAGGAAATGTCGGTGGAGTAGGAAGAGTTTTGGCTATAGGCCATGAGGAGGCGATTGCCGACCCCACAGTGGTCACTGGTACGTTCCTCCTCGATAACTCTTATGCATGCATTTTGTTTGATAGTGGAGCGGAGAGAAGCTTCGTGAATCAAAAATTTGCTATTTTACTTAAGCAAAAATCACGAGCACTCAAAGAACCGTTCACAGTAGAAATGGCTAATGGGAAGACAGAGAGCATTAGCTGCATATACATAGGGTGTACTTTAACTTTAGACAGTCATTCATTCTCGATCGATCTCATGGCAGTCACAATTAAAAGTTTCGACGTCATCATTGGCATGGATTGGTTGAATCTTCAGCGTGCCGACATCATGTGTTACGAAAAGGCTGTCCACCTTAATCTTTCGTCTGGCGAAACCCTAGTAGTTTATGGCGACAAACCAGGCACGAACCTTTGTATCATCTCGAGCATTCAAGCTCAGAAATTCTTGCGAAAGGAATGTCGTGCATTCCTTGATCATGTTGTCGATGTGAGCCAAGAAACAAAATCTATTCAGAACATTCCAGTAGTACGCGACTTTCCCGACCTTTTTCCAGAAGAACTACCAGGATTACCTCCGCAAAGACAAGTCGAGTTCAGAATCGACTTAGTTCCAGGGGCTACCCCCGTAGCCAAATCGCCTTATCGTCTAGCACCTGCAGAGATGCAAAAACTATCCTGTCAACTTAACGAACTGCTCAGCAAGGGCTTTATAAGACCAAGCTTATCACCCTGGGGAGCTCCAGTCTTGTTCGTCAAGAAGAAAGACAGATCATTTCGTATGTGCATCGACTACAGGGAGCTCAACAAGCTCATTAAGAATCGTTATCCTTTGCCAAGGATAGACGATTTATTCGATCAACTTCAAGGAGCGAACTTCTTTTCAAAAATCGACTTAAGATCTGGATATCACCAACTACTAGTGCTAGGGGAGGATGTTCCGAAGACAGCCTTCCGAACTCGTTATGGGCACTATGAATTCGTCGTGATGCCGTTCGGATTAATAAATGCGCCCGCAGTATTCATGGATTTAATGAATAGGGTGTGTCGCCCTTAATTGGATCAGTTCGTCATCATCTTCATCGATGACATACTTATCTACTCTTGAAGTAAGGAGGAACATAGCCAACATCTGCGATTAGTCTTAGAAACCCTACGCGCGGAGAAGCTTTATGCGAAGTTCTCGAAATGCGAATTTTGGATCCGCCGAGTCGAATTCTTAGGGTACGTGGTTAGCGAAGAGGGAATGCACGTGGACCCTTCCAAAATTAAAGCCATTGAGAGCTGGTCAGCACCGAAGACGCCAACATAAATTCGTCAATTTCTAGGCCTCGCTGGCTACTATCACAGGTTTATTCAGAACTTCTCCCGCATAGTGAAACCTCTTACAACACTTACCCAGAAGGGCGTATCCTTTGACTGGGAAGAAAATCAGGAGAGAGCGTTCCAAACGCTCAAACGAGCCTTGTGCACCGCGCCAATACTATCCCTCCCCGAAGGGATAGAAGACTTCGTTGTCCATTGCGATGCATCAAATCAAGGACTCGGATGTGTTCTAATGCAGCGAGGTAAGGTCATCGCCTATGCCTCGAGACAACTGAAGACACACGAGGTCAACTACACGACCCACGATCTTGAACTAGGAGCAGTTGTATTTGCTCTGAAGATCTGGAGACATTATTTGTACGGAACGAAGAGCACAATCTTTATAGACCACAAGAGCCTACAACACATATTTGACCAGAAGGAGCTCAACATGAGACAACGACGGTGGGTCGAGCTACTCAGTGACTACAAATGCGAAATTCGTTATCATCCCGATAAGGCCAATGTAGTAGCTGACGCCCTAAGTCGGAAAGAATGTTCTGGTCGTAGAGTCAAATCATTGACTATGTCTATCCACTCACACTTGTCCACACAAATTAAGGCAGCTCAGCTTGACGCTTTGAAGCCCGAAAATGTGGCGGGTGAATCCCTGAGAGGGATGGATAAGAACTTAGAGGTTAAGGGTGGCAGAGCTTATTATTTCATGGACCGAATCTGGACCCCGAAACTAGGTGGTTTCAGAGACTTGGTCATGAACGAGGCGCACAACACTCGTTATTCCGTGCACCCAGGATCAGATAAGATGTATCTGGATCTCAAAAAGTTATACTGGTGGCCTAACATGAAAGCAGAGATTGCTACCTTCGTGAGTAAATGCCTTACTTGCGCAAACGTCAAGGTCGAGTACCAGAAACCCTCAGGCCTCCTGCAACAACCTGAAATCCCGAAATGGAAGTGGGAGTAGATCACTATGGATTTCATTACCAAGTTTCCCAAGACAACGGGTGGACTTGATACCATATGGGTCATCGTCGACAGATTGACCAAGTCCGCGCACTTCCTACCTATCAAGGAAACAAACAAGATGGAGAAACTTACAAGAACTTACATTAGGGAGATAGTACGACTGCACGGTGTTCCCATATCCATTATCTCGGACAGAGATAGTAGGTTCACTTCTAGGTTCTGGCAGTCGCTACAGGGTTCGCTAGGAACTAGGCTGCACATGAGTACAGCCTACTATCTGCAGACAGACGGACAAAGTGAGAGGACTATTCAAAGCTTGGAAGATATGTTGCAAGCCGGTGTTATCGACTTTAGGAAGGCATCGGATACTCATTTACCCCTTGTCGAATTTTCCTACAACAGTTATCACACGAGTATAAAGGCAGCTCCATTCGAGGCCCTCTATGGCCGCAAGTGCAGATCCCCTCTGTGCTGGGCTGAGGTGGGTGATACCCAGTTAGCTAAAGGACGAGTTCCTGAAAGCACTCTCACAGGTCTGGGAATCATGCGTGAAACGAAGGACCGCGAACGATTGAAAGCCTCCAGAGACAGAAAAGCTACGCTGATAAACGTAGAAAACCGTTGGAATTCCAGGTGGGCGACCGTGTTTTATTGAAGGTCTCACCCTGTAAGGGCTTGATACACTTCAGAAAGCCTGGAAAGCTAAATCCAAGGTACATTGGGCCTTTCAAGATTCTTGCCAGAATCGGCCCAGTAGCTTACAAACTCAATCTACCAATCGAACTTAGTAACGTACATTCTACCTTCCACGTATCAAACTTGAAAAAATGTCTGTCTGAAGAGACTCTTGTAATCCCACTCGACGAGATCGAGATCAACGAGAGCCTCAACTTCGTGGAAGAACCAGTAGAGATCATGGACCGAGTGGTCAGGCAAACGAAACAAAGTCGTATCCCGATAGTGAAGGTTCGCTGGAACGCTAAGCGAGGACCTGAATTCACTTGGGAACGAGAGGATCAGATGAAACTAAAATACCATCACCTTTTTACTTAGTTACTTGTAATTACTTATTTGCTTAAATTCTAATTTCGGGACGAAATTCCTTCTAAGGAGGGGATGATGTGACAACCCAAAATTTCTAGCTTTCATTCTTCAGTGTAATTAAAGTTAGCTTGGTTTTGCAATTTTATAATGAAGTTTTGGGGCTAAAAGAGTGATTAAAGCATAGTATATTTGAGTTACGTGTCCGAGGATGGGTTAGATTTGGGTGTAGCGTTAGAAAAACGGGCCAAACACACCAAACCTGGTGTGTGCGGCCAGCTAGCCGCACACAAGCCAACCACACACACCTCCAGCCGCACTCACCCTCCTATATATACTATCCTTGGTCATTTTGATCATTTATTACACTTCTACAAAGCAAGAACCCGAAAATCCTCTCAAGTATCATCCGGAAAAGTAACATCTTTCACCAAGAACACCAAGAACACCAAGTTTTCTGGCAGCACACGCTTCTGGCAGCACACCTAGCCGCACACGCGTGCTGGCAGCACACCTGACCGCACACACACATATAGTGTGTATTTTGGCCATACACCTTCTTGTATAGCCTTATAACCCTTCATACAATCATATATGGTTGTAACACTTCAATATAAGTGTTTACTAGTCCCTAAGGTGGTCCCAATTTATAAATTAGTTGTTCATAACACTAATTATATTCATATATGTGCCAATATATGCTAAATAGGATTCACGTGTGTACTCAAGTCACCACTTGATACTTAGCAACTGATCCAACATTGTTATCAGAACCACTCACTACAGGTGAGTTCATTCCCCTAAATGAACCTTTGAAATGTTTTTAAATGCTTTTATGGGGGGAATAAAAGTTAAACAATTATGGTTATTAATCAATCACATGTGATTAATGACTACCAAGCAAATGGTTTTCTTACTTTCCAAACTATTTATCAAACTGTTTTACCTCAAACTGTCTTACAAACTCCTTTAATTGTCAAATACTTTTACTTAAAACTCTTTTAAACTTATATTCTGTGCATCTGTATAAATATAGTTATAAAAGTAGGATTGAAAGGACTTAGAACTGCTAGTCTACCCTGCTTCCTGTTCTTGTTTGATGTGGTCTTAGGGTATCAAGGTTAGTTGTCCAAAGGTCGTTTGAATCCTAGTTATATATTATGTATATATAGATATAAAAGGTTATTTCATTCATCCAATTCCATGCCCTTGGGTAGCAAGGGCATACAAACATGTTCATACTTAACTAGTAAACTACCATAGGGGTAGTTTAGGAAGATACTATTACTAGAACAATGAAACATACAACGAGTCAGTTCATACATGAGTCAATACATACTATGATGAGAATCAAACATGAAACAGAGTGATGAGAAAGAAACTATAGACACTATGATGAGAAACAAACATACATGCTAGACAGATAAAGAACACACAATACAGCTAGTACACAAATCACATTGCATATACATTAACCACATTTATGTGAGCCATTAAGCAGGGCATGGCACTACCTGCCATGACTGTTTTTGTATCAGAATCTCCTTCATTAGGGAGCGTATTGAGTTTGCATATAGATCTATACTAGATTGACTATCCTACACCTTGCTGCTCGCTACAGTGGGACTTGCAAGTCTACGGGTGCCAAACGTCATTTTCACGGCATCTTACATTGTCGTATTTCAGCTAAGTCAGTAGCAAGATACAGGCGGATCACATGTTACCTTAAAATTTACATTTGGTTTAAGGTAGTTAGTACAACAGTAGTTACTAATTACTACATTACAATACTATAACATTTTCCCTTTACTTTTTACTTTGTGATATTCACACAATAAACAATAATGCAAAAAAACTATATTTTTGGGTAATGATAGTCAGATTTGGGAAAATACACACTTTTACAAGACACACACACACAAATACTAGATGCCTTGGTGGAAGGCTACTTTTAGTAGAAAACATAGGGTTTTCTAGGAGAGTTCAATCAAATACAAAACTTTTACAAACATACACAGTACATCTTACAAATGCTTTCATACAAACACAGACACTAATATACTTATGATCTCACCAGCTTTAAAGCTGATACTCGCTTTCAAAATAACTTGTATTCTCAGGTCGCCAGTAAACAGGTACAGGTGCCAGGTTGTGAGAAGAAGGAGCTAGTTCAAGACTCCTATTTTATTTTGATGTATACAATTTTTGGTGTCTATATAACTTGACAGAACACACTTGTATGAAACTATAATATTAATGCAATGGATGATGTTTTTGCTTGTTTACTACTTTGCATTGTTGTGATACTGTACATGACGTCCTCCACCCCAGAACGTTTCCGCCGTTCATCGGTTTTGGGGGTGTGACACAGTCCCCTATGTTCAATTAATATCTTTTGATAATATAATTAATTCTTAATTAATTCTTTGACCAATATTAATTAACCAATATGATTTATCCTTTAATATATTATTCATATAATATATTAATAAACCATAATAACCTCTTTCTCTATTATTCATCCAGTCAAGTTGCTCCAATGAAGGTAACCAAAAAGGACCATGTTACAACCGGGTCAATTATATACCAAATATAGTTGTGGACTTAGACACTAATCCAACAGTCTCCCATTTGGATAAGTCTAATAACTATAAATGCAAGTACGACTTCAAAATCTGATTAGCAATCGTAGCTCTCAAAAGCCGCTGTCGAACTCTAACATGTCCTTTAGATAAGGGATCGATAGTCCTTCGTTCTAAATATATCGTGTGAACAATTACATGGAACATAGTCATACTTATTGTCCAACAATTTGTTTCTCGATCTTTGATCTGTCTGACATAGAACTTAATTGAACACATCAATTAAGTCCTGACTGGGACCGACACATAATTCAAACCAAATCATCGAGGGGCCCAAGATATCACTTTTACCGTCGTAGGATAAAAGGAACAGATAAACTTCGACTTATATGCTTTTACTATTTACTCTTCAAATCATACACAACAATGTGTTTTATAACATCAAGTTACGAACGCGTTTACGCATTATCAATGCACAACCAACTTGCAAACAATAAACCATATATCTAGGTTTAAAGACTATATGATATTATCATCTCACAATCACTCGTGATTAATTCCATGATGTGATTCAAGTGAGTGTGGGTTTAATCCAATACTCATATCTTATTTTATAAGCACTCGTGAACGTTGCAGCAAAATTTTTCTATGTCTAAAAACTTAGACAATCTACAAACTAATTCATGACAGTCTTCATTCATACTTACTTCCAATGTATGATTGAATGTGGATAGTTTAAATAATCTTATTATTTAGGAAGTCAAAACATGCAAAGTGAAACAATAGTAAATAATTAACACAAGACAGTAACTTTACTTATAAATAAAACACCTTTATTTAATCATCAAATGTAAATTACAGTTTGCTATTACAAGTTTCTAAAAGCTATCTAATCACTAAAACTAATATCTTCCTTTATCCCAATGCTCCTAGCGTGCTGCAAGTGCTTAACCCTACTCAGTCCCTTTGTAAGGGGATATGCTAGGTTCTCTTCTGATGATACCCACTTTACTACGAGGAGTCCCTCTTCTACCCGATGTCTAATAAAGTGCTACTTTCTGTCGATATGTCTGGATCTGCCATGATCCCTCAGTTCCTTGGTTAAGGCAACCGCGACTTCGTTACCACAGAAAATCTCCATAGGCTCCTTTATGGCTGACACAACTCCAAGGTCACCGATGAATTTCTTCAACCATATTGCCTCATTTGGCACTTTGCTTGCTACTATGTACTATGATTCGCACGTTGAATCAACTACGGTTTCCTGCTTGGAACTTTTCCAAGTCACTGCTCCTCCATTTTGGGTAAAGACCCAGCCCGACAGAGAGCAAAAGTTGTCTCTTTCGGTCTAAAAACTGGCATCACTATACCCTCACACCCTTAAGTCATCACTCCCACCGAGGATAAGAAACCATTCCTTGGTCCTCCGAAGGTACTTAAGAATATTCTTGACTGCAGTCCAATGTGCTCAACCAGGGTTCTCTTAATATCTGCTGACCATGCTCAAAGTGAAGTCCACATCAGGGCGAGTACAAGTCATAACATACATGATCAAGCCAACTGCAGAAGCATAAGGTACTCGGCTCATCTCTGCTATTTCAGCTTCGGTACTCGGGCTTTGAGTCTTACTCAACTTGGTATTGCTTTGAGTCTTATCCAAGTAAGTACTTTAACTAAGTCTTATTAGTCTTTTACTCCTATTTCTCACTATCCTTATCCCTAGAATATAAGCAGCTTCTTCGAGGTCCTTCATAGCTAAGCACTTCCCAAGCCAGGACTTAACCTCCTGCAAGGTTGGGACATCGTTTCCTATGAGTAGTATGTCATCCACATAGAAAACGAGAAAGCTAACTATACTCCTACTGACTTTGACATATAAGCAGGACTCATCCTCACTTCACAAGAAACCAAAATCTCTGACTTTCTCATCGAAACAAAGATTCCATCTGCGAAATGCTTATTTCAATCCATAAATGGATTTCTCAAGCTTACACACTCTATTTGGGTGTTTCACATCGACAAAACCCTCTGGCTGACTCATGTAAACATCTTCAGCCAGCTTCCTATTAAGGAAAGCAGTTTTGACATCCATATGCCATATTTCATAATCATGAAACCGCAACTATGGCTAGCATAACCCTTATATAATTTATCTTCACTACTGGTGAGAAAGTCTCATCATAGTCAACTTCGGGAGTTTGAGTAAAGCCCTTTGCAACCAATCGTGCCTTATAAGTGTGTACTTTCTCATCCATGTCGGTCTTCTTCTTGAAGATCCATTCGCACCCGACCATCTTATGACCCGGTACATTGTCAACCAAGTTCCAAACTTGATTGTCATACATGGACTGAATCTCGTTGTCCATAGCCTCTTTCCACTTTGCAGACTCCGGGTCTACCATGGCTTCCTTGTACCTATTAGGTTCATCCAAATTTACTAGTTTACTATCACTAATAAACGTATCACCTTCACTTGTTATATGAAAACCATATAACACAGGCAGAACACTAACTCTACTAGAATGTCTAAGAGGTAAGGATTCATCAATCGATTCAATAGGAGTTTCCTCCTCGGGTTGAGCGCCAACGTTAGAGGTTCCTTCATTGCTTGACTCTTGAATCTTTTCAAGATCAATTTGCCTCCCACTGTCCTCTTGGCTTATGAGTTCTCGCTCTCAGAAAACCTCTCTCCTCACAACGAAAACAACATTGTCACTCGGTTTATAGAAGAGATATCCAAAGGACTTCTATGGATAGCCGATGAAAATACACTGCTCGCTATGAGGTTCGAGCTTGTCGTGATTCTCTCATCTTACGAAAGCCTCACCACCCCAAACCTTGGTATGTGCCAACGAGGGAGCTTTCCCTGTCCATATCTCGTGAGGTGTTTTAGCCACCTTCTTAGTAGGGACTAGATTAAGGATATGGGCAGCAGTCTCTAAGGCATACCCCTAAAATGAGTTAGGTAACGAAGCATGACTTATCAAGGAACGAACCATGTCCAATAGAGTTCGATTGCGCCTCTCAGCCACACCATTCAACTACGGTTTCCTAGGTGGCGTCGATTGCGAAATAATTCTGCATTCCTTGAGGTAGTCATGGAATTCAAGACTAAGGTACTCATCACCTCGATCGGATCGGAGCATCTTAATTTTCCTGCCCAACTGATTCTCCACTTCTTGCTTAAAATCCTTGAACTTTTCAAAGGTTTCTGACTTGTGCTTGATTAAGTAGATATACCTATATTTGTTATAATCATCGATAAAAGTCACATAGAAGCTGTTCGCATCCCTTGTGGTGGATCTAAAGGGCCCACACACATCGGTGTGTATGAGATCCAATAAACCCTCACCCCTTTCAAAAGTATGAGTGAAGGGTGACTTGGTTATCTTTCTAAGCAAACAAGACTCGCACACGTCATCGTCCGTAAGGTCGAATGACTCCAGCACTCCATCATTTTGGCGTTGGGCTATGCGATTCTTTTTGACATGTCCAAGACGACAATGCCACAAGCATGCTTTGTCCAAACTATTGGAAGAATCGATATGCAACACATCATTTCCTAAGTTGTCTACAACCATCACAGTTTCATATATTCCATTAGAAGGCAATGCTTCAAAATAGAAAGTACCATTAAAGAAAGAATTAATATAACCTTTTTCATTATCAAACAAAAATCTAAAGCCTTGTTTATACAAACCATGAAAAGAAATAATGTTCCGTGTCATTTTTGATGAGTAACAACAATTATTCAAATCTAAACCTAACCCACTACTAATTACTAAAGAGTAAAATCCAATCTTGGTGACATGCGACGCTTTCCTATTCCCCATGATCAAGTTTTATCTTCCCATGCTCCACATTCCTACTTCTTCTTAGACCGTGCAAATCAGACACAAATGTGAAAACCACATCGTGTATCGAGGACCGAAGACATAGTATGCGATGAGTTGTTAGAATGAATAGTATAAATACCTACGAATGATGACTTTATCTTCCCATCCTTGATATCTTGCAAGTACTTCGGGCAGCTTCATTTCCAATGCTCTTTGTTGTGGCAGTAGAAGCAATCAACATCCTTCGGGTTGGAGGAGGGTGCAGCGGGACCATCCTTGATTCTACTAGAAGAGGTACCATCATGGGACTTTCCCTTGTGGCTCTTAGAAGGAGCCTTCCTCTTCTTACCCTTCCCTTGCCCAATAGCCAAGACGGGGGTGGTAGTAGCAAGAGTTGATGCAAAATATTTGTCTTTCAGACTACTCTCACCAGTCTTTAGCAGGCCTTAAAGCTTGCTTAGAGTGACATCCTCCTTGTTTGTGTGGAAGGTCATACAAAATTGGTTGTAACAAGGAGGTAAGGAGTGTAGAATGATATCTATGGCCAACTCCTCATCAAAGTTAACATTTAACTTCAGTAAGCGGTCCACATATCTCTGCATTTTCTGCAGGTGGGCCGTGATGGACTCTCTATCCTTCATCTTGGTAGTGATCATCGCAGCGATGATCTCGTACCTTTCATTTCTCGCGCTTTGATGGTACCTATCCATAAAATCTTGATGCATATCGTAGGGGTAGTAGTCCTCGTAGGACTTTTGGAGTTCATCAGTCATTGTCATGAGCATGATGCAATGAACTTTTGTAGCATCTCGCTCGTGAGCTTCGAAATGCAGCAATCTCTTCGGGAGTAGCAGTGTTGGTGTCAACCTCCTTCAGCTCCTTGTTGAGAACATACTCATTGTCCTCATAGCGGGTGACCATACGGATATTGCGGATCCAATCATTGAAATTGGTCCTGTCAAAAATCACTCTCCCACACAAAATTCATGAGTGAGAATGAGCCAGTAGGGATTGAACCAGAAGCATTGGTCTTTGAAATAGACATCTGAAAAAGAAAAGAGACAAAGTTTAGATTAGATAATAATCCCCAATTAAACAGCCAAATGAGAAATTAGGGCTAGGACCCAGTACAATTATTCACAATTTAGAAGAGGGATGCCGTAATCTAAATTGGAAATAATTTGAAGGTAAGTGAATGACGATTCACTAATTTCCACCATGAAAAACGAAAAAGAGTTTTAAGTTTTTAAATGAATTGAAATTCTTAGATTTTTTGAGATTCATTGAACTTTTCAAATGCATGTTTAAATCTCGATATGCCCTTCAAATTTGTGACTGAGATACCGAGGATCACAAACAAGGTGTGAATAACCATGCAAATATACTTGGTGCTCTCGATGTTACAAATCACCTAATCAATGTGTCAGTTAGCCACACACGCTTCATTGATCTATGATAAACATCAAGCTACCTTTTGCCACCTTTACTAGTCCCAAATTAGTGTGCCGATTAACCACACACGCTCCACTAACGACTTAACAAGGTGTAAAGTGAAAATTCATGGAATAGCATCATTTCACATTTTTCCTAAAGTAACTAAGATTGAGAATTTATTAAAAAAAACATTTAATTACTTTATTAATCATTATACTTTTAATGATGAATTAGCTGTCATATTATACCCGTTCGGCTAACGACCATTTACTAATCAAGGAAGTGATTGGTGAGAGTGGACACCTCTTAAACTGCCATTTTGTAGGCATCAACCTTATACACCCGTTATAGACCGGGTTCGTAAATGAGAACTACTAACCGTAAGACTAGCTTAATCTTGTATGTATGTATATATATATATATATATATATATATATATATATTATTAATCTTATAATACTATAATAGTATAAGGGTTGAATTTTAAACTTGTAAAATTCTAGGGTTTAGAATTTAAATATTTTCAAAATTAAACTTTTAATAAAAAAATTTTAAATTCCAAAACTTGAGGGTAAGTTTTGAAACTTTTCAAAAACATCTATTAGATCAAATTTGAAAAATTATTATTTAATCATATTATTAATATTTATCACATAATTTGACCTAATCTATTTTCTTTCAAGATAATTCAAATAGAAAATACAAATAATTAAATATATCTTATAAAACAAGTAACTATCTTATTTATGACAATTATCCTTCAATTGAATTAGGATAATCAATACCATATTGGAAAAATCGAGTTTTTTCAGTCAAAATCGTTTTTGGTAATTATCCAAATTCAATTTTAGTCAAAATCCTGAAAAATTAGCCACCAGACGAGCCGACTGGCCGAGTCATAGACAGGACTCGTCGAGTTGCCCTGACTCGCCGAGTTCATCTGGTGACTCGACGAGTCCATCAGTCAGAGGCTGGAATTTTCGACTTTTGAGCTTAAAAAAATTATCTATGCATCAAATACAATAGAGAAATGATCGAGGCTCTGATACCACTGATGGGTTATGAGCAAAACAACATTCCTATGGTGTTCATGCAAACCCTAAAGCTTGGGTCTAGTTTTTTCTATTTGACATGCAACAATTGTTCAAGACTTGCAAACCCTAATCTAGCATACAACAAAACTTGAAATCAACATAAATAAACTAGTAAGAATGTTACCTTGATTGTTGCTTGAAGATCTTGAGCTTTTGAGAATCTTAGCACCTCAAATATTGTGCCTCTAATAGACCACAAACACCAAAGCAATTGGAGAATGCAAGAGAGAGGGGAGGTGAATTTCAGCTCTATGAACTCTTCTTAGGGTTGTGGTAGCCGAAAAATGTAAGCCAAGAGGTTGCTTATATAGGTGAGCTACTAGGGTTTCAGTCAAAACCCTAATTGGATTGCTTAGGCCTTAAGCAGTCTAAAGATCCTTCCAGAAACAAGGCCTTAGACGAATTCAATGTGGGCTACCCTCTTGATTTCGTCCACCCACTTCTAAGGGATCCACAACCTAAAAATCAATTATTTTATAATTGCAATTCCAGTCCCCTATGTTTAATTAATATCTTTTGATCATAAAATTAATTTTTAATTAATTCTTTGACCAATATTAATTAACTAATATGATTTCTCTTTTAATATATTATTCATATAATATATTAATAAACTATAAAACTTCTTTCTCTATTATTCATCCAGTCAAGTTGTTCCGGTGAAGGTAACCAAAAAGAACCATGTTATAACCGGATCAAGTACATATCAAATATAGTTATGGACTTAGACACTAATCCAACAGTTTTCCTATAAACTAATATTAATCTCAAAATATATGATAAAAAATTTGTCAAAGATATCAATCATCTATTTTTAATGTAGTAAAAAATAATATTAATTTTGATTATGTAAAAATTACACGAATGGTCCCTATGGTTTAGGGTAATTTGCACGTTTGGTCCCTAACTTATTTTCTTAACTCGGAAGGTCCCTACTGTTTGTTTTTGTTACGCGCTTGGTCCCTGTCTTACATAAAAAGTCTATTTTTCCCTTTATTTTTTAATTTATTTAAATAAACACACCCCTAATCTCACCCTTCTCAGCTTACCTTACGTACCGCATTATTTTTTCCTATTTAAATAATAGTCTTTTTAGGTATGACAGAGACCAAGCGCGTAACAAAAACAAACAATAGGGACCAGACACGTAATAAAAACAATCAGTAGGGACCTTCCGAGTTAAAAAAATAAGTTAGGGATCAAACGCGCAAATTACCCCAAACCATAGGGACCATTCATGTAATTTAAAGAGAAATGTGATGCTCATTTACTATGAACAGTTTGTGATCGACCTTGTTCTAAGCTATGCACTTCTTCCGAACCATCTAACCCACTCCAATCGAGATAAACAATTTCCTTTAACCAATAATTACTTTTTTAAAAAAGTAAACTATACTTTTTTTTAATGTTATTCATGTTTAACAAACAATTTTATATATTTAAGTATATGTAATAAAAAAATAATAGTTATTAAACCTTATCTGTATTAAAAGAAAAAAAGCATGATTGTAAATGAATTTAGTTATAAACTATTATTATCATCACCATGGTATCTTTAATAAATATAAACAAACAAAACATAAAAAATAGCATTAAAAATATGTTTGAATAAAACGCTAAAAAAAATTGAAAAAAAAAACATCAAAGAAAATATTACTAAATGTATTCGAATAAAACATCATCATCAAAAAAAAAAAAATTGTTTGAGCTAAACGTCAAAATATACAAACACGAAAAAATATAAATAAACATTAAACAATATATTTGAACAAAACAGGTAAAAAAAAATCTAAAATCTAAAAAATATAAATAATTAAATAAAAAAGTAATAAATAATAAACAAAATTACATAAATGATTTCTGTGATTGGAACAAATTACATAAAGTGTCTCTATGGCAAGAAGGGTAAATGCGTGTCATTTTAGATTGGATTTAATTGAAAAAACTTAATACGGTTTGCCAAAAGACCATCTTTGTAAGGTGTTGTTTGTTTTTTGGAAAAAACCTCTTCAAACCTCTTATTGCTGCGCGACGTAGTATACGCGCAATACTTTTCATCTCGCAGTTGTTTTGTTTTTTAGAAGTCTCATGAGTTAAAAACCTCTGCGCGTGCTCTGTTTGGCGCAACACTTGTACTACCTCTTTCAACCTCTTCCAGCCTCTTCTTCTTCTTTTTTTATTGCTGAAATTTTGATTATATGTTGTTAAAATTTTAGTTCACATTTTTTTTTTCGTTTTTTTTATTCTTGTTGAATTTATTTTTCGTTTTTTTATATTCAATAATGATAATTTTTGTTGAAATATCATAATTTTTTTACTGAATTATCATTAATTTTTACCGAGATGTTATACATTATTAAATTTTACGTATTAAAAAGCTATTTTTGGTTTATAAAATTAGTTTATTTTAATTTTTTAATATCTGCAGCAATATGCAGATGTTAAAAAAAAAAACACGCTTCTTATTACAGTCTGCAGCCGTTTGGTCCACATCTTCTACTGCAGAGGGTTGCAGAGGTGGTCCGCAGACTTCATAAATTTTTGCTTCAGAAAATCAAATAGACCTAAGACTTTAAGAGCACAAGGATCATCCATGCAAATTCATTGGTTATAAGAACTAGAGTTAGTTGATTTCGTCAAATAAAAGGACTATTTATGCAAACTTGTTGAAAATTTAAGGGTATTATAATTAGTTTCTTATTATTTTCACTCGCTCGTTAATCGATCGGAATAACTGAGAGAAAAGAGTCAAGATACTTAAATCGACCCAAGTCGAAAGAAGAAATTAAGGAAGATATCCTATGGAAATCAAATTATAAGGCTTGCAAAGTAAAAGATTAAACGGTGTCTGCTAAAGTTTGGTGTTGCTGGGAATTTGAGGTACGTTCCTGAAACTGACAAATTGATGAATTATAAGTTACCAATAAACAAATGGAAGTGTTAATTATATAAAATGGAAGTGTTAATTATGTTTTATATAAGTTATTTAGTAAATTTTCTCAAAGAGTTAAAAAAAAATGTCAACCCGGAATGTGAGAAACGTATTTTGACCTAATTTAGTCAAAGTTGTGAAGTTTATGAATTTGTGTAGTTAGATGATCAAATTAAGAAATTTGTAAAGTTAATATGCTGTCGTGTATGTTATAAACGAATGGAATTTGTAGGAAAATGACTAATGATGTGTGTATGTGTTGTGGACACAAAGAGAAAATGGAAATAGGGGGATTTATCCGTTGTGCATTGCCGTGTATTTGTTGACACTATTTAAATTCGTGTCTTGCTACGTTTAAGTATCAAATACTAGGGAAATTCATTATTAATTTATTAGTTCATAACATTATAATTAGATCAAAGATACTAGTCAGTTAATGATTACCCATTGATTTACTGATTACCGATTGAGGTGTTTCAGATCGAATCTGGTTAGTGATGAAAATACTCGTTTAATTACAACAGATAGATGTTGACATCACGTTATAAATATATGGACAACATGTTAGCAATGATGTTTAAAATTATTGGAGGATCAGGATGTTAAAGATGAAAGTGTGAGTGGGACTGATTAGAGGAAATTCAGAATTTTTAGTAACCAAGGTGTAAATAGACATGTCCTGATGGGAATTGTTTCTTGATTTTTCATTGAGAAACACTTGGAGTCGGGTTTATAGATAGAGTCTGTCTTTTAAACTACGAAATTAAATACAATAATTTTGATTGAATTAATTATTGAGTGTACCCCATGCATAAAATAGGAGAGGCTGTTCATTATTTTCACTCCGTGGTTAGCCAATCTAGAGAATTAAGAGAGAATAGTCAAGAGGTGGAGGAATTGAGGAAAGTGAAGAGTTTAGAAAGGGAGTCTGGTAAATTTTGTTTTCTATTGGGAATTCCTGCACGTCTTATAAGAAAAATACTAATGTAGAATTAAGAATAAAACATTAGTTTGTATAATGTGATTCTGTAAAAACTGACTCACGTACCTAAATTAGTTCTTGCCTATCTTTAGAATTGAACTTTTATTAGACTTCAAAGGGGTTTTTAAGACCAAAAATTGAAAACGAAAATGTAAGGACTAGTTATGCGATTTTCTACATTGTAACATATTACTTTAATTATGATTTCTGACAAGATTTTTCTACATGATAACAGGTTTTATTGGAAAGTTGAATCTCTCGGTATAAAGTTCATTTATTGAGGTGCTCAGACCACATACATTCTATCTCAACAAATCAAAACATCCATGGCATCTTCATCATCTTCTCCTTCTGCTCCGGCCTTTTCTTCTCAATTGTGGAAGTACCATGTTTTTCTTAGCTTTAGAGGAGAAGATACTCGCAAGAATTTTGTGGATCATCTCTACTCAGCTCTTGAACAACAAGGGATCTACACTTACAAGGATGACGAAACACTTCCCCGGGGTGAATCGATAGGTCCATCCCTTGTGAAGGCTATAGAAGAATCTCAAATTGCTGTCATCATATTCTCTGAAAACTATGCAGATTCATCATGGTGCTTAGATGAACTTTTATGTATTATGAATTGCAAAGATAAGAAAGGTCAAGTCGTTATGCCCATATTTTATGACGTGGATCCCTCTGATGTGCGAAAACAAAAACGAAAATATGGAGAAGCATTTTCAAAACATGAGTTGGAGAACAATAACAAAGTTAAATCTTGGACACAAACATTTGTGGATAACCCTTGGGGATGGCTCTTTGCACCACGAGAACAAAAACAGAAACACAGAGAATCATGTTCCAAACAGGAGTTGGAGAACAAGAAGAAAGTTGAATCTTGGAGAAAAGCACTTGTGGATGCAAGTAACATTTCTGGATGGGAACCCAAACACATTGCTAATGGGTATCTTTCTTCTTTATCTTTGCACTTTTTATGCTTAAAGTATGTGTGCTCCACATGCTGCTTATGCGTGTACCTTATAAGTTTTTTATACAACTTTTCTGATTATTCTTGTTGGTGTTGATAACCGTGAAAAAGGATTAACTGGATCAATTAGCTTAAGTTATGATGGACTTCATTGAGTTTTAATTCTAATTCTGTACTTAACATTGCGCTTCATACTACAACAACAATCTTGGATCACTTTTTTCTATTTAAAATTATTTGATGTTTCCCAAGAAAATTGTTACAGACTACTTGTGATATTAACTTTATATTTTTATGTTGTGACTTATGAAAATGTGAACATGTTTTAATTATCCTGGCATATCCAATGTATAGGCATGAAGCGAAGGTTATCAACGAAATTGTTGACACAATTTCACAGAGGTTGCAGCTAGTAACTTCAAGTGCAAATGAGAACCTGATCGGACTAGCAATTCGCATGCAACATTTTAAATCAGATTTACAAATTGGATCGGGAGGTGTGCGTATGATTGGAATATGGGGGGTTGGGGGTGGTGGTAAGACTACACTTGCATCTTCTATTTATGATGAAATTTCTAGCAAGTTTGATGGTTGCTGTTTTGTAAAAAATATCCGGGATGAATCAAGCAAGAATGGTTTGGAAAAACTGCAAGAAATAATCCTTTCTAGTGTATTGAAGAAAAAACAAGTGAATGTAATATGGAGAGTTGAGGAGGGAAGACAGGTGATAATGGATAGGTTATGCCATAGAAAGGTGTTGATTGTTCTTGATGATGTCGATCAGCTTGACCAACTAAAAGCATTAGCTGGATCACATAATTGGTTCGGTGAAGGAAGCCGAATAATAATCACAACTAGAGATGAACATTTATTAAATGCACACAAAGTAAATGTGATGCACAATATTAGTTTATTAAACGATGATGAAGCTATTAAGCTCTTGCGCAAACATGCATGCCTGGACTACAGACCCATGGAAGGTATTGAAGATTATGAGCAGCTTTCAAAAGAGGTGGTGTCTTATGCTGGTGGGCTTCCATTAGCACTTACAGTTCTTGGTTCTTTTCTGTGTGACAAAAACATTAATGAGTGGAGGAGTGCATTAGCCAGACTGAAAGAGATCCCAAATGATAATATCATTGAAACACTAAAAATCAGCTTTGATGGACTTACAAGGGCTGACAAACACTTGTTCCTAGACATCGCATGCTTTTTTAGGTCGGTGAAGAAAGATACAGCAATGGAGATGCTCAATGCTTGTGGTTTTCATTCTGTTATAGGAGTGAAGGTGTTGATACAAAAAGCTCTCATAACTATTTCAGAAGATGGAGAGTTTGATATGCATGATCTGGTGCAAGAAATGGGACACCACATTGTTAGAGGGAAACACCCTAAGAATCCTGAAAAACATAGCAGACTTTGGAGGAAGGAAGATCTTCTAAAAATATGTGCTATGGATGCAACAATGGTAATGGGTTAAGCTACATTTCCAACATGTATATAACAAAACACTCTGACTGAAGCCCTGACACCATTTTGTTTCTCTTATCACAGGAACTTGACAAGGTTGAAGCAATAAAAGTTGAGAGTGATAGATTGCTAGAAGGACAAGTTCTTCCTCCAATTTCTGCTAACATGAAGAACCTTCGGTATTTGTTCTGGATAGGTGATCCTGCAAATCCATTGCTTAATAACTTCCCACCAAGGGAGCTTTGTTGTCTAATATTGGTTGGTGGCTTGCAAAAACAACTTTGGGAGGGCTGTAAGGTAATTTGTATTGTTTATCTAATTTACATATGAAAACAAAGCCGATGCTAAATTATAGACATGAGTAATTCAGAGTAAATTTTAAGTATTCATGGTGTTAATAGTATGAACCTTTACTCTATAAATGTCCTTTGGGTTAATAAGGATTAAAATTTATAAATTATAGACAAAACTGCAAAAATGGTCCCTGTGGTTTGCACTTCATTTGGATAAGGTCCAAAAATCTTTCGACTTGCAAAAATGGTCCTTATTCGAGGGTTTTGTTGTGGATTTGATCCCTAAAATAAAATAAACGGATGTTAAAGTTAGGGACCAAATCCACAACAAAACCTTCGCATACAGAAAAATTTTGCAACTCAAAAGATTTTTGGACCTTACCCAAAGAAAAGTGCAAACCATAGGGATCATTTTTGAGGTTTTGTCTAAAAATACAACTTGTTTGATATGATATTGACAGATTAGTCATTGTAATCCATAGTGGTTATGTATTGCGCATCCTCCATCCAAATATTCTTTTGTTCCAACATAAATACAAGTTTCCTTTTGTTTTCTTTAAAATAAATTAAATACTATATTATTGTTTGGGCGAGATTTTGATCTATTTTTTTGTACTAATAATCATTATAAAATATTGATATCATCGATCTGTGTTCTTTTATTATTTTGTTTTTATCAAGTCATGCTTTTAGATATTTAAACAAGTAAACAAACACTTCAAATGATTTCCATGTATGGATGAAAGGGATTAGTTTTTTGTTTAATGATCTTCTCATATTGAAATAGCATATCACTGAGATGTCTGTCTGCATTTGTGTCTGTTTCTTCCTTAATTGATACATTTTTGACTGGTTTTCACTTGTATACATGAACAGTATCTACCAGCTTTGAGAATCATAGAACTTTATTGTTTGGACCACTTAATCATAACACCAGATTTTGATGGACTGCCAAATCTTGAAAAATTGACGCTTGAAAGCTGCATGCATTTAGAAGAGATTAATCCATCAATTGGGCACTTGGAAAGCCTTGTTTTACTATCTATTGAACGTTGTGAAAGTTTTAAGATATTTCCACCCATCACCCGGCTAAAGAATCTCAAGACCCTTATTTTCACACAGTGCTACAAACTTTTTAAACCCTCAGAGATCCAACAACAAAACATGGAAAATTTACCACATTTTCATTTGGATAAAGAATTCTGTTTAGAGGAGCCTTGTTTACCTCCCAACAACATCAACCACCACATAGGGTCTCTGCTTTTTCACAACCTGCAAAAAGTCGGCTTCTTAAGAAAGTTGGATCTCAGCCAGTGCAATTTGGAAGATGAAGACATAGGTTCTACTGTTTGTGAGTTACCCAACTTGCAAGAACTCAATCTTTCACGAAACAAGTTTTCGCGATTAAGTTTTAGTCGCTTCCGGCTTCCTCGGCTCAAATGGCTCAATGTGAGAAACTGCTATGACCTTGTAGAATTGACAGAGCTTCCATCAAGTATAGCTGCTGTTATGGCAGATTATTGCGACTCACTTGAAACCTTGGGTGATATTTCAAACTGTAAATGGTTGTGGAAAGTCTCACTTTGGATAGGGACCAAACTTTGTGGTGACATATTACTAGGCTCCATGCTCCAGGTTTGGCTCTACATACCTTGGCAATTTCAATCTTATTAATATGAATATTGAATGTGTTTTACATGGCAGGGAAATGCTATTAAAGATCACTTTATCAGTGTCCATCTTCCGCATAAGATTTCAAAGGCGTTTGTAAGTAGACTCTTGGGGTGTAACACATGTGCAGTGCATCTTCTACATGATAGGGGGAGCACATTTACGCTGTGTCTTCCACATGATTGGTACAATGATTTTTGTGGGTTCTTAATGTGTGTTGTTACCCGCTATGGACTTAAGAAGATTAATATAATCATCAAACCAGAGCGAGATGATCAAGATCCTCCATTTGAGGTCTCGCAGGAATCTAACGGAGGAGCACTGGAGCATGACACATCATTCATAGGATATGTTTCCTTTAGTTCATTAAAGCGAACTACTTTGCTGAATCCATCGTACAATATCCTTTCATTTTCCACAACCACCAAGTATTTGAGTTCATTTACAGCTAAGCTCATTCCTAGGAAAAGTAAACTTGACTCGATGGAAACAACAAAAATCGCAATAGATTGCTCTGAATTTTGGGATGAGGAAGAAGATCATAGTCCGACATTTACCATTAAACAAGATTCAGAGTCTTGTATCAGTATCTTATGGCGACCTTAGGACAACATCTAACAAACCCATACTCATATCTCTCATTATTTTCCGGTTCGTAGTTCGTGTTCTGAATGTTTTCTTTTGCATTTTTATTGTTAAATGATTAGTTGTATTACTTACCATTATCAATCTCGTTAAAGTCTATATCAATGTCCATATTCGAAAGAATTGAATTCCATTATGTATACTTATGTTAAAAAGACAAACTTATCCATGCAAAATCCTTTTATATTGAAGCACAATCACATCATCTGCTTGTTGTGTTATACACAGAAGATCAAAGGTCTCCTCAATTGTCTTTTGTTGCCTTGATGTTGGTTGTTCACTGCCTTGTCATTTGCTCTGCGCCCTGTTGCCTCTGTTGTATCATTCGTATGTGGGTTGTTCTCTTTTGTTGGCATGTAACATCTCTCATCCTTGAAATTTCAAACCAATCCACAAAATCACAAACTTGTTTAATAGTCTAATCAAAGGTGAACACAAGCACCCATGTTGTGGGTTCAAAGAAATCACAAATAGAGATCAAATAATCCAAAATTTACTCTCTACATCTCAAATCAATTGTCATGAATATAGACAACAACAAGGGTCAAGACTCACCAAAAAAAGCGTCTTTAACCTTCATAAATTAGAATCTTTACTGGTTGTTCAACATCACATCAAGATTGCAAAAATCAAACTCTTTCAAAAATCCGACTCATTGGCCTTTTGATTGTGTGATACGGCATGCGCCAGTAATAAAGTGGAGTAGGGAACAAGCTTAATTTGTTTATGGTAGTTAGGATAAAGTCGTTATCTAGAAGATTGAGTTGTTTTGGGTTTGTTTTTCTAGCAAGACAATATAATATAGTACTTCATTCCTTGTTTAGGATTATGCTTGCAATAAACAAGTTGTACACGACTTTTTGGAGATTTCATGTTCTCGAATTCAGGTAACAATCTTATTAATTGGTATCATAGCAACAAGTTCTGGTATCAAGATGACAAAGTCTAACACAAAAGAAAGCGTTGATTCAGAGGCAGATGTCGCCAAGAGACGTGAGGAGGCCGAACTCCTCAGTAAGGAGAACGCACAACAATTTGGGGAGATCTTGCAGACCATCTCCGGCTGGAAGCGAACAAAGATGATGACCTAGATATCGAATTTGGGTACTTCAAACGGAATTGGAACACCTATTTTTGAGATTAGAATTTTGGGTTAAATAGGAAATAAATTACTAAATAAAACAAATAAAAGTTGAAGTTAAATGATGATATAGAAATTATAATGATGGTTGATATTAAATTTGATTAAACAAAAAACATTATTGGACAATTTGGTGAAAAATAACTAGAAGTGTCATATACGTGGAAGTTGGACTGTAAATAGTAAGTTGACCAAGTTGAGAGAGCGACCACTTTTGTTATAAGCCATGGCGGGGAAGGACTAAGAATAACATGGGAGTTGCAAATATGGGAGTTGGGTTTATTATAGAAAAACATGCATTCTTAAGGGTAAAAATCAAAACTTAAGAATAACATGCATCCCTCCCACTCATTTCTTCATATCATAATTTTGAGCAATTGGGAGCTCTCCCCATGGCGACTTTCTAGAATCAAGTATTTCTTCTTCAAATTCTTGCTTAAGGAGCAATATCTCAACATGAGATGAGACGCAGATGAAGAAATGACGAATTTGGGTTCCAAAAGGGACCCTTAGGGTTGGAGTTTGAAGTTCAAGTGAAAGATTGAAGTCATTGGGATCATTTGAGGTATAATTTTTTTTTTCCTTGTAAGCTCTATGCTTGAGTTAGGATTTTGAGTGAGAAATTCAAGTCAAATTTATTAAATTTTGATGCTTGGGGTTTTGTTCTATAACCCTCCTTAAGTGGTTTCTATGGTTCTAAGCAGTAACGGAGCTTGGAGATTTATTTTAGGGGGGAAGAAAGTATAATATACATGAAAATCGAAAAGGGGGGGGGGGGGGGGGCACAACATAAATTTTATATTTTTAGGCTAAATATGTATATAAACTAAAGTGGAAGGCTATTTCTAACAAAAAATTCAGGGGGCCACAACCCCCCCCCCCCCCCCCCCCCCCCCTCCCTAAGCAAGCTTCGTCCATGGTTCTAAGATCAATCATATCGTTCACTTGACGGATTTGAAGTTTGATTAAAAATCTAGCTATGAACGGTAGATTTTAAATTGGGGGTTTATGAGTGTTAATCTGTTATGTGAATGATTCTATTATCATAAATGCGGGTTTATTGCTATAAATACATATTGGATACACAAACTCACTTGAATGAGATGTGTAAATGAGATTCTAATTCATGAATCGATAAATTGGGAATGATTTGGTTCCAAAAGATGAAGGATTGCTTGATCCCTAGGTGATCCTAGGGATTGTTCAGCTATAAGGGCAACACTTGGACTATGGAGTAAAATAGCACTTCTATAGTTAGGTTTTTAGTTTACAAAAATATAGTTCATTAATATGTATGGGCATTTTGAGCTCTTAACTCCATAAGTAATGTTTAATGAGCAATAAAACTATGGTATTATTGTGATGACTTAATGGATCCAGTTAAGTGTTTTATAATGTTTCAATGCCTTAATATGTTTGGGAATCCATAGTAGTTTTACAAAAGATTACTATAAGAAACCACAAGTTAATATGAAAAGTAGATGCCCAAATGGAAATGAAAACTAAAAATAGTAAACTGTTGTACATAACGCGACGCCTTCCTAAGTGAACCCAACACGTAATGTAGAACGCAATGCGTACACTTGGTTAGTAAAAACCTACTCATGCCGTTTCATACTTTATTAATTCTCGGAGTTTTGCTTATCCATTTGGTCTTATTTCACTTCTATTAGTCTTAATTAGGTTAAAAATTAACAATTTGAGAGTTTGTAAGTTTTATGACCCTATGGATATTTTGGACATTTTTAGTAACCTATTCTCTAACTTATAGGAAATGATTGAAGAAGGTTTCTCTATGGAAAAGGATTACTAGAAGTGACCATAAGTTGAGATGAGTTATTGGGAACACATATCCCCTATCGTACAATGTCTTTTGAAATGTTTTTGTAACATCCAGAACCCCGATGTACTTAATTTCTTGATTTATGGCCTTTTGGAGGAGGCTCATGACGTGAGTTTTGGTGGTCACATCGTGAGTGGTCATTGACCCGTTGATCCACATTTTTGGAGTCTCACGACGTGAAGCATAAGGTCTTACGACGTGAATGCGACTTAATTACCCAAAACCCTAATTTTGAGTATTAATGGAATGAGAGGCTATGGTTGCCCATCCTCAGCCTCTCTTATCCTCTAAGCCATCTGGAAACCCTAATTTCGACCCTTTTTGAGATCCTTGGTGTTTTGCTTGTTTGAAGGATAAGAAAGGGAGAAAAGAATCCTCATTGTGGAGGAAGTTGTAAGGAGACATCATTTCCATCATCTCTTCTCTTGTTTGGACCCTTGTAAGTATCAAGACTCAAGCTTTATTTCATTTCATGGCTAGATATAGGTTTTTGCTCCCAGTTCCTTAAGTTATAGCTTTTTAGAGTGAAGAAGATCCATAAAATTAGAAACTTTATGGATTCAAATGGTCTTTTGAGTATCATATCATCCAGATCTGGAAGCTGGTGGAGTATTAGAAGCATGCATGAGAACATGAGGCCCTATTTCTACTTTTGACCATAAATGGTGGGGGAGGACATGCATGGTGCGTGCATGTCCATAAAGCAAGCATTTTTATGGACCATTAGGGTGATGGGTTTTGAGCATTCTAACACTCCTATGGTGTAAATGCAACCCTAGAAACCTTGGATCTATGTTTGACTAAGATACATGCAAATAATTATTTTTCTAAGGTTCTTATCCTATCTAGCATGGCATGGGGAACTTGAATCAAATAAAGCTAGTAAAATTACTTACCTTGTAGTTGTAGTTGATTGCTTGGAGTTTTAGAGCCTAGCACCAATAGTGTGGATGCCTCAAATGGAAATCACAAATCACCACAAACTTGAAACTTTGAGAGAATAGTAATCACCTTTCTTAAAATCGGCCCTGTTGCTTTACTCACACAACTAGTGTGATTTCAAGAACCAAAGCCTCCTTTATATAGTGTGGTGGATTAGGGTTACATCCATGTAAACCCTAATACCCATGTCTTTTCATTTCCATGAGATCCATGGGTTAAAGCTCCATGGAGTATCCATGGACTTTCCAAGCAAGCCTAGCCCATTCCAAATAAGCATTAGCCACACTGTATAAATATAAGAGCCCATATTTAATTAGTAATACTTTTGATCTCTAAATTAATTCTAGATTAATTATAGATCAATACTAATTAAATAATATGATTTTATATTAATATATTAGAACTTATAATATATTAATAAATCATAACTTATACTATTCTCAAAAGATTATCCATAAATTGTTCGGGTGAAGTGCAACCCAAATGGACCATGTCGGGTCGGGTCAAGTACATACCAAATATAGTTATGGACTTAGACACTATATCCAATAGTCTCCCACTTGGATAAGTCTAATAACTATAGTTGCAAGTATGACTTCAGGAACCGATCAACAATCGTAGCTCTTTAAACTCTGTTGAACTATGAAATGCCATTTTAGATAAGTGATCATATAATCCTCTGTTCTAGATATCAGTCGGACAAATACATGGAACACGGTCTTGCTTATTGTCCAACATTTGTTTCCCGATTTCCGATTTGTTTGACATAGAACTTAACTGAACACATCAATTTAGTTCTGACCGGGCCCGATACATAGGTCAAAACAAGATCATCGAGGGGTCCATATATCGCTTCTAATCCTAGAAGGAACAGATAAACTTCGACTCATATGTTTGCTCTACCACTTGTTGAATTACATACAAAAGCACGTTTATAACATCGAGTTACCAATGCATTTTGGTGCAATCAATGCATAACCAACTCATAGGCAACAAATCATATCTCTATGTTTGAAGACTTATATGATATTACTGTTTCACGATCACTCGAGATAAATTCCATGAAGTGATACAAGTGAGTGTGGGTTGAATCCAATACTCAGAACTTATGAGCACTCATGAGTGTTGTAGCCCCGCTTTGTCTAACATCTTAGACCTCTACAAGCCAACCCATGAAAGTCTTGATTCATATCTACTTCCAACATAATTATTCTGGAAGTCAAAACATGCAAAAAGAAATAATAGTAAACGATTGACAAGTGATAGCAACACTTTACTCATAAATAACAACTTTTATTTATCATCAAATGTCAATTACATTTTACAAATTTCAAGATTATCTAACTACTAAAACTAATATCATCCCTCAGCCCTATGCTTTGAGCATGCTGGAGATGCTTAGCCCGAGTCAGTCCCTTCGTGAGGGGATCTACTGGGTTCTCATCCGATGATACCCTCTTTGCCACAAGGATTCCTTCTTCTATTCAATGTCCGATGAAGTGATATTTTCTGTCAATGTGTCTGGATCTCCCATGATCTCTTGGTTCCTTGGCTATGGCAACCGCATTATTGCTGTCATAGAAAATCTCCATCGGCTCCTTTATAGCTGGTACAAATCCAAGGTCTCCCATGAAGTTCTTTAGCCATATAGCCTCCTTTGCTGCCTCGCTTGCTGCTATGTACTCTGATTCACAAGTGGAATCAGCCACTGTGTCCTGCTTGGAACTTTTCCAAGTAATTGCCCCTCTGTTTAGGGTAAAGACCCAACCCAACTGAGAGCGGAAATTATCCCTGTTAGTCTAAAAGCTAGCATCACTATACCCTACAAATCTTAAGTCATCACTCCCACCAAGGGTAAGGACCCAGTCCTTAGTACTTCGCAGGTACTTGAGAATATTCTTACCGCTGTCCAGTGAGCCTTGCCACGATTCGCCTGATATCTCCTGACCATGATCAAAGCAAAGGCAACATCGGGGCGAGTACAAGAAATAGCATACATGATCGAGCTTACAACTGAAGTGTATGGTACTCGACTCATTTCAGCTATCTCAGCCCCTGTACTCAAACTCTGAGTTTTACTCAATCTAGCATTACACTGGATAGGTAACTCACCTTTCTTGGAGTTATGCATGTTGAACCTTTTCAACACTTTGTCCACATAGGTGCTTTGACTAAGTCCAATTAGTCTTTTACTCCTGTTTCTCAAAATCCTTATCCCTAGGATATAGGCAGCTTCACCAAGGTCCTTCATAGCGAAACACTTCCCAAGCCAGGACTTAACTTCCTGCAGGGTTGGGATGTCATTTCTTATGAGTAGTATGTCATCCACATACAGTACCAAAAAGCTTACTATACTCCCACTAGCCTTGACATAGACACAAGAGTCATCTTCACTTCTTGAAAAAACAAATTCTTTGATTTTCTCATCGAAGCAAAGATTCCATCTGCGAGGTGCATGTTTCAATCCATAAATGGATTTCTCGAGCTTACACACTCTATTGGGGTACTCTATACTGACAAAACCCTCTGGCTAAACCATGTAAACATCTTCAGCCAACTTTCCATTAAGGAAAACGGTTTTGACATCCATTTGCCATATTTCATAGTCATGAAATGCAGCAATGGCTAACAGAACCCTAATAGACTTAATCTTGGCTACTGGTGAAAAGGTCTCATCATAATCAACTCCCGAAGTTTGAGAATAGCCCTTTGCAACCAGTCGTGCCTTATAAGTGTGTACATTACCGTCCATGTCAGTCTTCTTCTTGAAGATCCATTTTCACCCAAATATCTTACGATCAGGTACATTGTCAACCAAGTTCCAAACTTAATTGCATACATGGACTGTATCTCGTTATCCATAGCCTCTTTCCATTTAGCAGCCTCAGGGCCTGCCATGGCTTCCGTGTAGCTGTTAGTCTCATCCAGATTTACCAGTGTGTTATCACTGATAAGTGTCTCATCTTCTGCAGTAATATGGAAACCATAATAATGCTCAGGTGCATTCCTATTTCTGGTGGAACGCCTCAGAGGTGTAGATTCTTCAAGCTGCTCAACAGGAGTTTCCTCCTCAGGTTGAGGGCTAGGGTTTGAGGTTCCTTCATCACTTGACTCTTGAATTTCCTCAAGCTCAATTTGCCTCCCACTGTCTCCTTGGCTCATGAATTCTCTCTCTCTCTCTCTCTCTCTCTCTCTCTCAAGAATCCTCTTCTTGCTACAAACACCACATTATCACTGGGTCTGTAGAAGATGTAGCCAAAGGATTTCTATGGATAGCCGATGAAAATATACCTTTCGCTTCGGGTTTCGAGCTTATCGTGAGTCTCGCGTCTCACGAAAGCCTCGCAATCCCAAATCTTGATGTGCTCTAGATTGGGAACTTTTCCAGTGCACACCTCGTGAGGTGTTTTGGCAACCTTCTTTGTAGGGACTAGATTAAGGATATAGGCGACAGTTTCTAAGGCATACCCCCAAAATGAGATTGGTAGCGAAACTCGACTCATCATGGAACGAACCATGTCCAACAAGGTCCGATTGCGCCTCTCAGCTACACCATTCAACTGTGGTGTCCTAGGAGGTGTCAATTTTGATACAATCCCACATTCCTTAAGATAGTCAAGGAACTCAATACTAAGATACTCACCACCACGATCGGATCGAAGCATATTAATGTTCTTGACCAACTGATTCTCCACTTCTTGCTTAAACTCTTTGAATTTCTCAAAGGTTTCTGACTTATGCTTGATTAAGTAGACATATCTATATCTATTAAAATCATCAGTAAAAGTCACATAGAACCGATTATCATCTCTTGTGGCGGTTGTGAAGGGTCCACACACATCTGTGTGTATGAGGTCCAACAAACCTTCACCCCTAGCACAAGTGCCAGTAAAAGGTGACTTTGTCATTTTACCAAGCAAAAAAGATTCACAACTATCATCTGACTTTAGGTCAAATGACTCCAAGACTCCATCTTTTTGGAGTTGGCATATGCGTTTCTTGCTTACATGTCCAAGACGACAATGCCATAAAGATGCTTTATCTAAGCTAGTGGAAGAGTCAATACACAATACATTATTTCCTAGATTATCTACAACAAATATAGTTTCATACACTCAATCACAAGGTAATGCTTTAAAATAAAGAACATTATTAAAGAAAGCATCAATACTACCATTATTATTATTATCAAAATAAAAGGTAAAACCTTGTTTATACAATGCATGAAAGGAAATAACATTTCTTGCCATTTCTGGAGAATAATAACACTTATTCAAATCTAATGTAAACCCACTATTTAGCACTAAGGAATAAAATCCTATCTTGGTGACAGGTGAAGCTTTCCTGTTTCCCATGATCAAGTTTATCTTTCCCTGCTCCACATTCTCACTTCTTCTTAGTCCCTGCAAATCACAACATATGTGAATACCACAACCTGTATCAAGGACCCCAAGACTTAGAATGAGGTGAGTTATTAGACAATATAGTGTATATACCTGCATGGTTGGGTTTTACTTTCCCATCCTTCAAATCTTGCTGGTACTTTGGGCAGTTTCGCTTCCAGTGCGACTTTTCATGGCAATAGAAGCATTCAGTCTCATTAGGGTTAGCAGAAGGAATAACAAAACCTTTCTTGGTTTTGCTTGAATAGGAGTCTTCAAGGGTCTTAGAAGGGTTCTTTCTCTTCTTCCCTTTTCCATGCCCGATTTTCAAGACATTGGACGCAGTTGGAGTAGGAGTAGGGGTAGTAACAACCGACTTACCCTTTAGACCACTTTCGGTGGTCTTCAAGAGTCCTTGAAGTTTGCTGAGGGTGACTTCTTCCTTGTTCATGTGATATGTCATGCAGAATTGATCATAACATGATGGTAAGAAGTGCAAAATGATGTCTATTGCTAACTCCTTGGGGAAGTTCACGTTCAGCTTCAGTAGACAGTCCACATACCTTTGCATTTTCTGCATGTGGCCCGTGATGGGTTCACCATCCTTCATTCGGGTTGTTATCATGGATGAGATTATTTCATATTGCTCTTGACGAGCACTTTGATTGTAGCGGTCCATCAAGTCCTGGTGCATCTCAAAAGGATAATAGTCCTCATAGGACTTTTGGAGCTCGGCTGTCATGGTGGCCATCATGATGCATGCCACTTTTGTAGCATCTCTTTCATCATATTCAGCAAGCTCTTCAGGAGTAGCAGTTGACTCGGGTACCTTCAGCTCCTTGTCGAGAACATATTCTTTGTTCTCATATCGAGTGACCATCCTGATGTTTCTGATCCAATCAGTAAAGTTGGATCCATCAAAGATGACTCTCCCACAAAGATTCATGAGAGAGAAGGAGCTAGTAGGGTTTGAGCCATAAGCATTGTTATTGGAAGACATCTGAAAAGAAGAGGGAATAGATTAGATTAGATTTAGAGATAGTCCTTAATAAAACACCCAAATGTAGTATTAAGGCTAGGACCCAACACAATATTTTATAACTTAGAAGAGGGATGCCGTAATCTAAGCTATAAGATATTTGAAGGTAGGTGAATGACGATTCACCAATTTCCACCATGAAAAACGAAATATTTAATTAGGTTTTAATTGGTTTAGAAACTCCTAGATTCTTTGAGATTCATTGAACTTTCTTCAATGGCATGTTTCAATCTCGAGTGTGCCCTTCAAGTTTTGTGACTGGGATGCCGAGGATCACAAAACAAGGTGTGAAGTAACCATGCAAATTACTTGGTACCCTTAATGTATTACCCCTCAATTGATGTGCCGGTTAACCACACACGCTCCATCGATACTATGATAAACATTAAGTCACCCTTTACCTACCTGGTTAAGTTCAAGTTAGTGTGCCGGTTAACCACACACGCTCCACTAACGACTTAAACAAAGTGTAAAGTGTAATTTCTTGGATTAGCACCTTATTCACATTTTCTTAAAATAACTAAGATTGGGAATTTAATAAGGTTTAGTTACTTTAGTATTATCATTATACTTTTAATGAGAATTTATAAGTCATTGTCCTATCCGTTCAGCTAACGACCCTCCACCGATCAAGGAAGCGGTGGGTGAGAGTGGACACCCATTAAGTTGCCATTTTATAGGCAACAACCTTATACCCCCCTTATAGACCGGCTTTGTGAATGAGGCGTACTAGCGGTAAGACGACTTGATCTTATATATATATATATATATATATATATGTATGTATATATTATTATTATTATTATTATTATTATTATTATTATTATTATTATTATTATTATTATTATTATTATTATTAACTTATAATATTATAAAGTATAAGGGTTGAATTTTAACTTTTAAAATTCTAAGGGTTGGAACTAAAGTTTTAATCATGACTTTACTTGTTCCAAAACTTGAGGGCAAGTTTAGTAAACTTTCAAAACTTTTCATTTCTTATAACTTATGAATTTAATTGAGTATTAAAAATGAAAACTCTTCATTTTTATAACTCTTGTGTTCTTTTAATGGATTTTATTAAAGTGTGACCTTTGGATTTCCATAACTTGAGGATAAGTTATGGACTCCATTAAAACACATAATGATCATGAATTTAAGCTACCGAGTAGGTTACAAACAATTCCTATGATCATCTAATCTTCATAAGTTCAAGAACATGAATATGAACATTTCAAGAATCATAAATTACTCATAAAACTTGTAATTTTTAAAAATAGCCATTGTAAATGGATTAGCATAAACATTACACCATCTAAAACAAGTTTTAAAACACCAAAACAGTTTAGGGTAATGTTTCTAGTCCATTTCCAGCAGCAAAAGTCGAAAATCTGCATTATGCGGCTTCTAGTCGTCGAGTGCACGAACCTACTCGACGAGTGGGATGAATTTAGTCATGGAATCGTTGAGTCCCCCATGGACTCGGCGAGTTCATCATGCAGACAGCAAGAAAATCACCTTTTTTTCACTATTTTGCATCAAGTATCAAACAAACAAGCCTAGGCTCTGATACCACTGATGGGTTTTGAGCATTCTAACACTCCTATGGTGTACATGCAACCCTAGAAACCTTGGATCTATGTTTGATTAAGATACATGCAAATACTTATTTTTCCAAGGTTCTTATCCTATCTAGCATGGCATGGGGAACTTGAATCAAATAAAGCTAGTAGAATTACTTACCTTGTAGTTGTAGTTGATTGCTTGGAGTTTTAGAGCCTAGCACCAATAGTGTGGATGCCTTAAATGGAAATCACAAATCACCACAAACTTGAAACTTTGAGAGAATAGTAATCACCTTTCTTGAAATCGGCCCTGTTGCTTTACTCACCACAACTAGTGTGATTTCAAGAACCAAAGCCTCCTTTATATAGTGTGGTGGATTAGGGTTACATCCATGTAAACCCTAATACCCATGTATTTTCATTTCCATGATATCCATGGGTTAAAGCTCCATGGAGTGTCCATGGACTTTCCAAGCAAGCCTAGCCCATTCCAAATAAGCATTAGCCCACACTGTATAAATATAAGAGCCCATATTTAATTAGTAATACTTTTGATCTCTAAATTAATTCTAGATTAATTATAGATCAATACTAATTAAATAATATGATTTTATATTAATATATTAGAACTTATAATATATTGATAAATCATAACTTATACTATTCTCAAAAGATTATCCATAAATTGTTCGGGTGAAGTGCAACCCAAATAGACCAGCAGCCAGACCACATGTTGAAGGTCCGACACCAGCATGGGGTGAGGAACTATAAAGGTGGAGTCACCAACAAGGACAACGCCCTTCATTTGGTATGAACAAAGATTTCTATAACATAAGTAATGGAGGATAAGCTGATAGGGCCCTCCTTGTAATAGTACAACGCATCACTCACCAGACTGACCAAGCAAGGATATCAATTAATCGGATACTGGAAGCCAACGCCTCTACACAAGTTAACACTGCAAATCTTTGTCATCTAGACGAAGATCATGGTCAAACTAGGAACCTTGCAGTATCACTTCAAAGAGAGATGATGGCTGCCTAAGCTAAGATAAGAGAACTTAAAGAACATCAGATTACACTGGAAGAGCATTTGAAAGGAAAAGAACACCATGAGGCAGAATCCAATACTCAGAGTAGTACCCGCCGCAAGTAGTGTTTAGACTACTCCTAAGTTTTAATATATACTACTTTTTATCTATGTATGTAAAACTTCACCTCTATGATTTAATGAATACACTACTCGTAGATTGTAATGTTGTGAAATTTTCTTTATGTAATATAATATGTAGACCTATAACAAGGTCAAAGTTTCTCAAAAATATGTACAAAATATATATCAATAAAAGTGAAAAGCATTATATTTCAATGAAAATTACTACAATTTCACGAACTATTTACTAATGGTTAATTTTGATTATTTTGTGTATATGTTTTATGTAATTAAAATTTTGTCAATTTAGAAATGATGGGCCCGCATTATATCTTGTTCCTTGTTTTGTTGTGAACTTAAGTCAGACCCATTAGGTTCGACAGTGTATCAAATTCTAATTACATACAACTTGGGTACACCAAGTGATTATAGAAAGACCTGGTATGGAACAAATTACAAAACTTCATTGAGAATACTACTATCAGTAATGCATAAGTTTATTTTTGCATAAATCTATATTATGAATTGAAAGCAAAATACTTTTCAAGTCAAAACATAATACATATAAAAACTAATGTGATTAGTTATTTGATATTCGATTTGTAACAAGTATTGAAAACTTATCATCTCTTCGCTTTTAAGTATATAACTAAAAGATGCCACCATTAAAATCAAACAGACATCCACCAATTCCACCTCCGACACCATCCCCATAGTTTGACGTTGCCATGTTTCAAGTAGCGGTCACTACAGCTGTGGCAGCCGCCATGTCACAAATAAATACAATCGGTGCTAGTGGATCAGGGGCTGGTACTCATCCCTCCAATCATGGTGAAATTCATGGACACCAACAAGAGTGTTCTTATAAATACTTCACAAATGGCAAACTTAGAACCTTTAATGGGACTGGGGGAGTCATGGATTTGACTCAATTGATAGAGAAAACCGAAGCAGTTTTTGAGATCTACTCATGCCCTCAAGGGAGCAAGGTGAAATTTGTTGCATTTACCTTTTCTGATCGAGCTGTAACATGGTGGAACGGCCATGTAAAGTCACTAACTCTTATAGTGTCTAACTCAATGAGCTGGGAGAATCTGAAATCGATGTTGATGCAAGAGTATTGCCCAAGGGGTGAAGTACAAAATCTCGAGCAAGAGCTTTGGGGCCTTACCATGACAGGTTTAGATATAGCAACTTACACCAATAGGTTCAGCGATCTAGCAATCTTATGTCATGGAATGGTTGCTCTGGAGAGAAATTAAAAAATTGAAAGGTATATCTGGGGACTATCACTTCAGATTCAAGGAAGTGTGCTAGCTTCCAAGCCTGTTACATTCGGTAATGCCAAAGAACTGTCACAGTCACTAGTAGATCATGGAGTCCGTCAAGGCTTCATGACTGCCGTCCCAGAACACCCCAAAGTAAACAACAACAATAACAATAACAGCATGAAAAAGTTCTAGAACAAAAGGAAGGGTCAATCTTCTCAAGATCCCTCAAAGAAGCAACAAATAGTGGCAGTTCATGCTGCTATTGTTCCTGCTGCTATTCCTGTTACTCTTACTCCAACAAAGCAATATGTTGAAACTTTACTGAAGTGCAATAAATGTAATTTCCATCACAATGGAAATTGTCGTGAGATGCAATTTAGGAACTGCAACAGAAAAGAGCATACTGCCCGATTTTGTAAGTCACCAGCGCAACCAATAACCCAAGTTCCTGGCATGGGAATAGGCCAATAATGTTATGGATGCGGTGAAACTGGACATTACAAGAAGGATTGTTCAAAGTCGAGGAATTTTGGTGGTGTGGGAAGAATACTGGCTATTGGTCATGAAGAATCCATGGCAGATCCTACGGTAGTCATGGGTACGTTTCTTCTCAATAATTCTTATGCATACATTCTATTTGTTAGTGGTACTGAGAAAAGTTTCATGAGCCATAAATTCTAACACTTACTTAAGCAAAACTCCCAACCACTAAAAGATACCTTCACCATAGAAATGGCCAACGGGAAAACCATGTGCACTAATGATATATACATAGGATGCACCCTTACTCTAAATAAAATTTCCTTCCCAATCGACCTTATGTCGGTCTCCATAAAAAGTTTTGACATCATTATTGGTATGGATTGGTTGAGTCCTAATCACGCCGACATCCTATGTTATGAGAATGCCATTCGCCTTAACCTGCCAAGTAATCAAACCCTTATCATTTACGACGACAAACTCAATACGAACCTACAAATCATTTCCAGTATCAAGGCGCAAAAGTATCTTCACAAGGAGTACCGTTCTTTTCTAGATCACATGGTACACAAGAAGCAAGGGGTGAAAGACTTCGAGAGTATCCCTGAAGTATGTAACTTCCCCAACATTTTCCCAGATGATCTTACAGGAGTCCCACCAAAACGACAAGTCGAATTCAAAATCGACTTAATTCCTAAAGCTAACCCTGTAGCCAAATCTCTATATCGTCTTGCACCATAAGAAATGCAGGAATTGTCCATCAAATTAAACGAACTCTTAAGCAAAGGGTTCATAAGACCAGGCTTCTCACCCTGGGGAGCACCGGTCTTGTTTGTAAAGAAAATGATGGATCTTTTTGTATGTGCATAGACTACCACAAGCTAAATAAGCTTACCATAAAAAACTGATACCCTCTACATCGTATTGATGATCTGTTCAACCAACTACAAGGTGCAAACCGATGGGTTTTGGCCATAAGAACATCCTATGTGCTCATACAAACCCTAATGCTTGGATCTAGGTTTCTCTATTGTACATGCAATTCATCCAAGACTTTAAACCCTAGATCTAGCATACAATTAATCATATTAACTTAAGAATGGCGTCTTAGATCCTACCTTGATTGTTATGTAGCAATAACAATATCAAATCGTCCTTGTAATGACTTTAGAAAGCTTAGAGTCACAAATGTCACTCCTCTAATGGTTCACAAACACCAAGAGCAAGAGGCTGAAGAATAAGGAGAGTGGAGGCTGCCCAAAATGTGTGGAAACCCTAAGGAACAAGGTCCCCATGTTTTTGAGTCTCAAGGGTCCTTTAAATAGTGAGGCTATTAGGGTTATCTAACAAGGAAACCCTAATTTGGATGCTTAGGCCCTAAGCAACCCATAGACTCCTTCCTTAGAGGCCTGGGACGATTTCTAATGGGTTTCCCCATAGAATTCATCCACCCCTCTAATAGGGAGTTCATTAACCCAATATTCAACTATCACACAATTGATAGTTCTAGTCCCTTAAGTTTAATTAATATCTTTTAGCCACAAACTTAATTCTTGACTAATATTAATTAAACAGTATGATTTCTCCTTTAATATATTATTCTCATAATATATTAATAAATCATAATTAATCCTCTCTCTCTCCATAATTCATCCTATTAAATTGCTTTGGTGAAGGCAACCCAAAAGGACCATGCACCATCGGGTCAAGTACATACCAAAATAGTTATGGACTTAGACACTAATCCAACAATCTCCCACTTGGATAAGTCTAATAACTATTCTGCGTATGACTTCAGATCCTGATTTGCAATCGTAGCTTTCCAAAGGCGCTGTCAACTCTGATCTTATCAGATACGCGTGTCCTTTAGATAAGGGATCATATATTCCTCCATTCTAGATATCGTATAGATACGAGACATGAACTTAATCATTCTCTCTATACTATTTCCCGACTTCTGATTTATGACGACTGACAACAGGCTACAATTGAACACATCAAATTAGTCCCGGCTTGGCCAAGCGCTTAGGTGCCATCCCTAAATCATCGAGGGGCTAAAGATATCGCTTTTATCCTACGTTGGATAAAAGGAACGAATAAACTTTGACTTAATGCTCGCTTGCACTCACTTATCGACTCACATACAACAATATGTTTTATAACACCAAGTTACTCGTGCGTTTACATATTATCAATGTCCAACCGACTCGCAAGATACAACTTACACATCTCGGTTTCAAGAATATAAGATGCTATAGTCTCACCAATCACTTGTGATAAAATCCATGAAGTGATCCAAGTGAGCATGGGTTTAATCCAATGCTCAAATCATATTCATAAGCACTCATGAATGTTGCAGCAAACATTTGCTTATGTCTAATACTCTTTAGACAATCTACTTCCAACATATGAACGACTGTGGCCCGTTCGAATAATTTGACTGTTCTGAACCAATTAAATTATTCAGGAGGTCAACACATGCAAAGTGAAACACAAGAATAATACTAATACCATATGGCCTCAAACCTTTGAGTATAAATAAAACACCTTTTATTTATCACCATATCGATTACTCATTATTTGTCATTTCGGGTAATCAACTTCTTACTTGAATTATTACTATACTTGTCCCATGCTCTTAGCATGCACACAATGTTTACCTATGGTTCTTACTTTGTGAAATAGATCAAATGAACACATTTCCAATCATACTCATTTCACAACTCCCAATCCTTTTCACAAGTGAAAGAATATCAAATTCTTGCCACTTATAGAATATGGTAGATTCTAACATTTTATGCAATGATCCTTTCGTAACGTCATACCACAAAATTCAAAATGACTATAGCCAATGAAATTACAAAGTCCTCTATTTGAGATTGTTACAATACAATTCCATAGACGTGATGTCTCTCACTCAAAGTACATTCCTTTGAACATCCTTTTGCATAAAATTTTCTAATCTAAACATAGACTCTCATTATCCAACTCCCAATATGGAACCATTTCCATATTTGCTATATGACTACTCATTCTTAATAGAATCTTTTCCATTCATAATAATGTCAATATGGTCCATCCAATACTATACTTCCAACAACTCACAAGCGACCAATCCTCAACGAGCTTTGGATCGTCCTTTAATAGTTGTTTAATTGTCTTAGTCAAAACCGATTCTTGTCCTTTTTCCCTCTAAATGCGTTAAACATTTGGATAATTTTAGAATGGTTAAATATTATAGCCCTTGCAATTGATCCTATACCCGAAGCGTATGGGACACGATGCATAATGTCTTACATAAAGATACGATACTTTATCAATCTTTTGCAATAATATTTTATGTGTCACGTTCTCACAATTCGAACTATGATGAGGGATGCCATAATCATAATCGAAACTTGAGAACGCACTATGTATCCTTGACTAAATTTATTAACATTCCACAACCTAAGCCTTTAGATTTGAAATGAAACATAATATTCTCTCCCTTAATTATAGCAAAACAACTATTCAACCATTACGACTTTGCAAAGTGTAACTTTTGTTTTCTATAATTAATATTGCTAACTTGCAATACTTACCATAATAATCATACAAGCACAACATTTATGCTCCCACTATCATGATTATTATCTCATAAGCATAACTCTTACCCTCCCACTAGCTTTCACATGTATTCAGAAACAGCTTAACTTCCAGAAAACAATTCCTATTGAATTTCTTAAGTTCATATTGATGGGTTTTGGCTATAAGAACATCCTATGTGCTCATACAAACTCTAATTCTAGGATCTAGGTTTCTCTATTGTACATGCAATTTATCCAAGACTATAAACCCTAATTCTAGCATACAAGTAATCATATTAACATGAGAACGGGTTTAAGATATTACCTTGATTGTTATGTAGGAATAACAATCAAATTCCTCCTTCTATTGACTTTAGAAAGCTTAGAGTCACAAGTGTCACTCCTCTAATGGTTCACAAACACCATAAGCAAGAGTATGATGAAGAGAGAGGATGGAGGCTGCCCAAAACGTGTTCTAACCCTAGAAGGAGTCATGTCCTCGTTTTTGGGTCATAAGGGGTCTATTTATAGTGAGGCTATTAGGGTTATCTAACAAGGAAACCCTAATTTGGATGCTTAAACCCTAAGCAACCCATGGATCCCTTTCCTTAAGGCCTTGGACAATTTCTTCTTGGGTTTCCCCATAGAATTCGTCCACTCCTTAATACAAGGCAATCCATGGCCCAAATTGCAATTATCTTATAATTACAATTCCAGTCCCTTAAGTTTAATTAATCTCTTTTAGTCACAAAACTAATTACCAATTAATTATTGACTAATATTAATTAAACAATATGATTTCTCCTTTAATATATTATTCCCATAATATATTAATAAATCATATTTAATCCTTTCTCTCCATAATTCATCCTATCAAGTTGCTTTGGTGAAGGCAACCCAAAAGGACCATGCACCATCGGGTCAAGTACATACCAAAATAGTTATGGACTTAGACACTAATCCAACAGTCTCCCACTTGGATAAGTTTAATAACTATTATGCGTATGACTTCAGATCCTGATCTGCAATCGTAGCTTTCCAAAGCCGCTGTAAACTCTGATCCTATCAGATACGTGTGTCCTTAGATAAGGGATCATATATTCCTCCATTCTAGATATCATATGAGATATGATTTCAAATCATTCTCTTTGTACTATATCTCGATTTCGATTTATGACGACTGACTAATTGAACAAATCAAATTAGCCCTAGCCCGGCCGAGCATTTACGTTTGTCATCACTAAATCATCGAGGGGCCCAAAGATATCGCTCTTATCCTACTTTGGATAAAAGGAACGGATAAACCTTGATTCAATGCTCGCTTGCACTCACTCATCGAATCACACACAACAATATGTTTTATGACACCAAGTTACTAGTGCGTTTACATATTATCAATGTGCAACCGATTTACAAGATACAACTCACACATCTCGGTTTCAAGAATATAAGATGTTATCGTCTCACCAATCACTCGTGATACAATTCATGGAGTGATCCAAGTGAGCGTGGGTTTAATCCAATGCTCAAATCATATTGATAAGCACTCATGAACGTTGCAGCAAACATTTGTTTATGTCTAATACTCTTTAGACAATTCACACACCAATTCACGACAGTCTTCTTTCATATCTACTTCCAACATATGAACGACTGTGGCCCGTTTGAATAATTTGACTGTTCTTAACCAATTAAATTATTCTGTAAGTCAAAACATGCAAAGTGAAACACAAGAATAATACTAATCCCATATGGACTCAAACCTCAAACCTTTGAGTATAAATAAAACACTTTTTATTTATCACCATATCGATTACTTATTATTTTGTTGTTTCGGGTAATCAACTTCTTACTTGAATTATTACACTTGTCACATGCTCCTAGCATGCACACAATGTTTACCTATGGTTCTTACTTTGTGAAATAGACCAAATTGAGCACATTTCCAATCATTCTCATTTCACAACTCCAAATCCTTTTTCCATAAGTGAAAGAATATCAAATTCTTGCTACTTATAGAATATGCTAGATTCTGACATTCTATGCAACTTATCCTTTCGTAATGTCACTGCACCAAAGTCACAAAGACTATTGCCAATGATATTTGAAACGACCCAAAAGAAATTTCATTTTTCAATATCACCAAAAACCATAATCTGAGTGTCATATTATAGAAACCATACGTGATGTATCCCAAACATAATAAAATTACTGTGCGAAAAAAAAACTATATCATATCTATGTCTTATCAAAATTACAAACTAAATCAACTCCCAGGATAAAAGATGAAGCTATGGTGGGTGCGATGCCATCATCCCGAGCTCTTCCCTCTGCTTGCGGAAGTACCTGAAACCAAAACTGAAATTGTAAGCACGAAGCTTAGTGAGCTCCCCCAAACTACCACATACCATACAATACATATATAAAGCACATACTGGGCCTTGCCCACTGCATCAGACCGAAGTCTGGAACTAGCTGCATCGGACCGAAGTCCGGAACTGACTGGGACCTTGTCCCCTGCATCGGACCAGAGTCCGGAACTAACTGCATCGGACCGAAGTCCAGAACTGACTGCATCGGACCGAAGTCCGGAACTAACTGCATCGGACCGAAGTCCGTAACTGACTGCATCAGACTGAAGTCCGGAACTGACTGATCATGGCATAGCATAAAACATAACAACTATCATAAACACATATACTGCATACTGCATCGGTACAGAGTCCAGAACACATAACACAAACATGCATGTATCACAAAGACATCAAGCACTCTAACTACTGCATCAGACCAAAGTTCGGAACTACTGATAATTAAACGGGTCGGCATTGTGGCCGTAGACCCGTTCCTACTGAAAGGAAACTCACCTCGTAAACTGGTTGCTGAGTGTATGGCTCTGGAAGCTAACTGCTGTTGCTCTGGTATCTCCCCGGCTCAAAGATCTCTTGCTTTCCCTTGAATCTCTGCACTACAATCCTTCTCCTTGCTCCTTTCTTCTTCTCCTTCTTCAAGCCTTCACAAATGCACAAAAAAATCACTTACAATCACTCAAGAACGAATTAGGGTTTTCTCATAGCTTCTGAGGGTGAAGGAGGCGAGAATGGAGGCCAGAAGGTGGCTTAAATAGTGGGCAACCCGGGGATTTAGGGTTTTCTCCCAGACGGACAGACTCGCTGAGTCGCCAGCTAACACGTGCTTGAAATCCCGCCGCTACTCGGCGAGTCAGGCTATGAACTCGCCAAGTCCCTCTTGCAAGACTTCAAAATAAATATCAAGAAATCATCATACCGGAAACGGGTCGTTACAATTCTCCCCCACTTATCTCAGACTTCGTCCTCGAAGTCTTCTACAGCTGAATCTGCAAATATCTCTGGGTAGTGCTCTCTCATCTCCTCCTCAGCCTCCCACCTCCATTCAGACCCCTTCCGGTGTTGCCACTGCACCTTCACTAACTGAATTTCCTTGTTCCTCAAGGTCTTGGTCTTTCGGTCCAAAATCGCGACCGGCCTCTCAATATAATTCAGGCTGCTATCAACCTGAATATCTTCTAGGGGAACGATTGTCGACTCGTCTATAAAACACTTCCTCAACTGAGACACATGGAAAGTGTTGTGGATCTGACTAAGCTCCTCCGGAAGATCTAACCGATAAGCAACCCGACCCACCCGGGCCAAAACCCTGAAAGGACCAATAAACCTGGGACCCAACTTGCCCCTCTTCCGGAATCTGATGACACCCTTCCAAGGTGAGACCTTCAGAAGGACCATATCTCCCACCTGGAACTCCAAGTCTGAACGCCTCCTGTCGGCGTAGCTCTTCTGCCGACTCTGCGCAGTCTGCAGTCTACTACGGACCTGCTGGATCAACTCGGTCGTCTTGAGCACCACCTCTGTGCTCCCGATGACTCGCTGACCGACCTCGCCCCAACAAATCGGGGTCCTACACTTCCTCCCATACAGCATCTCAAAGGGAGGTCGGTCAATGCTCGCATGGTAACTGTTTTTATACGAAAATTCCGCCAACAGAAGATACGTATCCCAACTGCCACCGAAATCTAGAACACATGCCCTAAGCATATCCTCGAGAGTCTGAATCGTCCTCTCGCTCTGCCCGTCCGTCTGAGGGTGGAAAGCGGTGTTGAAAAGGAGACGAGTACCCATCTCGTCGTGGAACCGCTTCCAGAATTTGGATGTAAAACGGACATCTCGGTCTGACACCACCGATACCGGTACTCCATGACGTGCCACAATCTCCCGCACGTAGATATCGGCTAACTTCTCCGCCGATATACTCTCCTGGATCAGGATAAAATGGGCACTCTTCGTCAACCGATCCACTACTACCCATATCGAATCCACTCCTCGTGCAGTCCTGGGAAGCTTGGTGACAAAATCCATGGTGATGTCCTCCCATTTCCACACGGGAATGTCTAACGACTGCATCTTGCCGTGAGGTCTCTTGTGCTCCGCCTTGACCTTTCGGCAGGTCAGGCATCTCTCAACGTACCAGGCGACATCCCGCTTCATGCAGGGCCACCAATAATCAGATCGAAGGTCTCGATACATCTTCGTCGCCCCTGGGTGGATAGAAAATCGAGACTTATGAGCCTCGTCCATCAATACTTGCCGTACTCCACCCCAGTACGGTACCCACAACCTCCCGTGAAGCGTCAGCAATCCCCGACTGTCATAATCAAACGAGGCTACTCGGCCCACTATCCTCTCACACTTCTGCCTCTCCTCCTTGAGGCCCTCCATCTGATCCTCCTTGATCCGCTCCAACAACGGAGTGATCACTGTCATCCTCAAACACAGATCTCTGATAGGGGCCGCTGACACTTTGCGGCTTAGGGCGTCAGCCACCACATTGGCCTTCCCTAGATGGTAAAGGATCTCACAATCATAATCCTTTAGCACATCCAACCACCTCCTCTGCCTCATGTTCAGACTCGGCTGATCCATAAGGTACCTCAAACTCTTGTGATCCGTGTAAATAGTACAACGGACCCCATAAAGGTAATGCCTCCAAATCTTGAGGGCAAACACAACTGCCCCCAGCTCCAAATCATGGGTAGGATAATTAGCCTCGTGAGGCTTCAACTGTCTCGAGGCATAAGCTATCACATGGCCTCGCTGCATCAATACTGCTCCCATACCTGTGATCGATGCATCACAGTAGACCACGAAGTCCTCTACTCCCTCTGGCAAGGTAAGAATCGGAGCCTCGCACAATCTCTGTCTGAGGGTCTCGAACGCTGCCTGCTGCTCAGGCCCCCAACAAAATACCACCGACTTCTTGGTCAGTCGGGTGAGCGGCACTGCTATCTTGGAGAAGTCCTGAATAAATCTCCGATAATACCCTGCCAACCCTAGGAAGCTCCGAATCTCAGATGGAGACTTCGGGACCTCCCACTACATCACGGCCTCTATCTTGGCCGGGTCTAGCAAAATACCCTTCTGGTTGACGAGGTGACCAAGGAACTGCACCTCCCGCAACCAGAACTCACATTTGGAGAACTTTGCGAAAAGTCTCTCCCTCCTCAAAACCTCCAGCACCTCCCGCAGGTGCTCCTCATGCTGCTCCTGCATCTTGGAATATACCAATATATCATCTATGAATACTATCACTGACCAATCCAACATCGGCCTGCACACGCGATTCATGAGATCCATGAACGTGGCTGGAGCATTGGTGAGCCCAAATGGCATCACCACAAACTCATAATGACCATACCTGGTCCTGAAAGCAATCTTCTGTACATCTTCATCTCTAACCCGCATCTGATGATAACCGGAGCGTAGATCGATCTTGGAGAACCAAGACGCTCCCTGAAGCTGATCAAACAAATCATCTATCCTCGGAAGTGGGTAGCGGTTCTTCACTGTTACCTTATTCAACTCCCGATAATCTATACACATACGAAGTGACCCATCCTTCTTCCTCACAAACAAGATCGGCGCTCCCCAAGGCGAACTGCTCGGACGAATGAATCCCTTGTCTAACGGCTCCTGCAGCTGTGTAGACAACTCCTGCATCTCAGGGGGAGGTAGTCGATACGGTGCCTTGGCTATCGGTGCCGCACTAGGAATTAGGTCGATCCTGAACTCAACCTATCTCTCAGGAGGTATCCTCGGCAAATCCTCGGGAAACACATCCGGGTAGTCTCGCACTATAGGAACATCATCAACTGTCGTCTTGCCCTTCACCCGGGCATCCAAGACGTAAGCTACAAAACCGGCGCAACCCTTCTGAACATAGCGCCTCGCCCTTGCGGCGGAACAAAAGGTCGGTCCACGGTGTGGCCTCTCGCCCTGAATTACTAACTCTCCCCCACTGGGAGTGCGAACCCTCACTAGCTAAAGCTCACAATCAATCACCGCCCCATTGGGGCTTAGCCAATCCATGCCCACAATAACCTTATTCCCTCGCAGGGGAATAGGTACCAGGTCCACTGAAAACTGCTCATCGAACAACTGAAGGGAACACCCTCTATGCACCTTGCCGACCCTCACGGTCCTATCATCTGCTATCTCAACCTCTAATGGATAATCCAGCTCCCCTGGAGCTCTACTAAATCTCTTGCTAAGCGCAAGCGATACAAATGATCGGGTAGCCCCTGAATCGAATAATACCATAGCAGAAATGCCGTTCACAGAGAAAGACCCTGAATAAAACATACAATCATAAGCAATGCTCAAACGATAATAATAATAAAGAGATGGAGGGAAGATACATACCCATCACCACATCAGGAGTCGCTCGCGCCTCCTCTGCTGTCATCTGAAATGCCCTACTCTTCGCCACTGGTGCATCAGCTCGGCCCTGCCGGCCATCTGTAATCCTCAAGGTAGCAGGGGCAGGTGCAGCCACGTTCCCTGCTGTAGCTAAACTCGGACACTGGGACTTTTTATGTCCCCTCTGATTGCACTGAAAGCAAATCAGATCTGATGCTACAACGGTAGTAGCAGGGGCCGTACAATCCCTACTCAAATGCTCAATCCGACCGCACTTGTAGCAGCCGGAACTCCCTGCCTTACACGCCCCCTCGTGCAATCTCCCACACTTGCCACATCGACCGTGGCTCTACTGACTCCTAGATCTGTGATCTGAAACCTTGGGCTTTTTGGCCGAACCGCCTGAACCCGGAACCGCCTCCGGTTTCCTCTTCTTCTCCATCTCGAGATCAATCTCCCTCTCCCGAGCCCTAGCAATCATATCTTCCAGCGTTTTACAGCTGGACCGGCTCACAAACTGGCAGATATCGCTCCACAACATCTCATGATAACGGGCCTTCTTCATTTCCTCATCAGCCATGTACTGAGGAACGAGAAGAGCCCTCTCCCTGAACTTGGCGGTGATCTCCGCCACTGTCTCTGTAGTCTAGGTGAGGTCCTGAAACTCCCTAGCTAACTGCTGCACCTCAATAACCGGTGCAAACTCCACCCTGAACCTGGTAGAGAAGTCAGCCCATGTCATGGCGTCCAATGCTGCATCATCCCCAATGGCATGTCCGACCTCCTCCCACCAATCCCGTGCCCTGTTCTTCAGAAGACAGGACGCCAATCTGACTTTGTCCCCCTCAGGACACCTGCTAGTGCGGAAAGCGTTGGCCACATCCGCCAACCATCTAGTACTCGCTATAGGGTCTCGTGCCCCATGATAATCCGGAGCTCCACATGCCCTGAACTCCCTGAAAGTAAGGGTGCGCGACCCCATCATGGCCGCCACCTCGGCACGGAAGGTGCCCAATCTCTCATCCATCAGCTCTAGAATTCCCTCCTTGATCGAACCGAAGATCACAGTAGTCTGCTCTATAATGATGCGCGTAATCTCCGAAGAAAGAAACTCTCGGGTCTGCTCATCCATGCGCTCGTCCCCCGAACCTGAACCTGATCCCTCCCCGGCACCTCCACTGCTGGCTGTTGGTCTGGAACGCAAAACCACCATTCTGAAACACATCACAACTACATCAGAAAACGGAAATATCTCAAGGGATCATTGATACTACAATTAGCTTCCCGGTATTGTCTCAGCCTTTCTTGATTCGAGTACGGATCCTTTGCTTTTAGTAGTACGGGCCCATACTACCTTCCATATCTATCCGTACTTTCTTCAAGAACTGCCTTGACTCAACCAAGTCACTTCTACTACTACTGATCTCCGCTACTCTCATCCTAGGCTTGCCCTAGAGAACCTCAGACTCAACTCAACTAGTCCTCAGCTGCTGGAGGTCTCTTTATAATGCTAATTTGCCACCACCTAAACACCATCACATGTGACGAGGATCAGATAATCCTTCAAGTAAAAGACCCATCCCTATAACGGTTGGACTCAAACAAGAGCTGCGCAATAGGGCCAGTTCCAGCACTCTGGGATTATTCAACCCTGATCACATGTGGCGAGACGTGTTCACCTAATGGCTAACTCCCATCACTCAGAACCTCACAAAGCACGAAGCAAGCAACATTTAGATAAAGGAAACATACTCAGGCAAAGCTATTCTTTTAACGAGAAACTGCACTAGCACACAATGCTAAGCTCATACTATCAGGCATAACCTAAACAGGCTATCCTACTGCTGTCTACTCAATACTAGCATGCAATACTCATAAAGCTGTAACACATAAAGCAGGCACATAAGGCATCCTCCTAGATCCTTAGTCCTATACTAGCATGCTGTTCTACTGAAACTAAAACTGAACAAATAACATGTATGGGTAATTTGGGAGTACTTACTTGAGCTCGGCTGATCGCATGCACCACACCTTTATCTCGTTTTAAAAAAAAAAAAATTCTTTCTTTCTAAGTGCTTTCAAAATTCTTTTAGAAAACATTTTCCTTAAAAAAAATCTTTTTATTTCCCCTTAGTTTGAGTTCAGATACGCCCAGAAGTGTATCCGAATCCCTCAAACCAGGGCTCTGATACCAACTTGAAACGACCCAAAAAAAATTTCATTTTTCAATATCACCAAAAACCATAATCTGAGTGTCATATTATAGAAACCGTACGTGATGTATCCCAAACATAATAAAATTACTGTGCGAAAAAAAAACTGTATCATATCTATGTCATATCAAAATTACAAACTAAATCAACTCCCAGGATAAAAGCTGAAGATATGGTGGGTGCGATGCCATCATCCCGAGCTCTTCCCTCTGCTTGCGGAAGTACCTGAAACCAAAAATGAAACTGTAAGCACGAAGCTTAGTGAGCTCCCCTAAACTACCACATACCATACAATACATATATAAAGCACATACTGGGCCTTGCCCACTGCATCAGACCGAAGTCTGGAACTAGCTGCATCGGACCGAAGTCCGGAACTGACTGGGACCTTGTCCCCTGCATTGGACCAGAGTCCGGAACTAACTGCATTGGACCGAAGTCCGGAACTGACTGCATCGGACCGAAGTCAGGAACTAACTGCATCGGACCGAAGTCCGGAACTGACTGCATCGGACTGAAGTCCGGAACTGACTGATCATGGCATAGCATAAAACATAACAACTATCATAAACACATATACTGCATACTGCATCGGTACAGAGTCCGGAACACATAACACAAACATGCTTGTATCACAAAGACATCAAGCACTCTAACTACTGCATCAGACCAAAGTTTGGAACTATTGATAATTAAACGGGCCAGCATTGTGGCCGTAGACCCGTTCCTACTGAAAGGAAACTCACCTCGTAAACTGGCTGCTGAGTGTATGGCTCTAGAAGCTAACTGCTGTTGCTCTGGTATCTCCCCGGCTCAAAGAGCTCTTGCTTTCCCTTGAATCTCTGCTCTACAATCCTTCTCCTTGCTCCTTTCTTCTTCTCCTTCTTCAAGCCTTCACAAATGCACACAAAAATCACTTACAATCACTCAAGAACGAATTAGGGTTTTCTCACAGCTTCTGAGGGTGAAGGAGGCGAGAATGGAGGCCATAAGGTGGCTTAAATAGTGGGAAACCCGGGGATTTAGGGTTTTCTCCCAGACGGACAGACTCGCCGAGTCCAGAATATGGACTCGCCGAGTCGCCAGCTAACACGTGCTCGAAATCCCGCCCCTACTCGGCGAGTTAGGCTATGAACTCACCGAGTCCCTCTTGCAAGACTTCAAAATAAATACCAAGAAATCATCATACCGGAAACGGGTCGTTATAATATTACAAAGTCTTCTATCGGAGATTGTTACAAGACAATTCCTTAGATATGATGTCTCTCACTCAATGTACATTCCTTTGAACATCCGTTTGCCTAAAGGTTTCTAATCTAGTCATAGATTCTTCAATATTCAATTTCTAATATGGATACATTTCCATATTTTCGATATGACAACTTATTCTTAATAGAATCTTATCTATTCATAATAATGTCGATATGGTTCATCCAATATGAAAACATTTCCATATTTTCCATATGACAACTCATTCTTAATAGAATCTTTTCTATTCATAATAATGTCGATGTGGTCCATTCAATACCATGCTTCCAACTACTCACAAGCAACAAATCCTCGTCGAACTTTGGATTGTCCTTTGATAGTTGTTTAATTATTTTAGTCAAAACCAATTCTAGTCCTTTTCCATCTAAATGCGCTAGACATTTGGAAAAATTTAGAATGGTCAAATATTAAAGCATTTGCAATAGATCCTATACCTGAAGCGTATGGGACATGATGCATAATGTCTTACATAAAGATTTGATACTTTATCAATCTTTTGCCATAATGTTTTATTTGCTATGTTCTCAAAACTCGAATTGTGAAGAGGAATGCCGTAATCATAATCGAAATTTTAAGAACACACTATGTTTATTTGACTAATTTATTAACATTCCACAACCTAAGCCTTTAGATTTGAAATGAAGCATAATATTCTCTCCCTTAATTATAGCAAAACAACTTTACAACCCTTAGGACTTTGCAAGGTATAACTCTTGTTTTCTATAATTAATATTGCCAACTTGCAATATGTGCCTTAATAATCATACAATCATAACATTTATGCTCCCACTATCATGATGATTATTATAAACATAACACTTATGCTCCCACTAGCTTTTACATGTATTCAGAAACAACTTAACTTTCAGAAAAACAATGCTTATTGAATTTCTTAAGTTTATGTTTCTAATACTTAGTGCTTTGATAATCTTTTATCAAGGCTTCTTGAACTTATACACCTTTTCCTTAGATAGTTCATATACGTGTCTAAACAATTAAGACTAATTGCCAAACCTCTCAATTCAAATCATGGAAAGGGATACCGTAACCACAATCGAGTTCGAGAATGCAATTTTACAATCACTATCTTCTTAAAATCTTTCTTAGTGAAAGCATTTCCTCACAATCATTTTCATGAAGGAGGAAATCTTATGACACTTAGATTTAAACGGTGTATGTGTTCTTATCCATGTGAATTTGTTAAAACCAAAGTTTACGACAAATTCAAACTCATATGGACCGAACTTTCTTAATCTTGATTTCTTGCCTTATGGTAACACACCTGCCCACCATGTCTTCCAAGTAGTTAAACAGCTCACCTTTTCTTATCAATGTACTTTCCATTGATCCAGGTCCTTGCCTTTTATGCATTCAAATGAGAACTCATAGGACTCACATGCATAATTAACTCGATTGGATAGAAACAAAATAATGTTAACACAATAGGTTGTAAACCTCAACGCGCTGCTAGTGATGATCGATAAGGTCTATTTTGATTTGTTCTTGAAAACTTTCAAGACAATTTAGACTCCCACTGACTCCTTGACATATAAGATTCTCTTGTCAATAACCATTTCTTGACAAACAAATATTCAAGAGTTAGTGTAGCTTTTATCAAAACACTTCATAAATTGGTCCTAGTTGGTCTTTGTCTTATCCAAGACATCACAACTTTCCATATTTGATGAATGTTACAAAACCTTCTTAATACTTTTCCACTCAATGTCACAATCTTAACTCTAAGACTTGTTTTGGAACGAAGTATGATTGACTTCTTGATTTAACCATTTCTTCAATTCTTGATTCCTCTTCTTAGACATACAATTGTACTAAGACTCACTTAGAGGATCAATTGAGATATGGCTCTTAATCATAAGATCTATCATAAAGCATAAAAGTTACTCTCCCTTCTTCTTAGAATGGAGAAACTTTTATCTTTCTGCCTACTTGATTCTTCTTATTCGTTCTGCTATTGATTTAAACTTTTTCAATCAATTCATAATTACACTTAATCTTGTAAGTATAATCATATTTACTAAACCTTCTCTAAAACATGACAAATATCTTTGTTACTCTTATGGTGGACTTTGATCAACACGCAACTTTGTGTACTCGATCTCCTAGTCCTTCACTTGACACTTTGTCAATGAATTAGTCTAATTTCCAAATATGAAATTTCTTATTCATCGTGCAACCAAGTTGCATGATTCCAAGTTTCTGTCCAATTGAAACTTTGGGGGATGAGAAACTCTCCCTATTCGGTAAATTCTCGACTTTCCATAAATAACATAATAAGAACCAAATCCATTATTGCTAATAATAGAAACATTTTAACATCAATTTTTTTCATACACGCCATTGTAAGGATAAACAAATAAAATCAAAATTTATTTTATTGCGGAAAAAAATTGTCCTTACAATGAAATTCATTGAAAAACTATTCTAATACATCTTTCTTAGCAATCTAAATCTAACTCTAAGTAGTAGTTCAAGAATCTAATCTTCGAGAAATGCGATTGAAATCCATTCCTTCACGGTTAGACTTTGCTCACTTCTTCCCTTAAGCTTCCTTTCTTTTCTTCGATCCTACAAAACATCAATTGTAATCTTATCACATTATGTATTAAGAATCTAGAATGAAGCTTAAAAGAGTTAGTCAATGGATTTTACCTAAAGTAGAACCATACGTTTTGACTCTCCCATCTCTTAGATCTCTTAGGTAAATAGGGCAGCTTCGTCTCCAATGCCCCTTCTCTTGGCAATAAAAGCAAATTGACTCTTTTGGAACAGGACATGGAACTAGTTCAGACATTGCCTTTCTCTTATGATCAAACTTTTCGATCATAGCATGTCTTTCATTGCCATTGTCTATATCCATAGAGGTCTTGAAGGCAAATTCACCAATCAACTTTGCTTTTCTATTGCACCAAACCATTGCTGATTCGGTAGCAATAAGCATATAGGTGAGATCTATAAGGGTCACGTCGCGGTTTATCATATAGTACTCTCTTACGAACTCACTATATGAGTTAGGAAGTGACTGAAGAACCCAATCAACAGCCATCTCCTCGGATCCCAACATTCTTAACCTATCAATGTGTGACTTCATCCCTAGGACATGTGCACACACCGACTTTCCTTCTTTATGTTTACTTGCCAAAAGGTCTTCAGTGAGCTTCAACTTTTCAAGCCTTTGAACTTGTGGGTTAGGGAGAATAATTGGAGGAGGAGGAAGTGAAGCATGATCTCTTGTTCCTCGATCGAATCATGGAATATCATCTTCATGTGGAATGCTTGTTCCACGGGATTTGGGAAGACCATAGTTGTCGAACATTGACATCTACAAAACGGGAGAAAACGAATTCAAGTTAGTTGATAGATTGAGTTCTTAGTAAATCACCCAAATGAAATACTAAGACTAGGACCCAACACAATATTCCACAACTCGGGAGAGGGATGTCGTAACCCTAATTGCAGAATATTTGAAGGTAAGTGAATGATGATTCACTAATTTCCACCACGATAAACGAAAAAGAAATTTAAGTTTTTAAATCTATGAAAACTCCTAGATCCTTTGAGATTCATTGAACATTTCAATGGCATGTTTAAATCTCGATATGCCCCTCTTGTTTGTGACTGGGGTGCCGAGGATCACAAAGCGGGTGTGAATAACCATGCAAACTGACATGGTGCCCTCACATGTTACGGTCACCTATTCGATGTGTCGGTAAAACACACACGCTCCACCGAACTATGACAAACATTGAGTCACCCTTTGCTACCTTTGCTTAGAACCATTTAGTGTGCCGGTAAACCACACACGCTCCACTAACGTCTTCGCAAGGGCACAAAGTGTAATTTCATGGAATTGCATCAATTAACTTTTGCCTGAGTAACTAAGATTGGGAATTTGAAAAACATTTATTTACTTTTGTACTTTATTATACTTATAATGAAAGGTTTTGTCCTATCCTACCCGTTCGGCTAACGACCTTCCACTAGTCAAGAGTGCGGTGGGTAAGAGTGGATACTCATTCAATCGCCATTTTATAGGTAATTTCCTTAAACACCCCCTTATAGACCAGCTTCGTGAATGAGGCCTACTAACGGTAAGACTGACTTTTACTCATACATATATATAATGTTAGACTGTTAATGTTATATATAGTATAGGGTGTATTTTACACTTTTAAAATACTAGGTGGTCAAATTTAACAATTATACTTTTAATTCAATTAAATTTTAAACCAAAAACATTATGGATTTATTAAACTCTCTTAATTATACACCTTAATTAATTAATAAAACCATAAGGGTGTGATTTGAACTTTTTCAAAACAATACTAGGGTTTTAGAATTTAACATTCCTAATTAAACTTTTAATCAACTTTTAAATTCCAAAACTTGAGGGCAAGTTTTGAAACATTTCAAAACATTAGGTTTAGAATTTAAATATACATCAAAATTAAACTATTAATTAAAATTTAAATTCCAAAACTTGAGGGCAAGTTTTGAAACATTTTTTAAAACATTAGGGTTTCAACTATTTAAATTTCAAAACAACAAAACTTTTGGGTTCAAATTTAAACTATAAAACCTAAAGGGGAAAATATGAAACTTTACATAACACAAGGATCAAATAACAAATAATCTTAATTAACAATTAATCACATAATTATCCATATTTGATTTATTTAACGATTTCTTGCAAAACAATTTACCAATTTAATCAAAATAATTAATCAATTATCACATAAGGAAACAAATATTTTATTAATTGATAAATATCTTCAATTAGATCAAGAATATAGTCAAATATATCATAAAATCGGATTTATATTGATCTAATATGATAAGGCAACTTTCCATAAGCAAAAACAGCAAGAAATCGCGAAGATTGCTCCATCTGACGAGTTGACTCGTCAAGTCAAGCATGGACTCGGCGAGTTCAGCCTCCAGAAACCAAAAAATCAAATTTTCAATCATATAATGCATCAATACAATAGAAACCAGTCTAGGCTCTGATACCACTGATGGGTTTTGGCTATAAGAACATCCTATGTGCTCATACAAACCCTAATGCTTGGATCTAGGTTTCTCTATTGTACATGCAATTTATCCAAGACTATAAACCCTAATTCTAGCATAAAAGTAATCATATTAACATGAGAATGGGTTTAAGATATTACCTTGATTGTTATGTAGCAATAACAATCCAATTCCTCCTTGTATTGACTTTAGAAAGCTTAGAGTTACAAGTGTCACTCCTCTAATGGTTCACAAACACCATAAGCAAGAGGATGATGACGAGAGAGGATGGAGGCTGCCCAAAACGTGTTCTAACCCTAGAAGGAGTCATGTCCTCGTTTTTGGGTCATAAGGGGTCTATTTATAGTGAGGCTATTAGGGTTATCTAACAAGGAAACCCTAATTTGGATGCTTAAACCCTAAGCAACCCATGGATCCCTTTCCTTAAGGCCTTGGACAATTTCTTCTTGGGTTTCCCCATAGAATTCGTCCACTCCTTAATACAAGGCAATCCATGGCCCAAATTGCAATTATCTTATAATTACAATTCCAGTCCCTTAAGTTTAATTAATCTCTTTTAGTCACAAAACTAATTACCAATTAATTATTGACTAATATTAATTAAACAATATGATTTCTCCTTTAATATATTATTCCCATAATATATTAATAAATCATATTTAATCCTTTCTCTCCATAATTCATCCTATCAAGTTGCTTTGGTGAAGGCAACCCAAAAGGACCATGCACCATCGGGTCAAGTACATACCAAAATAGTTATGGACTTAGACACTAATCCAACACATATTTCTAATGCTTTGATGATCCTTTATCTAAGCTTCTCAAACTTATACACCTTTGCCTTAGATAGTTTAGATGTGTGTCTAAACAATTCAGACTAATTGCCAAATCTCACAATTCGAATCATGGAAAGGGATACCGTAACCATAATCGAATTTGAGAATCCAATTTTCACAATCACTATCTTCTTAAAATCTCTCTTAGTGAAAGCATTTCCTCACAGTCATTTTCATGAAGGAGGGAATCTTATGACACTCAGATTTTAATGGTGTATGTGTTCCTATCCATGTGAATTTGTCAATACCAAAGTTTACGACAAATTCAAACTCATATGGACCGAACCTTCTCAATCTTGATTTCTTGCCTTATGGTAACACGGCTGCCCACCATGTCTTCCAAGTAGTTAAGCAGCTCACCCTTTCTTATCAATGTAATTTTCATTGATCAAGGTGCTTGAGTTTTATGCGTTCAAATGAGAACTCATAGAACTTACATGCATAATTAACTCAATCGGAACGGCACAGAAACATGATAGTGTCAACCAATAGGTTGTAAACCTCAAGTTGTGTGCTAGTGATGATCGATAAAGTTTATTCTTGATTAGTTCTTGAAAATTTTCAAGACCATTAAGACTCCCACTGACTCCTTGACATATAAGATTCTCTTGTCAGTAAACATTTCTTAACAAACAAATATTCAAGAGTTAGTGTAGCTTTAATCAAGACGAAACACTTCACAAATTGGTCCTTGTTGGTCTTTGTCTAATCCAAGACATCACAACTTACCAATTTCAAATGTGCAAGAATAAGAAAACCTTTTTCCAAATTCTACATTTGATGAATGTTATAAACCTTCTTAAGACTTGTCACTCAATGTCACAATCTTAACTCTAAGACTTGTTTTGGAACGAAGTATGATTGACTTCTTGATTTAACCATTTCTTCAATTCTTGATTCCTCTTCTCAGACATACAATTGCACTAAGACTCACTTAGAGGATCAATTGAGATGTGGTTCTTAATCATTAAGACCTATCATAAAACATAATAAAGGTACTCTCCCTTCTTCTTAGAATAGAGAAACTTTTATCTTTCTGCCTACTTGATTCTTCTTATTCGTTCTGCTATTGATTTAAACCTTTTCAATCAATTCAGAATTACACTTGATCTTATAAGTATAATCATATTTACTAAACCTTTAGTAAATCATGATGAATATCTTTGTTACTCTTGTGGTGGACTTGATCAACACACAACTTTGTGTACTCGATCTCCTAGTCCTTCACTTGACACTTTGTCAACAAATTAGTCTAATTTCCAAATATGAAATTTCTTATTCATCATGCAACCAAGTTGCATGATTCCAAGTTTCTGTCCAATTGAAACTTGGGCGATGAGAAACTCTCCGTATTTGGTAAATTCTCGACATTTCCACGTAATTAAGAATCAAATCCATTATTGCATTCAAACATCAAATTTTTCATATACGTCATTACAAGGATAAATAAATAATATAAAAAAATCAAAATTTATTTTATTGCGGAAAAATTTGTCCTTACAATGCAATTTAACTGAAAAACTATGTTGTTACATATTCCTAAGCAATCTATTCTAACTCCAAGTAGTAGCTTAAGATTCTGATCGTAATCTATTTCTTCGCGATTAGATTCTGCTCACTTCTTCCCTTAAGATTCCTTTCTTTTCTTCGATCCTACAAGACATCGAAATGTAATCTTATCACATCATGTATTCAGAATCTAGAATAGGAACTTAAAAGAGTTAGTTAATGGATTCTACCTAAAGCAGAGCCATACGTTTTGACTCTCCCATCTCTTAGATCTCTTAGGTAAATAGGGCAGCTTCGTCTCTAATGCCCCTTCTCTTGGCAATAAAAGCAAATTGACTCTTTCGGAACAGCACATGGAACTACTTCACACATTGCCTTTCTCTTATGATCAAACTTTTCGATCATGGCATGCCTTTCGTTGCTATTGCCTATATCCATAGAGGTCTGGAAGCTAGATTCACCAATCAACTTTGCTTTTCCTTTACGCCAAACCATTGCTGATTCAGCAACAATAAGCATATAGGTGAGGTCTATAAGGGTCACATCGCGGTTCATCATATAGTACTCTCTTACGAACTCACTATACGAGTTAGGAAGTGACTGAAGAACCCAGTCAACAACCAGCTCCTCACAGACAACAGATGCTAACATTCTTAATCTATCAATGTGTGACTTCATCTCTAGGATGTGTTCACACACTGACTTTCCTTCTTCATGTTTACTTGCCAAAAGGGCTTGAGTGAGCTTGAACTTTTCAAGCCTTCGAACTTGTGGGTTAGGGAGAATAATTGGAGGAGGTGGAGGAAATGAATCATGATCTCTTGTTCCTCGATCGAATCGTGGAATATCATCTTCATGTGGAAAGCTTGTTCCGCGGTATTTGGGAATACCATAGTTGTCATACTTTGACATCTACAAAATGGGAGAAAACAAATTCAAGTTAGTTGATTGATTGAGTCCTTAATAAATCACCCAAATGAGATATTAAGGCTAGGACCCAACACAATACGCTACAACCTAGAAAAGGGATGCCGCAATCTAGTTGCAGAATATTTGAAGGTAAGTGAATGACGATTCACTAATTTTCCACCATGAAAAACGAAAAACCGATTAAGTTTTAAATGCTTTGAAAACTCCTAGATCCTTTGAGATTCATTGAACTTTTCAATGGCATGTTTAAATCTCGATATGCCCCTCGATTTGTGACTGGGATGCCGAGGATCACAAAACAGGGTGTGAATAACCATGCAAACTTACATGGTGCCCCCACATCTTACAGTCACCTATTCGATGTGCCGGTTAACCACACACGCTCCACCGAACTATGACAAACATTGAGTCACCCTTTGCTGCCTTTTCTTAGAGCCATTCAGTGTGTCGGTTAACCACAAACGCTCCACTAATGTCTTTGCAAGGTACAAAGTGTAATTTCATGGAATTGCATAAATTCACTTTTGCCTAAAGTAACTAAGATTGGGAATTTGTAAAACATTTAGTTACTTTTGTACTTCATTATACTTATAATGGAAGGTTTATGTCCTATCCTACCCGTTCGGCTAACGACCCTCCACTAGTCAAGAGTGCGGTGGGTAAGAGTGGATACCCATTCAATCGCCATTTTATAGGCAATTTCCTTAAACACCCCTTATAGACCAGCTTCGTGAATGAGGCCTACTAACGGTAAGACTGACTTTTCCTCATACACATATATAATGTTAGACTTTTTATGTTATATATAGTATAGGGTGTACTTTTAAAATACTAGGTGGTTAAATTTAACAATTATACCTTTAATTCAATTAAATTGTGAACTAAAACTTTTATGGATTTATTAAACCTCTTTTAATTATACACTTTAATTAATTAATAAAACCATAAGGGTGTGATTTGAACTTTTTCAAAACAATACTAGGGTTTTAGAATTTAACATTTCTAAATTAACTTTTAATCAACTTTTAAATTCCAAAAACTTGAGGGCAAGTTTTGAAACATTTCAAAACATTAGGGTTTCAACTATTTAAATTTCAAAAACAAAACTTTTACGTTCAAATTTAAACTATAAAACCTAAAGGGGAAATTTGAAACTTTTTCACAAGATAATTCAAATCTAAATTACAAATAATCAAACTTTATCTAATAAAACAAATGATTATCTAAATTTTGATAATTATCTTCTATTTTGGTAAGGATAATCACCAAATATTGATAAAATTCGGATTTTATAACAAAAACACATTTATGGTAATTATCCAAAGCCAAAACAGGAAGAAAATCGCAAATATGAGCTGTCAGACGCTTTGACTCGTCGAGTCTGGACCTGGACTCATCGAGTACAGCTGACTCGGCAAGTTCACCAAGTGACTCGGCACGTCAAACACTCATAAGCAAAAAAAATTCGATTTTCAGTGTTGATTTCGATCAAATATGCATCAATACAATAGAAACCAATCAAGGCTTTGATACCACTGATGGGTTTTGGCCATATGAACATCCTATGTGCTCATCCAAACCCTAATGCTTGGATCTAGGTTTCTCTATTGTACATGCAATTCATTCAAGACTTTAAACCCTAGATCTAGCATACAATTAATCATATTAACTTAAGAATGGGGTCTTAGATCTTACCTTGATTGTTATGTAGCAATAACAATCTCAAATCCTCCTTGTAATGACTTTAGAAAGCTTAGAGTCACAAATGTCACTCCTCTAATCGTTCACAAACACCAAAAGCAAGAGGATGAAGAATAAGGAGAGTGGAGGCTACCCAAAACATGTGGAAACCCTAAGGAATAGGTTCTCCACGTTTTTGAGTCTCAAGGGTCCTTTAAATAGTGAGGCTATTAGGGTTATCTAACAAGGAAACCCTAATTTGGATCTTAGGCCCTAAGCAACCCATTGACTCCTTCCTTAGAGGCCTAGGATGATTTCTAATGGGTTTCCCCATAGAATTCGTCCACCCCTCTAATAGGGAGTCCATTAGCCCAATATTCAACTATCACACAATTGACAGTTCTAATCCCTTAAGTTTAATTAATGACTTTTAGCCACAAACTTAATTCTTATTAATTCTTGACTAATCTTAATTAAACAATATGATTTCTCCTTTAATATATTATTCTCATAATATATTAATAAATCATAGTTAATCCTCTCTCTCCATAATTCATCCTATCAAGTTGCTTTGGTAAAGGCAACCCAAAAGGACCATGCACCATCGGGTCAAGTACATACCAAAATAGTTATGGACTTAGACACTAATCCAACACAAACTTCTTTTCAAAGATTGACTTAAGATCTGGGTACCACCAGTTATGAGTTTTGGATGAGGATGTTCCCAAAATAGCAATCCATACTCGTTTTGGTCACTACGAGTTTGTAGTAATGCCTTCCAGACTAACCAATGCGCACACAATGTTCATGGACTTGATGAACAGGGTGTGTCATCCATACTTGGATATGTTCGTAATAGTCTCCATTGACGATATCCTTATCTACTCAAGAAACAAGTAGGAGCATAGCTAACATCTCCGACAAGTCTTGCAAACATTGAGAGCAGAAAAGTTGTATGCAAAGTTCTCAAAGTGCGAATTTTTGATTAGAAAAGTAGATTTTCTAGGTCACGTGGTCAGTGTAGAAGGAATACACGTGGACCCTTCCAAAATTATAGCAATCGAGAACTGGTCAGCACCCAAAACACCTACAGAAATCCGTCAATAGGTCTTGCTGGCTATTATCGCAGATTCATCCAGAATTTCGCCTAAGTTGCTAAACCACTTACCACTCTGACACAAAAGGGTGTTACTTTTAGCTAGGGAGATAAACAAGAAACAACGTTCCAAACACTGAAGTGAGCCCTATGAAGTTCACATGCCTTGTCTCTACCAGAAGGGACAAAAGATTTTGTAGTATAGTGTAATGCGCCTAACCATGGGCTAGGTTGTGTTCTTATGCATCGAGGAAAGGTTATATCTTATGCCTTGAGACAACTTAAGACACATAGGATCAACTATACAACATACGATCTCGAACTGGGAGCAGTAGTATTTTCTTTGAATATATGGAGACACTACTTATATGACACGAAATGTACAATATTCACGGATCATAAAAGTCTTCAACATATCTTTGACCAAAAAGAACTGGACATGAGACAACGATGTTGGGTGGAGCTACTAAACGATTATGAATGTGAAATTCGTTATCCTCTCTATAAATTGAATGTAGTAACTGATGACCTTAGCAGAAAAAGAATACCCGAGACGCCGAGTAAAGTCGTTGACCATGACAATCCGTTCACACCTGTCCACACAGAACAAAGAGGCTCAACTTGAGGCCTTAAAACCCAAGAATATGGCAGGTGGATCCTTAAGAGGAATGGAAAAGAACGTAGAAATCAAAGGTAATGGAGCCCGATATCTCATGAACCGGATCTCGACACCAAAGTTCGGTGGTTACAGAGAGGTTGTCATGAATGAAGTACACAAGGCGCGATACTCCGTTCACCCGGGTTCAGACAAGATGTATCTAAACCTTAAAAAACTTTATTGGTGGCCTAACATGAAGGCTGAGATTGCTACCTTTGTGGGTAAGTGTCTTACCTGTGCCAAAGTTAAATTAGAGTACCAAAAGCCTTCATGTCTACTACAACAACCGAAAATCCCCGAATGGAAGTGGGAGCGGATTACAATGGATTTCATAACTAAGTTAGACAAGACAACGGGTGGTCATGATACCATTTGGGTAATTGCTAATAGATTAACCAAATCCGCACACTTCTTACCAATAAAGGAAACAGAAAAGATGGAGAAACTAACTAGAACATACATCAGAGAGATAGTTAGATTACACGGTGTACCAATATCTATTATCTCTGACCGAGATAGTAGATTCACCTCATGATCCTAACAATCACTTCAAAAATCTCTGAGAACTAGGCTGGACATGAGTACAACCTACAATCCACAAACCGACGGGTAGAGTGAGAGAACGATTCCGACATTAGAAGACATGCTGAGAGCATGTGTGATCAACTTTGGTAAAACATGGGATACCCATTTACCCCTAGTCGAGTTCTCGTACAATAACATTTACCATACTAGCATCAAGGTTTCTCTATTCAAAGCCCTCGATGGTCGCAAGTGCATATCACCACTATGCTGGACTGAAGTGGGTGACACGCAACTGGCTAGAGGTCAAGTTCCAGACATCACTCTCACTGGTCCGGAGATCATTCGAGAGACTACTGAGAAGATAGTATAAATCCAAGAAAGACTTAAAGCTTCCAGAGACAGACAAAAAAGCTATGCAAACAAAAGAAGAAAATCCTTGGAATTCTAGGTTGGTGACCATGTCATGTTGAAGGCCTCACCCTAGAAAGGCATGATACACCTCATAAAGCATGGAAAAATAAACCCAAAGTACATAGGACCATTTGAGATTCTTGCTAGAATCGGTCCAGTAGCTTACAAACTCAAATTACCTCAAGAACTCAGTAACATACACCCTACCATTCATGTTTCTAACTTAAATAAGTGCTTATCGAACGAGACTCTTGTAATTCCACCTAATAAAATCGAAATAAATGAGAGCCTCAACTTTGTGGAAGAACCATTATAAATCCTTGACAAGGAGATGAAGAGAACTAAACAAAGTCGTATCTCGATAGTGAAGGTTCGATGGAACACCAAACGAGGACCTGAATTCACCTGGGAACGAGAAGACCAGATGAAACAAAAGTACCCACATCTTTTACCTAGTTTATGAATGTTCACTTTGAAACAAATTTCAGGACGAGATTCCCTCTAACGGGGGGAGGGGGGATAACGTCATAACTGGAAAAATTCAAGATCAATCAAGGTCTAAACTTCACCTATATACTTGTAAGTTCATAATGTAATAGTCTAGGTTGAGTATTGTAACTTATTTTGAAGTAATAAAAATAGAAATTAATTGAGATGAAAAGTAGGGTAAAAAATAAAGTGTTAAATAAACTTGTTTGGGATGAATAAAGTGGTAGATATCGTAACAAGGGTTTCAAAAATATAAAGAACCCCTAAATCCGAGTTATAACGAAGAAGTTATGACCTATCGAAGATCTGCGACAAAATCGGCAAAGCGCTGTAGTGTAAAATGTGAGTTTACAATAAAAATACTTTTTAGTCTTAGGTATCTAAATAAAAGTTGTAGTATATGTTAAACCGTGAACATACATAGAAAGAATGTACAAATCTGACTTCGTATGAAGAAATTATGATTTTTCTAAGATTCGACATAGCAGTACGCAACCTGAAATTCGAAATAAAGATTGAGCGATTTTTAGCCGACACAATCTAAACGAGAATCGAAGGTCTTGTCAATATTAGTACAACGGTAAACATACAGACGAAAAAGGATGTCAGGTGAAGAAGTTATGAATTTTTAACGGATTTTGCTGTCCCGGTCTGTTAAAAATAAAGTTAAAATTAGCCGATAGAGTCTAAACGAAAGTTGTAGAGTATAACCTAACCTACTCTTAGACATAAAGAATGTCGAAAATGGAGCTCGTATGCGAAAGTTATGAATTTTTGATGTTTTGGGCACAAAAACCGAGAACCTTTACATATGCGAGGTCAGGATTCGGCCACGTCGCCCATTCCTCGCAAGATCGCCCCATGTACGACCAAATGACGCATCCGAAACGAAAGTCGAACCAGAATCTGACGCGTGTCCGAAGTTTGATGCGTGCCTTCCCCTTCGCATGCGAGGCGACACTTGTCGCATCTCCCCCTCTCCGGTCTGAGGCTTCGGCCCTATATGTATATATATATATATATATATATATATATATATATATATATATATATATATATATATATATATGTATGTATGTATGTATATATATATATATATATATATATATATATATATATATATATATATATAGATATAGATACCTGGGAAATCTCCCGGTTCCTTTACCATTCTCACACCATTTTTCACATATTCCACCCCCTTAAGCTTCCTTACAACCCCCCCCCCCCCCCCCCCCCCGCCCGAAGTCCCGGTAACATATCTAACACTTGAAGAACATCCCAAGGCACCAAAAGTCCACAAGAAAAGAGTCTTTCGGTTTCTAAATCAACCCTTATAAAGCCCGGTTTTCACCAATAATGTCTCTTTTCTAGCAACAAAGTGTTGTCCAAATCACCACTACTATCAAGTGAGTTTATACCCTTACATTTTCATCTTTATAATATTTTAAGGGGGAAATACAAGGAAATCTTGTATAAGCAACAAAATTATTCAAATAGTTTACGATTGTTATTTTTACTAAAATAAATATACTACTTTACTAGTTCGGGATTTTATACAAAAACAGGCATATAAACTATAATAGATATAGTTTATGAGTCATGTATACTTATCATTACAACTTATGAAATTTAAATATTACTTATATATTCATAATAACTTACGAAAATAAATATATATAAATTGTATTAAATATAATTTAAGAAATATTTACAGTTTATCTATTACAAAGATATTTTTCATCATTCTATACATAACAATCGATGTAGCTTTGTGAGACATACTTCAAATACTTATTTAAGTATAAAACAAGTCCTAAAATTATAACCAGAGTGTCCTGGACGGAGAGCGTGACACTTGTGTATAGATATATACGGGACTGGCAATCCCACACCTGAACTGTTCGTTACAGTTAGGCCGGCAGGCCTGAGGTGACAATTGTCGTACCAATTTCGACGCCTGAAGAACGTTGTGTTCAGGCCATCTTAGGTCATCAAGCATGGTTATAATAACTCACAATTTGGTATTGAATAATACTATTAGTGTATGAATAAGTAAATAACTTTACATAGTTTTATTAAATAATAAAACTACTATACAGTACTTTATAATACAATTGGTAAAGCTAAGTACTTACAATTTCAGAGAATTCATACAAGCATAATATACAAGATATTATTCTATTACAAGTGAAGGATTTATTTCATAGTTTTATGTGAATTAAAACTATATCATACTATTTCAGAACACAATATATATATATATATATATATATATATATATATATATATATATATATATATATATATATATATATACAACAGAAAATATAGGATTTTCTGAGTAAACATACTTACATTTTCAGGGAACAAATGACAGATTTATTTACAAAAATACTTATGAACTCACCAAATTGATTGTTGACGCTCTTTTCAAAACTATTTGTATTTTCAGAAAATTAATAAACAGGTACCCATAAGTTTTGAGGAAGACAGAGTTTCATACAATCATGTCTTTTAATTATACTTTTTGGTGTCAAGTATACGATGATTTGAACACAAATGTAAAGTTATATTATATCAATGTAATGGATGTTATACTTTGATTACTATTATGCAATGTTGTGATACTATACATGAAGTCATCCACCCCCGAATGTTTCCGCCATTCTGGTTTGGGATGTGACAGATTGGTATCAGAGCATTGCTTATAGTGAACTAAGTATATCAAACCACAAAAGATATACAAATATAAATACAAATGGTGTTGTAACGCTCTGACTAAAAATATATATATTTTTTAAATCTAAGTATTTTATTAAAAGTATATGAACATGCATACATACTAGAAACAGTATCACAGTAAAGATTACATAAAAGTATTATGATTGTTGAACAGCACAAGTAGATATTGGGATATATAATCAACTGTGGGATGAATATAGCTTGATCAACTATATGTATCCGAGAAGTGATTAGCATATGCCTAGGAATGGTTGTGCTGTTGCAACAAGTCTAAAAACTTACCAAACTTATAAACTATAAAACCAAACATAAAATACTATAGGAGTATTATGGGATACTATAAAACCACGCGTTTAAATTCTTTCTATGCTTCTTATCCCTATTTATCGTACCGACAACATGGTTGGATTTCATTTACCTGGAGACCCCTACTACCCCAATCAAGGAAATGGAGGTTGGGTTGAGGAAGATTCAGATGAAGAACCAATGGAGGATAGTGAAGAAAAAGATTCAAGTGGCATAGACTCGGAACCATAACTATATAATCCACCACAAGGAGTACAACACCCAGCAACCAGACCACATGTTGAAGGTTCGACACCAGCATGGGGTAAGGAACTATAAAGGTGGAGTCACCAACAAGGACAACGCCCTCCATTTGTATGAACAGAGATTTCTATAACATAAGTAATGGAGGATCATCTGACAGGGCCCTCCTTGTAATAGTACAACACATCACTCGCCAGACTGACCAAGCGAGGATATCAATTAACCGGACACTGGAAGCCAACACCTCTCCACAAGTTAACACTGCAAATCTTCGTCATCTAGACGAAGAACATGGTCAAACTAGGAACCTTGTAGTATCACTTCAAAGAGAGATGATGGCTGCCCAAGCTAAGATAAGAGCACTTAAAGAACATCAGACTACACTGAAGAGCATTTGAAAGGAAAGGAACACCATGAGGCAGAATCCAGTACTCGGTGTAGTACCCGACGCAAGATGTTTTCAAAAGATGTTTTTTAAAAAATGTTTGAGATTCTTTTTGCTTTTCCAGCCTCAAAAGTTCAAAAAGACACAAAAAATCACAGATGTATGACTTTTGCAAATGTCAGTTTTTATGCTTTGATAAAAGTTGTTTTTAAAAATACTTTATCGCTTACCAAACAACTTTTGGAATTTTATAACTTTTTGAAAAAGTTAAAAGTCAAAAAACCATTTTAAAAGGAAAAACAAACACCTCGTGATACAATCGCATCAAAATATAACATTGATGACATTAGGAATTTTATAATTGTCGAAAATTGGTAGATAATTTTTTTTGAGAAATGACTCATCAATGAGATAATTGGTAGAAAATTGGTACAACATATTTACTATTATATATTTAAAATCACAATCGTCGTATTTATGTGTTTTTGCAAATAGCCAAAAAACTAGATTATTTCTGTATATCTTTCAAAATCAGGCGACCATTTTTGTAAATATCCCAATCTTAAGGGTTACGGGGTGATAGCGTGAAGAAGTATGATGGTTAATAATGAAACTCTGAAACTTGAGTAAATATATAAAGGATTATAATTACTTCCTTATTGTTTTCATTCTCTCGTTAATCGATCCGAAAGAGTCAACGGTACTTACCTACTCAAATTGATCCAATGTAAAAGAACATATTAAGGAATCCTATGGAGATGAAGTATAAGCTTGCAATGTAAAGAGCTAAAAAGGGTTTCTGCTAAAGTGTGATGTTTCTGGGGATCTGAGGTACGTTCCTCAAATTGATAAATTGATGAATTATAAGTTACCAAGAAAGAAACGGAAGTGTTAATGAAGTTTTTTTTTTTTTTTTTTTTTTTTTTTTTTTTTTTTTTTTTTTTTTTTTTTTTTAATAAATTTATTGAGTAAATTTTATCAAATAGTTAAAAAAAATGTCGGCCAGGAATGTGAGAAACGTATTTTGACCTAATTTAGTCAAAGTTGTGAAGTTTTTGAATTAGTGTAGTAGATGATCAAATTAAACAATCTGTGAAGTTAATATACTGTTGTGTATGTTATAAATGAATGGAATTTGGAGGAAAATGACTAATGACGTGTGTATGGGTTGTGGATACAAAAAGAAAGTGAAACAGGGAGTTGGTCCTTTGTCGCGCTCCTGTGTGTTTGCTGAGCAAATCCAAGTATGCTTGCCCCAACTTGAATTTGTATATTGCTACACTTAAGCACCAAATACTTATGAAACTCATTATTAGTACATAACATCATAATTTGATCAAAGGTACTAGTCATTTACTGATTACCAATCGTGGTGTTTCAAATCGAGTCTGGTTAGTGATGCAAATACTCCTTTTGGTGTAAACATAGGTTTTGGTGAGTTCAAGGTAACCTTTTTAAAACGGATACAAGTTATAGGTGTTGGTGGATATTGGAAAAGCATAACTTCATAAAATAAGCCTTCTGAAACCTATAATGTCCCAGTTGGATGTTTACACAATGGGAGTAAATCAATAGACTTATACTTAATGATGATTACGAATGTGAATTTTAGTAGATTGTATGATTGTAAAAGTTGTAATACAGTGACTTAGTGATTTTCTCTTTAAAATTGTAATATATGTCCTCTTGTCTTACGAGAGACAAATGTTGACATCAAATTATAAATGTGAACATATATCTTGCTCTCCAAAGAGAATTGAATCTAGGCACCCATGATATGAGTGTGAAGTTTCCTAGAGGATCAGAATGGTGAAGATGAAAATGGGACTGTTTAGGAAATCAAGATTGAAGTAACTTTGTTGTTTATTGATACTCCGCTAAACAAGAAATTATGTAGTAGGATCTATTCAATTGACTCATGGGGTGTACTCTTAGCATGAACTGAAGAGGAGAGGCTATTTGTAAACAAAGTGACCAACTTTATTCACACAATAGAAGGGAATCATTGGGATCTGAACTTTGAAAGAAACAAAATTAAATTATTGAGTTTAGAAAGGGAGTCTGCTAAATTTTTTTTCTTTTTTCTGGGAAACTTGCTTCTTGTCGTATAAGAAAAATAATATGTAGAATTAAAAGTAAAACATTAGTTTGTGTAACTCACTTTACCTATATCAGTTCATGCCTATCTTTAGAATTCTCACTTGTATTAGACTTCAAAGGAGTTTTTACGACCGAAAAATGAAAAAGTAAATGTAAGGACTGGTTATGAGATTTTCTACATGGTAACCTGTTACTTCAACTGTGAGCAGTTATGAGTTCTGAAAAGATTTTTCTACATGATATAACAGGTTTTACTGAAAATTAGTCACATCTCTCGGTATAAAGTTCATTTCATTGAGGTGCGCAAACCACATACATTCTATCTCAACAAATCCATGGCATCTTCATCATCTTCTCCTTCTGCTCCGGCATTTTCTTCTCAATCATGGAAGTACCATGTTTTTCTTAGCTTTAGAGGAGAAGATACTCGCAGGAATTTTGTAGATCATCTCTACTCAGCTCTTGAACAGCAAGGGATCTACACCTACAAGGACGAAGAAACACTTCCTCGAGGCAAATCGATCGGTCCATCTCTTATGAAAGCTATAGAAGAATCTCAGATTGCTGTCATCATATTCTCAGAGAACTATGCAGACTCTTCATGGTGCTTAGATGAACTTGCATATATTATGAAATGCAAGGATACAAAAAGCCAAATCATTATCCCCATATTCTATGGTGTGGATCCCTCTGATGTACGAAAACAAAAACGAAAATACGGAGAAGCATTTGCCAAACATGAGTTAGAGAACAAGAAGAAAGCTAAATCTTGGGGACAAGCAGTTACGGAGGACCTTTGGGGATGGCTCTTTAACCCCCGAGAACAAAACCGAAAATACAGAGAAGCATTTGCTAAACATGAGTTGGAGAACAAAACCAAGGTTGAGTCTTGGAGAAAAGCACTTGTGGATGCAAGTAACCTTTCTGGATGGGAACCCAAGCATGTTGCCAACGGGTAATGTTCTTTTTTGTTTTTGTACTTTTTATGCCTAGAATATGCATGCTCTACAACTCACCGACACTTGTACCTTGTAAGCCTAATTAAAGTTATGATGGACTTCATTGACTTCTAAATCTAATTACTTACTTAACGCATCGCTTCAAGCTACAACAAAAAATCCATCTTGCTTTGTTTTTTGCTATTTGAAAGTATTCAATGTGTCCCAAGAAAAATGCTACATATAGTTGTGATATTAACTTTAAAGGTCCTATTTTGAGACTGAAATTTTATGGAGCATTAAACACAGTAGTCTTTTGTCAATTCGAGTATGTGTTAATAATCCTTGTATATCCAATGTATAGGCATGAATCAAGGGTTATCAAAGAAATTGTTGACACGATTTCACATAGGTTGCAATTAGTACCCTTAAGTGCCAATAAGAATTTGGTCGGAATGGCGGCTCGGATGCAACGTTTGAAATTAGAGTTACAAATTGGGTCGGGAGGTGTGCGCATGATCGGAATATGGGGGGTTGGGGGTGGTGGTAAGACTACTCTTGCATCTTCCATTTATGATGAGATCTCTAGCAATTTCGATGGGTGTTGCTTTGTGAAAAATATCCGGGAGAAATCAAGCAAGAATGGTTTGGTAAGCTTGCAAAAAAAACTTATTTCTGGCGTTTTGAAACAAAAGGAAGTACAGGAATTAGAGAGAGTTGAGGAAGGAAGACGCATGATAATTGATAGATTATGCCATAGAAAGGTCTTTATTGTTCTTGATGATGTCGATAAGCTTGACCAACTAGAAGCGTTAGCTGGATCACATGAATGGTTTGGTGAAGGAAGCCGAATAATAATCACAACTAGAGATGAGCATGTATTAAATGCAAACAGAGTCGATGTTAAGCACAATATTAGCTTGTTAAACAATGATGAAGCTATTAAGCTCTTTCGCAAGCATGCACGCCGGGATTACACATCCATGGAAGAATATGAGCAGCTTATAAAAGAGGTGGTCTCTTATGCTGGTGGGCTTCCATTAGCACTTGCAGTTCTTGGTTCCTTTCTATGTGACAAAAACATTAATGAGTGGAGGAGTGCGTTAGCCAGGCTGAAAGAGATTCCAAATGATAACATTGTGGAAACACTAAAAATCAGCTTTGATGGACTTACAAAGGTTGAAAGAGAGTTGTTCCTTGATATTGCATGTTTCTTTAGGGGGAGGGAGAAAGACGAGGCAATGGAGATACTTGAGGCTTGTGGTTTTCATCCAGTTATAGGAGTGAAGGTGTTAATACAAAAGGCTCTCATAACTATTTCAAAAGATGGACATTTTGAGATGCATGATCTGGTGCAAGAAATGGGACACCACATTGTTAGAGGGGAACGTCCTAACAATCCTGAAAAACATAGCAGAGTTTGGAAGGAGGAAGATGTTGCAAAAATATGTGATATAGATGCAACCAAGGTAATGTTTAAGCTAAGCTTTGCATGATATATTATGTATGTATAAACAAACATTTTTGAATTAATCCTGACACTATTTTGTTCCTCTATCACAGGAACTTGACAATATTGAAGCAATTATAATGGTTTTCCGGTTTCAGCCAGCAAAAAATCAAGAACAAGATCTTCATTCGGTTGTTGCATACATGAAGAACCTTCGGTATATAGAATCGTTTGGTGATCCTGCAAAATCATTGTTTAATGACATTCCACTAAGGGAGCTTTGTTGTCTTATATTGTTCTCGGGTTCGCAAAACCAACTTTGGGAGGGTTGTAAGGTAATTCTTATTGTTTGTCACTTTATCTAATTAACAGATGATAACAAAGTTGATGATGAATAATCTGATGTTGATGTGTATCACTTCTGTGACTGTCCTTGGTCTTAATAATTATAAAATATTCAAAATATAACTTGTTTATTGATATATTATTCATTGTAATCCATGGTATTTATGTAAATACCCATCCTCCGTCTAAATATCCTTTTGTCTTAACATAGATACAAATTTCCTTTTGTTTTTCAAAAATAAATTCTATGTTACTATTTAGGTAAAATTTTAATCTATTTTTTGTTGATTATATTATAGATATCTTATTAACCAGTTGAACACTTCAGATGATTTCCATTTGCGGATGGAAGGAACTAGTATTTCTGTCTAATTATTATATCACATATAAAAAGTCTATAGCTGTGTTTGTCTGTCTCTGTGCGTGCCATTTTCCTCAGAATCTTATCACCTTGATACATTTTTGACTTGTTTGCACTTGTATTCAACAGTTGCTGCCAAGTTTGAAGTTATTGAGAATTTGTGATATGTATAACCTAATCATGACACCAGATTTTAATGGCCTTCCAAATCTTGAAAGATTCCGTGTGTAGAAGAAATTCATCCTTCAATTGGCTACTTGGAAAAGCTTGTTTTCTTATCTATAGAACAATGTGGGGGTCTTGATATGTTTCCACCCATTATGGGATTAAAGAAACTCAAGACCCTTTCATTCAAAGGGCACCTCAAATTTGTTCAGTTTCCAAAGATCCAACAAAAGAAGATGGAGAATTTACCACATCTTAATTTGGATAATAGTGGTGATCATGAGGTTGCATCCTACATAGAATCGTGTTCAAAAATTTTTGTTAATTGTTGGAGGTGTGGTTGCAGCAATCTTCCTGGTGTAGAATGTTGTGTTGAGGAGCCTTGTTTATGTCGGTTAGGGTTTTTTCACAACTTGCAAGAACTTCGTTTCTTAAGGAAGTTGGATCTCTGCTGGAGCAATTTGGGAGATGAAGACATAGGCTCTGATGTTTTAGAGTTTCCCAACTTACAAGAACTCAATCTATATGGAAATAAGTTTTCACAGTTAAGTTTTAGTTGCTTGCGATTTCCTCGGCTCAAATGGCTCGACGTGTCATTCTGCAAAGAACTTGTAGAATTATCAGAGCTGCCACAAAGTATAGCTATTGTTATAGCGGATTATTGTGACTCGCTTGAAAGCTTTCGAGATATCTCAAACTGTAAATGGTTGTGGAAAGTCTCACTTCGAGGGGACAACAAAGTAGGTCCACTTGTTGGTGAGATATTACTAGACTCCATGCTCCAGGTACCTTTTGAATTTCAATCTTTATCATAATAATTAATCCAAACATACAAATAAATGAATATGTGTTTTCCATGGCAGGGGAATGCTATTGACAATCATTTTATCAGTTTTAGTATTCTGCATCAGATTCCAAAGGGGTTTGCAGGCAGGTTCTTTAGAGGGAAAACATTTACAAAGCATCCCCCACATGCTATTTGGAACCTATTTGATGACGACACGTTTAGACTGCGTCTTCCAGATGATTGGTGCAATGACTTTTGTGGGCTTTTAATACGTGTTGTTACCATTGTCAGACATCTGGATATAGATGTAATCATCAAGCACTATCCAGATGAAGAAGATTCTGGGTTTGAGATTTGGCAGGAGTCTAATGAGGTACCAGAGCCTGAATATGGTGGAGATGTTAGGACACACGTGGGATATGTTTCCTTTTGTTCTTTGAGGCGGACTACATCATTGAGTCCATCATACAATATTATTTCATTTTCCATAAAGAGCAGTTGGTCTTCGTTTGCAGCTGAGCTTGTTCCTAGAAAAAGTAAGGATGATCCCATGCAAACAACAAAAGTTTCAACAGATTCCTCAGAATTTTGGGATGAGGAAAATGATGAGTATAAGGCATTTATTATCCAAGATGATTCAAAGTCTTATATCAATATTATATGGCAATATAACATCTAACAAAACCCGTACACCAATAGATATCTCGACTCTTTGCCAGTTTGTATAGTCCGCACTCTGAACTTATGATTGTGATTACACTGCAATATACATTGAGAAATAAATTGCAAATGGAGGAGAACAAATGTCCTGAAGATGATTGCATATCACAGTAAAAACTCCTGATTTGATACCATAAAATATTTTGAGTATTGAAAGAGAATGATTTGTATATAATCTTTAGCTAATTCATATGACTACACTTTGTATTTATAAAGGAAAGCACTACTTCTATTCCATGACAGGGTTTATTTGCCAAATTGTAAACTTTTATTCCTTCGATTGAAACTGAAATAAAAAAGAAATACCAAAGGTTCTTGGCTTTTGAAAGGCCAAGTCTCTCCCGAGTGATCTCTCACACAACTAGTTTTGTTCAAAGATACGTACCCTCAAATACAAGACTTGTACTTATACTCTACTAAACTGAAATAACATGTAAAATAACCTAAAATCACTTAACCTTTGCATTAGCTTGTTTGAACACATCTAAACAGCATTGACCAATGTACTTTACCTCTATATGCATATATGATCCTCTATTTGAAATACACCAGGCCAATAGTAATAGTAATTAATTACTACTAGAAATTAATATTCAATATAAATCACAAGGTAGACATGATGTATGGTGCCAGTTTATTATAACATAATGAGGCTATTTAGGTCTTTCATAGACATGCATATCACGTATATTCTAGCTCAGCCCTTTCATCATTTTATTTCTTTATTGCAGGCAAATGACAAGATTAAATAGATAATACATCAAGGTTCTTCATCATGTTATCCTAAGCTTGTTGAAAACATGAAGCCAAAGTTCCTTTATGTGCCCCTCTTCTATCACCAACATGTTGAAGGGCCTAATTATCTTTCTAATAAGTTGCAACTTATTTGTTGGTCTTGTTATCCTACAAATTTGATAGCCAGTTTCCAACCCAAGAGGCTTGTTGCTCTACGGTTGCATCGGAGATTGCAAGAACAATTTTGGAGGGGTTGTCAGATAAATATTGTTTCTTTGGTTAACATATAAAATTTGTGGATCCTGTATTAAAAGTCTGTCTAGTTTATGCTATAGTTTTTTCGTAGATATATTGGTGTAATTGCTTATTGTGGCATTGAGTATTGGTCCTATTAAGCAAATTTAGTATAGTTGTACAATATATATTAGTTAATGTGTGCAAAGCACCTGATAATCTCATGAGTAGAATCTGATATGAAACCTACTTATTCCCTCATATTTCAGAACATTATATCATCTATGTATTCCTACATATCACTACAAGAAAAAGAGTTTCATAGGCTGACATAATCAATATCAATAGTCAATAATTAGTCTTTGATGATGTAACACCCCATTTATTAAATAATTAAAGAGATAAACTTAATGAACGAATAATAGCCCTAAAATAAATAATTATATATCAAAGGTTGGTCTCGAAAGGCTAATTGTCATAATACTAGAAGTTTGGGGTTAAAAGTGTAAGTTTCGGACTTAGGTTGTAAATATTTATGAAGACAGGGGCTCCGTGGTAATTATTTGGATTTAATTTGAAAGGAAAAGAGGTGGAAGGGATGAATATGTCATAATTAAGATATTGGGGGCTATAGGGGTATCATAGGGAGCTGAATTGTAAAGATTTTAGAAGATATGGGTTGTTTGTTAATTTATGGGACTTGATTTGAAAAGGATTTTCGAGGTCAGGGTTTAAATGGTAAATTCTAGGATATGTTCGGAAATAATTCTGGTGGGGAGGGGCTGATATGGTTAAAATGGGCAGAAGTTTGATGAACACGGTTACACCCGCTACCCCTCTCATGCAGCCTCCATATATATGGTTAGGTGTATTAGAACCTAACCCTAAATGATAACACTCAGCCGCCACCTTATAACTTCTAGTCGCCGGCCGCCACCCTCATCTTCAGCCGCTTCTTCCTCCATCGTCGAGACCCTAAACCATCGTTGTGCCCCTGCTATCGGTGACAAGGAAGACCACTGGTGAAGCCGTGAGCGCCACTGCCACCTTTCCGTCGTTCTTCTTCTTTTTATACTCTTCTGTTGCCGCTCAAGCCCTACTCGGCCATTGCTGGTCCGTTCCGACCACCTTTTGCTTCCGAGATCGTCCCACAGCAGCAAGTCACGGCTACTCCCCGCTAATACAACTCACATTCGATTGTTACGGTCGAGATTCACCATCGCGAGGTTGTTGTTGTTGTCTCACAGCTGACGGAGGGTGTTGTGTTCGTCATTATTGCTGCTTGCCTGTTGCCACGCCGTCGGTCTCATCATCGCCCCTTCCTCCGTCTTTCTCTTGTTGCGTCTCAGGCCACTGTTACCGTGTTGGAGCCATAAAACCACCGAGACCATTGTCGGTGTACTCACCTTGTTGCTCCGGTTATCGTTTACCACCCTAAGGGGTTGTTGTGTGCGCATAAGCAGGCCTTTTGCCGAGTAATGTCGTGAAGAACCACCATGGCAGCCGGTCATGGTGGTTATTGCAGTTAACGCCGCCATCAACCGTTGTTGCCGTCGTTGTGCGCCATTGGGAGGGTGGCTAGGTGCTTGTAAACAGAAGCATGGGTAGGTGTGTTTCCATTATTGGTGTGTATGTGTGTATGGTGTTGTTTGGCCGGAAAATCGGGAAAAGCCACCACCACCATCGTGAGGTGGTGGCTACCACCACCTGCCACCGCCAACCAACCTGCCACTAGGGTGGTTGTGTGTGTGTTACTTTTGGTATTTCCATTGTAAATTGTAACAAAAAATGGAATAATAAGAAAGAAACCCTAACCACCACCGTGAGGTGGTGGGTGTCGCCTCCTGCCGCCACCAGCCACCGTGTTGGGTGGCGGTGTGCTTGTTGGTGTTTGGATGTCGTTTGGGAAGTTTGGATAAGGGACTAAAACCCTAATGGGCCTAATAAACCCTAATGGGCCCAATGAAGCTTAATGGGCCTAAAAGCCTAAACATGTGACTAATGGGCCTAGTGAAACCCTAATGGGCCTAATAAACCTTAATTGATCAAAAGACCTAACTATTTGGCCAATTGGGCTAAGATGGCGTTGGAAACCCTAATTAGGGTTTAGAAAACCCTAATATTGGTTTATGGGCTTGGACCTATCGGGACCCACATTTGGGCCATTTGAATGGAATTATGTAATAAGCCCAACTTCACCATATGATATACCTAGTAGAGTAATGGAATTAATAGATTAAGTTGTTAATGGATTAAGTGAGAAACACCTAACCCTAATTATCATTTTATGTGAAACCCTAGTTTCACTTGGGCTTTGTGTTGAGCCTTTCTATTGGATTTTGGGGTTTGGCCCAATAATGGGCCATCCAAGAATAATCAATAGACCATAATAATTAGATGGGCTTTAGGGTAGGGCCCATATGAGGTTGGGGCAAATTTGGAAAATTAGGCCATAGATGAGCCATAGTTTGGGCCTAGATGATTATGTGACATTGGGCCATTGAAATGCCAAGTGTATGGACTAGACTAAATGGTTGGGCCTTTGAATAAGACCGTGTAAAGGTTTGGGCCCAATTTGGAAAATTGGGCCATATGTTAGGCTTTGACTCACAATTGACTTTTGGGCCTTTAGATTAGGCCTTGGGCTTGGATAAAGCTAAGTTAGGGGTAAAGTAGTATTTACCCCAAAGTATGTATTTATGTTTATGTGTTGGAGCCCAATTATTAATTGGGTGATATTTTGATATTGACAGTTCGGGAATCTTTCATCCAGCAGCTGGGGGTTATGTCTATGGGACTTCAGCAATGTGAGGTGAGTTATCTTCCAGTAGAGGTGGGTCTAAGGCACCAATGTCGGCCCATTAATAGGTGACTATGTATGAGATGATTGTCTTTGTCATAATTGTCTGGTTTGCAACTATCTGATATGCTCTATGTGCTAGGATGCTCTGTTATATGTGTTAGTAGTTTTTAGGGGTGAAATAGCCCCCAGATACCGGTTGAAAGATACCGAAGGGGTCGTCAGAACCCATGCATGCCTAGCAGTACGTTATGTTTTGTTATTATGTGGTAGTGGTAGGGGTGAAATAGTCCCCTGGTTACCGGTTGAAAGATACCGAAGGGGAGGTTAGCTCCCGGTTACCGGTTGAAAGATAGCAAATGGGTAGGTCGGGTACCCAGATATGCTTGATAGTATATTTATGTATGTTATGCTATGTTATTATGTGGTAATGATAGGGGTGAAACCATCCCCAGATACCGGTTAAAAGATACCGAAGGGGTAGGCCGACACCCAAATATGCTTGGCAGTATGTGTATTGTATGGTATGTGGTATGATGGGGGAACTCACTAAGCTTTGTGCTTACGGTTTTGAATTTTGGCTTCAGGTACTTCATTTTAAAAGGAAAGGAGTCGGCTTGATCACAACGCATCACCCCGTGTTTTCCGTAGACGAGATCTTTGGGATTACACTCTGATATGGTTTTATGATACCATGTTTTGATTATTGACACTTTGATTTTGACATTATGTATTATTATGAATGATTTTATACTGATAGTTTTATGTAATAACTTAATTAAAACGAAATTTTTGGCCTGTATTTTTGTGATGTTACAAGTTGGTATAAGATCCTTGGTTTGAGGGATTCGGGCACACTCTCAGGTGTGTTTGAACTTAAACTAAGGACCTGGAATGAACATTTTCAAAAGTAAAACCCTTTTTATAAAAAGAAATTTGAAAAGAGAAAAGAACTTTGAAAAGAACAAGGTGTGTTAGGGCTAAGGATCTAAGAGGATGCCTTATATGCCTATTATATGTGCTTGTAGACTTGCATGCTAGTACTGATCAGTCGGTGATACGATAGCCTGTTTAGGTTATGTCTGATTGTATGAGCCTTTGAATTGCATGTATAGATTCCTGATTAGAGGATATGATGGTTTGATTGGAATATTTTGGTTAGATTTTCCATTGCCTACATGTTGCTTGTTTTGTGCTTTGTGGGACTCTTAGTAATGTGAGCTAGCTATTAAGTGAATATGCTAAGTTACATGTGGCACAAACTGGATAATCTCAAAGTGATAGATTTGACCCTATTGCGCAACTTTTGTCTGAGTCCAACCGTTCTAGGGATGGGTCTATTACTCGAAGGATTATCTGATCTTTGTTGCATGTGGCTATATTCATGAGGTAGCCCATTGACATTATTGGGAATCTTTCAACAGCTGAGGACTGGGTGGATACAGGAACCTAGGAAAACCTAGGATATGTTTCAGTGGGTTAGTAGTGAGGCTCAGTGAGACTTGGGTGTACTAGTTTGAGGAAGTGACTTAGAGGATTCATGAGGATTGTTGAGGAAAGTAAGGATAGGTGTGGAAGGTAGTATTGGGCCCATACTACTGAAAGCACGAGATCCATACTCGAATTGGTGAGAGTCTTGGAGAATCTGAGAAGCTTCGGGGAAGAGTTTGTGACCTAGTTTGGGGACAGAGGATGTTCCAGCTGTTGCAGCTTAGCCATTGGTTGTGAGCTAGTGAGCGTGGCAGGGTGTCAGACCCTGAAGGATATGATTTCCAAAAGGTTGCAAATGCGAGATCGAATTAGAGCACTTTGAGAAGAGAGGTTCATGACAGGTACGTATACTAGAGGGTCCTGGGAAGAGGCCCGTCACCTCCGATCATCGGGTGAAAGGCCAGCAGGGACGGATTCAGTGCAGCACGTACGAGAAAGTGCACAAGGGAGTTTGTCACCCCCAAGGGTTTAGGCTGCTACAGGTGTGGCAGGGTTGATCATGTCAGCTAAAGGTGATCAGTATTCCTCCATATATTACGGGTATATCATCTTCTACTGCTAATAGATGGATGATGGGAATATGTATCACTTTGGAATTGTGAGTAAGTTTGGATATGCCAGATCTCGGGTCATATTTCTGCCAGTATTTGGGTTATCAAGGATCACATATGTCATCCTGCATGCCAAAAAGTCCTTGATGAACCCACAGAGCGACACATTTTACGGAGTGGGTTCCGCGTGGATCGTTATCATTCCAGATCTTTGTCGGGATTTGTGTGGGAGTATTATTTAGAGGATACCCAGTCAAAGTTAGAGCGATAGTTCTTCAGTGAAGTTAGCGTTCAATTGCTCTATCATGGTTCAGGTGTGGTCGACAATGGTCTATGGATGAACTTTGGAGTTCAAGGCACTACTGTTGCTAGGAAAGGATCGGTAGCATGAAGATAGTGATGTCAGTTGCCCGTGTTAGATGCATAAGTGGTTGGTCATTGGATGTTCAAGAGAATTGTATTTTCGCATTGGCTGTGTTTGGTTAGAGTTTAGTGGTACTGCAAGATTGGAAGTAGGAACGAGGACTCATCAGCTAGAGTGAAGATGAAGGCCTCTAGTTGTCAGCAAGGGAGGTGGATCGAGGTGTCAGGCTGGACCAGATTTCAAGAGTACTCATCAATATTTCCGAGGATGGGCGATCTCAAGATTTGACTGGTAATTGATCATTAGCATTGGTAAGCTCAGATTGTCGGCAATGGACTATTAGGAAGTAAGAAGGATTGGGAATCCTTCAGCTCTCACGTGCAGTGAAGACTTAGTCGAATCTAAGTGGGGGAGAGACTTTTTGTAAAGTTCCCCAAATGTGAGTTTTGGTTGCGCGAGGTGCAATCTCTTGGTCACCTTGTCCACCAGAAGGGGTATTCTAGGCGATCCGGCCAAGATAAAGGTCATGATGCAGTGGGAGATTCCGAGGTCTCCATCTGAGATTCGGAGTTTGCTGGGTCTAGCGGGTTATTATTGGAGATGTATACAGGACTTCTTCGAGATTGCATTTCTTTTGACTTGACTGACCAAGAAGTCGGTGGCCTTTCGCTGGGGGCCTAAGCAGCAGACTGTTGGATTATTGTCTAAGCCCGTAACCATATTTGTCAAGTACTTGACCCGATTGTGCATGGTCCTTTTTGGTTGCCTTCACCAGAGCAACTTAACTGGAGAAATAATAGAGAAAGAGGTTATTATGATTTATTAATATGTTATAAGAATAATATATTAATGGAGAAATTATATTTGTTTAATTAATATTGGTCAATAATTAATTAAGAATTAATTTAGTGATCAAGTGTAACTAATTAAACTAGAGGGGCTGAATTGTAATTATGTGATAGTTACAAAAGAGGGTAATGATTATCCTTGATATGTGTTGGACGAATTCAAGAGATAAGATGTCCTTGAAATCGTCCAAAGGATAAGGATAAGGGTTTTCAAGGCTTATCTTATGGTTACTTGGTGGGCAAGCAACTAGATAAGGATAAGGATTGAAACCCTAATCTCTACACCTATATAAAGACTCATAAGTCCATAAGAATTCGGCCATGCCTTGTCTAGGGTTCCTAGGGACGGATTTCATAACTCTTCTCTCTCTCTCTCTCTATCTCTCTCTCTCTCTCTCTTTATAGCCTCTCCAATTGCTTTTGGTGTTTGTGAGCCATTAGAGGTACTACACTTGTGGTACTTGCTTTCAACACTTAGGGTTTGAAGATTTGAGTTGTTATTGCAATATAACAACAAGAGGTATGTGATCTAACCTTTATATGTATTTTGAAAATACTAGGACATGCTAGGGTTTCTTCATGTGTTCATAATGTTGTGTATCTAATAGTGAAAACATAGATCCAATTCTAGGGTTGCATGCACACATAGGATTGTTTGTGCAAAACCCATCAGTGGTATTAAAGCATTTGGTTAACTTGCTTTCAATTAGTATTATTCAATTGTATGAACTTGACATATTAGGGTTTATAGCCAATAAACCCTGGGAGGCTAGAAATTTCGAGATTAGGGTTTCTATACCCTAATTTGCGAAAATCTGAAAGGGTTTTTAAATCCTTTCCTTAAGCCTCAAGATTTCAAAATCTAGGGTTTGAAAAACCCAATGATTTTCAAAATTAGCCTCCTCCCCAAGATAAGATCCTAAATTTTAGGGATTTGGATTATCCCATATCTTGTAATTATCCTTTAATGGTTATATATGGTAATTAAAGATTTTGAATTATCCTATCCTATGATTTTCGAAATTTAGAGGGATTAAAATGATTAGGATAAATTAATTGTTTAATTTGTAATTATCCTTTATGATTTAGATAATCCCCTATGATTTAATAATTTAAATTAATAGTTTAATTCAAGATAATTATTAAATCAAGAGTTTTAATATTTAAAATTTTAATTTAAATAGTCTTAAATTCAAAAATTTTAAAGTGAGATTAAAATCTAATTATTTTGAAAAGTTTCAAAACTACCCTATAGTTTTGGAATTTAAATTGTTTGATTAAAAGTTTAATTTTGAAAGTTTAAATTCTAAAACCCTAATTTTGAAAAGTTCAAATTACACCATTATGGTTTATTAAATTAATTAAGTGTATAATTAAAAGAAAGTTAATAAATCCATAATGATATGGTTTAAATTTTAAAAAGTGTAATTTATAAAATTTAAACCACCTAGTATTTTAAAAGTGTAAAATACACTCTTATACTATGTATAACATTAAAAGTCTAATATTATATATGTATAACTAAAATGCTAGTCTTACCGTTAGTAGGCCTCATTCAAGAAGCCGATCTATAAGGGGGGGTATAAGGTTATGACCTATGAAATGGTCGTTTAATGGGTATCCACTGTTACCCACCGCTTCCTTAATTGGTGCAGGGTCGTTAGCCGAACGGGTTGGATAGGGCAATCCTCTCTTCATTAATAAGTATAATGAATCTATGTAAAGTAACTAAACGCTTTTGCAAATTCGCAATCCTAGTTACTTTAGGCAAAAGTGAAATTGATGCAATCCCATGAAATTGCACTTTGCAACCTTTCTAAGAAGTTAGTGGAGCGTGTGTGGTTAGCCGGAACACTAATTGGGTTCTAAGCAAAGGTGGAAAAGGGTGACTCATTGTTTGTCATAGTTCGATGGAGCATGTGTGGTTTACAGGCACATCGAATAGGTGATTGTTACAATGAGGGCACCATGTAGATTTGCATGGTTATTCACACCCACTTTGTGATCCTCGGCATCCCAGTCACAAACGAGAGGGGCATATCGAGATTTAAACATGCAATTGAAAAAGTTTAATGAATCTCAAAGGAAATCTAGGAATTCTTAATACGTTTAAAACTTAAGCCTTTATGTTTTTCATGGTGAAGAATTAGTGAATCATCATTCACTAACCTACAAATTATTTGCATATTGGATTACGACATCCCTCTTCTAATGTGTAAATAATGTTGTTGGATCCTAGCCTTAATGTCTCATTTTGGTGTTTCATTAAGGATTCAATCAACTAACTTGAAATTTATCCCATTTTGTAGATGTCTGACTCTAACCGTGGTCTTCCCGAATCCCAAGGAAAAAGTGTTCATGTTGAAAGTAAAATCTTCTTTCAAAGTGAAGGGTCAATGTGGAGTAGCTTGATTTCACTCCCTCCTCCTCCTCCCGTTGTTCTCCCCGACCCACAAGATCGAAGATTTGAGAGGTTCAAGATCACTGAAACCCTTTTGGCAATGGAACATGAAGATGGTAAACCTGTGTGTGCTCATGTCCTAGGGATGAAATCACACATTGATAGGTTGATTATGTTAGGTGCGTCTTTTCCTAATAAGTTGGCTGTGGACTGGGTTCTTCAATCACTCCCTAAATCATATGATAAGTTCATAAGAGAGTATTATATAATGGATCTTGACGCGACCCTCATTGACTTAACTTACATGCTTATTGCTACTGAATCAGAAATGATTTGGCAAAGTAATGGAGCATATTTGTTTGTTAATTCAACCAACCATGCTTTCATGGACACTCTAGAAAAACCCACCTGTTTCTGCTGCCAAAAGAAGGGGCAATGGATACAAAGCTACCCATAGGAACTGAAGAGTCTAAGAGATGAGAGAGTCAAGAAGTATGACTCTACTTCAGGTATAAAATCCACTATCTAACTCCTTTAAATTCCTATTCTTTATACATAATGTGATAAGATTACATTTGCATGTTTTGGAGGATTAGAGAAAAGAGAGGAAGTTTGATGGAAGAGCAAGATGAGTCTGATCACGAAGAAATGGATTACAATCGCATGATTCGAAGATCAAAGTTTGAGCTTAGGAAGTTATGATAGATTTGTTAGGAGTATTTGTTTACATAGTTTTTCATTCGAATTTTGCATTGAAAGGACATGTTTTCCGTTTCTTTTATAAATAAAATAAATTTTGGTTTTATCTTATTTGTTTATCCTTACAATGACATATATGAAAAATTGATGTTTGTGTACTTAGCTAAATGGATTTGATTCTGAATTAGGTTATTTGTGGAAGTATCAAGAGTTTACCAAATAGGGAGAGTTTCTCGTCCCCCAAGTTTCAAGTGGATAGGAACTTGGAATCGTGCAACAAGTATTGCATGATGAATGAAAACTTTCACACTTGGGAAATTTAGACAGATTTATGACAAAGTGTCAATTTCAGGACTGAGAGATTGAGTACACTAGGTCGTACATCGATCAAGTCTACCACAAGAGTGACAAAGATATTTGTCATGATTTACTAAAGTTTAGTGAATATGGTTATACTTATAAGATTGAGTATAATTCTAGGTTGATTAAAAGAGTTCAATCAATAACAGAACGAATAAGAAGAATCAAGCAGGCAGAAAGATAAAAGTTTCTCTACTCTAAGAAGAAGGGAGAGTACATTTTATTATGTTTTATGATAAGTCTTAATGATTAAGAACCTTATCTCAATTGATCCTCTAAGTGAGTCTTAGTACAATTTGTATGTCTAAAAAGAGGAATCGAGAATTGTGGAAATGGTTAAATCAAGAAGTCAGTCATACTCCGTTCCAATATCAAGTCTTAGAGAGTAATACTCCAAGATTGTGAATTGAGTGACAAGTATTAAGAAGGTTTATAACATTCATCAAATGTAGAATTTGGGAAAAGGTTTTCTTATTCTTGCACATTTGAAAAGTTGTGATGTCATGGATAAGACAAAGACCAACTAGGACCAATCATGTGAAATGTTTTGTATTGATAAAACTACACTAACTCTTGAATATATGTTTGTCAAGAAATGTTTCTTGACAAGAGAACCTTATATGTCAAGGAGTCAGTGGGAGTCTTAATGGTCTTGAAAGGTTTCAAGAACAAATCAAGAATAAACCTTATCAATCATCACTAGCATACGACTTGAGGTTTACAACCTATCGTGTTGACACTATTTTGTTTTCTGTGCCATTCCAATTGAGTTTTCTGTATATGTGAGTTCTATGAGTTCTCAATGGATTGTATAGGGGCAAGACACCTTGTTCAATGGAAAGTACATTGAAATGAAGGGGTGGGCTGCTCAATAACTTGGAAGTAATGGTGGGACCCTTGATGGTAAGAAATTAAGAAGAACAATTTCTATCCATAAGAGTTTGGATTTGTCAATGACATTATCTTGTGATTATGGTTATGACGAATTCACATGGATGGGAATGTATACAACACAAAATCTAAGTGTCATAAGGTTTCTTTCATTCATGAGAATGGTTGTGAGGAAACGCTTTCACTAAGAGAGATTTTGAAGATAGCATTATGTGATTTGGGTTTCACAAATTCAACTATGATTACGGCATACCTCATCATAGTTCGAATTGTGGGAAATGGCAAATGGGTCTGAACATTTTAGACTTGTTGATATGAGTCCTAGAATCATTTAGACATATACATATGAGCTGTCTAAGGAAAAGTGTATGAGTTTGAGAAGCTTAGATAGAGTCTTATCGAAGCATCTAGTATTAGAAATATGTGATGGGTTATGGTCATAAGACATCCTATATGCTCATACAAACCCTAATGCTCGGATCTAGGTTTCTCTATTGTACATTCTTTGAATCCAAGACTATAAACCCTAATTCTAGAATTCAAGTAATCATATTAATATGTAATTAGGTTTAAGATCATACCTTGATTGTTATGTAGCAATAACAATCCCAATTCCTCCTTGAATAGACTTTGGAATGCTTAGAGTCACAAGTGTCACTCCTCTAATGGCTTACAAACACCAAGAGCAAATGGAGAAGGTATAAAGAGAGAGGAGAGAGGTTAGAATTCATCCGTAGGACTCCTTGGGAACAAGTACACGAATTCTAAGGCCTTAGGGTCTTTATATAGGTGTAGAGATAGAGTTTCAGTCATTATCCTTATCTAGTTGCTTATCCACAAAGCAACCATAAGATAAGCCTTGAAAACCCTTATCCTTTATCCTTTGGACGATTTCAAGGATCCTTATCTCCTTGAATCCGTTCAACCCATATTTAGGATAACCATTACCATATTTTGTAACTATCACATAATTACAATTCAGCCCCTCTAGTTTAATTAATTACACTTGATCACAAAATTAATTCCTAATTAATTATTGACCAATATTAATTAAGCAAATATGATTTCTCCTTTAATATATTATTCTTATAACATATTAATAAATAATAATAACCTCTCTCTCTTTATTTATTTCTCCAATCAAGTTGCTTTGGTGAAGGCAACCCAAAAGGACCATGTACCATCGGGTCAAGTACATACCAAAATAGTTATGGACTTAGACACTAATTCAACAATATGAACTTAAGAAATTGTTGGGAGTTGGAAATTAAGAATTTATGTCTAGATTAGAAAATTTTATGCAAAAGAATGTTCAAAGGAATGTACTTTGAGTGAGAGACATCACATTTATAGAATTGTTCTGTAAAAATTTTGATATAGTACCTTGTGATTTCGTTGGCCGAGTCTTTGTGATTTTTGTGTCGTGACTTCACAAGAGAACCATTGCATAGAATATTAGAATTTGACATATTCTAAAAGGTGGCAAGAATTTGGTATTCTTACACTAATAATAAAGATTGGGGATTGTGAAATGAGTTTCATTTGAAAAGTTTTAATTGATCTATTTCACAAAGTATGGACCATAGGAAACCAAAGTGTGCATGCTTGGAGCATGGGATAATTGTGGTTATGATTCGAGTTATAAAGTTGATTATCTGAAACGTTAAACAATGGATAATGAGTAATCAATATGGTGATTAAATAAATGTGTTTTATTTATACTCACAAGTTTGGGGTCATATAAGATTAAGTATTATCATTGTGTTTCTCTTTGCATGTTTTGACTTCCAGAATAATTGACTTTATTAAGAATAATTGAATTATTCAAATGGTCCACAGTCGGTCATACGTTGGAAGTAGGTATAAAAGAAGACTGTCATGAATTGGTTTGTAGATTGTCTAAAGTGTATTGGACATAGAAAATGTTTGTTGCAACGTTCATGAGTGCTTATCAATATGATTTTGAGCATTGGATTAAACCCTCGCTCACCTAGATTGTTTCATGGATTTTATCACGAGCGATTGGTGAGACGATAATATCTAGTATTCTTGAAACCAAGATGTGTGAGTTGTATCTTGCGAATCGGTTGCACATTGATAATATGTAAACACACTAGTAACTTGGTGTGATAAATCTTATTGTTGTGTGTAATTCGGTGAGTGAGTGCAAGCAAACATTGAGTCGAAGTTTGTCCGTTCATTTTACCCAAAGTAGGATAAAAGTGATATCTGTGGGCTCCTCAATGATTTAGTGATGACAAACATAAATGCTCGGCTGGGCTAGGGCTAATTTGATTTGTTCAATTAGTCGGTCGTCGTAAATCGGAAATCGGGAAACAACACATAGACTGAGAGAATGATTTCAATCCATGTCTCACGTCTATACGATATAAGGAATGGAGGAATATATGATCCCTTATCTAAAGGACAGGTTACTAATAAGATCAATGTTCGACAGCGTCTTTAAGAGCTATGATTGCTAATCGGGTTGTACTTACTATTATAGTTACTATACTTATCCAAGTGGGAGACTGTTGGATTAGTTTCTAAGCATGTAACCATATTTGTCAAGTACTTGACCCGATTGTGCATGGTCCTTTTCGGTTGCCTTCACCAGAGCAACTTGACTGGAGAAATAATAGAGAAAGAGGTTATTATGATGTATTAATATGTTATAAGAATAATATATTAATGGATAAATTATATTTGTTTAATTAATATTGGTCAATAATTAATTAAGAATTAATTTAGTGATCAAGTGTAATTAATTAAACCAGAGGGGTTGAATTGTAATTATGTGATAGTTACAAAATAGGGTAATGATTATCCTTGATATGGGTTGGACGCATTCAAGAGATAAGATATCCTTGAAATCGTCAAAAGGATAAGGATAACGGTTTTCAAGGCTTATCTTATGGTCACTTGGTGGGCAAGCAACTAGATAAGGATAAGGACTTAAACCCTAATCTCTACACCTATATAAAGACTTCTAAGGCCATAAGAATTCGGCCATGCCTTGTCTAGGGTTCCTAGGGACGAATTTCATACCTCTTCTTTCTCTCTCTCTCTCTCTCTCTCTCTCTCTCTAGCCTATCCAATTGCTTTTGGTGTTTGTGAGCCATTAGAGGTACTACACTTGTGATACTTGCTTTCAAGACTTAGGGTTTGAAGACTTGAGTTGTTATTGCAATATAACAACAAGAGGTATGTGATCTAACCTTTATGTGTATTTCGAAAATACTAGGACATGCTAGGGTTTCTTCATGTGTTCATAATGTTGTGTATCTAATAGTGAAAACATAGATCCAATTCTAGGGTTGCATGCACACATAGTATTGTTTGTACAAAACCCATCATAGACATCCTTCGAGACTCTCAGACAGCAGGTTTCGGGAACCAGGGTAGAACTCCACTTAGGATTCAAGTTTAGTTGTGTGTTAGGTTGAGTGGGTGTTTGACCCAGTATGGAAAGTGTTGTAAGACTACGGGTGTAGCCGTAACATTCACTAGCAGCCAGATAGTGTTAGAGTGTTGTAAGTTTACGGTTGTAGACGTAGCATTCACTAGCAGCCAGATAGTGTTAGAGTGTTGTAAGTCTGTGGGTGTAACTGTAGCATTCACTAGCAGCCAGATAGTGTTAGAGTGTTGTAGGTCTACGGGTGTAGCCGTAGCATTCATCCAGATAGCGTTAGAGTGTTGTAAGTCTGCAGGTGTAGCCGTAACATTCACTAGCAGCCAGATAGTGATAGAGTGTTGTAAGTATGCGGGTGTAGCCGTAGCATTCACTAGGTTGGTAGATAGCAATATTGCATTGTTAGGATGCGGAAGGAACAATAATACCTACCAGTTCGGGTGGGTAGTGATACATAGATGTATCTTTCAGCATCATTTGGTATTCGGTAACTCAGGTACTCTACATAGAAACACTTATGTAAGTAGTAGCACCAGAATCTATCCAGCAAGTATTTCTAGGTACATAAACTAAATTAATCTTAAAATAGACCAAAACATGTATTATGTGTTTCTTAACCCGCCAAGTGTGGTATTTAGGACAATCCAACTTCAAATGACAAAGTTTTTGACGAAAGAAGCATTTATGAAGTCCCGATTTTCTTTTTCTTTTGATCACTACCTAAATGTTGTTTCTTTTACACTAGTCCCTTAGTAGCAACTTATTTTCTCTTTCTTTTACCCTTATTTTTAAAGGTACTAGCAAAATGAGCACTTTCAGTCTGGAACTTGTCCCCCTCGGGACAACTGGTATGAAAAGCGTTGGCGACATCAGTCAGCCACCGATTGCTAGCATTGGGGTCCCTAGCCCCATGATAGTCTGGAGCTCCATAAGTTTGTAACTCTCGGAATGTCAACGTACGTACCCCCATCATAACCACCATCTTAGTAGAGAAGGCACTCATCTTCTCATCAAGGATCTCCAATATACCCTTCTTGAACGTACCGAAGATCACTCGAGTCTGGTCAATAATGTTGCGTGTAATCTCAGCTAAAATAAACTCTCTCAACTGATCATCAAGCTGCCCGATCCAGATCCCTCGCCGGCACCAGAACTGTCAACTGGTCTAGTACGTAGCGTCACTATGCTGAAAACATACCATAACAACCATCAGAATACTCATCATCTATCGAGGGATCACACACGCACTACAAGTTCTCCGGTTTCATCTCAGCCCTCCTTGACTCGAGTACGGATCCTCTGCTTTCAGTAGTACAGGTCCGTACTACCTTCCACATATATCTTTACTTTCCTCAACATTTTCCTTGACTCCACCAAGTCCCTTTCACTACTGCTACTTTCCATGCTAATCTCATCCTAGGCTTACCCTAGGGTAATCTCCAACCCCAACCCAACCCTCAGCTGCTGAATGACTCCTCATAATGCCAATTAGCCACTTCATGAATACCATCATATGTAACAAGCCTCGGATAATCCTTCGAGTAAAGGACTCATCCCTACAATGGTTAAGACTCAAACAAGAGTTGCGCAATAAGGTCAAATCCATCACTCTGAGTTTATTCAACCCTTGTCACATGTGACTTAATGTATTCACTTAGTAGCTAACTCCCATCACCTCAAAATCCCACAAAGCACAAACCAAGCAGCATTCAAGCAACATAAAATCTGACCATAAACACTAATCAAGCCATTCTATCCACTTATTAGGAATCCATACTAGCATGCAATTCTAAGGCTCATACAATCAGACATAACCTAAAAAGGCCATCCTACCACTGACTGATCAGTTCTAGCATGCAAATCTACAAGCTTATATAGTAGGCGTACAAGGCATCCTTCTTATATCCTTAGCCCTAATCTAGCATGCATTTCATATATTCACAATTCATATCATAACGTAAACATGTATGAGTAATTTGGGAGAACTTACTTGAGCTCGAATGATTGCATGAACCACACCCTTTTCTCCATTTTAAAAATCCTTTTTATAAAAATGATTTTATTTTAAAAAATTTCATAACAAGTCCTTAGTTTGAGTTTAGACATACCCGAGAGTGTACCCGAATCCCTCAAAACAAGGCTCTGATACCAACTTGTAACATCCCAAATTTTAAGACCAAAAATTTCCTTTTTAACTATTAAATAAAACCATAGTTATCAAAACATCCTTTCAAAACTTAAGTCAAGGTATTAGAGTTTCCAAATCAAAAGATTAGAGTAAACATCCCAGGCTAAACATCATGGTGTGTGCAATACAGTCACCCCGAGCTCTTCCCTCCATAACTGGAAGTACCTGAAACCAAAAATGAAAATCGTAAGCACTAAGCTTAGTGAGTTCCCCATTCTACTATATACTATACATATAATCACATATACTGGGCCCCCGCCCCTACATCGGGCCTCGCCCGACATCAGGCTCTTCTTGGCATTAGGTTGCGCCTGACATCGAGCCCCACTCAATATACAGATCTGTTTATCCCAAGCCTCGCCTGTCACTGGGCCTCGCCCGCTATACATATACAATTAAAATCACATAATCATGCTAGCACTTAAAGAAAATATACGCAGTACCATGTGTTCCTATCCTAAGGCCTCGCCTATCATGGGCCCACCCCTACTCTGCTAATGATGATATATGGAACCCCGTCCACATTCAGCTAGTTGTGAGATACGGGCCCCCGCCCACACTCACTTCCCTCCTATCATGGGCCCTGCCCTACTCTGCTGATGATGAGATATGGAACCCCGTTCAAACTCCGCTACTGGTGAGATACGGGCCCCCGCCCACACTCACTTCCCTATCTAGACACATACAAGTATCACACAGACAACAAGTATAACTAAACATGCACATAGTAATCGGGTACCACCCAACATCAGACTGTAGTCCGGAAACATACATATAAGCATTCCTCAGGCACCACCCGACATCGAACCGTAGTCTGGAATACCTACAATCATAAATTATGCCAAGAGCTTGTTGGGTTTTGATCACTATAACACTTCCTAAGTGCACATGCAATCCTAAATGCTTTGGATCTAAGTTTTCTCTAATTATACATGCATTTTCTTTTTTCAAAGCATTCACCATAACTAGCATATATTTGACGCTATATAACATAAAATTTAGTTTGGATGCTTACCTCTTGAGTATGGTAGAGTTCTTGACCTTTGAAAGCTTGAGCACCTCAACTGTAATTCCTCTATTGGTTCCCAAACACCAAGTTGCAAAAGGAGGATTCTAGAGAATAAGTTACTTGTGCCAATATATGGTGTAAGCAATTTTGGTGCATGGAGGAGGCTTTTTATAGTTGTGTCAAGTGCTTGGGTTACACTTTGTAAACCCTACATGCTCCATCGGTTTAACCTCCATGGACTATCCATGGACCATTTTATTGGTTTAGCTCAAGTTGCATAATTATGGACCATTATCCCACACTTATAGAATCATTGATTTACATAATGAATCCCTCCATATTTAATTAGTCTCTTTTGACCTCACAATACTAATTAACTAACCATATTAATATTATCCTTATAATATATTAATAATTCATAAATAACCTTATTCTCTAAATTCCATCCTATCAAGTTGCACTGGTGAAGGCAACCCAAAAAGGGATCATGCTACAATCGGGTCAAGTATATCCCAGTTATAGTTATGTGCTTAGACACCAAATCCAACAGTCTCCCACTTTGATAAGTCTAATAACTATAACTGCCAATATCCTTTCCATATACGACTTAGCAATCGTAAGCTTTCAAAAGCCGTTGTCAACTCTGACCCAGTCAATGACGCATCCTTTTAGATAAGGGATCATATACTCCTTTGTTCTCAAGATATCAGCCGGACAAATACATGGAACAATGTCATTCTTATTGTCTAGCAGTTTGTTTCCCGATTTCCGATTCGTCTGACATAGAACATAATTGAACACATCAAATTAGTTCTGACCAGGCTCGACACATAAGTCAAATCAGAATCATCGAGGGGCCCAGATATCGATTTTAATCCTCTTAGGATAAAAGGGAACAGATAAACTTTGACATTATATGCATGTACTAACTATTCATTAAATCATGCACAACAACATGTTTCATAACATCAAGTTACTGATGCGTTTTCGTGCCATCAATGCACAACCAACTCATAGTCAACAACTCATATATCTTGGTTTGAAGATTATATGATATTATCATCTCACAATCACTCATGATAAATTTCATGAAGTGATTCAGGTGATTATGGGTTGAATCCAGTACTCAAATCTTATTTAAGAAGTACTCATGAATGGTGTAGCAAACCTGTTGCTATGCCTAACTTCTTAGACAATCATACATGCCAACTCATGATAGTCTTGATTCATACCTACTTCCAATGTATGATCGACTGTGGATAGTTTGAATAAATCTTATTTATTTTGGAAGTCAAAACATGCAAAGTGAAACAATACTAAAGAATTGACAAAAGACAGTAACTTTACTAGTAAATAAAACTCCTTTTATTCAACACCAAATGTCAATTACAATTTAGCTATTACAAGTTTCAATTTATCTAATCATTAAAACTAATATCATCCTTTAGCCCAATGCCCCTCGCGTGTTGCAAGTGCTTACCCCAAGTCAGTCCTTTTGTAGAGGGCCTGCTGGGTTTTCTTCTGAAGATATCCTCTTCACCACGAGGTGCCATTCTTCTACTTGATGTCTTATGAAATGGTACTTTCTGTCGATATGTCTGGATCTTCCATGATCTCTCGGTTCCTTGGTTAAGGCAACCGTCCCTTCATTAACGCAGAAAATTTCCACAGGCTCCTTTATGGATGGAATGACTCTAGGGTCTTCGATGAAGTTTTTGATTAACCATATCGCCTCCTTCGCTGCTTCGCTTGCTAATATGTACTCTGACTCACACGTTGATCAGCTAAAGTCTCCTGCTTGAAACTTTTCTATGTCACTGCTCCTCCATTCAGGGTAAACACCCAGTCTGACTGAGAACGGAAATTATCTCTATCGGTCTGAAATCCAGCATCACTATACGTTGTTACTCTCAAGTCATCACTCTCACTGAGGGTAAGGATCCAGTCCTTAGTCCTCCGTATGTACTTAATAATGTTCTTAACCGTAGTCCAATGAGCTTTATCAGGGTTCCCTTGATATCTACTGACCATGCTTAAAGCAAAGGCAACATCAGGGCGAGTACAAGTCATAGCATACATGATCGAACCAACTGTTGAAGCATATGGTATTCGAATCATTTCTAATATCTCATCCTCTGTACTCAGACTCTGAGTGTTACTCAGTTTGGTATTGCTTAGGATAGGTAGGTTACCTTTCTTGGAGTTCTCCATGCTGAAAGGTTTCAGCACCTTGTCTAAGTAGGTACTTTGACTAAGTCCTATTAGCCTTTTACTCCAGTTTCTCCATATTCGTATCCCAAGAATATAAGCAGCTTCTCTGAGGTCCTTCATAGCAAAACACTTCCCAAGCCAGGACTTGACCTCTTGCAAGGTTGGGATGTCATTTCTGTTGAATCAAATTTCAATCAAGATCGTTAGATTCTATGTAGACAAACAATTAAGAATGTAATTATGAACAAGAGAATGGATTTGAATGTGTCGTATGATTAATACTTCAACACCTCAGAAGAGCTCGATTAAGAACTTCGACTGTAGAGGTGTTTAGGTTTACAAAATAATAAACATAATAAACTCTTCTCTTCTAACGCATACACGCATGCATATTTATAGTATAACCCTACTAGATAATCACAGATGGACAGGCTCAATCCGGATACAAAATACAAGCCCATGACGCAACACACTTAAACTCAACAATCTCCCCCTTTGCGTCAATGGAGCCGAAAGCTCACTTTGGTTGAGCTATAGAGAACTTCTTTATTGTTTTGAACACATTCGGTATGATGGCCAACAGATGATGTCGAAACATTATGTACCACCGCAGTATGTCCGTGAAGTTCTTCTTATCTGCATTTGAGTTCTGCTTACACCAATGAATAATGTTGATAATATGCTCCAAGCAGTCTGTTGAAAACAGATGTTTACAACAAGAGCGAACAGAAATATGTGAGCTTTGCCTTTTGTAAACATCACAGTGAGATGTTTAGAATCTATTTGGCCCATTTTCATGTTGTTCACATCTCCTGGTTTCAGTGTTGGCTTGGCAGTTGGTTTCTTGTTCATTACTTTCGCTATCTCCTTATCCATAGCAGCAACCTCATGGATGTAGGAAGCTAACATCCTCTTCAAGTGATCCATTATCGGCTCATATTCTTTTGGATTAGTGAGCAGAATATTAAACAAAAGAATCCATTCGTAAGGATTTAAATTCGGAAGATCTGCTAGAGAAATAATCGACACCGAGTTTGCTAATCCTCATGTGATTTTGAAATTAACATTTATGAACTTCCCAGCAGGCGAGGGCTTGAGTACCTTGATAGTGATAATCTTATGTGCGCTCCATGTCAAGTACTGTGGTTGACCATACTTCAAATAAAAGTCGATTAGCTCACGATCAACTTTTGGATGAGGAAAAGGAACATCAACAGTCGAATCGAAACAGTGAAATGTGAATGCCTATCGTGTTATTGGCATGTCGAACTGTGAGTCCTTAGAATTGTTATAGTCAAACGAAGCAATAGGTTCCAACCACTAAACACTTGGAAACTCTATATCCTGATTGATAAGTATCTCTTTTGTCCAAAGGGGAAATAAGGCCTTTTTGCAGTTTAAGGCTTCTTCTTCCTCCTTGTTCCTCCTTTCCCTCTCCTCAGCATCCTTCGCAACCTTTAGAGTTTCATCCAACTCTTTGTCTCTCTTCTTTCTTTTAAGAGCCTCAACAATGGTTTCTTCAACATCATCATCACTATCATCTTCAATCTCATTCTGCTTATCTTGAGAACCAGAAACCGAAGCTTCATTACCCTAAGGTTCGGTTGTGATTTTGACATTCAGTTGGGCAGATTCGGTTTTCACAATCACCTTCGCCTTCGGTTGAGCACCTTCTCCCCCTTGTTTTGGAGGTAAGAATCTCTCCAAAACACCCTTCATCTCGTGTAACGATGCAAGGGTGGGAAGAAATTTTATAGTGAGATGATTCCTTATGGTCAAAGGAAGGATAGGATCGTGAGAACCAATAATGTTGGTCATCATATCCTTAACATCCCCAGCACAGCTCCTAAAAACAGCTCGCTCTGTTTTCAATAAAGAAATCTCCTTTTCAGCTTGAGCAAGCTGAACCTTCTGAACTTCAATAGTAGATGCTTGTCGGGCAAGTTCTTCCTTCAGATTACTTTCGTTTGCTAAAGCAGCGTGAAGGGATTCCAGCTGAGAAGACACAGAACTGAGAAGTGAAGTGTTCTCTGCTTGGATGGAAGAACAAACAGCCTCAAACTTTGTTTGCTCCTCTTGAAGGAACTTGAAGAATGAATCCATATAGGCTTGCACCTTAGCTGCATTTGAATCAGCATGCCCCTTGAGTGACTCGAGAAAGATCTAAGTTGTATGAACAACATCTGCAACATCATCAGTAGCCTTCTTGCAAGCAAAAGAAGAGTCATTAACAGCCTGTGTGGATTTGTCAATGGACTCTATGTATTGCTCAAGAGCAGTGTCGAAAAAGGCTTTTAGCACAACACCACTATAGGACTTGTTGTCATCAAGTAGTTTATCCAGTTTCTCATTAATGGTCTGCAAGTGTTGGCTTGTGATGGAAGCATCATCATCTTCATCGGTAGGAAGCCTATAGGGACTATAGTATGTAGAATCAAACTCATCATTAGCACCATTGAGAGTGGCACCGGAATCAGTTGAGTGGGTGGGAGAAAGAGGTTTAGAAGTAACTGGAGGTTCAGTTCTAGTAGTTACCCCCATATCAGATACATTGACATCTACTGTCGATTTAGGAATGGTAGTGGTAGTTGATTGGGAAATAATGGGAGGTGGTAAGGGGGTTGTGGATATAGGAACAGAAGTAAGTTGTGGTGGTGGTGGTAAGGAAGTTGTTGAAGTTGTTGTTTGAGATGTGGTAGGTGGGTGAATAGGAGAAACCGAAACTAAAACTGTCTGTTTCGGTGATGGAGGTGGTGTAGGAAGTTTGTCATGAAGAGAGTTTGTTGGAGATGGGGAACGGGGAGGGGTGTTACCTCTCGGTGATTCATGATGAATTTCCTCTTCGTCATCCTCCTCCTCATTTTCTGAACTGGGAGGAGTGGGACTCTTGGACCTTTTTGCCATCTTCTTAATCTTCTTTGGTTTAGAAGAATCCCCTTTTTGAGACTTTAGCTTCTTGGACTTATCATCATCCGTAGTCTCTTTCTTGGTAGTAGTCCATTTCCCTCGGTTTCCAGGCTTGTCCATATCATCCAGGGCAGCCTGCTGTTCGGGAGATAAGACTCTCGGTTTCTTGGGAGGAAACTTGCGATAAGTTTCCATGACTGTACTCTCGGTTGTAACACACCGGTACATTGTCTCCAGGATAGAGCCAATGTGAGGGAACTTCTTAGGATCGGAAGTTATGGTTTTCTTGGTGTGAAACGTGGCAATAGACGCAACTAGGGCATCCTTCATGACCGGAATTTCCAAAGAATTAATCGCCCTTTGTGTAATGAGAGTCCAGAATCGACCACATGAAATTTCAGAATGCCTCGTAGAAATGTTGAGGCTTTGCACCACTTGAGACCAGAGAATCGACCCATAGTCAAGATTGATACCATTATAAAGACCGTATAGAGGGGTTAGAAAACCCTTGCTGGTGCCATCAGATCCACCACTCCTCTCTGCCAAACTCTTGATGAGAAGAGTAAGCAATCCATTCCATGGGGACGGTAAGCATGACTTCTTAAATTTTGTAACTGTGGTTAGCACATCAGTATATCCCATCTCGTAGAGCATAGATAACAGTTGACTAGTAGTGATGAAGTCTGGTGAAATCACAGACGAATCCACTGCAAGGTGCAATAGGGAACAATATCTCCCTTTTGAAATAGAAGCCTTTTTAGAATGGATTTGAAAGTAGATTCTTTCCTTGTTCTTGTCATATGAGGCAGTAGAGTAAACTTGTGATAGAAGTGACATAGGAACAACTTCCACCTATGTTAGGGCTATAACCAAAGGTGAATATTTCAAACACTCAACCACTTGTAGCATATACGAATCATACAGAAACAGATTGAGTTCAATAATCATGTTCTGATTTGGCTTGGTAGAGAGCAATTGGGATGAAGCAGTTTGGTCGTGAGCCGATGAAGAAGTCTCCATTGTTGATTGAATGAAGAAGATGAACAGTTGTGAATCACCGTGTAGATATAGAGACTTTGTTGCAGGTGAAAGAGATAAATGGAATTAGAACTCCTTTATATACCGCTGCCAAGAGAGAGAAAGAGTCATCATCATATTGATGAGAACACTAACACGTTGGCTGAAAAAGCGCGATGTGACAGGTTGTTTTCTCCCAGGTATACGTCAGCATGCGTGGTTTAATTAACCGTTCAAATTCACGCGCCTAAAATCTTATCCTCAATCGTCATTTGAAATTCAGCTTCTCTCTAAAAATAAACAAAAACCGAACCAACAACAACCAGAATATAGGAAAATAAAAATTTTCGTGCAATAGGGTGACAAAAGATAAAGAAATAAACCAAAATGTGTATGGGATGTGAGTGATGTCTTATTAGAAGACATGAAGCAGATGATTCCGGGCAAGAATCACTTCCTTCAAAGTCAAGAGAGACTTGAAGTGCTTGTGTGGTTTCCCGAGAAAGTACGATCAATTGTTTGTAGAGAAACATCGAAAGGCTTCTTTTAATTTGTAGGCTAAGGGTAGCTTATCTTCAACCGAACATGAATACTTAACATAAGATCGATCGTTGGTAGAAGTACTTGTGAGACCGATGTGGTATGTTGAACAACTAGGTTGGATATAATTCATAGTGACTAAAGAAGTGATAGAAATCAAAAAGAAAAAAAAATAAACTAGATCCTTTTGGGAAGAAAGGCCTTGGTGTTAAACGATTTCATAAAAGACCACGCAAAAATAAATGATATTTCAATAGGTACGCAGTAAGATCTTGAATATAATAATTCACCGTCAATGCATTGTAGGTGTTGATTTTGGGATTCACTCAGCACGTGGTATACGTATCTAAGATCACAAACACAAATTTTATGCAACCATAAACCTCAGTGGTAAGGACCGAGAGTCTCAAGGGTTACAGTGGTGAACTGAAAGTTGATGGAGAATAGAATGAAGATGATATAAAGAACTGAAAGTACCTCTGCTATATAAATATAACAAAGCAGAAAACTCTTAACTCATATGAGAAGAGTAAGGTAGCTCTTGACTTGAGTTAAATGTAGCAGCTCGATTGGGAAGAAACGATAGGTATACATCGAATCATTAAGGCCTTACTCTTAGTCATAGAGGCTTTGGTCAACATGCAGCATCATGCTTCTAGGGACCCATAACTAGTTCAAATGAAGAAAAAAAAAATACCAGCCTTAGCTCTAAAAAACCACTTATGACCACTTATTGTTGCGCTGTGCAGCACACGTATATCACTTGGCATTCACAACTGTTTGTTTTCCAAAAGGCTTCTGACTTAAAATTTGTTACGCATGTGTTGCGTGGTGCAATAGTTGACCCTCTACTTCAAATATCTTCACACCTTACTTTAACTTATTGCAGCAGTCTGCAGAGGTTAAAAAAACAAACAAACTTTTTATTACATGTTGCAACATTTCGTCTCCCTCGTTTGCTACAGAGGGTTGCAAAGGCGGTCCGCGGACTTCAGATATTTTCGCTTCGAAAAAACAAACGGCACCTTACTTATGCAACAACCTTACACTTTTTTTTATCTATTTATGTAATCATGATGTTTCATGTTATTACCAAATTGTGAAATAAAGTAATATCATAACTTTAGTAAATGTTTTTGAACAAATTGAAATATAACTGCATAAATCGGTAAGAAATCGACTTTGCTGGCTTGTTGCACATTTTGGTAAAAATGTGACACCTATGAATGAATAAGTTAGTAATCCTAAATATGTATATGTTGTTTCAAGGATTTATGTAATACAGTTTGGATAGTTATGGAGCAAAATATAATTAATCATGGTTAGAAAATTTTGGGAGAGAGTTATTTATATTTTATTTTATATTTTATTTTATTTTTTATTTCAAACAATGCATTGCTAGGATACATATTAGTTTGGTTTGTAAAGTTTGATTTTAGTTTGGTGATATTATACTCTGTTTCAGGTTCTTAGAATACCGGTATTAACTTGTAATGGTATATCATCTCATACTAAATTGGGTGAACTTACATCACCATAAAGTTATCCTTGGGGCATCCAGTTGTGAGAGTAACATTAAATAAAATGTATACCCGTCTTATCTTTAAAGTTTAAACCACAATTTTATCAACATATGCATCTTATTCAATTCTACTTCAGAATACAAAGTTAAAATCTTTAGTCTCACATAATGGTGGTCCATTATACCTTGTGTATACGGTGATTGGTGGGTGTATATGGAGGTTTTTATAGAATCATGTGTGTGATAATGAGGAGAAATTAGATATTGTGTTTATGCTCAGGTAAGTTTGGTTGGTTACTGCTTTTATTTTTATAATATTTATAACAGGAGTTAGTTACCGATTCTTAAACTAAGGTCCCGTTTGATAGTTTCTGTTTGGGAAAGTGTTGTCTGGTAAAGTGTTGTCTGGGAAAGTTTTCTTACTGGGAAAGAAACCATGTTGTTTGATTGTATATCTGACTGACTGTGCTGATGATGAAAAATGACCCGGTTTATGTCCGATAGTTGTGGAATGGATGAGATTTTTTAAATAAATTAGGATGGTGGTGGTATTGTCCAAAAAAATGAACTAATCCAAAAAAATGAATTAAAAAAATTAACTAAAAGAATTAATAATCCAATAAAGTAATATTTATTATTATATAAATATTATATATTATAAATAATATTTATTAATTGATAATAATCCAATAAAAGAATTAATCCATAAAAAGGAAATAAAAAACGAATTATTGAAATGAAATTAATAATTCAATAAAATAATATTTATTAATACATAAATATTATATATTAAAATAATATTTCTTAATATAAAATAATACATTAAAAAAGTAATAATTCAATAAAAAATCAATTTAAAAAAAAGTTATTTAAAAAAATTAATAATCCGAGAAAGAAATAAAGAGGCGGGGTTTGAGGTATAATTGTCTTTCCAACCCATTCAACCGGAAAGATATGATTTTGGGGCTTTCTTGGAAAGACATATTATATTACTGGGAAAGATTCATTTTTTTGTACAAATCAAACAGTCTTTCCGATCCATTCAGCTAGAAAGATCTGTTTGGATCTGGAAAGATGCTTATCAACGAGACCTAAATAAAAGAAGACAAAGCCCAATCTAATCATCTCTACGTCTTGGAATTAGATTATAACGTTTCCTTGTAATTCAATTCAACAACTGTTTACTAAAAAATGAATACATATAAAACCACTAAGTTTGGTCTTGAAGAGGTCATCAAAACAACTTTTCACAAACAATGTAAATCAAGAGACAAGTATTTGAGCCCTATAATTACAAAATATGGAAGATCATAATTTATATATTCGTTTATGTTTTTTTACAAAATAATGGAACAACATTAACATGCAAGTTTTATATATTTGTAATTTCTTTAAAATGTCAACCAACAATAGAAAAATAAAAAATTAGTCAGTGTCTAAACTTCAAAAATATCGAATGCCACTTAACTATAGCTGTATTTTATTTTTTTTTAAAATGAACCACCCAATATCTTATGGCTAAACTTCAAAGGTATGAAATACAACTCTACGACGGAACACGATCAGCTGTTTATTCTTTAAAAAGTCAACCAATTAGTAAAAAGAAAAGAACCAAAAAACAATGTCTAGACTTGAAGATCAATATAGAATACAGTTGGGTTGATAGTTGTGTTATCTTTAAAAATTCAACAAACCAGTAAAATTGAATGTCTGAACTTCAAAAATACGGAACACAACTCAGCTGATAGCTCTTTATATTTAGTTTATTAGGTAGGTAAATACCGTAAATAGTCTTCATCTTTTGTTTTAAACGGGTTAAAGTTGATAGTCATTTTGGTTACGTTATTTAATCTAACATTTGTTCACACAAAGTGAATATATATGAAGTCACCAAGTTAGGTTTTGAACAGGTCGAAACAATTTTTCACATAAAATGCAGACACAATTGTTTGAGCCATATAATTACAAAAGATGGAAGATCATAATATATATTTGTTTATTTTTGTTGACAAAATATGAAACTCCTAAAAATGAGTGTCATTATTTTCTTTAAAAGGTCAACCAACCAATACAAAGAATCTAATGTCGAAACTTAAAAAACATGGAACACAACTCAGCTAAGAGCTGGTTGTATTTAGTTTACTAGCTTGGTAAACAATCCATCTTATTTTAAAACCAGCTTTAGTGGATAGTAATTTTGGTTACAGCCTTTCTTTATTTTATTCGACAATTGGTTTACAAAATAAATATAAAAGGATTCGCAAAGTTAGATCTTGAACATGTCAAAGCAAATTTTCACAAAAAAGTTGTAAATCATAGGCAATTATTTGAGCCCTATAAATCACAAAAGACGGAAGATCATAATTTGTATATTTTTATTTATGTGGCACATATTTTAAGTGTGAGTTTCATATTGTATTTTCTTTAAAATGTCAACCAACCAATAAATAGAAAAGATAGAAAGAATCTAAAAAAACATGGAATACAAGTCTGCTATCAGCTGGTTATATTTAGTTTATTAAGGTAGATAAGTTCTACTTTTTTATTGGATAGTGGTTTGTTTCCTCACCATATATTCTTTCATATTTTGGTTTGACGAAAAAATTATGATAGTGAAAGATAATCATATTTTAATCAACAATGACAAATGCGAACATGAATTTCAATTCTATTACATGTTGAGTAAATTCCATTTTTTTTCCTGTGCTGAGATGGAAATTATGGATTAGATCCCTAAAATATTTTTTTTGACACGGAGGATCCTTGTACTTTTGGTTTATTTTGGATTCAGTCGTCATTATCACTCAATTTGAAGGTCCAATTATATTTACAAAAGTAGTGGGTTTAGTGGGTTTATGCTGGCGCTCCACAATCTTTTGGCACCGAAATCACATCCAATTAGTTCGAAACCGTAATCGCCAGCAATCTTCCAAATGAAGCAAAAAATAACACTTTCTTGATAGAAATGGAATTGAACCCTGACCTTGAAGATGTAATTACAAAGATGGAATTAAAATTGTAATTTAATATATTCATTTATGTTTCTTGACAAAATGATGGCACTGAAAATAATTTTGACATATTTTTAATTTTTTTTTTAATTAAAAGGTAACAAAATCTGTTTTTTTAGGCCGGTTCAAGTGGATAGTGATTTCCTGAACAACATATTTCCATTCACAATTTATTTTGAGATAAAAAGATAGTGATGGTTAAAGATAATCATTAATTAATCAACAAAATGTTGACATCATGTCCAATAATATAGTTAAAATTCATTACCATAAAATATTTATAGTAATTCGACAATAAAATGATATGAACCGTAGATTTTCTTTTTGTTTTTTCCATTTGTCTTTTTGAAAAAAGAAATATATCATTCCACCTGTGAAATCTGATTCAACTGAACTATCGTCTTAGCATATTTTGTGCTTATCTACTTTTAATATTCGAAGTCAACAATGTTCGAAATAATGCATCATTCAATTTTCACAGAAAAAAGTATGAAATTGGAATTTTTACTGTAGATATATTCTAATTTATATATTTCTTTCTAATTTATTTGAAAATAATGCCTCATTCAATTTTCACAAAAGAATTATGAAATTGGAATTCTAACAAAAAGCTACGTTTATTTCCATTTCCCTGTTTCTAATGAACATGTTCCCATCAGAAAATTTCCTCCATATTTTCAGAAATAATTGTTTATTATCATAACGACATTATCAATGTGAAACCAACTCCCTTCATTGAACATGTCAAGGGATAAGAAATTTCTTGAGCCTTTTCCTGAAACTGAAATTTCTGGGAAACCCACATCTTTATACATATAATTTCATTTCCCTGAGGTGCACAGACCACGTACTTTCAATCTCAAAAAATCAACTCATCGATGGCATCTTCATCATCTTCTCCCTCTGCTCCAGCCTTTTCATCTCATTCCTGGAGTTATGATGTTTTCCTTAGTTTTAGAGGAGAAGATACTCGTCGCACTTTTGTTGATCACCTCTACACGGCTCTTGAACAACAAGGGATTAACACTTACAAGGACAACGTAGCACTTCCTCGGGGTGAATCGATCGGCCCATCCCTTAAGAAGGCAATCAAAGAATCATATATTGTTGTCATCATATTCTCTAAAAGCTATGCAGATTCGTCGTGGTGCTTGGACGAGCTTGCACATATTATGACATGTTGGGATATAAGAGGGCAAATCGTTATGCCCATATTTTATGACGTAGATCCCTCTGAAGTCCGAAAACAAAAACGGAGGTATAAAGAAGCATTTACCAAACATGAGCGTGATAACAAGACCAAGGTTAAATCTTGGAGAAAAGCACTTGTGGATGCAAGTAGCATTTCTGGATGGGAAACGAGGAACATTGCTAACGGGTAATTTTCTTCGTTTTTGCACTTTGTATGCTTAAGATATGTGTGCTATACGACACATATATACTTCTTTTAAGAGTTTATACAAATGTTTTAATAATTTTTTATGAAGTTGATGACCTCTATAAATAGAGAGGTTTTGACTACGCCGCTAGATCAGAGCTGAATATAAACATTTAGAAGATTAATTATGAGATGGTTTCAGTAGATGTGGTTTGTTATGCTAGTGCGCAAGTTTAAAAGACATCCCAAGTCCTAGGATTATGTATAAGCTCAGAATAAGATATGATGTAATCTATTGAGTTCTAGTTCTAGTTCCGTACTTAACACCTCACGTCAAGCTACAATAGACATTCATCTTGTTTAAGTTTTTGCATTCTATCGGATTGTGAAATACGGATGGTATTAGGTTTCTTTTTCCTTATTTTATGGACCATGAGACAAATGACCTCTTTTTTCAATGTGAGCATATGTTAATTATCCTTGTATATCCATTGCATAGGCATGAATCACAAGGCATCAAACAAATTGTTGTCGAAATTTCGCAGAAGGTGCAACAAGTAGCTTCAAGTGCAAATGAGAACCTAGTTGGAATAGTGGCTCGCATGCAACGTTTGAAATCAGAGTTGCAAATTGAGTCAGGTGGTGTGCTTATGATTGGAGTATGGGGGATTGGGGGTGCTGGTAAGACTACTCTTGCATCTTTTATTTATGATGAAATTTGTCGGCAGTTTGATGGTTGCTGCTTTATTCCAAATATTCGAGAGGAATCAAGCATGCATGGTCTGGGAAAGTTAGAAGAAGATATACTTTCAAAAATGGGAGTAAATAGAGTTGGAGGAGGAAGATGCTTGATAAATAATAGGTTTCATCATAGAAAAGTCTTAATTGTTCTAGATGATGTCGATCACCTTGGGCAACTAAAAGCATTAGCCGGATCACATGATTGGTTTGGTGAAGGAAGTAGAATAATTATAACAACTCGAAATAAGCATTTATTAGTTGCACACAAAGTAAATGTGATACATAGTATTAGGTTGTTAGACAATGATGAGGCTATTAAGCTCTTTTGCAAGCATGCACCTCGGGATAACAGAAGTGTAGAAGATTATGAAAATCTTTCTAAAGAGGTGGTCTCTTATGCGGGTGGGCTTCCGTTAGCCCTGACAGTTCTTGGTTCTTTTCTGTGTGACACGGAAATTAATGAGTGGAAGAGTGCATTAGTGAGACTAAAAGAGATACCAGATAATGATATTGTGGAAAAGCTAAAAATCAGCTTTGATGGGCTTAAACCCATTGAGAAAGAGTTGTTCCTAGATATTGCATGTTTTTTAAGGGGGTATAAGAAAGATAATGCAATGAGGATCTTTGATGCTTGTGGTTTTCATCCTATTATAGGGGTGAAGGTTTTGATACAAAAGGCTCTTATAACTATTTCAGAAGATGGAAAGTTTGATATGCACGATCTGGTGCAAGAAATGGGACACCACATTGTTAGAGGGGAACACCCTAACAATCCTGAAAAACATAGTAGAATCTGGAAGGTAGAAGATGTTGTGAAAATATGCTCTATGGATGCAACCACGGTAACGTTAAGCTAGCTTTTCATGATATATATGTATGAAGAAATACTTCTAACTCAACCTTGACACCATTTAATTTGTTCCACAGGAACTTGACATGATTCAAGCAATAAGATTTAAATATAGTAGTGAGGGTCAGCTACAAAGGAATAAACTTCAGAGGAATTTTAGATACGGCAGTGAGAATCAATTAAAAAGGTATAAACGTCTTCTTCATCCGATTGTTGCAAACGCGAAGAACCTTAGGTGGATTGAATGGGAAGGTGATCTTGCAAGTCCATTGCTTACTAACTTTCCACAAAGGACACTTTGTCATCTAGTATTGCATAACAGCTTGCAAAAACAGCTATGGGAGGGTAATAAGGTAATTGTTATTGTCTATCTAATTAAGAGATGAAAACAAAGTGGATGGTGAATGTTCACCCTGCATTATTTTTGGTGTCATTATATATATATATATATATATATATATATATATATATATATATATATATATATATATATATATATATAGGACTAGGATTAAATATAAACTACAAATATTGTGTGAATGTATAACCATTTCTTATCCATTGGATTATAAAAATGAATGGGTATGATATGAGTGTACATATGATTAACATGGGATAACATGCACTGTATAACTGCACTTGATAATTATTAAAGTATTTTAGTCAAGTAACCTATATTTAAAAAAGAAAGACTACTTATTTATTGCATAATTTAATTGGAGTTTCATTAAATACTTATTTATCTTATTTTACAAAATTAAGCATGGATAATTACATCATTTAGTTTTAGAAACGCAAGTCCATAAAACTAGTTTCATACATGGAGTTGATTTGATTCTTTAAGAATGATTCATGACTATTATCTAACATATTCTTGAAGAAAATGAAATATTCATTCTACACAAACAAAAGTTATAACACCAAATGAAAATTCTTGAGGAATATGAAATATTCATTTTAAATATAATCAAATTTTAAACAATATATCATAATTTTAAAGAATATATAGTAAATAAGCCATTTTTGGTATGAATTTCAACATAATGGCCATTCTAAAAGAATATGAAAAGAATATGCATTCTAAAACATAATGATAAAGATTCTTTCTCAGAGAGTATTATTCATCATCTTCTCCAAGTGCTTTTTATCATTGTTTTCATATTCTTGAAGAGTATGGTGCATTGTTAAAGACTGAATTACCTAAGACTACAATTAGTAACAAACACTAACATGCAAATGAAAATATTTGATTCTTATTGTTGTGGAAAAAAATTATAAACATAATAGATATTTGTTATAGAAAGTAAATTATTAGTACATAATAATTCTTAAAGAATGTGTTTGGTTGCACACAAAATTAATTGAACTTACAGTACATAGTAAAACTAAATATATACTTAAGAATGTGTACATGGTAAAACTAAATATATTCTTAAAGAATGTGTTCAGTTTCACATAAAATCAATTAAACATACAGTATGTTGTAAAAGAAATAAATACATTCTTAAAGAATATGTTTTGTTAGATTCAAATCCAGTTTAACCTACAATACGTGCTAATAGTAAATACATTCTTTAAGAATAATCTAATCCAATACAAGTAGTCTCCAACGTTGGAACCTTAATCACATACAATTAAACTCCAACATCGAAACCTTAACTCGTATTTTAAAAAGTTTTTTTTAATCAAAATTCATTCTCTAAGAACTAACGTTAGTTGTAAACATACCAAAAAAATACCTTCCTTCCCATAGTTTTGAAATAATCTGCGTCAATGAGGAGATTGAAAATGCTTTTTCTCATTTTCTAGTTGATTACCTTTGTGAGTTTTTTTTAATAGCTACGGTGAGATTGTTATATAAGAACAAATATGATGAATATTTGGAAACAATAACGTAACATTAGCAATTCCATATATATAGCTTATTTAATTAATGAAAATAAATAAAATAATTTCAAATTTCTATAATTATCCCTAACTATTGATTAGACCAAAATTGGTCATACATTCACACACTATTTGTTGGTTATATATGATCCTAAGTCTCTCTCTCTCTCTCTCTCTCTCTCTATATATATATATATATATATATATATATATATATATATATATATATATATATATATAAAAGTGGGTTCAACATAGAACCATAAAACCACCTTATTACAATTGGATCATTTATGAATAAAAAGGTATGATCGTAAAATAACTATTTTATTTAAAAAAATAAAACAAAACTTATTAATGATGTTCCTAAATTATAACATTTATTTGAAATTAATCTCAATAAAATAGGAATGAAAAATTTAAACATCATGCATAAAAAAATTCTAATCACACGAATCAATAAAAAAAATTCAAACATCAAACATCAAATATTCACATTATAACTATGTTGATAGGTTAAGATTGATGCTTACTGTTCATAGATGACCATTGAAAATTATATGAAAATTTAAAAGTGTTTGTAATTAAACATGTACGTTATGATCATATATGAATAAATGTTCATAACTGACATGTTTGAAAGTTATAATAAGATATGAATAAATGTCCAAAAGTTATAATTTTCATCATTAAATATGTATGAATGTTATGATCATATATGAATAAATGTTTATTATTGGACATGTATGAAATTTTTGATCAAATATGAATAAATATCCTGATAATCTTCATAAATGAACATATTTTAGAAAACCCCAGAAATGAAAAAATGTTCATAATTAAACATGTATGTTATGATCATATATAAATAAATGTTTATAATTGAGCATGTATCTATCTATATCTATATATATACTTATAAAGAAGCATTTTTCCTTTCACAACATTCATTTGAAACTTTTATGATTTTTCAATTTCTTTCTAATAATGATTATAAGTTGGTTAATAAGGTTAAATAAACATCTAACCTAAAGTGTAATCATATATAAACTAAATTTCAATATTAAAATAATATATGTACTTTTACTTTTAAAGTTATGTCTTTAACTTTTAACATATTATATTTAATTTATTAGTTTTAAAATATTATGTATTTAAACTATTATCTTTTTAAAGCCATAATTTTTAAACAATTTGGATAAAATACTTAAAATATTAATTTAAATATAACATTACACGGTCAACTTAATTATAAATTATAGTTCAACTTAAAGAACCAAAAGAATATTTTGTAAATAGTTAAACATGATAAGTTATATTGTCTTTCTATTAATGATTATAGATAGGTTAATACGGTTAAATAAATATCAAACCTAAACTGTAATCATAAATAAACTAAATTTCAATATTAAAATAATATTTTTATGTCTAGTTATAAAGTTATGACTTTATATTTTAACATATTATACTTAATTTATTAGATTTAATATGTTGTTGTATATAAATCATTATCAGTTTAAAGCTACAACTTTTGAACAGTTTGGATAAAATACTTAAATTGTTAATTTAAATATAATATTACATGGTCAACTTAAATATAAATTTCAGATCCACTTAAAAACCCAAAAAATATTTTGTGAATAGTTAAAAGTTATAAATTATAGTGTTAAATGCAAAAACTAAATTTTAATCTCAATTTAACTAAAATATCTATTAAAGATATTTTTATAATCATTAAAAGTATCTTTATTAATAATTTATTTAAAATAATCTATTAGTAATCATTAGTTTTTTATGAAAACTAAATTTATTTTGTAATCGTGGTTCCCACGAGTAATAAGATATGAATAAATGTCCAAAAAGTGATAACGTTCATCACTAAACATGTATGAATGTTATGATCATATATGAATAAATGTTTATAGCTGAACATGTATGAAATTCTTGATCATATATGAATAAATATCCATAAATTGATAATGTTCATAAATGAACATATTTTAGAGAAACACAGAAATTAGTCATGTTCATAACTAAACATGTATGAATGTTTTGATAAATCGTGTTCATAAACAACGGCTACTGGTTCACTCATCATGTAAGCAATAAATCTAAATCAAAGTACAATAATAAAATTTGGTGGTGATAATTAATCGTTTTTTAATTCCTTACAAAATAAATGAGCAGATTAGCATAAAGAAAGCATACAATATATAGAAAAAAAATTCAATTCGAAAACATTAGAACATTTCAGGGGACATCACTTTGTTACGCATATCGAAGTGATTAAATAATTTGGCACTTAAATAAAATGTATAAGAAAAATAGGTCACGTCTAAAGCATTAGAATAAGAAATTAAGATCTCACATGATTAACGGGGTTAATCAGCCTTTTGGATCAGATACGCGTACACTCAATAATTTAAATATGTATTAATTAGCTTACGAATCATGAAATATAAATGTAGTTATCTGTTTTTATGAGTTTAAGTTGATCCTTTGTGTGTGTATATATATATATATATATATATATATATATATATATATATATATATATATATATATATATATATATATATATATATATATATATATATATATATAATTGAAAGCATAACCTAGAATTTTCCTTATTATGAAAGTCTAGTGGATGGGTGTGGAATTCCAGACACATGCAAAATACCACTAATGTTCTTTTATTGATCTCTCATGTACGTTTTGGGGCATGTTGATGTGGGCCGCTCAGATGATGCAATTTATTTTTTGAAGTGTTATATGATAAACTTGGTACAATACAACTTTTATAATGCCATGAAAACTTTATTAGAAAAAGCTAGCGAGAGGCTAATATTACGACGAGTTCAAACATTCCCTTAACCGGCCATTGCGCGACCTGTACCAAGTGCTCTGGTTAAAAGCTAAAAGTTCCGCTTCATTCGCCAGGTCGTGAATGCTTCTCCCCGAGTTGTTAAAATGTGGTCGTTCTTTTATTCCCAGATCACGGGTGCTTCACCTCATTCACTAGATCTAGCCATGAGCACAACCGAGACCGACCAACTTTTTAAGTTTTTATGTAAAGATCATCCTCCATATAAATACCTTTTTTTTTTGTTGATTGATTACTATAACAAAACATTGATATCTTTGATTTTTGTTCAAATATCTTTTTTTTTATATTAAGTGATACATAGATTGTTAATTTAACAAACATTTTAAATGCTTTCCATTTACAGATAGAATGAATTCTTTTTTGTTATTGCCTAATCTTCATCCCATTGAGAAATAGTGTACACATTTTAGAATTCTTTGATTATATATATATATATATATATATATATATATATATATATATATATATATATATGTGTGTGTGTGTGTGTGTGTATGTATGTGCCATAATTTTGACTTGTTTGCACTTGTAAACAACAGTTGCTGCCAAATTTGAGAACAATTGAACTTTGGGGCTTGGATAACCTAATCATGACACCAGATTTTGATAATCTTCCAAATCTTGAAAGATTGAGGCTTAATAGATCTCGGTGTCTAGAAGTGGTTCATCCATCGATTGGACGTATAAGAAAGCTTGTTTCCTTATCTATAAAAGATTGTCCCATTTTGGATATGTTTCCACCTATTACCCAACTAAAGAAACTTCAGACACTTTCATTTTCCGGGTGCATCGAACTTTTTAAGAACATGGACAATTTACCACATCTTGAGTTGGATAATAGTGGGAAAGAAGTTGCATCCTATATAGAATCAGGTCCAAAATATTTTGTTACTTGTTGGAGGTGTGGTTGCAACAATATTCTTGGTGTACAATGTTGTGTAGGGTTGCGGTTTTTTCTCAAGGACTTAAGATATTTGAATCTTAGCCGGTGTAGTTTGGGAGACGAAGAAATCACCTCTGCTGTTTGGGAGTTGCCCAATTTGCAAGAACTTGATCTAAGTGAAAATAAATTTTCCCGATTAAATTTTAGTCTCTTGCAACTTCCTCGACTCAAATGGCTTAACTTGACTTTGTGCCAAGGCCTTGTTGAATTGTCAGAGCTACCATCAAGTATAGCTGTTGTTAAGGCAGATTGGTGTACATCACTTGAAAGCTTTGGTGATATTTCAAACTGTAAATGGTTGTGGAACGTCTCACACCGGTGGGGGAAAAAACTTGGTGATGGTGACATATTACTAAACTCCATGTTGAAGGTTTGGCCCTACGTATCATTTAAATTTCAATCTTTATCATCTAAACCCGAACATAAGAATCATAATTGAATATCTTTTCCATGGCAGGGAAAGGCTATTGAAGATCATTTTATCCGTGTCACTCTTGAACATCACATTATTCCAAAGGGGTTAGTCGGCAGGTTGTTTATGGGGAGTACATTTATACTGCATTTTCCAGATGATTGGTACAATGACTTTTGCGGGTTCTTAATATGTGTTGTTACCGAAAAGAAAGCTAGGTATATTAATATAGTCATCAACCAAGCGGTAGATGAAGATTCTCTATTTGAGCTTTTGCAGGAGTCTAATGAAGCGGTGGAGCCTAAATATGATAGAACAAGGACATATGTAGGATATGTTTCATTTGGTTCATTAAGGCACACCGCATTTTCAAATTCATCCTACACCATGATTTCAGTTTCCTTAGACTGTGTGTATGGGAATCCGTTTGAAGGTGAGAGTTATATTGTAGCTGAGCTCCTTCCTCGGAAATATCAACAAACAACAAAAGTTGCAATAGATTCCTCAGAGTTTTGGGATAAGGAACTTAATTATATACAACCACCATTTACGGTTCAACAAGATTCAAAGTCTTCTATCAAGATTATATGGCGACTCGAAAAGAGCTTACACTAACTTGTTAGTGATTTGTTATAGGTTTGTGGTGATCTATATATTCCTCTATTCAATCATTATGAACTCTTTCACTATTTTTGTTGACTCTTATTCGACCATTATGATTTGTTCTTTAGTTTTGTTTTCCTTTGTTCTACCAATAAGACATTTAACCAATAAACAAGGTTCTATACTAATATACATTTTAGGCTCATATGTATATACATATTTAATTAGGTTCTATATTATAAAGCTTATACATTTATCAACCGTAGATGAATAATGTTTTATTTCCTCCATCTGCCTCCCACATGTTAACCGTATTTTATATGGTGTATTGTGAAATAGAATACGGGTAGATTAGGAACCATGTTTTATTTGAGATATAGAATATAGCAACAAAGTAAGGATATTCTATTCGGTGTGTTGTATTTGTGATGGTGTTTGGTGTATTTTATTCCATTTAGTTTTATTTTTTTCTAAAGGTCGTGTATATCTAACAAATCGTATTCAATCGTTAAAATTCTTGAGCGGTATTTACTAACATTCTTGTTGATAATCACTTCAACCCTATTATATATGAACTAGTTTATAACCCATAGAAACCACGGATTATAAAATTAATTAAACTTTCATAATAAAAGTTTATAATTATTAATCAATTATTTTAAATAAATTATTAATTAAAAGATATATCAAAATTTTAAAATTATTATAACTTCAAATTTAACATATAATTAGAAAATATAAATTTGAAATTTGAATTAATTACCTAATAGATCTACAACACACATGGCATAATATTAATAAAATTTTGTATTAGAATAACACTTGGCAAAAGAAGATTACAACTATTTATTTATTAGAATAGAGATTTATAGTATACACTTACCATATCTTATTTTTCTTGATCAAGTTAGTACAATATTTTTCTTATCAAATCGATATACTTGCTTTTGCTTAATTGAGGTATATTTTATTTTTCTTTAATAATCTTTATATAATTACATAATTTAGCAATTAACGTAGTTTGGCATTGGTTACTATATATATATATATATATATATATATATATATATATATATATATATATATATATATATATATATATATATATATATATATATATATATATATATTAGCGTTCAATCTAAAACATTTCTTATGAGAACATTTGAGAACAAATTTAGATCACAAAAATTTTTAAATTAAAATTATAAAATAATATTCATAATAATCAAAAAATGGTTACAAACAATTAAAAAACTCAATAACCAACAGGACCCACCATCACTACCTACCACCCACCTCCACCACCATCATCACCCATCACTACTCATTACCACCACCCGCTTCCACCACCAACACCACCACCCCTACACATCACCTACTAAAACCACCACCCGCCACCATGACCACCTACCTCAACCACCCACCACCACTTCCCCCACCCACCTTTATCACCCATCACCACCACCAGCCACCACCACCCACCAAAACCACCATCTGCCACCACAATTACCACCCAACACCTACCACCACCCAACCACCTGCTGCCACCACCCATCACAACCACCCATACCCACCACCTTCCACTGTCACCGCAATTGCCACCAACCACCACTGCTTACTATCCACAGTGTTGTAAAACTCGTTGAGTTGGCCGATTACTCCTCCGAGTACTCGCTACTCGGCCCCTTGCCGAGGCGAGTTACAGAATCCCGAGTACTCCCCGATCGGCCCCTTACTGAACTGAGCAATGTTGTAAAACTCGGTCAACGCGGTGATTAATATGTATAATATACTTAATGATTTATTATTATTGAACATACACACATGTGATTATTACTACATATATATCTTAAATTTTAGTAATTATTCACGAAGTGAGACCATTATTTGTTTTTTTAGTTTTTGTGTATTCACATGTATCTAATTTTTTTATATATTTCAATCAACTTATGATTTTGACATATATAATTTCCCTAAAAATATTACTACATGAATTACCAAATCCGAGTACTCCCCGAGTACTCCTGAGTACTCCCGAGTACTCGCTACTTGGTAGTCGGCCGAGCAGGTACCGAGTAACGAGTTCTACAACCTTAACTATCCACCACCCCACCCACTGCCCACCAAAACCATCACCCATCACCATTACTACCACCCGCCACCGCTAACTACCGTCACCCATTACTACATACCACCACCACACATTATGACCATCCACCTCCACCATCATCACTCCACCAACCCTACTACACCTACCTAACATCCACCAAAAGCACAACCCACCATTATCACCACCACTCGCTACCACCAACCCACCCATCACCACCTCACTTCCACCATCTACAAAAACCACCACCCATCACCAACAACTACCACCCACCACCGAACATCACTAAACACCGCCAATACCCTTCACCACCACCACCTACCCACCCTCTCATCAAAAACACCACTATCCACCACCCACCAACCATACAACCATCACCCACCAACAACCATCCACCACCCTTCAACACCAGTATCACCCATCATCATTTACCAACCACCACCACCTAACCATTTATCACCTATGACTCCACATCACCTACTACCTACCACTACCACCACCACCTACCCCTATCACCACCACCATCCATCACCATTATCCACCACTACCACCAACCAAACCACCAACACCACCCACCTCCTCGTAATTACAATGATCAACACCATATGTGATTAAATGCATATAATCAACTAAATCATATGTGATTATATGTATTTAATCATATAAATCACATGTGAATTGATTAAATACATATAATCATAGTTGATTATATGTATCTATTCACATACGATTTATATAGACATGATTCATTTTCATGTTTTCAATTAAATAATTTTCTCATGTATTTAATCATATGTGACAATATGTATTTAATCATATACTATTAATTTGGACCAAAAAAACTTTTAAATATACAATACAAAAACAAATATTGTGTATATAAATCATATTTCATTAAGTACACGGGAACAAATATTGAATCAAGAAAGACAAAACGTGTAACACTCTAAAAATTCAAGCCAATTTAAACTTTTTAAAAACCACCCAATTTCATTAAGTTATTACAAAAAGGTTTTCAATACATTAATTATCAGAGTATTCCCAAAACCATATCATAAAACAAGAACATGAGGAGTGGTACGATCACGCCTTCGCCTTGCCACAGTCTCCTGAAGTACCTGAAACATTTAAACCACAACTGTAAGCCCGAAAGCTTAGTGAGATACCCCTAAAACACCCATACACATACAATCCACATAGCAATATCAACATTATCATATCATATCAATCAAAACAGAACAGCATGTACTGGGTCCACAACTTTACAAGCTGGACTACCCCTGGGCCCTCAGTACGAGTTTGGAATGCCTACCAGACCCTCAGCTCGTATCTCAAATGCCATCGAGCCCTCAGTACGAGTCTGGAATGCCTATCGGGCCCTCAGCTCATATATGGAATGCTCCTAAGTCCTCATCATGAGTCTGGAATGCCTACCGGGCCCTCGGCTGATATCTGGAATACTCTCGAGTCCTAAGTATAAGTCTGGAATGCCTATCGGGCCCTCAGCTCATATCTGGAATACTCTAGGGTTTGTTGGCTACTGCACAGAGCAGTACAACCTCAACCAATCCCACATAACATGTCGACATGTAACAAATAAATGCACATAGCGGTAATCAATCAGTATCACATGCAGTCCTACAGATCTACCCGACCAGCATATCAACTAGCATACAATACTAACTCAACTCAACATATCAACAACAACTAGGTTATCAAATCCAATGGGCCAGCCTTGGTGCCTTAGACCCCTTAGTATAGTGAGGATAACTCACCTCGCAACTGCTGACTGAAGAGATAAGATCACGCTGTTGCAACCTCCGACACGAACTCTACCACTGTTAATACCAAAAGACTAAATTCAATAAATACCATTAATTACCAAATTACCCCTGGAAGTCAACTAGTCAACTCTTGGTCAACGTCAAAGTCCTCAATCAAATTCAAACTTCCTGACTGACCCTACTCGCCGAGTCAACCCGCTGACTCGCCGAGTTCCTCAACTCTGAAAAATCCCATCTCAACTCACTGAGTCATCCCTTGACTCACCGATTCTCAACTAAACCAAAAAAAGCTAAGACCTCAAGACCAGACTCGCCGAGTCCAAGGCTATCTTCAACCAACTCACCGAGTTGTTCTTCCAACTCGCCGAGTTTCTTCTTGTCTTCATGCAACTCGCCGAGTACACCCATGTGACTCGTCGAGTACCACTAGCTCTTAACCCATACAGAGGATTTCCAAGCCATGCAGGGGTTCCAATCCATAGATCTACTCTTCCACAAGCTATTCCTCACGTAAAGTTGCAAACTTTACGTGAATCCAAAAAGATCTAAGCATAATGTACTCTAGGGCTAGGGATTGGGACAAAAGAACTTCACCAGCGACTCTTGAGCATAGACTTTATGGCTTTCTGGATCATTAACAACCTAGATCTGAGGTAGCAACCTCAGATCTTACACCAAACTTGAGATGGACCTCATTCTCACCAAAAAAACCCCCACAATTGATAGATCTAGATGCACAAAAGCTCAAACAGCCGATTATTACCTCAAATGAAAACTCCAACTGAAGAATAAGCTAAATCTCTGAAAAGCCCCTTGCTCCAACCTTCTTGTTCTTCACTTCCCTTCCAATATTTCCTCCTCCAAGGCTCTAAATGCTCTCCAACTCTCTCACAACCGAAAACTAGGGTTTCTGGACTTCAAGGGAGAGTAAAGAGGCTGGGGAGAGGGTATTATGTTCTTTATATAGGGCTCAACCACCGGAATTAGGGTTTTCTCCACACAACACCAACTCGCCGAGTCCACCCATGCGACTCGCCGAGTTGGTCACTTAACACGCGACCTGAAACGCGACTCAACTCGTCGAGTCTATCCATTGACTCACCGAGTTAACCCTATTATTTACACTTTTAGTCCTTCAACTTTACCTCTGAATTTTCGGGATGTTACAATTCTCCCCCACTTAAATTAGGCTTCGTCCTCGAAGCCTGCGGCAACACAACTCCAGAAACTATTCTCGCAATGCACCACCTGGCATTAACAAAACCAGGTTCCTCAAAGCACTACCATCAAAACCCGAAACCCAACTCTTCCCATGCAGTATATTGACCACCGCCTCAAGCTGGCCACCGGCTTCATCCTCTGATAACCACACTTGTCAACTGGGTATCACTCCATGGTACTTCACTCGTTCCAGATCACAACACTCACTTGACTATTACGAGCTAGATATAACCCTGAACCACCGAAATCCCATCCCGGTACCGCACTGCTATCATTTTCCTCGTCAGACATATCCTTCACCGAATTCATGGCTGAGACTTAACCTGCTCCCTTTTCGATTCCAACTCTATCCCTTCCATGCTGACAGAATGACACATTCTTCAGCCTCAGAGCAACTCCCATGAGTTCTCCTCTACAATCACATGCACAAGCTGAACTAGCTTTAGCATCCTCGGGTTAGGAAAACCCGACACACTGATGACACCTCCAAACATCCCCCAGGATGAATTACCACTACGTGCATAATTTCTTGTTCACACCAAACTAGGAATCCAATGCTCTATCCTTGCATCCCTTCCGAGCCTCTTTGATTCTAAACCCTCGGAACTCCTTCCGAGACCTCCGCAGACATCCAACCCAGATGAGATTCCATACCACCGGTGCAAATACACTACTCAACAACCATGATTGGGACACCTCAATCATACCTCCACACTACTGTTCTCACTTTCGTGAACTTACACCCCCTCTCGGAGCTACATACCTTCCTTTTTCCTTATCCAAGGAAATCTACTTGGCCGTCTTGTCACTACGACAAGTGTCACGTGCTTGCCCATGCTACACCATTCCTTTATAGCATAACCGCTATCCCATACACCCCACATACTCTAAATCTGCTCGCAAGGACTCTCGAGTCCATGCACTACCTTCCACTAATCATGATCAATACCCAGGGCCAGACCTTCTAATGCTATCACATCACAACATACTCATTCCATCCCCTAATACAGATCTATCAACACATGCAGAGTCTTCAGCATGACTAGACCGCCTTTCCAGACCTTCAGCCAACCTGGACCACTCTCAGAACCTTCAGAATGTCTGGACCGCCCCCGAGCCTTCGGCTGGTCCGCCCACCGGCCTTCAGTCTATCCGGACTGCTCGACTAGCAATTATCATCCCAATTTATCCCTTTGGAAAAACTCTCCCATGCATACTGTTCTAGCCCTCTAGGGGTTCCAAACTCTAACTCCATCCTACAAACTCACTCCCGGCCTAATCTTAGGCCTTCCCCAATCAATCGCCCTTTTTACAAAACCTTTGGTCTGTATCCCGCCTTGCTTGCCTGTCACTTACTCAAACCAGCCTACGCTCTTGCTAACAGAATCGTTGCTGAATCCCAGACAACTAATCAACCTTTCATGCTTGTCGACCTTCCAGAAAATTTTCCAATTCTCTCCAATTAGAGCTCTGACTATCAACCACCAATCGCCATAACCGACCTCCCTTAGCATCCCTACACAACACATTCCCTTACACGCGAACCGATTCCCACCCGAACGAACAAACTTCATAAAATTCCATATCAACACTGATCAACTCGGACTTGAAAGAAGTCCGACCTTCAGCTAGCCATTCTTCAGACTGCATATGCTACCCAACATACAGATCAGGAACCTGATTCCCCACTGATAAACTCCATGAATGATAACCAACGAAACTCTCAATACCAAGACCCTTAACCATACCATAACCCTCGAGGAAAAACAATTACAATACCAAAAATCACACCACGAGACTAGTAGATATACAATACTCCATAATAATCACAAGATAAACATATATCAAGAAGGAAACATACCTGCAGTTGCATCCGGCACTGCCCTGACCTCCTCTGCTGTAAGCTGAAAAGCACGACCCTGAGCCCTCGGGGGCTCTGCTCCACCCTAACCTCCACCGATAATCCTCAACGTGGCCGGTGCTGGAGCCTGCACCGGTCCTGCAGAAAGATGCAGACAGTTGGCCCTCATGTGACCAACCTGATGGAACTGGTAACAAATCCTCATATCCTGAACCGGGACTAACTGACGACAATCCCTTAGATAATGCCCCTCTCTCCCGCAGTTGCGGCATGCACCTCTAGTGCTACAACTCCGATGTCCCTTCCCGCACTTCCCACAAGTGTGGCTGCCCTGACTGCTCAAACTGAAATCAACAGTCTTAAACCGTTTCGGTGCCGGCTGCGACTTTACCGGAGCCTGCCTCTGTTCTCTTAACTGTAACTCGATCTCCAACTCCCGCCGCCTGGCGGATTCCTGCAACTCCAACAATGTCTCGCACCTCTGTATCGACACAAACTGCTTGATATCCCTCTTCAGCATGCTCAGATATCGGGACATCTGGGCCTGCTTAGAAGCAAACTCAAGGCAAAACATCGCCCTCTCAGTGAACATCCTAGTGATCTCCGTCACCGACTCGGAATCCTGCTTCAGCTCCAGGAACTCCTGGGCTAATCACTGTTGGGTTTTGAGCATTCTAACACTCCTAAGTGTACATGCAATCGTAAATACCTTGGAACTATGTTTTCTCTATTATACATGCAAATATTAACTTCCAAGGTATTATCCTAATCTAGCATACAAAACAATGAATATAACAAGATAGAATACATACCTGTTTGATGTAGAATTTCTTCATGAAGCTTGAGTGTCTTGTGCCTCAAGTGTGACACCTCAAATGGTTCACATAACACCAAATACGCTTGGAATAACTTGAGAGAATTCTACAACTCATGAAATCGGCTAGCCCTCCTTTTACACACACTAGTGGCCAATTTTGGTGAATAATATGATGCTTATATAGTGTGTTACAATTAGGGTTACACCATGTAAGCCCTAATTTTCATGACCTTTCATTTCCATGACCCATAGGTTATGTAACCTCCATGGAGCATCCATGGAGTATCCTATGGGTTCAACCCAACTAGATAATCCATGGAGCATTAGCCCACTATATAAGTATGGATGATTTACACAATCAACCCATATATTTAATTAGCCTTCTTTTGATCACATAATTAGTTCTAAATTAATTCTTGATCAATACTAATTAAATATTATTATTCTTATTATTAATATACTAGAACTTATAGTATATTAATAACCATAAGTGTCTTATTTCTCTCACTTAGTCTATCCAAGTGCATGATGCCATGCAACCCAAATGGACCATGCCGTATCGGGTCAAGTCTTACCAATTATAGTTATGGACTTAGATATTAATCAAACAGTCTCCCACTTGGATAAGTCTAAAACTATTATTGCGTATGACTTAAAGAACCGACTGGCAATCGTAGCTCTCAAAAGCTTTCGTCGAACTCTGACCTTGTAGATGAACTCTGACCTTTTGTCAATGACTTGTCCATTAGATAAGGGATCATATATTCCTCCATTCTAGATATCATATGGACTGGGACATGGATTATAATCATTCTCTCTGTCCATTTGTTGTTTCCCGATTTCCGATTTATGACGATTGACTAATTAAACAAATCAAATCAGTCCTGGCCCGGCCGAGCACTTCCATTTGTCATCATCAAATCATAGAGGGGCCCACGGATATCGCTTTTATCCCGAAGGTAAAAGGAATGGATAAACTTCGACTCATATGGCTTGTTCTACTACTTGTTGAATCATACACAAAGGCACGTTTTATAACATCGAGTTACCAATGCGTTTTCGTGCAATCAATGTACTATCAACTCATAGTAACAACTCATATCTCTAGGTTTGAAGAATATAATATACTATCGTCTCATGATCACTCGTGATAAAAATCCATGAAGTGATTCCAATGAGCGCGGGTTGAATCCAATACTCATAACTTATGAGCACACATGAGTGTTGTAGCACCACCTTGTCCAACATCTTAGACTTCTACAGACCCAACCCATGACAGTCTTGATTCATATCTACTTCCAACATATGATCGACTGTGGATGGTTTGAATAACTTAGTCAATCAGAACAATAACCTTGTTATTCTGGAAGTCAAAACATGCAAAGTGAAACACAATAATAATCGAATCCAATATGGTCTCAAAACTTATGAATATAAATAAAACACCTTTTATTTATCACCATATGATTACACATTATTCATTGTATACTGTTTCAACTATCAACTTTATTCTTGAATTAAAACAATAGTTGTCCCATGCTCCAAGCATGTACACTATGTTTTTCTAAACACTAGTCATGCCACACACCAAGTATGCATACTATGTTTGTCTATGATCTTTACTTTGTGAAACAAATCAATTGAACGTAACTCTAATGATTCTCATTTCACAGTCCAAAATCCCTACCGCAAATTCAAGAATTCCAAATTAATGCCATTTACCGAAATCTGTTGGATTCTAAACTTATATGCATAGATCCTCTTGTAATGATTATGCATAAAGTCGCAAAGACTTGACAATAAACATTACAGAGCATTCCAAAGGAGATCAACTCCTTGGAAACATCCTTCTTGAATTAAGTTTCCTAATCTTACACAGATTGAATAATTTCTAACTTTGAAACATTTCCATATTCCATTTTGACTATCACTTCTAAACAAGAGTTGCCTCCTTACAGATTATGTCAATATGGTCCTTCTAGAATTATCATTATACTTCCAACTATCCTTGAGCAACCAATCTTTGGTAAACCTTAGATTGTCCTCAACAACTGTTTAATCCTTTTAGTCATATCCAATTCTAGACCTTTTCCCTTCTTAATGCCCCAGGCGTTTGGAAAATTTTAGAACGGATGAATATAGCACATGTAATCGATCCTATATTCGAAGCATATGGGACACGATTCATGATGTATCACATAAAGACTAAACCAGTCTTTTGCTATAATATTTTCATTTCAATTTGCCAAGTTCTCATAATTCAGATTATTAAAAGGGATGTCGTAATCATAATCGAATTTTAGAACGCAAATAATGGACCCATATACAGAATTTCCTTATGTTGAGCCATTCCAACATGAAATTCATATATATTTCCTTGACTAAATACGATTAAAACCTCAATCTAAACTTTTAGATTTGAGATGAAGTATAATTTCCTCTCCCTTATTTATAGCAAAACAACTCTTTCCCAATTGAAACTTTTGTTTTCTATAACTAACATTGCTAACTTGCAACTTTTATCATAATTATCATGCTCCCACTAATGATTATTAGCATAACACTTATGCTCCCACTAGCTTTGACATATACTTAGAAATCAGCTGGACTTCTAGAAATCAATACTTTATTGACTTTCTTACCAAAGTTCAGATTTCTGATAGTAGATTGTTTTGATAAAACTTTATCAAAATCATACACCTCTCTTAGATAGGTCACATGTGTGTTTAAAAAATTTTAGAACTATGAAAATGGATGCCGTAATCATAATCTCTATTGTTTAGACCTTTGCCACTTCTCACAAGTCCATGTTAGTGTGTCGGTAAAACACACACGCTCCACTAACGACTTTGAGAACGCAAATATCACAATTGCTATCTAGCTAAAATCTACTTAGTGAAAGTGTTTCCTCACCATCATTTTCATGAATTGGAGAGAAACCTTATGACACTTAGATTTAATAGTGATGTGTTCTTATCCATGTGAATTTGTCAAAACCATAATCACAAGACAATGTTAGTGACAAATTAAACTCATATGGATTAAACTTGTGTAATCTTAAATTCTTGCCATCTGGCAGCTCAAGGGCCTTCCATTGCTTCCAAGTTGTTGTGCAACCAATTGAGAACTCTCATAACTCCTATGCAAAGCCAATGTGAATAGGCACAAAAATTTCAACATGATAGGTTATAAACCTCAAGTCGTGTGCTAGTGAAGGACTTTAGGTTTTATTCTTGATTAAGTCTTGAAACTTTCAAGAGCATTAATACTCGCACTGTCCTCTTGACATATAAGGCTCTCTTGTCAAATATTCAAGAGATAGTGTGGATTCTAATCAAGACAAACACTTCACACAATTGGCCTTAGTTGGTCTTGTTTTATCGAAAACATTAGAACTTACCAATTTCAAATGTATAGGAGTAGATAACTTTTACTCTTACATTTAACAAGTGTTTTAAACCTTCTTTAAGATATGTCACTCAAGTTACAATTTTAGAGTATAACTCTAAGACTTGTATTGGAATAAAGTATGACTCATCTTCTTGATTTTAACGACTTCAACAATACTCCTCTTCTTAACTATCAGAATGCACTTAGAGGATGAATTGTGATAAGGTCTCTAAATCATTAAGATGATCATATAACATGATACTAAAGTACTCTCCTATCTTTTCAGACTTGAGAAACTTTTATCTTTCTGCCATACTTTGATTCTTCTTATTCGTTCCGTCTCACATTGAAACATCTCCAATGCTACAGACTTATACGTAAACTTATAGGTATAACCATATTTACTGAACTTAAGTAAATCATGACGAATAGTCTTCTTGATCTTTTGTGGTGGACTTGACCAGTGCACAAGAATGTGTACTCGATCCCTTAGTCCTTTCCTTATTCACATAAGGAATTAGTCTTAATTTTCCAAGCTGAAAGTTCTCATTCATCATACTATACAACTTGCATGATTCCAAGTTTCGGTCCAATTGAACCTTGGGTGATGAGAATCTTTCCTTATTTGGTAATATTAGACACCACCACACCCGAAAGAATCAAATCCATTTTTCCAATATTGTTATCAGTGGAATCTTATAAGCAATAACTTTTGACAAATGTCATTGTAAGGATACTTAAAATAAATAAAATCAAAACCTTTTTCTTTTATTTTAAAACTTTGCGGAAAAACTTATCCTTACAATCCATATGAAAACCTTGTTGTTATCTATTCCTAAGCAATATAAATATCATAAATCTTAAGTAATAGCCCAAAATTCTGATCACCGAACCATGCGATTGAAATCCATCTTCGCGAGCATGTACTTAATAGAGTTAGACAATGGACTTTACCTGAAGTAGAGCCAAACTTATTGACTTTAACATCCTTAGGTAAATTTGGCAGCTTCGCAACCAATGCCCCTTCCTTTGGCAATAGTTACATATAGACCCTTGATAATGGGACTATCTCAGACTTAGCCTCTCTCTTTACCATTTGGTCAAACGAGTTGACTATGGCCGATCCCTTTCCATTGGGAAGAGAGAGCTTTACTTGATATCCAATGTCATTATTGTCAATGTCCATAGGATTTAGGGAGTTGATCTTAGCAAATAGATAAGATCATTAAGGGTCTTGTCATAGTCTATTTCATAGGAGTCCCAAAGGAACTCACTATGTGACTTAGAAAGTGATTGAACATCAAACTTTTTCAAGACTTCGACACCCAATTCTCCCGGCTTGTCAAAATGTGACTACATCTCCAAGATGTGATCACACCTAGACCTTGCCTTGCCAATAGGGCTTGAGTGACCTTGAACTTGTGGGTTAGGGAGAATAATTGGAGGAGGTTAAAGAAGTATGATTTCCAAAGGACATCATCTTCATTTAGGAAAGCTTGTTTCAAGAGATTTGGGAAGATCATAGATGTCTAGACCAGACATCTTTTTGGGAGATATTTAAGATAGTTGATCTTAAGTCCTTAATATGACACCCAATATGAAATATTAAGGCTAGGACCCAACAAACTATTTTATAAGTTAGAAGATGGATGTCGTAATCCAAGCTATAAAATATTTAAAGGTAGGTGAATGACGATTCACCAATTTCCACCAAGATAAACGAAATGTATGATTAGGTTTTTAATTGGATTTGAAACTCCTAGATCTTTTGAGATTCATTGAACTGTTCAATGACATGTTTCAATCTCGAGTGTGCCTTTCAGGTTTTTTTGACCGAGATGCCGAGGTTCACAAAACAAGGTGTGAAGTAACCATGCAAATTACTTGGTACCCTTAAGTGTTTACCCCTTAATTGATGTGCCGGTTAACCACACACGCTCCATCGATACTATGATAAACATTAAGTTACCCTTTTCCTACCTTGTTAAATATGAGTTAGTGTGCCGGTTAACCACACACACTCCACTAACCGACTTAAACAAAGTGCAAAGTGTAATTTCATGGATTAGCACCTTATTCACATTTTCCTAAGTAACTAAGATTAGGTATTATTAAGAGTTTAGTTACTTAGTATTTATCATTAATACTTTTAATGAATGGAGACTTATAGTCTTGTCAAACCCGTTCAGCTAACGACCCTCCACCGGTCAAGGAAGCGGTGGGTGAGAGTGGACACCCATTAAATGACCATTTTATAGGCAGTAACCTTATACCCCCTTATAGACCGGCTTCGTGAATGAGGCCTACTAACGGTAAGACTGACTTTACTCTTATACATATATACATACATATATATATATATATATATATATATATATATATATATATATATATATATATATTATTAACTTATAATATTATAAAGTATAAGGGTTGAATTTTAACTTTTAAAATTCTAAGGGCTAACTTTGAATTAAAATATTCATAAGAGAAAAACTAATTAATTCCATAACTTATGTGTTTAAAGTAGTTTTAATCCAAAAACTCTTCAAGTTCCATAACTTGAAGACAAGTTATGGAAGACTTTAAACTTAATAAAAGAATGTAACTTTTCTTTATTTTATAACTTATGGAATTATTAAGGTTACACATTTTATTACTTAATGAAGTGACTCTTGAACTTCCATAACTTGAGGACAAGTATTGGAGTCATAAAACCATTCAATGAGACAAGACTCTTCATTTTTGTAACCTTTGCCAAATTTTATGACTTTTATGAAACTTAAATGTGACTTTTCATATAACTTGAGGACAAGTTACAAAAACACATTTTATAATCAACTCTTAGATTAATTTGGATTGAAAACAACTATTTCACTCAACTTTTCTATTAATCTAAGCAACTCATAAGAACAAGTTAATTCAAATCAAACTTTTTCATGTAATTAGTCTAAACCTTAAACTAATACAAAACATGAATCTATTGACAATTATCTTTGAAATTGGATTAGCATGAACATTACCACATCAAAAACAAGTTTGTAAGTCAAAAAACATCTTAGGGTAATGTTCCTAGTCCAATTCCAGCCAAAAAAGTCGAATTTATTCTGTCTGGGGGTCCAACTCGTCGAGTGCATGGACCAACTCGGCGAGTTGGATCGATTTGATCACTTTTTATGCATGTACTCGCCAAGTCTCCTGATGGACTCGCCGAGTCTGACGATCAGATAGCAAACAACTTCGATTTTTTAAGCAGTTTTGCAAGTATAACAAGAAAACAAGCCTAGGCTCTGATACCACTGTTGGGTTTTGAGCATTCTAACACTCCTAAGTGTACATGCAACCCTAAATACCTTGGATCTATGTTTTCGCTATTATACATGCAAATATGAACTTTCAAGGTATTATCCTAATCTAGCATACAAAACAATTAATATAACAAGATAGAATACATACCTCTTTGATGTAGAATGTCTTCATGAAGCTTGAGTGCCTAGTGCCTCAAGTGTGACACCTCAAATGGTTCACACAACACCAAATACACTTGGAATAACTTGAGAGAATTCTACAACTCATGAAATCGGCTAGCCCTCCTTTTAAAGACACTAGTGGCCCATTTTGGTGAATAATATGATGCTTATATAGTGTGTTACAATTATGGTTACACCATGTAAGACCTAATTGTCTTGACTTTTCATTTCCATGACCCATAGGTTATGTAACCTCCATGGAGCATCCATGGAGTATCCTATGGGTTCAACCCAACAAGATAATCCATGGAGCATTAGCCCACTATATAAGTATGGATGATTTACACAATCAACCCATATATTTAATTAGTCTTATTTTGATCATATAATTAGTTCTAAATTAATTCTTGATCAATACTAATTAAATATTATTATTCTTATTATTAATATACTAGAACTTATAGTATATTAATAACCATAAGTGTCTTATTTCTCTCACTTAGTCTATCCATGTGCATGATGCCATGCAACCCAAATGGACCATGCCGGATCAGGTCAAGTCTTACCAATTATAGTTATGGACTTAGACATTAATCCAACAATCTCTCCCTCTCAACTCGCAGAATATAGCAAGTACTGAATATCTCTCTGAACTGATCCCAAGAAACCGCAGCTCGTTGCGCATCAGAATACGATCCTGTGATCAACCTCCACCAATCCTTCGCCCCGAGCCTCAAAAGGTTCAGAGCACACCTCACCCTTTGATCAGCAGGGCATGAGCATGTGAAGAAAGATCCCTCCACGTCACACAACCAACTCATAGCAACATCGGATCCTAAACTCCATCAAAGGTAGGGGCTTTGTGTTATCGAAGTCCCGATACTAGAAGCCCCGACTGGCTCCTCCCCCTGTTGCTGTTACATCCGTTGCAGCTGCCGCGGGTGCTGTCTCTGCTAGAGCCACATAGCGCTCATCAAAATACTCGACCATGGCGGTCTTGATCGACCCAAACAGTTCTGGTAGCTCGTCCCAAAACATAGTCGCAACCTCATCATGCAGGATCACACGAATCCTAGCGTCTAACTCATCTGTACTCATCTGACCGATGACCTCAGGTGGCACCGATCCGCCCTGACCGCCTTCTCCGACTCCCGATCCTGACCCGGATCCATTCCCAACATGCGTCGTAACCATCGTACTGAAAAACATCGCAAAACATCACACACCTCCCACTAATCCGGGAATCAACCCCCAACCCAACCCTAGGGGTTGTGACGTCCTTAATACGCGTATGGGTCATGTGCTTTTAGTAGTACGGGCCCATACTACCTTCCACACCTACCCATATTTATATCAAGTATCACCACAGCACCCTAGAGATGAATATACATGACAAGCAACAAATCCTCAATCCTAGAGGAATACTAGATATCTCATACTGACCTACCGGTCCCACAACTCACCCGACCATGAAACTTCCACCAACTCCTGCAGCACTAGTGTATGCAAGTCATACATAACGCTGGAACCTATAGACTTTCGAATATTCAATCCTACCCTAAGCTCCCAATCAAACAAGAACAGAACAAATGGGCAAATCAAACATTCTCAAGCTATAAGATCTTAATTACATATGGCCATGATGCATACACTAAATATCTACAATAATGATGTCAATTTCATACAAGGAAACCCCAGGCTAGCAGGGATCATATAATCAGGCAATTCTATAATGCAATTCCTGAAGATCCCTAGCCTAGTACTAGCATGATGTTCTATCATATCTCATAAACAAATAACTTGTATGGTATTTTGGGCTACTTACTGGCTCCGGCTAATCGTACCTCCACGTCCTCCTTTATTCATTTTTGAAAACCATTTTAAATTCTCTTTTGAAAACTCTCCTTGATTTGAGACTGGATTCACACGAATGTTTCTCCAATTCACTCAAACCAAGGCTCTGATACCAACTTGTAACACTCTAAAAATTCAAGCCAATTTAAACTTTTCAAAAACCACCCAATTTCATTAAGCTATTACAAAAAGGTTTTCAATACATTTATTATCAGAGTATTCCCAGAACCATATCATAAAACAAGAACATGAGGAGTGGTACGATCACGCCTTCGCCTTGCCACGGTCTCCTGAAGTACCTAAAACATTTAAACCACAACTGTAAGCCCGAAAGCTTAGTGAGATACCCCCAAAATACCGATACACATACAGTCCACATAGCAATATCAACATTATCATATCATATCAATCAAAACAGAACATGTACTGGGTCCACAACTTTACAAGCTAGACTACCCCTGGGGCCTCAGTACGAGTCTGGAATGCCTACCGGGCCCTCAGCTCATATCTCGAATGCCATCGAGCCCTTAGTATGAGTCTGGAATGCCTACCGGGCCCTCAGCTCGTATCCGGAATGCGCCCGAGTCCTCAGCATGAGTCTGGAATGCCTACCGGGCCCTTAGCTCATATCTGGAATAGTCCCGAGTCCTCAGTATGAGTCTGGAATGCCTACCGGGCCCTCAGCTCATATCTGGAATACTCTAGGGTTTGTTGGCTACAGCACGGAGTAGTACAACCTTAACCCATCCCACATAACATGTCGACACGTAATAGATAAATGCACATACCGGTAATCAATCAGTATCACAGGCAGTCCTACAGATCTACCCGACTAGCATATCAGTTGGCATACATTACTATCTCAACTCAACATATCAACAACTACTAGGTTATCAAATCCAATGGGCTGGCCTTGGTGCCTAAGACCCCATAGTATAGTGAGGATAACTCACCTCGCAACTGCTAACTGAAGAGATAACTTCACGCTGCTGCAACCTCCGACACGAACTCCACCACTGTTAATACCAAAAGACTGAATTCAATAAATAACAATAATCACCAAATTACCCCTGGAAGTCAACTAGTTAACTCTTGGTCAAAGTCAAAGTCCTCAGTCAAAGTCAAACTTCCTGACTGACCCTACACGTCGAGTCAGCCCGCTGTCTCACCGAGTTCCTCAACTTTAAAAAATCCCATCTCAACTCACTGAGTCATCCCTTAACTCACCAATTCTCAGCTTAACCAAAAAAAGCTAAGACCTCAAGACCAGACTCGCCGAGTCCAAGAACAGACTCGCCAAGTCCAAGGCTATCTTCAACCAACTCGTTGAGTTTCTTCTTGTCTTCATGCAACTCGCCGAGTACACCTATGTGACTCGCCGAGTACCACTAGCTCTTAACCCATACAGAGGCTTTCCAAGCCATGCAGGGGTTCCAATCCATAGATCTACTCTTCCACAAGCTATTCCTCACGTAAAGTTGCAAACTTTACGTGAATCCAAACAGATCTAAGCATAATGTACTCTAGGGCTAGGGTTTGGGACAAAAGAACTTCACCAGCGACTCTTGACCATAGACTTTATGGCTTTCTGGATCATTAACAACCTAGATCTGAGGTAGCAAGCTCAGATCTTACACCAAACTTGAGATGGACCTCATTCTCACCAAAAAACCCCCCACAATTGATAGATCTAGATGCACAAAAGCTCAAACAGCCGATTATTACCTCAAATGAAAACTCCAACTGAAGAATAAGCTAAATCTCTGAAAAGCCCTTGCTCCAACCTTCTTGTTCTTCACTTCCCTTCCAATATTTCCTCCTCCAAGGCTCTAAATGCTCTCCAACTCTCTCACAACCGAAAACTAGGGTTTCTGGACTTCAAGGGAGAGTAAAGACGCTGGGCAAAGGGTATTATGTTCTTTATATAGGGCTCAACCCCCGGAATTAGGGTTTTCTCCATACAGCACCAACTCGCCGAGTTGGTCACTTTACACGCGACCTGAAACGCGACTCAAATCGCCTAGTCTATCCATCGACTTGCCGAGTTAACCCTCTTATTTACACTTTTACTCCTTCAACTTTACCTCTGATTTTTCGGGATGTTACAAAACGTATCTTTCTGATATAAATCATATATGATTAGATAGATTATACATATAATCACATGTGATTAAATACAACAACTATGAATCCAGAACAGGAAAATGATACTTTCTTACATAAATCATATGCGATTAGATACATATAATCAAATGTTATTATATACAATAACTATTGAATCCAAAATGCCAAAATGAAACTTGTCCAAATAAATATTATGTGATTAGATGCATATAATCACATATGATTATTGTTGCATTACGTATCTAACCCCTTAACTATAATTGGTATATGCTTGATTTGATAGTGTCATAGTCCTTTTGCGTTGTCTTCACTTTAGCCACTTAACAGGATGATATATGGAAAGAGAAAGGTTAATATATGATTTGTTAATATATTATGAAAATAATATATTAATTAGAAATCATATTATTTAATTAGTATTTAAACAAAAATAAATTTGAATTAATTTTGCGATTAAAGGAACTGATTAAAAGAGCGGGGGCTGTTTTGCAAATCATTGATAGTTGCAAAATTAGGCTGTTGGCCTCCTTAGAATGGAGGGGACTAAAACTATAGGGAGGTCCTATAGATTCCGTCTAGGGTTTCAAGAGGAGTGGTCCATGGGTTGCTTAAAGCCTAAGCAGGAAATTAGGGTTTCCACCTAAAAACCCTAGCAGCCTCAGCTATTTAAAGACCCAAGGCATAAGGAATTTGGCCACTACTTGATATGGAAAACCCTAGCCGAAATTCTAAGTGTATTCCTCCTCTCTTATATCATCCTCTTGCAATAAGTGTTTGTGAGCCATTAGAGGTAAAACATTTGAGGCACTAAGCATTCAAGAGTCAAGATATACAAAGGTGTTCTTGTTATTACTACATAACAAGCAAGGTAACATCATAACCCTGATTTATATATGAATTTCAAATTATATATATGCTAGATCTAGTGGTATTGCTCTGGTATTGAATTTGCATGTCTAATTAAAAAAAAAAAAAAAAAAAAAAAAAAAAAAAAAAAAAAAACTTAGATCCGAAGCAATTAGGGTTGCATGAACACAAAGGTTTGTAGTTATTCTCAAAACCCTTCAGTGGTATCAGAGCCTATGATGCTTTTCAATTGAATTGATGCAATTGAATAGGATATTAAAACAATTCATTTATTAGAATAGGGATTTATAATATACACTTGTCATATCCTTTTGCTTTCTTGATCAAGTTGGTACAATATTTTTCTTATCAAGTCAACATACTTGCTTTTGCTTAATTGAGGTATTTATTTTCAATAATCTTTATACAATTACATAATTTATCAATTAATGTAGTTTGGCATTGGTTACTAACTGATACTATATATATATATATATATATATATATATATATATATATATATATATATATATATATATATATATATATATATATATATATATATATATATATATGAGTGTTCAGACGAGAACATTTCTTATGAGAACATTTGAGAACAAATTTACCTCACATAATTTTTTTAATTAAAATTATAAAATAATTTTTATATAAATCAAAAATGGTTACAAACAAGTAAAAAAGTCACTAACCAACACAATCCACCACCACTACATACCAACCACCTCCACCAGCCATCACCACCACCCACCACCACTACCCATCACTACTCATGACCACCACCCGCCTCCACCACCACCCCTACCCATCACCCACCAAAACCACCATCTGCCACCACCAGCAACCATGACCACCCAACAATATCACTCACGAGTACCTCCCCCACGCACCTTTATCACCCTCACCACCACCAACCACCAACACCCGTTATATATATATATATATATATATATATATATATATATATATATGAGTGTTCAATTGAGAACATTTCTTATGAGAACATTTGAGAACAAATTTACCTCACATAATTTTTTTAATTAAAATTATAAAACAATTTTTATATAAATCAAAAATGGTTACAAACAAGTAAAAACTCACTAACCAACACAATGCTCCACCACTACCTACCAGCCACCTCCACCACCCACCACCTACCACCACCACTACCCATCACTACTCATTAGCACCACCCGCCTCCACCACCACCCCTACGCATCACCCATCAAAACCACCCTCTGCCACCACCAGAAACCATGACCACCCACTAATATCACCCACCAGTACCTCCCCCACGCACCTTTATCACCCTCACCACTACCAGCCACCACCACCCATTACTACCATTTACCACCACCACCTCCACCCACCACCCACCAAAACCACCACCTGCCACCACCATCACCACCCAACAGCTACCACCACCCAACCACCCGCCACCACCTCCAATTAGAACCACCCACACCCACCACCTTCCACTGTTACCACCATTACTACCAACCACCACCGCCTACTATCCACCATCCCTACTCACTACCCACCAAAACCACCACACATCACCATCACTACCACCCACCACCGCTAACTACCGTCACCTATCACTACATACCACCACCACCCATTACCACAATCCACCTCCACCACCATCACTACCACCACCCCCACGACACCCACCAAACATCCATCAAAACCATCACCCACCATTATCACCATCACTTACCACTACCTACCCACCCACCACCACCCATCACCAAACACCAGCACCACCCATCACCACCCATCACCAAACACCAGCACCACCCATCACCACTACCCCGCTTCCACCATCTACATAAACTACCACTCCTCATCACCAACTACCACCCACCACCACACATCACTACATGCTGCCAATACCCATCACCACCACCACCTACCCACCCTCTCATCAACAACACCACTATCTACCACCCACCAACCATACAACCATCACCCACCAACAACCACCCACCACCCTTCAACACCAGTATCACCCATCATCATTTACCAACCATCACCTCCTAACCATTTATCACCCATGACCCCATATCACCTACCACCCACCACTACTACCACCACCTACCCATATCACCACCAACATCCATCACCATTATCGACCACTACCACCAACCAAACCACCAACACCACCCACCTCCCAGTACTTACAACGATCAACACCATATGTGATTAAATGCATATAATGAACTAAATCATATGTGATTATATGTATTTAATCATATAAATCACATGTGATTTGATTAAATACATATAATCATAGTTGATTATATGTATCTATTCACATACGATTTATATAGACATGATTCATTTCCATATTTTCAATTAAAGAATTTTTCTCATGTATTTAATCACATGTGACAATATGTATTTAATCATATACTATTAATTTGGACCAAAAAAACTTTTAAATCTACAATACAAAAACAAATTTTGTGTATATAAATCATATTTCATTAAGTACACGGGAACAAATATTGATTCAAGAAAGACAAAATGTATCTTTCCGGTATAAATCATATATGATTAGATACATTATACATATAATCACATGTGATTAAATACAACAACTATGAATCCAGAACAGGAAAATGATACTTGCCTACATAAATCGTATGTGATTAGATACATATAATCAAATGTTATTAAATACAATAACTATTGAATCCAAAATGCCAAAATGAAACTTGTCGAAATAAATCTTATGTGATTAGATGCATATAATCACATATGATTATTGTTGGATTACGTATCTAAGCCCTTAACTATAATTGCTATGTGCTTGATTTGATAGTAGCATGGTGCTTTTGCATTGCCTTCACTTTAGCCAGTTAACAGGATGATATATGGAAAGAGAAAGGTTAATATATGATTTGTTAATATATTATGAAAATAATATATTAATTAGAAATCATATTATTTAATTAGTATTTAAACAAAAATAAATTTGAATTAATTTTGCGATTAAAGGAACTGATTAAAAGAACGGGGGCTGTTTTGCAAATCATTGATAGTTGCAAAATTAGGCTGATGGCTTCCTTAGAATGGAGGGGACTAAAACTATAGGGAGGTCCTATAGATTCCGTCTAGGGTTTCAAGAGGAGTGGTCCATGGGTTGCTTAAAGCCTAAGCAAGAAATTAGGGTTTCCACCTAAAAACCCTAGCAGCCTCAACTATTTAAAGACCCAAGGCATAAGGAATTCGGCCACTACTTGATCTGGAAAACCCTAGCCGAAATTCTAAGTGTATTCCTCCTCTCTTATATCATCCTCTTGCAATAAGTGTTTGTGAGCCATTAGAGGTAAAAACATTTGAGGCACTAAGCATTCAAGAGTCAAGATATACAAAGGTGTTCTTGTTATTACTACATAACAAGCAAGGTAACATCATAACCCTGATTTATATATGAATTTCAAATTATATATATGCTAGATCTAGTGGTATTGCTCTGGTATTGAATTTGCATGTCTAATTAGTAAAAAAAAAAACTTAGATCCGAAGCAATTAGGGTTGCATGAACACAAAGGTTTGTAGTTATTCTCAAAACCCTTCAGTGGTATCAGAGCCTATGATGCTTTTCAATTGAATTGATGCAATAGTGAACTGTCCAAAGAAGAAGCACATCGATTTTTGTTGTCTGATCCAGGAACTCAACCAATTCATACAGGAACTCAACGAGTTGGGTCCAACTCGACAAGTTCAGTGCCTGACTCTATCAGTTGACTCTCCAGATCCCTGATTTTTCGACTTTGATATCTTAGTTTGATTAGGATAATTGCCTTAACTCGTTTTTAATGCCTAAAACTGAATTTGCTAAAAGGTAATATGATATCCTTATCATAATTAAAGAATTTGGTTAAATTTGGATAATGATAAGATTATTTTCCTTTGTTAAAATTTAACCTAGTATTTTGAAAAGTTTTAAATTATTAATTAAGAGATATATCAAAATTTTAAAGTTTTTATAACTTCAAATTTAAAATATATTTAGAAAACATAAATTTGTATTTTGAAATGAGTTGCCTAATATAAACACATGATACATAGCATAATATAAATAAGATGTTGTATTAGAGTGACACTTGGATAAAGGAGATTTAAACAATTCATTTATTAGAATAGGGATTTATAGTATATACTTGTCATATCCTTTTGTTTTCTTGATCAAGTTGGTACAATATTTTTCTTATCAAGTCAACATACTTGCTTTTGCTTAATTGAGGTATTTATTTTTAATAATCTTTATATAATTACATAATTTATCAATTAACGTAGTTTGGCATTGGTTACTAACTGATAATATATATATATATATATATATATATATATATATATATATATATATGAGTGCTCAATCGAAAACATTTCTTATGAGAACATTTGAGAACAAATTTACCTCACATAATTTTTTTAATTAAAATTATAAAATAATTTTTATATAAATCAAAAATGGTTACAAACAAGTAAAAAACTCAGTAACCAACACAATCCACCACCACTACCTACAAGCCACCTCCACCACCAATCACCACCACCCACCACCTACCACCACCACTACCCATCAATGTTTATTACCACCACCACCCCTACCCATCACCCACCAAAACCACCATCTGCCACCACCAGCAACCAAGACCACCCACCAATATGACCTACTAGTACCTCCCCCATGCACCTTTATCACCCTCACCACTACCAGCCACCACCACCAACCACCACCACCCATTACAACCATTTACCACCACCACCTCCACCCGCCACCCACCAAAACCACCACCTGCCACCACCATCACCACCCAACACCTACCACCACCCAACCACCCGCCACCACCTCCCATTAGAACCACCCACACCTACACCCACCACCTTCCACTGTTACCGCCATTACTACCAACCACCAACGCCTACTATCCACCATCCCTACTCACTGCCTACCAAAACCACCACCCATCACCATCATTACCACCCGCCACCACTAACTACCATCACCTATCACTACATACCACCACCACCCTTTACCACCATCCACCTTCACCACCATCTCTACCACCACCCCCACTACATCCACCAAAACCATCACCCACCATTATCACCATCACTCGCCACCACCTACCCACCCACCACCACCCATCACCAAACACCAGCACCACCCATCACCACTACCCCGCTTCCACCATCTACATAAACCATCACTCGTCACCACCAACTACCACCCACCACCAAACATCACTACACGTCGCCACTAACCATCACCTCCACCACCCATCAACAACACCATTATCCACCACCCACCAACCATACAACCATCACCCACCAACTACCACCCACTACCCCTCACCACTATCATCCATCATCGTTCACCAACCACTACCACCCAACTATTTATCACCCATGACTCCCCCCCCCATCACCTACCACACACCAGTACCACCACCACAACCCACCCCCATCACCACCACCATAACCACCATCCGTCACCATTATCCACCATTACCACCACCCACCAACAACCATCCACCACCCTTCAACACTAGTATCACCCATCATCATTTACCAACCACCACCACCCAACCATTTATCACCATGACCCCCCATAACCTACCACCCACCCCTATCACCACCACCATAATCACCATCCATCACCATTATCCACCACTACCACCAACCAACCAACCCACCACCACCACCCACCTCCCAGTACTTACAACGATCAACACCATATGTGATTAAATACATATAATCAACTAAATCATATGTGATTATATGTATTTAATTATATAAATCACATGTGATTAAATACATATAATCATAGTTGATTATATGTATCTACTCACATATGATTTATATAGACTTGATTCATTTTCATGTTTTCAACTAAATAATTTTTCTCAAGTGTTTAATCACATGTGACAATATGTATTTAATCATATACTATTAATTTAGACCAAAAAAAACTTTTGAATCTACAATACAAAAACCTTGTGTACATAAATCATATTTCATTAAATACACGGGAACAAATATTGAATCGAGAAAGACAAACCGTATATTTCCGATATAAATAATATATGATTAGATACATTATACATATAATAACATGTGATTAAATACAACAACTATGAATCCAGAACAGGGAAATGATACTTGCCCACATAAATCGTATGTGATTAGATACATATAATCAAATGTTATTAAATACAATAACTATTGAAACTTGTCCAAATAAACTTTATGTGATTAGATGCATATAATCACATATGACTATTGTTGGATTACATGTCTAAGCCCTTAACTATAATTGGTATGTGCTTGATTTGATAGTAGCATGGTCCTTTTGCGTTGCCTTCACTTTAGCCACTTAACAGGATGATATATAGAGAGAGAAAGTTTAATATATGATTCGTTAATATATTATGAAAATAATATATTAATTATAAATCATATTATTTAATTAGTATTTAATTAAAAATAAATTTGAATTAATTTTGCGATTAAAGGAACTTATTAAAAGAATGGGGGTTGTTTTGCAAATCATTGATAGTTGAAAAATTGGGCTGATGGACTCCTTAGAATAGAGTGGATGAAAACTATAGGGAGGTCCCATGGATTTTGTCCATGGCTCTAAGAGGAGTGGTCCTTAGGTTGCTTAAAGCCTAAGCAGGAAATTAGGGTTTCCACCTAAAAACCCTAGTTGCCTCAGCTATTTAAAGACCCAAAGGCATAAGGAATTTGGCCACTCCTTGATCTGGAAAACCCTAGCTGAAACTCTAAGTGTATTCCTCCTCTCTCATGTCATCCTCTTTCCATAAGTGTTTGTGAGCCATTAGAGGTGAAATTTTTGAGGCACTAAGCTTTCAAGAGTCAAGATATACAAAGGTGTTCTTGTTATTACTACATAACAAGCAAGGTAAAATCATAACCCTAATTTATATATGAATTTCAAATTATATATATGCTAGATCTAGGGGTATTGCTCTGGTATTCAATTTGCTTGTCTAATTAGTAAAAAAAAAAAAAAAAAACTTAGATCCGAAGCAATTAGGGTTGCATGAACACATAGTTTTTTTGTTATTCCCAAAACCCTTCAGTGGTATCAGAGCCTATGATGCTTTTCAATTGAATTGATGCAATAGTGAACTGTCAAAAGAAGAAGCAAATCGATTTTTGCTGTCTGATCCATGAACTCGACGAGTTCATACATGAACTTAACGAGTTGGGTCCAACTTGACGAGTTGACTCGCTAGATCCCTGATTTTTCGATTTTAATATCTTAGTTTGATTAGGGTAATTGCCTTAACTCGTTTTAATGCCTAAAACTAAATTTTTTAAAGGTAATATCATATCCTTATCATAATAAAAGGATTTGGTTAAATTTCGATAATGATCAGATTATTTTCCTTTATTAAAATTAAACCTAGTATTTTGAAAAGTTTTAAATTATTAATTAAGAGATATATCAAAAATTTAAAGTTAATATAACTTCAAATTTATCATATAATTAGAAAATATAAATTTGAATTTTGAAATGAGTTGCCTAATATAAATACATGACACATGGCATAGTACTAATAAGATTTTGTATTAAAGTGACACTTGGCAAAAGGAGATTAAAACTATTCATTTATTAAAATAGAGATTTATACTATACACTTGCCATATCCTTTTGTTTTCTTGATCAAGTTGGTATAATATTTTTCTTATCAAGTCAACATACTTGCTTTTGCTTAATTAAGGTATTTATTTTTAATAATCTTTATATAATTACATAATTTATCAATTAACGTATTTTGGTATTGGTTACTAATTGATACTATATATATATATATATATATATATATATATATATATATATATATATATATATATATATATATATATAGTATCAATTAGTAACGAATACCAAAATACGTTGAGAGAGAGAGAGAGAGAGGTGAGTTCAATTGAGAAAATAAAAAAGGTTGAGAATGGGAGAATCATTCTCAGCCACTCATTTAATCTAAGCATAAGAACACATAGTGGCAAACTTGTAAATATGTTAATAACCTTCAATCTCAAATACGTATCGATAACAGTCCGTTCATCATCAAAAAATTTCCTCCAACCTTATCATCCAGATTTCTTCAACTAAACCGGAATTTCTTCGCTGTTCATGAAATTGGAATAGGAGTTCTGGACTCGCAGTCACAGTCGACAATGAAGGACTCAGAATCGGTACTCACAGGTTCCCAATTGGATTTTCGGAAATCAAAATAAAAAATGAGAAATCGATCAGACATAGGATGTCGCATCTGAAGTCAAAATCGGAAGTATATGATGATTTGGGATTGATAACTTGATGTTTTTAACATTTTTAAAATAGTTAACTTGTATGCACTCCAAGTGTTTGATGAAATGCATAAACTAAATTACCATGTTATATTCACATATGAATATGTTATATGCTATATTCATATATGAATGATACTTAAAAAAAATCATATTTTTTATTCACAAGTGAATAACAAATGTACTGTAATAAAACCTAATGCATTTTTATTCACTTAGGAATAACGATAGCTGAGAATATTAAAAAAAAATCTATTTTATCTTAAAACTATATCAATATGGACGTCTAATTATAAAAAAATAAAAAATCATAAATTTTGGTATATTTAAAATCATTTTTTGATAAAAATAGCTTCTAAAAATAAAAAAAATTAAAAAAAAAAACGAAAAAAACTATGTTGTATATATATATATATATATATATATATATATATATATATATATATATATATATATATATATATATATATATTAAGGTAACGATTATCATAGTTTAAGGAAATATGTTTTGTTGGAAAACACATGTGCATTCCTTTCCCATTTCTGCCGGTACGTTGGACACTTTTACGGCAAAAATAAATGATTGGCTGAGAATGATTCCCCCATTCTCAACCTTTTTTTTTCTCAATTGATCCCTCCCATATATATATATATATATATATATATATATATATATATATATATATATATATATATATATATATATATATATATATATATATATATATATATATATATATATATATATATATGAGCGTTCAATCGAGAACATTTCTTATGAGAACATTTGAGAACAAATTTAGCTCACATAATTTTTTTAATTAAAATTATAAATAATTTTCATATAAATCAAAAAATGGTTACAAACAAGTAAAAAGACCCACTAACCAACACAACCCACCACCACTACCTACCACCCACCTCCAACACCCATCACCACCCACAACCTACCACCACCACCACCACCCATCACTACTCATTACCACCACCCGCCTCCACCACCACCCCTACCCATCACCCACCAAAACCACCAGCAACCTTGACCACCCACCACCACCACCAACCAATACCACCCACCATTACCTCCCCCACCCAGCTTTATCACCCATCACCACTACCAGCCACTACCACCAACCACCACTGCCTATCACTACCATTTACTACCACCACCTCCACCCATCACCAACCAAAACCACCACCTACCACCACCATCACCACCCAACTACCTGCGACCACCACCAATCAAAACTATCCATACCCACCACCTTACCTAGTCACCGCCATGGCCACTAACTACCACCGCCTACTATCCACCACCCATACTCACTGCCCACCAAAACAACCACCCATCACCATCACTACCACCCGCCACCGCTAACTACTGTTACCTATCACTACATACCACCGCCACCCATTACCACCATCCACCTCCACCACCATCACTACCACTACCCCTACTACACCCACCAAACATCCACCAAAACCATCACCCACTATTATCACCACCACTCGCCACCACCCACCCACCCATCACCAAACACCAGCTCCACCCATCACCACCACCCCGCTTCCACCATCTACAGAAACCACCACTTGTCACCACCAACTACCACCCACCACCAAACATCACCACACGTTGCCACTAACCATTACCTCGACCACCCACCAACCATACACCCATCACCCACCAACTACCACCCACAACCCCTACCACTATCACCCATCATCATTCACCAACCACCACCACCCACCCCTTTCACCACCACTATAACCACCAGTCATCACCATTATCCACTACTACCACGAAGCAACCAACCACTACCACCCACATCTCACTACTTACAATGATCAACGCCATATGTGATTAAATGCATATAATCAACTAAATCATATGTGATTATGTGTATCTAACCATATAAGTCACATGTGATTAAATACATATAATCATAGTTGATTATGTGTATCTACTCACATACGATTTATATTGACATGATTCATTTTCATGTTTTCAACTAAATAATTTTTCTCATGTATTTAATCACATGTGGCTATATGTATTTAATCATTTACGATTAATTTGGACCAAAAACAAAATTGAATCTACAATACAAAAACAAATCTTGTGTATATAAATCAATATATCATTAAATACAGGGTAAGAAATATTGAATCGAGAAAGACAAAACGTATCTTTCCGATATAAATCATATATGATTAGATACATTATACATATAAGCACATGTGATTAAACATAACAACTATGAATCCAAAACAGGAAAATGATACTTTCCCACATAAATCATATGTGATTAGATACATATAATCAAATGTTATTAAACACAATAACTATTGAATCCAAAATGCCAAAATAAAACTTGTCCAAATAAATATTATGAGATTAGATGCATATAATAACATATGATTATTGTCGGATTATGTGTCTAAGCCCTTAACTATAATTGGTATGTGCTTGATTTGATAGTAGCATGGTCCTTTTGCGTTGCCTTCACTCTACAACTTAACACGATGATATATGGAGAGAGAAAGGTTAATAAATAATTTGCTAATATATTATGAAAATGATATATTAATTAGAAATCATATTATTTATTAGTATTTAAATAAAAATAAATTTGAATTAATTTTGTGATTAAAGGAACTGATTAAAAAACGGGGGATGTTTTGCAAATCATTGATAGTTGAAAATTGGGTTGTGGGACTCCTTAGAATGGAGTGGACAAAAACTATAGGGAGGTCCTATATATTTTGTCCAGGGCTTCAAGAGGAGTGGTCCATGGGTTGCTTAAAGCCTAAGCAGGAAATTAGGGTTTCCACCTAAAAACCCTAGCCGAAATTCTAAGTGTATTCCTCCTCTCTTATATCATCCTCTTGCAATAAGTGTTTGCGAGCTATTAGAGGTGCAACATTTGAAGCACTAAGCTTTCAAGAGTCAAGATATACAAATGTGTTCTTGTTATTACTACATAACAAGCAAGGTAACATCAAAACTGTAATTTATATATGAATTTTGTATTATATAGATGCTAGATCTAGGGTTATTTCTTTGGTATTCAATTTGCATGTCCAATTAGTGAAAAAACTTAGATCCTAAGAAATTAGGGTTGCATGAACACGTAGGTTTGTTATTATGCTCAAAACCCATTAGTGGTATCAAAGACTAGGATACTTTTCATTTGAATTAATGTAATAGTGAACTGTCCAAAGAAGAAGCAAATCGACTTTTGTTGTTTGATCCTGGAACTCGAAGAGTTCATATAGGAACCCGACGAGTTCAGTGCCTGACTCGACGAATTCACTACTCAGATCCCTGATTTTTCAATTTTGATTAGGATAATTGCCTTAATTTGTTTTTAATGCCTAAAACTGAATTTTCTGAAAGGTTATATGATATCCTTATCATAATTAAAGGATTTGGTTAAATTTAGATAATGATAAGATTATTTTCCTTTGATAAAATTTAACCTAGTATTTTGAAAAGTTTTAGATTATTAACTAAGAGATATATCAAATTTTTAATGTTAATATAACTTCAAATTTAACATATAATAAGAAAATATAAATTTGAATTTTGAAATAAGTTGCCTAATATATCTTCATGACACATGCCATAATATTAATAAGATGTTGTAAGAGAGTGACATTTGGCAATAGGAGATTAAAACTATTCATTTATCAGAATATAGATTTATAGTATAAACTTGTTATATCCTTTTCTTCTCTTGATCAAGTTGGTACAATATTTTTCTTATCACGTCGACATACTTGTTTTTGCTTAATTGAGGTGTGTCTTTTTTCTTTAATATCTTTATATAATTACATAATTTATCAATTAACGTAGTTTGGCATTGGTTACTAATTCATACTATATATATATATATATATATATATATATATATATATATATATATATATATATATATATATGAGAGTTTAATCGAGAAGATTTTTTATGAGAACATTTGAGAACAAATTTAGATCACCTAATTTTTTAAATTAAAATTATAAAATAATATTCATATAAATCAAAAATGGTTACAAACAATTAAAAAAACTCAATAACCAACACAACCCACCACCACTACCTACCACCAACCTCCACCACCCATCACCACCTACCACCACCACCACTTATCACTAATCATTACCACCACGTGCCTCCACCACCCACCACCACCTCCCCCACCTACCTCTATCACCCATCACCACTACCAGCCACCACCACCACCCATCACCACCATTTACCACCACCACCTCCACCCGCCATGCACCAAAACCACCACCTGCGACCAGTATCGCCACCCAGCACCTACCACCACCCAACCACCATAACCACCCGTCACAAGCACCCACACCCACCACCTTCCACTGTTACCGCCATTGCCACCAACCACCACCGCCTACTATCCACCATCCCCACCCACTACCCACCAAAACCATCACTCATCACCATCATTACCACCTGCCAGCCTTAACTACCATCACCCATCACTACATGCCACCACCACCCATCACCACCATCCACCTCCACCACCATCACTACCACCACCCCTACTACACCCACCTAACATTCACCAAAACCACCACCCACCATTATCACCACCACTCGCCACCACCCACCCACCTACCACCACCCATCACCAAACACCACCACCACCCATCACCACAAGCCCGCTTCCACTATCCATAAAAACCACCACCCACCACCAAACATCACTACACGCCACAATTACCCATCACCACCACCACCACCCACCCACCCATCAAAAACACCACTATCCACCACCCACCAATAATACAACCATCACCCACCAACCACCACCTACTACCCCCACCACCTTTCACCACCACTATCACCCATAATCGTTCACCAACCACCAACACCCTACCATTTATCTCCCATGAACCTATCACCTACCACCCACCACTACCACCACCACCCCTATCTCCACCACCATAACCACCATCCATCACCATTACCCACCACCACCACCCACCTCCTACTACTTACAACGATTAACATCATGTGTGATTAAATACATATAATCAACTAAATCATATATGATTATTTGTATTTAATCATATAAATCACATGTGATTAAATACATATAATCATAGTTGATTATATGTATCTACTCACATACGATTTACATAAACATGATTCATTTTCATGTTTTCAACTAAATAATTTTTCTCATGTATTTAATCATATGTGACTATATGTATTTAATCATATACGATTAATTTGGACAAAAAAAAAACTTTTGAATCTACAATATAAAAAACAAATCTTGTGTATATAAATCATATTTCATTAAATACACGGGAACAAATATTGAATCGAGAAAGACAAAATGTATCTTTCCCATATAAATTATATATGATTAGATACATTATACATATAATAACATGTGATTAAATACAAAAACAATGAATCCAAAATGGGAAAACGAAACTTGTCCAAATAAATCTTATGTGATTAGATACATATAATCACATATGATTATTTGTAACACCGTAAATTTCAAGACAAAATTTTCATTTAAAATAATCATTTTATTCTTAGAAACACTTGTTTAAAATCTCATTCATAGTCGATTTATAAAACATGACTCCATTTTCACTTGCATAGAAAACCAGGATCCTCCAAAATATGACTCTTTCTCTGGTGTGTACAATCAAGCCAGTGCCGTCCCGTGATACTGAAAGAAACCTGAAAAACATTACACAAAACACTGTAAGCACGAAGCTTAGTGAGTTCCCCAAAATACCACACATAACACATATTAGCCACTCGAGGCTATAACTCTATGGGTCCGTGCACCCAAACTCTATGAACCCTCGGGTTCTAACTCTGGGAACCTTCCGGTTCCAACTCTATAAACATGCACAACATAAATCACATAGAAATAATGCAGTACAACACATAACATACATAGCATACAAATACTCTATCACATAACTCTGATTACCTACTCAAGGTAAGGTATAGTGAGAAGACTCACCTGGCAAGCAGAAAGCAGATATCCCCACACTTAAATCTCGAACTCGCCACCGCCTAACACGTAAGGCAAATACTCTCATGAATATAACTCTCAAGACTAGAATAAATCCTCTCATAACACCCTCTTATGGGTAAAAGACTATTTTACCTCTCTCTTGGCCCAAAGGCCACATCGCTGACCAAACCCTAAAAGTCAACGGCCAACCCTTGGTCGAAATCAAAGTCCTCAGTCTAAGTCAACCCCTGACTGACCCTACTCGCCGAGTCAACCCTGTGACTCGTCGAGTTCCCATAATCAGAACTTCACTCAATCTGCGACCTAACTCGCCGAGTCACCCCGAGACTCGCCGAGTCCAACAACTCTGAGTCCACTCGCATACGACTCAACGAGTCATCCCTCGACTCACCGATTCTCGACTCAACCAGAGAATATTTGGGACTCTTCGATAAGACTCGTCGAGTCCAAGAACAGACTCTCCGAGTCTACGGCTATCTTCAACCTACTCGCCGAGTTGTTCATACAACTCGCCGAGTTCCAGGCCATCTTCATCCAACTCGTCGAGTCCACCCATGTGACTCGCCGAGTACCACCGGTCTGAATACATTCCGAAGCATTCCAGGCCATGCAACTGCTCCAAAACATAGATCTAGTCTCCTACTACTCATCCATCACGTAAAGTGGCAAACTTTACGTGAATCCGAAGAGATCTAAGCCGTTTGCACATAGGGCTAGGGTTTGGGACATGTAAGCTTCACTAAACACTCCAACACAGGGACTTTCATGCTCTCTGATTCTTCTCCCTTCCAGATCTGAGGTAGCAACCTCAGATCTAACCTCTAGACTTCCTATTTCATCCATAGACAATTTCTCACAAACCCCAAAATGAAGAAACAACATAACAACAGGTCAATAACGAGATATTACCTCTAAGTGATGCCCCAACTGCAATGCAATTCGAATCCAAGCAAAGCCCCTTGCTCCAAGCCTTCAATCTTCCCAAAATTCCTTCAACCATACTTCTCCAAGCTCCAATCCACTCAACAATGGTGCTTCTCCGTGATTTAGGGTTTTTCTGGGGCTCAAGGGGTGATAAAGAGGCTGGGAGGAAAACATAGTAATCTTTATATAAGGCTCAACCCCGAGAATTAGGGTTTTCTCCACTCAGCGCCTACTCACCGAGTCCATTACACTGACTCGCCGAGTCGACCACTTAACACGCGACCAAGTCGCGACTCTACTCGCCGAGTCCGCACATGGACTCGCCGAGTCACTCTTTCCCTATTTAATCTTTTAGCCCTTCAACTCTACTCTTGATATTTCGGGATGTTACATTATTGTTCGATTACGTGTCTAAGGCCATAAATATAATTTGTATGTGCTTGATTGATAGTAGCATGGTCCTTTTGGGTTGCCTTCACTTTAGCAACTTGATAGGATGATATATGGAGAGAGAGGGAGAGAGAGAGAAAGAGAGAGAGAGAGAGAGAGAGAGGGGTTAATAAATGATTTGTTAATATATTAGGAAAATAATATATTAATTAGATATCATATTATTTAATCATAATTTAATTTGGAATTAATTTTGTGATTAAAGAAACTGATTAAAAGAACGGGGGTTGTTTTGCAAATCATTGATAGTTGCAAAAATAGGCTGTTGGACACCTTAGAATCGAGTTGACGAAAACTATAGGGAGGTCCTATAGATTTTGTCCAGGGCTTCAAGAGGATTGGTCCATGGGTTTCTTAAATCCTAAGCAGAAAATTAGGGTTTCCACCTGAAAACCCTAGCAACCTCGGCTATCTAAAGTCCCCAAGGCATAAGGAATTCCGCTACTCCTTGATCTGGAAATCGCTAGCGGAAATTCTAAGTGTATTCCTCCTCTCTGATATCATTATCTTGCTATAAGTGTTTGTGAGCGATTAAAGGTGTAACATTTGAGGCACCAAGCTTTCAAGAGTCAAGATCAACAAAGGTGTTCTTGTTATTACTACATAACAAGCAAGGTAACATCTAAACCCTAATTTATATATGAATTTCAAATTATATATATGCTAGATCTAGCGATATTGATTTGGTATTCAATTTGCATGTCCAATTAGTAATAAAAAAAAAATAAAAAAAAAATAATAAAAAAACTTAGATCCGAAGCAATTAGGGTTGCATGAACACATATGTTTGTTGTTATGCTCAAAACCCTTCAGTGGTATCAAAGCCTTGGATGCTTTTCAGTTGAATTGATGCAATAGTGAACTTTCCAAAGAATAAGCAACTTGATTTTTGCTGTCTGATCCAGGAACTTGACGACTTCATACATGAACTCAACCAATTGGGCCTAATTCGACGAGTTGACTCACTAGATAAAATGCAAAATCACTGTTTTAAAATCATCACTACCTTATGAAACTTCGCATTAAAATAAAAACTCAACCACTTTTTTCCAACTTAACCTTCACAATCTGATTATTGCCTCCTTCCAATGAAATTTTTGGAGTTTTCGTTGATGATAACTTTTCATTCATCTCCAAATCAAAGACTTCTTCCAAATTTCTCTTCAAAATTGTTGGTGTATTCAAACTCTTCATGGGACTTGTTGCTGAGTTTTTATCAACAGTTTCAGGTGTTATGTTGTCGTCTGTCCTAGAAATTGCATCCTAAAAAAACAGATGTACTCAATAAAAAAATTACGAAGTGAAGTAATATAGTTATAACATAATTCGATTCAAATATAATTTCTATATAACCTTCAAAATCCGATTCTCCTGTGATTCAAAATCTGCTTCGGCAATATCAAAGGATTGTGAAGTACCAATCTGAATAATAAATATATATTATATGAACATAAATCAGCATATTATTTAAAATTGTAAACATTAATACCATAAACCATAACAACAACAACAACAACAACAACAACAATAATAATAATAATAATAATAATAATAATAATAATAATAATAATAATAATAATAATAACAATAATAATAATAAAATGACCTGTGAAACGGTAAACTTATTTTCAAGTTCTTCAATCAACTTTTCATCATCGCTGACTCTACATATACTATATTGGTTGTTCCTTTTTGAGACGTTGAAGTGTTTGATTGTTATTTTAAACGCCAATTTCAAACCTTTAAGTGCATTTATCTCTCCAGGATAGAAAGTAGTACTAAAACCAAGCTAGAAAAAAAAAAGATAAAAAATAAAAGTGAGGTTAAAGTAACAAGATTAAGTGAGTGTATTAATTAATTTTAATTTAATTAAGGTGCATCACCTGTAATGTTTTATTAAACAGATCCTTGGCTGATTTCTTCAAAAGATACTTTCCATCCCTTTCAAACATGGTTAAGGTAACGGTACTAGTATTATCTTGTACACGTAGCGGGATCATAAATCTAAAAAAAATGATAATATAAAATAATATGAAATATATATGAAATATAATATAACTTATACTGATTAAGTAGGAAATTAATAATCTGGGAATAACTGAAGTTTCAGTTTTTGTGCAGTCCTTATTATGACATTCATAACCAATAAAAACCCCATCAGCATTAGGTTGATCGTTTGCACCAGGAGGACGAAATGCTTTGTAGTTGCAACTTGTACATGCTAGATAATGCCAATTTTCATTTTGTAAAATTCCCTTTATAGTACCCACGATAATGAATGTATTTTTCTGCACATTAAAATTATTTTGATAATGTACTATAAATAAATAAAAAAAGTAGGATTATATTTAGTATAAAATATATATAAAAACACACCTCCAAGGGTTCAGAAATCTCAGAAATTGTCTTCAACTGAAAGTTAACCATGAAATCATCATGTTCGGAAACTTTATTAGACTTTATACATGTCAATGTATTTGTGGATGAATCAGGGCGATCATCTCCATCCAAACTGTTTTTAAACAAAAAAAATTAAACTAATATTAAATCACATAAAAGTTAATTGTAGAAATTAGAATGATAAAAGATCAATTACCTTTTCTTAAAAACATTGATTTCATCAATGTCTGTGTTAATGAACAGCTTTGACACGGAAAAGTAGGTGTTAACTGTTGGACGATCTAAAATAAAGTATTTATTAAATGTTAGGATAATGATTAAAAAATAATATTTAATAACAAAATAATACAATATACCTCTCCAAATACTAAGTTTTGCAAATTGAAGGATAACAATGATACGAAGATTGTGTGGATTGTTATCAAGAAAGTGTTGCATCTTGTAAGCAAAATCACCCCACAAATTGATACTTAATTGCAAACCGCTGCCAAATAAAAGTGTAAAATTAGATGAAACGATAATGATATTAAATATACAAAATTTAAAAAATAAAATAACAAACTTTGCATCTTGGATTTGGATGTTTAGTCTGTGTTATTTCTTATCATCATTGTCTCGCACCATCTCACCAAATGCAACCACTAATCCAATAACATCTATCAACAACAAAAAAAAGATAAATTAAATATTATTATGAAAATAAAAATATGATATTATATTTATATTCAAACAATAAAATTGACCATAATAAAAAAAATAATAAAATGCAACTAACCGATAGCAATGTTTTCAGGATGGACTAATGAGATAATAGATTGGTAATCAACAAACTCAAAACCAAATGTAGGTCCAGAAAAATCATGACACTCCGTAACAACAGTTTCATGGACAAAACTAAGCTTATGATCTTGCCGAGTTAAAGTAAAACCACCCATCCTTTGAGATGCAAAGCTTGGACATTTTATGTAAAATGTCAATCCATCTTTTAGAATGTTTTTGAAATGATAGATGTTTTTTCTTGTTACATTTGCTTGGATCTTAGTACCCTAAAAGAAGTAGAAAATATAAATTTATAATTTAATCATATTAAATTTTGCATGTGGAATGAATATATCATGGTAAATTGTAAGATACCTGCTCATCTATTAAGATTAACTCAATGGAGAAAAGTTCGTCATTGTTATAGAATGAAAAAAGGTTCCATAGGTTTATCACTTTGACTTTGATAGTCGAATCATCTTTAAGTACATCCAAATCTGCAATCAAAGTAACATTTGGCTGTGCCATCGGTCTGCAAAGAAAAAACAAAGTGAATAAAAAAATTTACAATTAAATTTAAATTCCCTTTTTGTGTTATGTAACTGTTGCAGCAGAAAGTAAGATGCTATAAATGGATTAAACAGGTCTTATAGACATATGATTATAAAACTGTAAAATACGAATAAATAAATAAATAAATAAAGAAACCAAATCACAGTTAATAAAACAACAGAAAGAATCAAAGCCATTTTTCACACTTGATTGATAAAATGTAAAAATAAATAACATAAAGCATTCAAATCACATAAAGTATTAAAATAAAATTAAAATATTTTTTTAGCTTTGAGTATTAAATTGAAATAATACAAATTTATGTTATATAATTGTTCATACAGAAAGTATGATGTTATACATGTAAAAATAAATCACATAATGCATTCAAATCAAAGAATAACTAAAACATAGCTGCTGTATAGCGTGCATTTTTTGTCCTTTGATTAAAAAAAAGTAAAATATGAAAAAATAAAGGAACATTTGGCTGTGCCATCGGTCTGCAAAGAAAAAACAAAGTGAATAAAAAAATTTACAATTAAATTTAAATTTCCTTTTTGTGTTATATAACTGTTGCAGCAGAAAGTAAGATGCTATAAATGGATTAAAAGTAAACATGTCTTATAGGAATATGATTATAAAACTGTAAAATACGAAAAAAAAAAAATAACATAAAGCATTCAAATCACAGCAACAATTAAACATAGCTACTGTGTGTATTATACACGAATATAAAATGAAATAAAATTAACTTTTGATTGCATTTTAATCAAATAAAAAGAAACATACCTGATGGATTGAACACAGAACACCAGTAACAAAAACAAAGTGACATTAAGCATTCAGATCATAGTAACACTCAAACATACCTGATTGATTGATTGAACACAAAACAGGTGCAGACTAAAAAGAATAAAACATCAAAGGAAGATGGAAATTTTGTTTTGGGGGTTCTGTTTTTATAACACGATGAAATTAACAAAAAATGAGGTATACATGGTAAAAGATTAATTAATAAATATAAAAATAATGCAACTTTTAAGGGATATAGTAAATAAAAATTCAATAAACCAAATCTTTATATGAAATGATTCAGTCAAATTAAATCTATATATTTTTGAATTTTTATATTTGAAGAGATAAGTTTTAAAATTAATTTGATTGCATAGTTTTGATGCAGGTAATATCGGATATGAGATAAATGCTATAATTAACCAAAACTAAAATCAAGTTATTTAGGAAGTGATGATCAAATGATGCAGTAGAAGTCAACGATTTGTGTTAATTTAATTCCTGATTTACAGGAGATGATATGCTCGATTTTGAAGATTTTAATTTGACTATATTTATTGTAAAACAAATTGTAAAACAAATAACCGATTGCCATAAAAATAGGATTTATATGAATGTTTATTTGCAGGATTTTAAAAAATTGTCTCCTGATTTTTAGGAGCTGCTGTATTCATTTATGAGGTGCACAATTTGGCGGGAAAATGAATCAGAAGGGTTCCCTATGGATGACACGTGGCAAGTTGGTGTTGCAAAAAAGGACACGTGGAGTGTAAAGGACTCTTTTATTAAGAAGATATATATATATATATATATATATATATATATATATATATATATATATATATATATATATATATATATATATATATATATATATATATGGTAATTTAAAAAAAAAAAAAAAAGGTAGGTCGTAGGATCTACCTAGAGCCTTGCTACCTACGCCCCTATACACTTGTGGGGTTGTATCACTTCATGAGCTAGGGTGTTCTCCATAATAAATAATAGTTTGTCTAATCTATAATATTTAAAATTTTTTAGATATATTCAAAAAACTTATAGACAAAATTGCAAAAAATGGTCATTGCAGTATGCATATTTTTCGAATTTTGGTGCAAACCATTTAAGTTTTGGATTGGTGGTCATTTTGAAGATGTTTATATGTTAAAAAGGTCCCCCGACAACATCCATTAGTTTTCTACTGTTAACCCCCTCATGTGCCCCCACCCCCCCCCCCCCCCCACACACACACACACACACCCACACACATGAGGGAAAATCTGTCTTTTCTTATTTAAGGGACATTTTTTGCAAAGGAAAAAATATATATATCTCCTTTAAATTCATTCCCCCACTAGTGATAACCTTCCCAATGTTTCTCTTTTTTCCCTTTGTCTTCTTGAGTTCATGTAATGGTGGTTGTGTTTGTAGCAAGCTTGTAAAAAAATGGGGGGGGGGGGGGGGTTGATATAGGTTGTTATGAGCATGTTTGTAATGAAAATGTGTGGCAATGAAGAAGAAATTATGATGTCTTATGAATTTATGGTATCAAAATATAACCAAAATGTCCAAATATAAACACATCAGTATATATGGTACATAAATATGACTAAAATGTCCAAACATGCACATTTCATTAACCAAATCAGTATATGTTACCAATATGCACCAAACATAACCTAATTGGGATTGAATATGTATCAAAATTTTCATTAACCATATCAGTATAACCATACATACATGGCCATAATAATCATAATAGTGTAACCATAAAAGTGTCATCACACCATATATAACCACATCATTAATGTAACATCCCGAAATATCAAGAGTAGAGTTGAAGGGCTAAAAGAGTAAATTGGGAAAGAGTGACTCGGCGAGTCCATGTGCGGACTCGGCGAGTAGAGTCGCGACTTGGTCGCGTGTTAAGTGGCCGACTCGGCGAGTCAGGGTAATGGACTCGGCGAGTAGGCGCTGAGTGGAGAAAACCCTAATTCTCGGGGTTGAGCCTTATATAAAGATCATTATGTTTCCCTCCCAGCCTCTTTATCACCCCTTGAGCCCCAGAAACCCCTAAATCACGAAGAAGCACCATTGTTGGATGGAGTGGAGCTTGGAGAATGTATTTGTGAAGGAATTTTGGGAGATTGAAGGCTTGGAGCAAGGGGCTTTGTTTGAATTCGAGTCTCATTTCAATTAGGGCATTCCTTTGAGGTAATATCTCGTTTTTTTTGAGCTGCTATTTCTTAGATGCATCATTTTGGGGATGTTGGAGATCATATCTTTGGATGTATTGGAGTTTAGAGGTTAGATCTGAGGTTGCTACCTCAGATCTGGAAGGGAGAAGGTCTAGAGTGCATGAAAGTCCCTGTTTGTGAGTGGTTGATGGAGTCATCTTGTCCCAAATCCTAGCCCAATGTGCAAACAGCTTAGATCTCTTTGGATTCACGTAAAGTTTGCCACTTTACGTGATGGATGGGTTGTAGGAGGCTAGATCTATGTTTTGGATCAATTGCATGGCCTGGAGTGCTTCTGAATGGATTCAAAACGGTGGTACTCGGTGAGTTACATGGGTAGACTCGACGAGTTGCTTGCAGATGGCTTGGAACTCGACGAGTTGGAAGAACAACTCGGCGAGTAGGTTGAAGATAGCCTTGGACTCGACGAGTCCATTTGGACTCGGCGAGTCTTGTCGAAGAGTCCCAAATATTCTCTGGTAGAGTCGAGAATCGGTGAGTTGAGGGATGACTCGGTGAGTCGAGTGCGAGTGGACTCAGAGTTGTTGGACTCGGCGAGTCTTGGGGTGACTCGGCGAGTTAGGTCGTAGATTGAATGAAGTTCTGATTATGGGAACTCGACGAGTCACAGAGTTGACTCGACGAGTAGGGTCAGTCAGGGGTTGACTTAGACTGAGGACTTTGATTTCGACCAAGGGTTGTTCGTTGACTTTTAGGGTTTGGTCAGCGATGTGGCCTTTGAGCCAAGAGAGAGGTAAACTAGTCTTTTACCCATGAGAGGGTGTTATGAGAGGATTTATTCTAGTCTCGAGAGTTATATTCATGAGAATATTTGCTTTACGTGCTAGGCGGTGGCGAGTTTGAGATTCCAGTGTGGGGATATCTGCTTTCTGCTTGCCAGGTGAGTCTTCTCACTATACTTTACCTTGAGTAGGTAACCAGAGTTATGTGTTCAGAGTATTTGTATGCTATATGTACGTGATGTGTTGTACTGCATTATTTCTATGTGATTTATGCTGTGCATGTTTATAGAGTTGGAACCGGAAGGTTCCCAGAGTTAGAGCCTGAGGGTTCACAGAGTTTGGGTGCACGGACCCATAGAGTTATAGCCTCGAGTGGCTAATATGTGTTATGTGTGGTATTTTGGGGAACTCACTAAGCTTCGTGCTTACAGTGTTTTGTGTGATGTTTTTTTCAGGTTTCTTTCAGTATCACGGGACGGCACCGGCTTGATTGTACACACCAGAGAAAGAGTCATATTTTGGAGGATCCTGGTTTTCTATGCAAGTGAAAATGGAGTCATGTTTTGTAAATCGACTATGAATGAGATTTTAAACAAGTGTTTCTAAGAATAAAATGATTATTTTAAATGAAAAATTTGTCTTGAAATTTACGGTGTTACAAGTTGGTATCAGAGCCTTGGTTTGAGGGATTCGGATGCGCCTTCGGGTAAATCTGGACTCAAACTGAGGAAGTAAGAAAAGTTTTAAGGAAATAATTTTCTAAAAATGAATAAGGGTTCAAAGAGGAAGCAAGAAAGAGCAGTGTGTACAATCAGCCTGAGCCCGAACGGTGATTTCCCAAAATACCCTTATTTTTTTGTGTTATGAGATATTTATGATGCACCTTATGAGATAATATTGCATGCTAGAGACAGTCTAGGTATTTCATATGTTAGGACTAGAGTGGCCTGATTTGTGATGCCTTAGTCTAGGACTCGTTGTTATATGTGTTATGCTTTTGAGTATGTGATGAGTGAGAGTATCCAGTTAGAACCCATGAGGGGTAGAGTTACAGAGTTTGGTGGTACTTTCGAGGATGAGCCGAGAAGGTGGAGTTATCACAGAGAGGGAGTCCTATGTATTCTTCGATGCTCGAATGCTGCTTGCTTTGTGCTTTGTGGAACTCTCGATGATGGGAGTCAGCTACCAAGTGAATATGACGATATTCAGGAGGTAGATGGCTGGCATCATTAGGAGCTCTTCAGCAGCTGATAGCAAAGAAGTGGGAGGACAACGAAAGAGCTTAGGGAGTAACCCGATCCAGGTGAGTGTGCTTGTAGAATAGAGAATTTCGCTGGGGAGCGAGCACGCGCGATGGGGTTGGTGAAAGAGCAGGTCGAGCAGCTATTTAAAAGCCTTGGGATGGTCCGTGTGGAAAGTATGGGTAGATGTGGCAGGTAGTATGGGCCCGTACTACTGAAAGCAGAGGACCCATACTTAATACAGGGAGCATTCTGAAGGTTCTAAGGAGCGGATTGAGGAGTGATGTTATGGTTCGGGTACCATACATCAGAGTAGATTGAGGAAGTGATGTTATGGTTCGCATACCATACATCAGAGCCGATTGAGGAGTGATGTTATGGTTCGGGTACCATACATCAGAGCAGATTGAGGAAGTGATGTTATGGTTCGGGTACCATACATCAGAGCCGATTGAGGAGTGATGTTATGGTTCGGGTACCATACATCAGAGCCGATTGAGGAGTGATGTTATGGTTCGGGTACCATACATCAGAGCAGATTGAGGAGTGATGTTATGGTTCGGGTACCATACATCAGAGCAGATTGAGGAAGTGATGTTATGGTTCGAGTACCATACATCAGAGCCGATCGAGGAGTGATGTTATGGTTCGGGTACCATACATCAGAGCAGATTGAGGAAGTGATGTTATGGTTTAGGTACCATACATCAGAGCAGATTGAGGAGTGATGTTATGGTCCGGGTTCCATACATCGGAGCGGATGGAGGAGTGATGTTATGGTCCGAGTACCATACATCGGAACGAATTGAGGAGTGATGTTATGGTCCGGGTACCATACATCGGAGCGGATTGGGGAGTGATGTTATGGTTAGGGTACCATACACCGGCGCATATTGAGAAGAGATGTCATGAAATAAGTACCATGGGTCGTAGTGAAGTATGTTTGTGGTTCTCCGGTTATTCGGTCATGAGTAAGTTCGTTGAGGCGTCCCGTGAGAGGGAGATCGAGAGTCCCTCAGAGTATTTTAGTAAGGAGTCAGTGAGAAGGGAGAATTTCGATATGTGTTGGGCAATCAGTCGATAAAGGAGATGTCACCTCCTATGATCTGGGAGGTACTGATTATGCTCGTGTGAAATATGAGAAGCATGATGTTTTGGTTTTGGGTTTAGGGGTAAACCCTGCAGGTCGTCATTGATGATGATTTCCCACCAGAGTATCAGGTAGCAGGTGTGCCGCGAGGCAGTGATTTATCATGAGCAGATAGTCAGTTGGGACTAAGATGTGTGAGGACCACACTACACCTATTTGAGCATAGTAGGAGGTATTGTAGTGGTATCAGTGGGGAGTTCAGTCGAGTTCAGCGGTGCAAAGAGTTTTCTATCCATGGGGTGTTGAATCTGGGAGTGAGTACCTGTTCTTGGGATGAACACGGTGTTGGAGTGTTGGTTGATGAGTTGAGGTGAGGGGTACGATGATTTTATGGTTCAGTCTATGAGCCAGGAATGTTATTGAGCAGTTGAGCTGTTTGGTACTAAATTGGTACGAGATTTGGAACGACTAGAGGCAGACGTGACGAGAAGTTCTTGAGGAGTTCACCAGAGGTTCATAGTATATGAGGTCGATTCATTTCCTTAAGGGGGGGATTATCGGGCGTTGTGTAGCACCTTCCGGGGGCCGGTGCGATTTTGCTGGAGAATATAGTTATGGGTTAGTTGCGTGCTATTTGGTGATGGTTCGAACCCTAAGTGGGGGAGAACCGGGTGCCGTATGTAAGAAAGCAGAGATTTGTCAAGAGCAGTTATAAGTGGAGTATAGAGATATGCGGTAAGAAATCATGAGACCAGAGATGTCGGTGATCGAGGAAAGGGGTCAGAGTGAGTTAATGCGGGAAGTACTTGTTTGAGAAGGATGAATGTCTCCACGACAGGTGTTTTTTTTAGTCAGGAATCTGGTATTGGTCAGTGTTGGGGCAAGTAGATAAAGAATGATTGGGCAGCCAACTCCCGGGTCAGTATGCGTATCCTTGTTTGGATTTTGAGCGGCGGGAAAAAGGGTTTCGGAGAATTATCAGCGTATTTCGTAGTGTTAGCGTTTCTTCGTATTGCAATTGAGAAATTGAATACACCGAAGTTGCAACTTGAGAAAAATGAAGATCTAGTTATGGGGTTCAGAGGGAATGTATTATTGCATCTATATGGTGCTTGGGGCAGGAGATCTGTGGTTGTGGCGGGATCTTGTGACGTTCGGTGGGGGTGTTCCGAGGTATCCGGGTATTGATATCTTTATTTTGAAGTTATTCGTGAATCTTGAGTTGAGACGACTTGTGGTATATCAGGTATCTATGGATCTAGTGAGAGCCTTCGAGTATGGGCATCCAGGGAGATTACTTGGGAGAGTGGATCTTCGTAAGGGTGGACATCTGTTATGACGATTGCCTCCAGAGTTTGTGATGAATATTCGAGACAAGTATGGGTAGCCGCCTATGATAGTCTGTGGAGCACGAACTAGTGGAGTCAGAGGGTGTTGTGATACTGCGGGGAGCCGTAGTACTCACTAGTCAGAGAGTGTTGTGATACTGCGGGGATCCGTAGTACTCACTAGTCAGAGGGTGTTGTGTTACTGCGGGGAGCCGTAGTACTCACTAGTCAGAGGGTGCTGTGATACCGCGGGGAGCCGTAGTGCTCACTAGATGGCAAGAGAGTGTGATGATGGAATGTTCTCCGATCAGTGTATGATGTGGAAGAGTTTTGGGCTTGAGTAGCCCTAGTATTGAGTTTTTGGAGCCTGGATGTTAGACCGGGGGCGAGACTGGGGTCCCCGTCTCTGTCGGGGAATGTGGTGAGATGCGCAAGGGATATGCGCAGCTAAAACCAGAGATCAGAGTGGAGACGATCCTCGGTTGGATTGTACTTTCTTGCATAAGGAAAAGAGAATTTCGTGACTTGCATGTCACGAGGCCGGGATAGTGGTCACGAGGAGGAAGTTAGTAGGATATTTGGATCATGATTTGGGTGACCTTTGGAGGCTCAGTTGTGGAGTCAAAAGCTGACCTGGTGACCAGTCTCGAAGAGGGATATGAGATGAGCTAGAGCCTATCATGATGATGTGCGAGGACACCTCATAGGGAATGAACGATTCAGACGCTCAAAGACATGCTTCGGGCCTGTGTATTAGATTTTGGAGGGTGTTGCGGCACGTATTTATCCTTGGTTGAGTTATCCTATTTCAACAGCCATCATTAGTGCATCGGTATGCCACCCTTTGTGTTGTTGTATGGGAGGAAGTGTCGGACCCTCATTTGCTGAGGAGAGTGTCGATTCGCGGAAGTGGAAGTTGTAGTGAGAATGGATGATTTGGAGTATGATGGTCGAACATTGTGTCTGTGGCAGTGGTATGGAATGACATTATGATGGGGTGTCTGCTGAGGATGCGGAAGGGATTCCGCGGGTGTAGAGCCAAGAGTCTCAGGATGGATGTAGGGATGGAGTCTGGGACTCACAGCTTGATTCTGATCAAGGGTCGTGTGCGTAGTGGTGGTGTCTCCTGGGGATGTTAGAGATGTCATCAGTGCGACGGGTTCTCCTAACCCAAGAATGCAAAGGTTGGTGCGGCTTGGGTGCTTGATTGCAAGAAGAAGACTCATGAGAGTTGCTCTGGGATTGAAGAGTGGGCCTTTCTGTCGTCACGGATTGGATAGGATAGGATTTGGATCGGGGATCCGATGGTTCATGGCTTCTAACCCTTATGGGTCAAGTGATTGTTGAGATTTGGGTCAGTGATGCTTCATGGGTAATTCTCGGATCGTTGAGTGTGGTTATCAGAGGGTACATCCGGTGCCCGGTTCGAGACAGTGGTCAGGACACCGTAAGGAACGGGAAAGTGTGTTCGAGTTTCGATGGGTATGTCTTGTGAGATCCGGTCCGATTAAGGCCAGGTGGCACGTTGTAGGAGTATTTCTGGAGTTGAGTTGCTGTAGGCTTCGAGGGCGAAGCCTAATTTAAGTGGGGGAGAATTGTAACATCCCGAAATATCAAGAGTAGAGTTAAAGGGCTAAAAGAGTAAATTGGGAAAGAGTGACTCGGCGAGTCCATGTGCAGACTCGGCGAGTAGAGTCGCGACTTGGTCGCGTGTTAAGTGGCCGACTCGGCGAGTCAGGGTAATGGACTCGGCGAGTAGGCGCTGAGTGGAGAAAACCCTAATTCTCGGGGTTGAGCCTTATATAAAGATCATTATGTTTCCTTCCCAGCCTCTTTATCACCCCTTGAGCCCCAGAAACCCCTAAATCACGAAGAAGCACCATTGTTGGATGGAGTGGAGCTTGGAGAATGTATTTGTGAAGGAATTTTGGGAGATTGAAGGCTTGGAGCAAGGGGCTTTGTTTGAATTCGAGTCTCATTTCAATTAGGGCATTCCTTTGAGGTAATATCTCGTTTTTTTTGAGCTGCTATTTCTTAGATGCATCATTTTGGGGATGTTGGAGATCATATCTTTGGATGTATTGGAGTTTAGAGGTTAGATCTGAGGTTGCTACCTCAGATCTGGAAGGGAGAAGGTCTAGAGTGCATGAAAGTCCCTGTTTGTGAGTGGTTGATGGAGTCATCTTGTCCCAAATCCTAGCCCAATGTGCAGACGCCTTAGATCTCTTTGGATTCACGTAAAGTTTGCCACTTTACGTGATGGATGGGTTGTAGGAGGCTAGATCTATGTTTTGGATCAATTGCATGGCCTGGAGTGCTTCTGAATGGATTCAGAACGGTGGTACTCGACGAGTTACATGGGTAGACTCGACGAGTTGCTTGCAGATGGCTTGGAACTCGACGAGTTGGAAGAACAACTCGGCGAGTAGGTTGAAGATAGCCTTGGGCTCGACGAGTCCATTTGGACTCAGCGAGTCTTGTCGAAGAGTCCCAAATATTCTCTGGTAGAGTCGAGAATCAGTGAGTTGAGGGATGACTCGGTGAGTCGAGTGCGAGTGGACTCAGAGTTGTTGGACTCGGCGAGTCTTGGGGTGACTCGGCGAGTTAGGTCGCAGATTGAATGAAGTTCTGATTATGGGAACTCGACGAGTCACAAAGTTGACTCGACGAGTAGGGTCAGTCAGGGGTTGACTTAGACTGAGGACTTTGATTTCGACCAAGGGTTGTTCGTTGACTTTTAGGGTTTGGTCAGCGATGTGGCCTTTGAGCCAAGAGAGAGGTAAACTAGTCTTTTACCCATGAGAGGGTGTTATGAGAGGATTTATTCTAGTCTCGAGAGTTATATTCATGAGAATATTTGCTTTACGTGCTAGGCGGTGGCGAGTTTGAGATTCCAGTGTGGGGATATCTGCTTTCTGCTTGCCAGGTGAGTCTTCTCACTATACTTTACCTTGAGTAGGTAACCAGAGTTATGTGTTCAGAGTATTTGTATGCTATATGTACGTGATGTGTTGTACTGCATTATTTCTATGTGATTTATGCTGTGCATGTTTATAGAGTTGGAACCGGAAGGTTCCCAGAGTTAGAGCCTGAGGGTTCACAGAGTTTGGGTGCACGGACCCATAGAGTTATAGCCTCGAGTGGCTAATATGTGTTATGTGTGGTATTTTGGGGAACTCACTAAGCTTCGTGCTTACAGTGTTTTGTGTGATGTTTTTTTCAGGTTTCTTTCAGTATCACGGGACGGCACCGGCTTGATTGTACACACCAGAGAAAGAGTCATATTTTGGAGGATCCTGGTTTTCTATGCAAGTGAAAATGGAGTCATGTTTTGTAAATCGACTATGAATGAGATTTTAAACAAGTGTTTCTAAGAATAAAATGATTATTTTAAATGAAAAATTTGTCTTGAAATTTACGGTGTTACAATTAAAACCATTAAAACATGACCAAAATGACCAACCCAAACCTAATAACCAAAGTTTTAAACAAAATACAATCAATATCAGAAAAAACACATGCATGAAACCAAACCAACTTCAGAATAACTTACTTCTAGGACTTACTCCTACTTTTCCCTTTACATGTCCTAGAGTTGTGTCCCTTATTCTTTCATTTGACACATGTAACACAAGTATGTTTCCTTGGTAGTTTCTGGACTCCAGCATCACATAGTCTATGGCAACCTTCTTCTTGTGTAGCACCTTCACTTTCCCTTTTTCTTTTGCTCAACCATTCACCTCACTCTACCTTCTCTATTTCTTAGGCCTTCATACATGAGTGTGATGTGGAGGATGAACAAGATTTCTTGGACACATGACTCCCTTCTTGATTGGTTCCACCTTAAATGAGTATGCTTTTTCCCATGTATCTACCCCAATACACCTAGTAGGAGAAGCATGGTTAGGCTCATAATAAACATGTATCGTCACTATGGAATTTGGGTTGGTATCTTGAAGCTTAAGAACATAGTCCATCAATATTTCATATTGTTTTGTGTAGTCAATAGAACATGTTTTCTTGCCACAACTTTTCCATGAACACCTTGTCCATGAAAACACCCACCTAGTATTATTTTTTTTAGAAATTAATCATGTATAGCTCCTAAAGGAATGAGTGGATTTGCCTCAAATTGATATATGATTTTCTTGGAAATTAACGTAGTAGTGCAAGCCCTAATTTTCCTTGTTTGTAAGCATATGTGAGTATGATTTAAGTTCCTTATAAAGCAATCACATTCAAGGTTTGGCCTAGAAGCATGGATGTACCAATCACAATCAACTTTTTATGACCTTACTTCTTTGCCCTTTCTTTTAGATGTGGTTTCTTAAATAATAACTTCGCCTTTATTGCTGATAGGGACAAGTCCTCTACACTGTTCCTTAAGCCTTAAATTGTCATTTTTTTAAAGAATATATTCCTTCTTTCTTCAAGTGCATGATCATCAATTTTCTCCTTTAAATATTTTTTACTTTAAATTTCTTACCAACCATGTGACTTATCTTGTGTATTTCCCCAAAGTTGCACCGTTTTTCTTTTCCCAAACCTTTGATAAGAGCTATTCTTTTTATGTCTAGGTCTGATCCTTCATCTATATAGTCCTAATCTTCATTGTTTATGACTTCCATATCTTCAAGTTCATCACTAACATGAAGATCATTAGTAACTCCATCTCCTTTCACATCACTATCAACATTGATAATGAAGTCTGCCATGTCCACAAGTACATCATGGATAATGTTTTCCTCATCCACTATAAAACCCTCACCATCTTCAGCTTTAGACCTAGAAGCATGGATATACCAATCATAATCAACTATTTATGACCTTACTTCTTTACCCTTGCTTTTAGATGTGGTTTCTTGAATAATAACTTCGCCTTTAATGCTGACAGGGACAAGTCCTCTACACTGTTCCCTAAGCCTTAAATTGTCATTTTTTAAAGAATATATTCATTCTTGCTTCAAGTGCACAATCATCAATTTTCTCCTTTAAATCTTTTTTACTTTAAATTTCCGACAAGCCATGAAACTTACCTTGTGTATTTCCCCAAAGTGGCACCGTTTTTTTCTTTTCCTAAACCTTTTATAAGAGATATTCTTTTTATGTGTAGGTCTTATCCTTCATCTATATAATCCTAATCTTCATTGTTTATGACTTCCATGTCTTCAAGTTCATCATCAACATGAAGATCATTAGTAACTCTATCTCCTTCCACGTCATTATCAACATTGATAATGAAGTCTTCCATGTCCAGATGTACATCATGGATAATGTTTTCCTCACCCACTATAAAACCCTCATCATCATCTTCTTCATATTTTCTCACTTTCTTTAGAACCTCTTCTTCAACAAACTTAGATTTTGAGACATTATGTTTTTACTTATAGTTTCCCACCTTATCTTCATATTTTTTTCTTCAAGTTCACTTCCAATTATTGATTACATAAGGTTATCAAACAACTCTTCAAAGTTTTCAACATCATTAGTAGTGTGGGTGTTGTAACATCCTTTAATACCCTTATTATCCTAATCACCATTCATTTCATCCCCAATATTATCAATATCATTAGTACTGGGCATGTACCATCCTTCAATACTCTTATTATCTTGACCACCAATCACTACATCATCAATGTTATCAGTATTCTTACTTGTGCTCAACTGTGCACCATCCTCAATAATGTTATCTAAATTAAGCCTCTTGCTACAAGAACCTTCACCTGTTTTTCTTTTTCTCTAGTGATAACACATCAATTCTACTACCAAAAATTATCAAACACATGTGCTCACCAATAGGTTTTTCATTATCAACATTCAAACTTCTTAATGGAGGTTCAATATGAACTTCAAACTTTTGGACTTCATCTTCTAGTAATTCCTCGATCATAACTTTACCCTTTGTATTTGTAGATATCAAGTAAGTGATTAAATTTGTCTTCCTATGTTCTGTGTAAACCTCAATCAACTTATTATGTGAAATGTATTGAGATAGATTGATAACATCTTGATCATTCCCTATACCTCTAAGACTAAAATAAAAGTTAGTATTAGTATCTTAAAATGGTAGTATATCACTGGGAAGTTTGAGATACCAACTTCATTTATCTGTGGGGATGGGTAACCAAGTTCAAGCATAATAGCATCAAGTTTATGTGAAGATAACTCATTTATATCCATAAAATCAACAAAACTTCCTTCACCTCTAGTGTATTTAATATCTGGTAACTTAGTACACTTCCCACCACGGTGTAGCTTTATACTTTTATATCTGTTAACTTAGTAAACTTCCCACCACGGTGTAGCTTTATACTAAGCTACATGGGTGCTCCCTCTATAATAAAAAATACATAATAAAAAGGTCAAAAAGTTTGTATTTTGTGCCAGAAATGCATTACAGTAAAGTTTAAAAAACATAAATATTAGGTTTTCTATGCATCAAATACACTCTAAACTAGGTACCAAAAAATCGAAACAATGATATACCTAAGTGTACATGCAACCTATGGATCTATGGTTTCATACTATTACATCTACCCTAGGAAAACCGAAAACACAAAGGAAGAACACATACCTCTTTTGCAGCCAAAGACCTTCACGCTTAAACTCTTGTGTGTGCCACCTTGTTTGAATGATCAGGACCCAAACCGGAATCCATCTCTTGGTTCACACCCAATGAACTTAAAAGAGTATAATAAAAAATAACTAGGAGGGGATGAACTATAAGGTGTCTTCTTCTACAAGGATGGAGAAAGAAGTGGCGAAATATCAAGTCAAGAATGAGCAAGAAGGAATGAATCCCTAAGGCCCTATTGTAGCCTTGGATACCTCCAAGGGTTTTATCCTCAAGCCCATGTGGGATATGATAGCCCTATGAATGAAATTTCCCTTATCCTAAGGTAATTTTTGTCCACCACCCTTCTTTCTAGGGTTCAGGAATCTTCCTGATTAATCAACTATTGATAAACTGATACTCAACCCTTATATTGATTAAATTGTTAATTAATTCTCGGTTAGTTTCTAATTAATTATTCAACCATGATAAATAATAAATGAATTCCTCCTTTATTTATTCTACTTAATTTGAGTCTTGAGGGCTACCCAAGAGGAACCTATTATTATTAGAAATACCAACAATAGTTAATGATCTTAGACACTCTTCCAACAATCTCCCACTTGGACATGTCATCAACTATAAATGGTCCAATACTTCTCTAATAATCAACAGAGTGAATGTCAACGAATGCATCTGCCAAACTCTGATCTAGTCAGTTTCAGCCCTCAGATAAGTGATAATTTGTTCCTTCATCCTCATGATATCTGTATGAATTTGAGACATGGATAATGGTCAATCTCACAATTCAAGATTATGTTTCCCGATAGAGACTTGTGAAAACTGCATCCAACCACTAAATTGAACACATCAATTTTAGTCAGGACCCAACCAGATATTTATGATGTCAGCACCAAATCATCGAGGGGCCCATTGATGTTGCTTCTCCTGTTAAGGTAGAAGGGACGAATAAACTTTGAATACATATTTTTTGTCTATTTCATCATGTCATACATGTATATACCCATTATAGATACCATTTACATATAGTGTTGGAGTATACCAATTCACAAAAAAATCATAGAGAAAAACCCACATGTATCTCGGTATGAAGAACAAAAGATATTATCATCTTAGAATTACTCATGACTATATCCATGAAGTAATCTCTAAGTGCAGGTTGTTCTAATACTTAAATATCCATTAAGTACTGATGAGTGTTGGCGCAATCACTATGATATGCCCAATCATCCTAGTCAATCCAGCAATACTCATGACAATCTTGAATCACTACTTACTTCCAAGTGTATGACCGATTGTGGAGGTTTGAGTAAATTAATACTCTAGAAGTAGGTTCTAAACATGCAAAAGTGAAACACGATAATAAATTAACAAAAACGATAACATGAGCACATTATTAAGTCTCCACAAAATAAACATCAATTTAGTTACAATTCATACTGCCAAATGTTTGAAAGTTATCAAACTAAACAACTAAGCAATTACATCATATCATCAGCAAATCTAATGCCTGTAGATCTAATATGACTATCATGATTGATCCTTGATAATGCTTTGTGAACGGATCGGTTGGACTCTCTTCTGAGGTTACTATGCTTACGAAAATATCTCCATCCTCGACTCGATGTCTTACGTAGTCGAATTTCCTTAGTATATGTCTTGAGTCACCATGGTCCTTGTTCTTTAGACAATGAGATTGCACCCTCGTTGTCACAGAAGATTTCCAAAGGATCCTTGATTCTCAGAACACAACCAAGATCATTAATGAAATTCTTCAACCATGTAGCTTGTTTCGTAGCCTCACTTGTTGCTATATACTCTTACTCACACGTAAAGTTTGCCACCGTCGACTGCTTGGAACGCTTCCAAGTGACTGCTCCGCCATCAAGCAGGAATATCCATCCTGACTGCTCCGCCATCAAGCAGGAATATCCATCCTGACTCATCCTTACCCTTATATACCAAGAACATATCTTTTATTCTTCTTAGGTATTTAGAATGTTCTTTACTACTGTCTAATGATTGTCGTCTGGATTATTCTAAAAACGAATCACCATGCTTAGAGTAAATGAGACATCAGGTCGAGTACATGTCATGGCATACATGATCAATCCTATAGAAGAAGCATATGGGACTCGACTCATTCTATCTTGTTCATCACTAGAACTAGAACATTGAGTTTTACTCAATTTGATGCCATGTTGCATATGTAGAAAACCTTTCTTGAAATATTGCATCTTGAACCTCTTCAAGATCTTATCCAGGTATGTACTTTGGCTCAGTCCTATCCAATGCTTCGATCTACCTCTATAGATCATTATACCAGTTATGTATGCAACCTCTCCTAGATCCTTCATAGCAAAACAACTCCCAAGCCACGCCTTCACACCTTGCAATGTCAGGATATCGTTTCCTATAAGGAGGATGTCATCTACATACAATACTAGGAAAACAAATACTCTCACTAGCTTTGTATATACGCATGACTCACATTCACTTCTTGAAAATCTTAACTCTTTAACCTTTTCGTGAAAGTAAAGGTTCTAATTATGAGGCGCTTGTTTTAGTCCATATATGGACCTTTTAAGCTTACACACTCTATTTGGATATTTTAGTCCATATATGGACCTTTTAAGCTTACACAATCTATTTGGAAAGTAAAGGTTCCAATTACGAGATGCTTGTTTTAGTCCATATATGGACGCTTGTTTTAGTCCATATATGGACCTTTGAAGAGGTTTCTCTACTTTAGGTTGAGGTTCCTTAATAGGATGTTCCACCTTAGGTTGAGTGCTAGTGTCTACTAAAGGTTCTTCTTCACTTGACTCTTGAAGCTCTTCAAGGTCAATATGACTCCCACTGTCCTCTTTGGAAATAAGATCCCTCTCGAGCAAAAATCCCCTTTGACCAATAAACACCTTGTTCTCAGAAGCTTTCTAGAACAAGTATCCAAAAGAATTTTTTAGATAGCTAATGAAGTAACACCTCATTGATCTAGGCTCAGGCTTATCATTTGCCTCACAATGGACAAAAGCCTTGCAAACCCAAATGCAATGACCCAAAAATCAAGGGTAAAAATTTTATTTTCATTATAGTCAAAACACAGATATCTTCTAAATCCAAACATTCCAAAAACATGGTTAATTAAAATATTTATCAGAGTTTGTCCCAAAATCATAAATTGCAGAACAAGGGTGTGTGCACCGTGATCAAGCCGAACCCTTCATTTCCAAACCGATGATACATGAAACAATAACAAAACTTTTAAGCACGAAGCTTAGTGAGTTCGCCAGAGCATACCCCACATAATCCACATAAACCATAGCAATCACATAGGCGATATCCATCATATAAGGCATATCAATCACATAAGCATATAAGGATGTCGTGGGCTCCTCCCCGGGTCTTACTCAAAGATGTCATGGGCTCCTCCACATGGTCTTACACCTAAGTGTCATGGGCTCCCCCATGGTCTTTACTTGGAAAGCCATGGGCTCCCTCACATGGTCTGACATCCAAGCGCCATGGACTCCCCCCATGGTCTTTCATGCAAGTATCACAAAGACAAGTAGCATATCACACATCACATAAATATTTAGTATACCACATAACACATAAGCAATTACTATTCCACATACCACGTAAACAGTGCACATAAACATATAAGGATGTCGTGGGCTCTTCCCAAGGTCTTACTCCAAGATGCCATGGGCTCCCCCACATGGTCTTACACCTATGTGTCATGGGCTCCCCCCATATTCTTTACCTGTAAATCCATGAGCTCCCCCACATGGTCTTAGATCCAAGTGTTATGGGCTTGCCCATGGTCTTTTCCTGAAAAGCCATGGGCTCCCCCACATGGTTTTACATCCAAGTTTCATGGGCTCCCCCATGGTCTTTCATGCAAATATCACATAAAAACCAGCATAACATATAACATATAACCAACTGGCATACCACATATCACTACATCAACTAGTGTACCACATAATACAAAATGGGCCGACTTTGGTGCCTTCGAACTATTGGTAAGGTGATGAGACTCACCTCACACTGATGAAGTCCTGCAAATAAATCTCTGGCTGCTGGCTGACAGATCCCCAAAATGTCAATCATCAAAACAACATCCAATGAATGATTAGGTTCCAATGCATAACCATAAGTCCTTGGACTAAAAGACTACTTTACCCCATCTTAGCTTGATTCAAGCCCAAGGCCCAATCCAAATGCCCAAAAGTCAAACTAGGAATCAAAGCCCAACATGTGGCCCAATTTTCTAAATTGGGCCCAAACCTCTACATGGGCTTATCTTAAGGCCCAACCATTTATTTTGGTCCAAACACTAGGCATTCTGATGGCCCAGTATCTCATAATCATCAAGGCCCAATTATGGCCCTCTTATGGCCCAATTTTCCAAATTAGGTCCAAGCCTTTCCAATGGACTTTATCCTAAGTCCCAATGATTTCCTTAGTCCATAAGCATGTTCCCTATTTGGCCCACGAAGGCCCACAACAAGTCAGTCCAAGTAGTAGCCTAATAAGAACCCAAAGCCAATTAGGGTTTTTTCACATAAAATGACGATTAGGGTTAAGTGTTCCTACTTAACCCATTAAGGACTTAATCCATTAAGTCCAATATTGCCTTAAGTTAATTGCAAAGAATCATTAATTAATATTTTAAGTCTAGTAAATAATTCCAATACGGGTCCCGGTCAATTCCAAATCTCACATTTCCAAAATTAGGGTTTTCCAAACCCTAATTAGGGTTTCCACCCCAATAACATTCCAGTTAGTCCACTTGTGAAGTTTTGGGTCAAATTAGGGTTTCACTAGGTCAATAATAAGTTAGCTATCTCGGGCACTACCTACTACCACCTCGGGTAGTGGTGGTTAATGACGGCTCACAATGACGACCACCACCTCGTGGTGGTTATGATTCTAGTCCAAACATGTCCGTGCATCCCAAAAACGATCCAATCACAAGCAAATGCACACTGCCACCCAACACGGTGGCTTGTGGCGGCAGAAGGTGGCAGAAAAATTAGAAATGGCGACAACCACCATGGTGGGCTCCTTCTTCGGTTTCAAGACAAACATCAACAACATAATAGGTTACAACTGGAAGAAACAGAAGAATACCTGTTGCGGTCGGCTGAAGAATGAGATGGAGACGGAAGACCTTGTTGCGGCGGAGGAAGACGACATTACTGGGTGCAGCGTCGTCGACGATTGCGGCGACGGAGGAAGGCAGCGTCTAGGAGTGTCAATTTATGACACGACACGACAAAAATACACGACACGAAACGAAATCGGGACGAAATCAAAATTCGAATTCGTATTCGTGTCGTGTTCGTGTTTACAAATCCACATGAAATTAACACGATTGAGCATGTATTTGTCGTGTTTTCGTGTTTGTCGTTTTTATCGTGTTATATATGATTAAATATGAATTAAATAAAATAATAGTTATGTAATATTATCTTTGTCGTGTCGTGTCGTGTTGTCGTTTTTTAATTGTTTCGTTTTCGTGTTAGTGAAAAGAAACACGACATCGTGTCGTGTCGTGTTCGTGTTACAAAAAACTTTGTCGTGTCGTGTTGTGTCAGACAAAAACACGACACGACGGTCCGATTTGACAGGCCTAGCAGCGTCACTGGCGTCGTCGGAAACTGAGGAGAAGAAGATGTGAAGCAAGCAGATGCGAAGGGAAGAAAGAAGAGGAGGCGGTCGAATTGTTTAGGGCAAATAGAACGTGCGTCTCTTTTTTTATATTTTAGACTTTGTTTAATATCTAAAAAATAAGAGGCATTTTTAATATTAAGAGGTAAAAAATAATACATAAACAAACGTTCTGAATCTGAAATTTTAAAACATTATCTTTTAATTTTGCAATTAAGAAGGAAACAAATAGGTTCAAGGTTCTTAGTTAGACACCTTGTAAGCAAAATTTCGAATGAGAGATCAACCGATTTTGTATATTTTATATTATTATATTGTTGTTATTTATTACTAATAGAAGTAGATGGACGTTTAATCGATGGGGTCCGATCGGAGACCCCACCTGACCTTTCCCCTCAGCTCCAACCGCCGACTCCACTCCTGAGTCGTTTTTTTGCCTGCTCCCCGACGACCCTTCTCAGTCTCCTTCCCAAATCAAGATGGGGTTTTTCTGCTACAACTCGATTTTTATTTTATTTATTTATTACTTTTTTTTTTTTTTTTTCGACGACCATCACTGTCTTCATCGCTAAGATAAAAAGGTTTAAAAAAAAAAAAGATGAGTAGGGCTCCGCGCAGATCATCAATGAAGATAGTGGCGGTGAGTGGTTCGTTGTGGTCCTTGTGGAAGCATTAAAAGACTACTCCTTTCTTTTCTATAAACAATCACTAATAAAAAAGGAAATTGGCATACCTCTTCGCTGTCCCCTGCAACCGCACAATGAAAATCCTGGAGTTGACCTAATCGACAATCAAATACAAAGGTTCAGTGCCTTCCGGATTCAGTTCAACCTAATGCAGAATCAAGTTCCTATCATTGTTAGCATTCAAGTAAAGGTATCCGTTTAGTTTTTTTTTTTTTTTTTTAACACATAAAGTAGACAAATGGTTCAGGTTTTGTTTTGATTGAGTCAAGTTTTTGGATTATATTTGGGGTTAAGATTTTGGTTTCAGTTAGGCAGGTTGTTGGGTTTCTATATCGGTATCACTGTTACGATTTTGGGTACATCTTAACATCAACAATAATGGCGGAGTAATAGTAAATGGGTGTTTTGGCATGTGAGTTCAGATTGCAAAAATATGTCTGGATGAACAAGGCTAGTTTTATATACCAACAATCATATGGTTTAGAAAACTCTTCATCTGAAGAACAATGGTGGGTCGACAATAAGAGACGATTTCAGGGGGTACAATCTGCTATTGCATGAGGTACAAGTCTATTGGACTCTCTTCCCACACACAGAAGTCGTCTGGATATTTTTTATACAAGTATTAGTAGATTGTCCATGTAAGCATTTCGGAGACAAAAATAAAAAGCAACTTGTTAGAAGGTCGTATTGCATGTTTTGGTCCTAACCTGAAACTTTGTTACAAATGTTTTGTATGAAAACCAATAGTATTTCTTAAATCATGAAAAAAGGTTCTTTGATAAATAAGTATTTAGCTTCTGTATTGATATTAATAATAGTAATAATAAGTAATTTAAAATTATTTGAATATTAGAAAATTTCACATCATCGGTTTTGTACACATGACAGATGATGTGGATGATGAAAATTCAAATGGCAACAACTTGTACCATATCATTGATTAAATCAATCTGCCCTGAAAAGTCATTGATTATGATGATGACATCAACAGTGGGAAAACAACTCAAGTTGTATCGAGAAATTAATTGATAAGAAACTCCTAAGGAGGCTCAGACTACATATACTTTATCTCAACACTTTCAATGAAAAAACAACTCAATTTATAGAAAATATCACATGATAAGAAATTTCTTGGAAATTATTTATCTTTTTCTCTTTAAATAGTTCATTTCATTTAGGGGTGCTCGAACCACATACATACTGTCTCAATTCTCAGCAAATTAACGTATCCGTGGCATCCCTTGATTTCTTGTCCGTCATTTAAAGGGTGCGCTTGAGTTTGGTGTTGCTGGGAATCTGTGGTATGTTCCTCTAACTGTTAAACTGATGAATTATGTATAGTTACCAAGAAAGAAACGAAAGTGCTAATTAATGAAGTTTTATATAAGTTATTTTAAGAAATGTCAGATCAACATATTTTGACTTAATCTAATCAAAGCTGTGAAGTTTTTGAAATAGTGTCGTTAGAAGATCAAATTAACCATTTTTTGAAGTGAATACCTGTTTTGTATGTTAGAAACGAATGGAATTTGGATAAAAATGAGTCTAATGGTGTGTCTGTGTTGTGGATACAAAAAGAAAATCCAATGGGACGATTTTCCTTGAGTGGTACACATAGATTATGTACCTTTATATATATATATATATATATATATATATATATATATATATATATATATATATATATATATATATATAATTCTTTTTTGGCTTAGTGACTTTTTTTTTCTTAACGGAAAAACATAGTGAAAAAAGCTTAAAAGTAACTTTTTACTTGATTTTTACTTGAGAGTTGAAACTAAATTTGACCTGATAATATTTGTGTTATTTTAATGAATTTAAGACTAACAATATTTTTAATTATTAGGGTGATAGACATTATTTAGGACTTTTTAACTTTGATTTGGATTTGTATATTGTTTTTTTATGAAGTATATTATATTTTATAATTATTTTTTATTCCGCCTCGAGGGTTACGTTGTGGTTTTTTATGACTTGGTTGTATTATACTTTCAAAGGAGTTCTACATGGTAACCTATTATCTCACTTATGAGTTGTGCATGGTTTTCCTACATAATTAATAACAGGTTTTACTGGAAACTCGAATCTCTTTGTATAAAGTTATTTTCATTGAAGTTCTCGTACCACTTGCATCTATCTCAACAAATCAACACATTGATGGCATCTTCTTCATCATCTCCCTCAGTTCCGGCCTTTTCTTCTCATTTGTGGAAGTACCATGTTTTTCTTAGCTTTAGAGGAGAAGATACTCGCAGAAATTTTGTTGATCATCTCTATTCGGCTCTTGAACAACATGGGATCTACACCTACAAGGATGACGAAACACTTTCTCGGGGCGAATCGATCGGCCCATCCCTTATGAAAGCTATAGAAGAATCTCAGATTGCTGTCATCATATTCTCAGAGAACTATGCAGACTCTTCATGGTGCTTAGATGAACTCGCATGTATTATGAAATGCAAGGATATGAAAGGCACAGTCGTTATGCCCATATTCTATGGCGTAGATCCCTCTGAAGTACGAAAACAAAAACAAAAATATGGAGAAGCATTTGCCAAGCATGAGTTGGAGAACAAGAAGAAAGTTAAATCTTGGGGACAAGCAGTTGTGGAGGACCCTTGGGGATTGCTCTCTGCACCTCTAGAACAAATCCAGAAATACCAAGAAGCCTTTGCCAAACATGAGTTGGAGAACAAGAGGAAAGTTGAATCTTGGAGAAAAGCACTTGTGGATGCAAGTAACATTTCTGGATGGGAACCCAAGCACGTTGCCAACGGGTAATGTTCTTTTTTGTTTTTGCACTTTTTATGCCTATATAGATAATGCATTCTCTACAACTCATTTACACTTGTACCTTGTTAGCTTTTTATACAAATATAATTATTCTTGATGATGTCGATGGCCGTGTAGATCAATTGATCAGTTATGTATAGGCTTAATTTAAGTTATGATGGTTTTCATTGACTTCTAATTCTGATTTTCTTATTTAACGCCCCGCTTCAAGCTACAACAAAGAAATCCATCTTGCTTTGTTTGTTGCTGTTTGAAACTATTCAATGTACTATTTCCCAAGAATATTATTACATATACTTGTGATGTTAACCTTACAAGTCCTATTTTGAATCTGAACTTTCATGGAGCATGAAACAAATTGCTTTTTTGAGTATGTGTTAATAATCCTTGCATATCCAATGTGTAGGCATGAATCAAGGGTTATCAAAGAAATTGTTGACACAATTTCACAGAGGTTGCAGTTAGTACCTTCAAGTGCAAATGAGGACCTGATCGGAATGGCAGCTCGCATGCAACGTTTGAAATTAGAGTTACAAATTGGGTCAGGTGGTGTGCTCATGATTGGAATATGGGGGGTTGGGGGTGGTGGTAAGACTACTCTTGCTTCTTCTATTTATGATGAAATCTCTAGCAAGTTCGATGGTTGTTGCTTTGTGCAAAATATCCGGGAGGAATCAAGCAAGATTAATGGTTTGGTAAGCTTGCAAAGAAAAATTATTTCTGGTGTTTTGAAACAAAAGGAAGTTCAGGGAATAGAGAGAGTTGAGGAAGGAAGGCGCATGATTCAAAATAGGTTATGTCATAGAAAGGTCTTGATTGTTCTTGATGATGTGGATCAGCTTAACCAACTAAAAGCATTAGCTGGATCACATGAGTGGTTTGGTGAAGGAAGCCGAGTAATAATCACAACTAGAGATGAGCATGTATTAAATGCACACAGAGTAAATGTGACACACAGTATTAGATTGTTAAACAGTGATGAGGCTATTAAGCTCTTTCTCAAGCATGCACACCGAGATCACACACCCATGGAAAATTATGAGCAGCTTTCAAAAGAGGTGGTCTCTTATGCCGGTGGGATTCCATTAGCACTTACAGTTCTCGGTTCATTTCTGTGTGACAAAAATATTCATGAGTGGAGGAGTGCATTAGCCAGATTGAAAGAGATCCCAGATACTGAAATTCTGGAAAAGCTAAAAATCAGCTTTGATGGACTCGCAAAGGTTGAGAGAGAGTTGTTCCTTGATATTGCATGTTTCTTTAGGGGGGAGTATAAATACAACGCAATGCGGATCTTTGATGCTTGTGGTTTTCATCCAGTTATAGGAGTAAAGGTGTTAATACAAAAGGCTCTCATAACTATTTCAGAAGATGGATATTTTGATATGCATGATCTGGTGCAAGAAATGGGACACTATATTGTTAGAGGGGAACACCGTAAGAACCCTGAAAAACATAGTAGGATTTGGAAGGAGGAAGATGTTTTTAAAATATGTTCTATGGATGCAACCACGGTAATGTTTAAGCTAGCTTTGCATGATATATTAATATTATGCCTGTATAAACAATCACTTTTGAATCCATCCTGATTCCTGACACTATTTTGTTCCTCTGCTCTATCACAGGAACTTGACAAGATTGAAGCAATAGAAATGGATTTTCAGTTTCAGCCAGCAAAAAAACAAGAACAAGATCTTCCTTCGGTTTCGGCAAACATGAAGAACCTTCGGTATATGAAATCGATAGGGGATCCTGCAAAACTATTGTTTAATGACCTTCCACTAAGGGAGCTTTGCTGTCTTATATTGTCCTCAGGTTCTCAAAAGCAACTTTGGGAGGGCTGTAAGGTAATTTGTATTGTTCGTCAATTTGTGTTGAAAAGCATGGACCTTTATTCTGTGAATGTCCTTTAAAGATATTTTATTATCTTTGTTTTTCTCAAGTGATTTATAGATACTTTATTAAACAATTGAAAACTTCAGATGATTTCCATTTGTGTTTGTCTGAGTGTGTTTGTGTCTGTCTGTGTGTGTGCCATTTTCCTTCAAATCTTGTCACCTTTATACATTTTTGACTTGTTTGCACTTGTACTCAACAGGTGCTCCCAAGTTTGAAGTTATTGGAACTTAGCAATATGAATAAGCTAATCATGACACCAAATTTTAACGGACTTCCAAATCTTGAAAGATTCATTCTTCGTGGCTGTCTGTGTTTAGAAGAAATTCATCCATCGATTGGATGCTTGGAAAAGCTTGTTTTCTTATCTATAGAAAATTGTCGGAGTCTTGAGATATTTCCACCCATTAGGGGAATAAAGAAACTTGAGACCCTTGAATTCACAGAGCACCCCAAACTTGTTAAGTTTCCAAAGATCCACCATCAGAGGATGGAGAATTCAACACATCTTGATTTGGATGATAATAGTGGGAGCGAAGTTGCACCCTACATAGAATCTAGTACAAACTATGCTGTTAGTTGTTTGAGGTGTGGTTGCAGACATCTTCCTGGTGTAGAATGTTGTGTAGAGGGGCCTTGTTTATGTCACAACATATTCTTAGTTTTGTTTCACAATTTGCAAGAACTCCACTTCTTAAGGAAGTTGGATCTGAGCGAGTGCAATTTGGGAGATGAAGATATAGGCTCTGATGTTTTGGAGTTGCCCAACTTGCAAGAACTCAATCTATTCAGAAATAAGTTTTCACAGTTAAGTTTTAGTTGCTTGCAATTTCCTCGGCTCAAATGGCTCGACGTGTCATTCTGCAAAGAACTTGTAGAATTGTCGGAGCTGCCACAAAGTATAGCTATTGTTAGAGCAGATTGTTGTGACTCGCTTGAAAGCTTTGGAGGTATCTCAAACTGTAAATGGTTGTGGAAAGTCTCACTTTGGGGGGCTTACAAATTAGGTCCGCATGTTGGTGAGATATTACTACACTCCATGCTCCAGGTTTGGCTTTATACTCTACGTACCTTTTGAATTTTGTTCTTTATCATATTAATTAACCCAATGAATGTGTTTTCCATGGCAGGGGAATGCTATTGAAGATCATTTTATCAGTTTCACCATTCCATATCAGATTCCAAAGGGGTTTGTAGGGAGGCTCCTTAGGGGAAAAACATTTACAAAGCGTCTCCCACATGTTAAATGGGACCCATATAAAAGGCATATTCAATCTGGTGAAGAAAAGTTTAGACTGCGGCTTCCAGATGATTGGTGCAATGACTTTTGTGGGTTCTTAATACGCATTATATTCCAGGACACAAATATGGAGATTGACATAAGCATCAAGAAGGATCCAGATGAAGAAGATTCTCGGTTTGAGATTTGGCATGAGTCTAATGAAACACCAGAGCCTGAATCTGATGGAGAAGTGAAGACATCTGTGGGATATGTTTCCTTTAGTTCATTGAGGCAAACCACATCATTGAATTCATCATACAGTATTATTTCATTTTCCATAAAGAGGAATTGGACTTCGTTTGCAGTTGAGCTCGTTCCTAGAAAAAGTAAAGATGATCCCGTGCAAACAACCAAAGTTGCAACAGATTGCTCAGAATTTTGGCATGAGGAAAATGATGAATATAAAGCATTTATGATCCAAGATAATTCAAAGTATTCTATCAATATTATATGGAAAACTTAGAAAAACATCTGAACTTATGGTTGTGATTACACTGCAACATACATCGAGTAACAAATTGCAAAGGGAGGAGAATAGATGTCCTGAAGATGATACCATAAAATATTTTGAGTATTGAGGGAGAATGATTTGTATATAACACTACTACAAAAGACTACATAGGACCCGCTATAAAAGACCCGGTTATTAAAAAAAAAGGGTTATATTAAGTAGAAACCGGGTTTCATGGAAGGGAGAGCTATATGACCAGGTTTAAAGTAAGGAACCGGTCTACATGATCATGTTAAAGAACCCGAACTCAATTATACAACCGGATCTTTTAATCATATGGCACGGTTTTGTAAATACAGCTATGTCCTATTGCCAGAATGCTAATTGCCAGGGGGACCTAATTTATGAGAGGATTATCCGAATATATAAGAAAAAACTTGATTTTTAACATATATGTTATGGGTATTCAGGCATAGGTTTTTATGATAGGTCATGAAACAAAATTTAACTTTGAGGATAGTAACCACGAATTTCTAATTACTTCTTGCAATATTTATTTATTCATCCATTCACTCAATATTTATTTCTCTGTGTCCCTGGTGCCCCGGTGTATTCCTATTTTGCTTCATATTTTGACTATTTTTCGCCGGGTTTTGAGTCTTTTTTCTTGCATATGTCTCCTCTGTGGTTCCTTGCTGGAGTACACCATCCTTACACTGGAAAACTCATCTGTTGAAGTTCAAGTTGTTGATCTTCTCATCTTAGGTTTGTATTGTGACATTTTTCGTTTTGCCCTTAGGGGTAGCCAATCTGCTATACCACAACAAATCCTCCTTAATAAATGAAAGTTTTTTTTTTTGCCACATGTCAATCTCATGAGTTTTGATACTTATCATTTTGTGGTATTTTTGAAATAAATATTTTCCACTTGTCAATTTTTGGTTTTTTCAATTTTTATAATGAAAGTCATATACTTATATATGTAAAATATTGAATATTATATATATGATATTAAATTTTAATAAATACATTTATTCATTTCTTATTTTAAAGTTTTACATTAAAAAATATTTTATGTTACACTTTAATGTTTAATTTTTTTTTTAAATCAACCCATATAATATATGGGTTTCACACCTAGTTATCAATATAATTGCAAATTGCATCATATACTTGCATATGATGCTAATTAAACACTAAAAAACGAAAAGAAAATCGAATTTAAAGTTTCCTGAGAAATAAAAGTGGAGCATTAGATAAAAAAGAGAGGGTCAAGATGCAAAGTGGTATTTTTGTAAATAGGTAGAAAACTAAAATGGCAGAGGTATCTTAATTAAATTAAACCAGGGTATTACAGGAAACAAACATTTAATTACATTATATCCTAAATATACTGATAAACTAAAATATCATCTCTCTCTCTCTCTCTCTCTCTCTCTCTCTCTCTCTCTCTCTCTCTCATTCGCGCCGTGAGTTTCTTCTTCAATAATTCCCCTTATCAACTTCTTTTCCGACACGAGATCATCTACTGTTTATCTTCATCTCCACCTCCAACGTAGATGCTTTGCTTATCAAGTCTATCAGTTTCCCCTAAAATCAACATCAAGTCGTCCAAATATGGAGTTATTGTTCCTCATCGGTCTTTCGTCTCCGACCGATTTTGAATGCACCGACTCTGCTCTCCTACAATTCTATGGCTGAAAACTGTTAATATTAACCTTGTTTGTGTTAGATCGGACAAATAATTGTGAATATTGAGAATCAATCTTGTATTCTGATAGGTTTAGGGTTTGTTGATTTTTAATTTGGTCTGGTATGTGATGTTTGATCAGTAATTTAGCTACAATTGTGTTTGAATCGTGATTATTTTTCATTTGCTTAACTTATTGTTTAACGATCTCGAAATTAGGAGCTTTAGGGTTTTGAATTTGTTGTACTTTTCTTTTCAATCTGTTTCAAATCATAGTTTGAATTTGAAAGAGGTCACCGATTTGTTGGTACCGACTTGTTATCGGAGGCTTACAGATCCTCATAGCTGATAAAACCATGGTTGCCATGAGTGATTATGACAATTATCACAAAACTGTCAAACGCAACTTAGTCACCAGTCTCCTAGGATCATCTACTCAGAAGAGACAACGTGCTCATAGAGACACCATGAGTGATAATCCTTCAAGAGAACTTCATGCCTTGGCTCCAAATTCTCCACAGGTAGCAATAAACCCCCGATAAATTATCCAGTCTGAACTTTTCACGCTAGGTAGCAATAAACCACTGGCAAATTCTCCTCAGGCATCAATAAACCTCTGACAACTTCATGCCTTGGGTTTTTGTCATAAAAGTCCATGAATTTACATAAACAAATTATTTATGTCCAAAATCGATTTTTTTTTTGCCACAGATGCCTCACATTTGCCCATCATTTTTCATTTCAATGTTTTTCACCAGTTCCCTTTTACCAACAGGTTACATCCTCCTTTACAATCGGTAACATTGTTAAGGCGCTCTCCTCCGTTTCTCTTCGTTAACAAAGTACACTCTGTCAACATTGAGACACACTGTAACATCCGGATTTTCAGGTACATTATTTAATTATTATTTTTGGAGATTTTGAGAGACTCGGCGAGTTGATGCTTAGACTCGCCGAGTAGAGTCGCGAATTTTCATTCGGGTTAATGACCGGACTCGATGAGTCGACTAGTGGACTCGGCGAGTCCGCGCTGTTTAATGAAACCCTAATTTCCGGGGTTTGAGGCCTATTTAAATGCCCTTATAGCCTTCATTCGCGGCTACCAGTTGATAGAGAGAGAGAGAGACCCCAGAGTGTGTGAGTGTTTTGAGAGAGAAAGGAAGCCATTTTTTTTTATCCTTGTGTGGGTGATTTTGCAAGAAGAAGATGACCAAGGCAAGAGGAAGCTAAAGGGGGAGCTAATCTGTGGATTTCAGAGCTTAAGGACTTCATCTTGAGGTACATATTTGATCCTTCTTCAGTTTGGGGTGTTAATCCTTGAGAGTTAGGGTTTCTAGCCCATTTAGAGTATGATTGTTAGTGCATTTGGTCCCTTCTTGTGTTGAGGCTTCGAAAATGGATCCAAAGAGGTCCACAGACCTTAAATCCTTGATCTTTATTGAGTGTCTTGGAGAGATATGAGTTTTGGATGGCATATTGAGGCCATTTCTTCAAATAGAGCCATGGGGTCCTTGCATGGGCATCAAGATCCAAACTTTACGTGTTTTTATTGCTTTAGGAGGCCAAATCTATGAGTTAGAGGAACAGATCTGACCTCAGGAACTCATTTGAGCTCGAGCATGGCATGAACTCGCCGAGTCCTAAGAACAGACTCGGCGAGTAGGGCTAAGGTTTCCCGTAAGTCACTCAGTGAGTAACTTGTCGAGTTGGGGGAATGACTCGGTGAGTCAGAAGGGGGTAGAGGATTACAGGTGGAACTCGCCGAGTCCATAATTGAACTCGATGAGTTGAGTCGGGGTGGCCCAGCGATTCATGCCAGGTGTAACCCGTCGAGCAGGGGGAAGGCTCAGCGTTTCATGAGAGGCTAAAGAGATAATGGACACGTGTAGACTCGCCGAGTCGCCCAAGTGCACTCGACGAGTCAGGTCAAAGTTTGACCGTTGACTTTGTTGACTTTTAGGGATTGGTCAACAATGGGGTCTTTGAGTCAAGAGAGGGGTAAAATGGTCTTTTACCCATTTGAGGGTACTAAGAGAGGGTTGGGTCTAGTCTCGAGAGTTATATTTATGAGCCTATTTTACTTTATGTGATTAGGCGGAGGCTAGACTATACTACTACCGAATCAGGGATTTACCGAGACATCTGAGGTGAGTCTTCTCACTATACCTTACCTTGAGTGGTAAATAGAGTTATGTGACAGAGTTATTGTATGCTATTTATGTGTTGTGTTACACTGCATTATTTCTATGTGATTTCTGCCGTGTGTATATCAGAGTTAGAACCGGAAGGTTCATAGAGCTAGGACGAGGGGGTCCACAGAGTTAGGGCCTAAGGGCCCATAGAGTTATAGCCTCGAGTGGCTAGTATGTGTTATGTGTGGTATTTTGGGGAACTCACTAAGCTTCGTGCTTACAGTATTTTATGATTTGTGTTTCAGGTTTTCTCAGGATCACGGGACGACACCGACTCGATTTTACACACCAGAGAAAGAGTTATGTTTTAGAGGATCCTGGATTACTATTTATTTGATTATGGAGTTATGTTTTTTTGGTAATTTAAACAAAAATGAGATTTTTACAAAATGTGTTTTAAGATCAAAGCAAATTTAAATGAAATTTTAGTTTTGAGAATTTTCGGTGTTATACACACAACCTGTCACCCTCCCATGCTACTACTTCTTCGGATGTAGGTAATAGGAACTCAAACGTTAAACTCCATCCGGTGAAGCATTGTCGTTATCTGAAGCACTCCATCTGGTGAAGCATTCTCATTGTCTGAAGCTAAATTACGGTCTGATCATGGTTTTTACGAGAAATCACCTCCATTAATTGCTTACTTTTCATGATAATGCTTACGATTGTGCATGAGTTAGAAATGGGTTCTTTAGCTGATGTTTACGGTGACCCATTTGCTGGAATTTACGAGCCATTTTCTAGGTTAAATGAGATGGATTTTGAGCTGCACGAGATTTACATGGATCATAAACCACGACATGAGTTTGTATCAAGGCTTGATATATGTAAGAATCATTTTCTTAACATTCTACTTTGTGATGCGAACATCAGAAATTCAAGTATGACTGATGAGGTGAAAGATCTAGTGGACCATGGTAATGATTTTCAAAACGATGAGGATGCAGAGGAAGTAGTGACGAACAACTACATAATACATGATCTAAATGCTAGGTGCTATAAGATGGAACCTAAGTTAGGGGACGTGTTTGAACCACCTGCACAACTGAAATTCTATGTGACAAACTATGCAGTAAATTGAGGGTACCAAATATACTTTCAAAAGAGCGACAATAGAAGAATTGTTGCAAGATGTGGTAAGAGATATGAAGATAATAAATTCCCTTTTAGACTTTATGCAACTTAGATGTACAATAATAGAACCTTCCAGGTTAAGACAATGAATTATGAGCATCTTTGTTCTAGAGTGTTTAAATTTGGGTCTATTGTTACCTCGTAATGGATTAGAAGACATTATGTTACTGAGATAGCAAATAAGCCCAAAGTTAAACTTAGGGAGATGATCAGTGACATCAAACAAAGGTATGGATGTGTGGTATCTAGAGGAAAAGTTAGAAGGCCATAACAGTGGGCAAAAGAACTGATTGAGGATAAATTAAATGAACACTATGCAAAATTTGGGATTATGCCCAAGAGATGTTGAGATCAAACCCTGGGTCTACATGCAAAGTTAGTGTTACTAACAATCCAGATGAGAAGAATTATTTTAAAAATCCTAAAGGGTCAGATAAAAGGTGAATTACTCATAACCATAGGTAAAGATGCTAATAACCAAGTGTTCCTAATAGCTTGGGTTGTTGTTGATGTGGAAAATAAGGATAATTGGACCTGGTTTCTGGAGCTTCTGAAGGATGATCTTGACCTTGGTACTGGTGTAGATTTGGTTGTTATTTCTAATCAACATAAAGTAAGTTCCCTTATAATCATAGTGTATTTCTATATGGTTATAAATGTTGATATAATATGTTTTTTCACAGGATTTTCTTGAATCTGTTAAGGTTATTTTGCCACATGTGGAGCACAAACAATTTGCTAGACACATTTATGAAAATTTTAATAAAGCTTTCTCTGGATTGGAGTTGAAGAAGCTGTTTTGGGCTTGTGCAATGATATGTTGAAGGTAACTTCTTGAGAAACATGGAAAAAATAAAGACTATAAGCCCTAATGCATATGAGTATCTAATGTCAAAAAAACCCAAAACATGGTGCAGAGCTTACATGAGTGTAGGGTTTGCTTGTGAGGCAGTAGAGAATGGTATTTTAGAGTGTTTCAACTCCATGGTTGTAGAAGCTAGGAAAAAACCTTTGTTCACAATGCTTGAGGAGATAAGGATATACATCATGGATATGTTTTCCTTTATGAATGATAAATGAAGTAAATGGAAAGGTAATATATATCCAGAAGTGATTAAGAAGATGAATCTTTTTGGAAAGAACTTTAGGTAAGACACAAAATAATTGTTTTTTTTCTAACTGTCATTATAATTGATATATAATGACTAATACATACTCTTTTGTCTTCATGCAGGTTTTGGTTAGTAGTTAATAGCCTAGGAAATGTATTTTAAGTGAGAAGAGCATGTGCTAGTTACAAGGTAGATTTGGATGGTAGGGTTTGTTCTTGTAGATTATGGGATTTATCTGGAATCCCTTGTGTCCATGCTATAATAGCCATTAATTATATCCATCAAACTCCAAACGACTATATTAATGACTACTTTTCAATGAATAAGTTCAAGGAATGCTACTCTACAAACATTAGTCATGTGAATGAGAGTAAATGTGGCCTGTAACTAGATACAACAAGCCTTTGCCACTTGTTAGTAGGAAAATGCCTGGTAGGACCAGAACCAAGAGAAGGAGGCATGCAAGTGAGAAAGAGTGTAAGTTTAGTTCCACTTCAAGGGTGAAACCCCCAAGGACAGTAAGATGTGCTAATTGTCTTGAGTATGGGCATAGTAAAAAGGCTGCAAGAATGAAAAAAGGATACCAATTCCTATGCCACCAAAGAAGAATGGTAGGCATAGGAAAGGTGATGTAGCTGGATCTAATCAACATGCCATTCAACCACCTATAACATCAACTGTACCCACTAAACATAGTCAACAAGCAAGGCAACAAGATTGTCTACATGCTTCAAGTTCTAACATCGGTAAGAAAATGAGGAAATTAGGTTTAAGAGGCCTAAGTTTTAGAGTTGGCGACATTATATATGTGGGTAGTCGGTCAAGTGAAGTAACTATTCCAATTTTTAGAAGGAAGAAATTGAATGTAAGAAGGCCAAATCTTAGGAAGTCAACAACCAAATTTCAGGATGATTTCAACAACCAAGTTCCAGTTGTTAATGATATTCCAAATGATGTTGCTCAAGCTCCTACTGTTAATGATGTTCCTTTGGTGAACAAGGTGATAGAATAAGAAGAAATTGAGGTGTCATTGAAGGTGCCAGACTCAGTTTTTAATGAAGTTCATTTGGTCAATAACCAAGTTCCAGTTGTTAATGATATTCCAAATGATGTTGCTCAAGCTCCTGCTGTTAATGATGTTCCTTTGGTGAATGAGGTGATAGAAGAGGAAAATGACATTATGGTTCTAAAAGAAGAAGTAATTAATGTTCCAGTAAAGGTTTCCCTAGATCTAAAAGAGAGTCTTGATGAAGTTGGAGATGCAATTGATCAAATTCTTGGTTCTGGAAATGCATCAGATGCATCTAATGCTCCATTGGTGAATGAAGGTGGTATAGAACCTGAATTCACTGAAGGACATGCATCAGATGTTCTCCCAAACAAAATCAAGATAAGTGTAGAAGGAATAGCATATTTACTTGAATCAAGATATTCCATGGCTAAAATTGAAAGCATGGGGATGTTGAAAATTGAACTTGATGACACTTCACCAGTTGAGATGGTAATTTATAAACCTTGTAATTTTAAATATATGTTTTTTTCCCTTTATATAGGTTTGTTATTGCTTGCATCAGGACTTAAATGAGGATGAGCCTGATGTTGATGAAGGTGAAGTTGACTTTGTAAATGATTTTCAAAATGATGAAGGTGAAGGTGTTGAAAATCAAGATGATGGTGATGTGATTGAAGGTGAAAGTGAAGGTTTTAATGATGGGAATGAGGCTGCTGATGATGTTTTAAATAATAAGGTTGCTGATGATGGAATAAGGTTGCTGATTATGGGAATGAGGCTGATGATGAAGGACATTTGATAGTGCCTAAGACAAGGAAAAGAAAGCCATCAGAGACGATCACTAAACTAAAGCTTAAAAGGGCAGTTTTTGATAAAGATGGGGGTGGTTCCACATCTTCAAATCTAGTGGATTTGGAGTAGTTAGGTATGTATATGGGGGATTTAGGTGGGGATGGTATACTTGTGCATTTGCATAGGAAGCCATTTTTGGTACATTTAGTACATCTTAGTTTATACACCCACTAAGTGCACTTTTCATCCAGTTGTTCTCATGTACCTTTTGGGTTGCCTTTTTGGGATATATTTTAGGCAATTTCCTACAAATGGATGGATGTTACATGTTAGTTGATCTTTTGTAATGGTACATAAATATGGTGTAACGAATCCCCCCATTATGGTTATAATATGTTTGTTATTTTTGTTATGTTTATATTTTGTTTTTTTATCCATACCATTTGCATCTATATTATGTACCATTTGTAGCTACATTTAGCCAATTTCAACATTGTACTTTACCATTAAACAAGTTTCATATATACCATGTATCATATGTTTGTTATGTATCATTTCATCATTGTACTTTACTATTTGCATTTCACAAATAATTTGCAACTAAAATCTTCATCCAAAACAATAGTGACCAGCCAATTTCAGCATTGTACTTCCATTTGCATCTATATTATGTACCAAAGACTTTGTGTTTTCAATTTCTTTTTCAAAAAAGGAGAGACATTACACGAATAAAAGTTGGTAGCCAAGAACCTAACTCACAATCTCATTTTTAACATTCAACATGCGAACAAATTTGACCGGTAACCCATGAAGATATGAAAGCAAATTGAAAACCAGATAAATCAAAAATCAAACAAAAAAAATTGTCCTTAAACCTTTGTGAGAAAAAAATGAAGCTTTTCAAGACCCTTTTTGTTAATCATTTGTACAAATGTTCATCTCCAATTACAAGAATAACCAACATTCATCTCTGATTTCACAACCCATATTCCTTTTTGGAACAAAAAAACTTTCGTGGAGATGAAGACCAAACCTACAATGCAAAATCCTGAAGTTGAAGATTAAACCCTCAAAGCCACAAATAAGGATATTATAGCAAAAAAACATTCGACCATTTGGTTAAATTTTAAAGATAAGATAAAACCTTCACTCATGTGGGTTAAATATGAAGAGGAAATCCACAAAGCATTGTAATATCCTGATTTCTGAGGTATAACATTTCTATATGCAAGTATGAGTTTGCTTGGGGGACTCGACGAGCTGGTGCCTCAACTCGTCGAGTAGGGTCGCGAGTTGGTGACATGTTAAATGGATGGACTCGACGAGTCGGGTATCTGACTCACCGAGTCAGCGTTGCGGAGGAAAACCCTAATTGTCCAGTTTTGTGACCTATTTAAAGGCTCTTATGGCCTTCATTTGAAGCCACACTTTCCCTGGAGAGACCCTATTTGATCCAGGGAGCATAGAGAAGGGGGGGGGGGGGGGCTAATTTCATCATCTTGGTGCATTCTTGCAAGGAAGAAGGAGGTTGTTCAGGCAAGATCGACTTGAGGGGCTCGGATCTGTTGCTATTCCATTCAAAGTTGTTGTTTAAGGTATAAATCTATACCTATTTTCGTATGGTTAGTAGATCTCATGAATTTAGGGTTTCTTAAACCTCTTTTAAGTTGAGTTATGAAGTATGTGAAGTCCCTTTGAGGCTTAGACATCAGATCGGGACCTTGAGAGGTCCAGAGAGTCCCATGATCCTAACTTTATGCAGTCACATAAGAGTATTGAGCCTAAAACATCATTAAGGTCATTTTTTTTCAAATAGAGCTAGATATGTGATGCATGAGCATAAAGTCTGGACCTTTACGTGACTTTTGGATGCTAGGAGGTTGCATCTATAAGCTAGAGTCACAAATCTAACCTCAGGTGGCTAAATGAGAAATCCGATGGGGCCAACTCGATGAGTCCATGGAATGACTCGACGAGTCGTAGCGGGTGTGACCTAGTAGCCTGGACCCAGTGTTAACTCATCTAGTTGCAAGTCAACTCAGTGAGCTGAGTGAACCCTGGGAAGAACGTGGAGAATACGAGTGGACTCGGCGAGTCATAGGTGTGCACTCGGCGAGTTAGGTCGATCTTGGCTATTGACTTGATTTGGTTTTCTATTAACTTCCTGGGTGAGTCAATAAGGGGAAGGAGGGACCAAAGAGGGGTAAAATAGACTTTTACTTATCCTGAGGGTAAAAAGGGGACAAGAGGACTTGAGGAGTAAATGAGTAATAAGGCGAATAATGATCGAGATGCTTGTCTAATGTGTAGGCGGAGGCTAGTCCAGGGTTTTCGAGTGCTATCTATTACCTACTATCCATTAGGTGGGTCTTCTCACTATACTTTACATGGAACGATAACTATGTGTGACCGGAAGGTCTTATGTGTATGTATGAGTTATGAGACTTTATGGGATATGTGGCCGAAAGGCCTTATGAATTTATATGAGTTATGTGATTATATGTGATATGCATATGTTGTATGTTTTGGGACCGGAAGGTCAAAAGAGTTAGGGCCGGAAGGCAATCAGAGTTTGGGGTCGGAAGGCAAGTCATGGTAGGGTCGGAAGGTCTACCAGAGAGTTTGGGGCCAGAAGGCAAGTCATGGTAGGGCTGGAAGGTCTACCAGAGTTATGGGACCAAAAGGTCCCATTGAGACACATTGACCGGAAGGTCTTATAGAGCTATAGCCTCGAATGGCTAATATGTGTATGTGATATTTTGGGGAACTCACTAAGCTTCCTGCTTACCGTGTTATGTGTTATGTGTTATGTGTTTTAGGTTCTTATCAGGATCGTGGGAAGATGACGTCTTGATTGTACACACAAGAGAAAAGAGTCATGAATGAGGATCCTGGATTTTGATAATTTCTTCTGAAACTATTTTGAAATATGTTATGACATAGACACTTGAGATTTTGAGAATTATTATATGTGATGTTGGTAATTAAAAAAAATTGTTTTAAAATTTATGGTGTTACAAGTTGGTATCAGAGCCTTGGTTTGAGGGATTCGGATACACCTCCGGGTATGTCTAGACTCAAACTGAGGATTTGAGAAAAGTTTTTAAAAGGAACGATTTTTCTAAAAATGGGTAAGAGAATTTTAAGAGAAATCGGAAACGAGCAGTGTGTACAATCAGCCAACACCCAAATGGTGATTTCCCAAAATACCCTTAGTTATGTGTTATAAGTTGTTATGAGATATGTTATGTATGCTATAGAGTAGGCTAGGTATTTCATATTTTAGGACTAGAGTGGCCTGATTTGTGATGCCTTAGCCTGGGAGTTGCTGATATCCGTGATTTGCTTTTGAGTATATGCGGTGTAAGAGTATCCAACAAGAATCCTTTTTAGAAAGGGATTTGAGTAGATGAGTAATCTAGGAGAGATACCTAGATGAGCATTTGAGGAGTCTACTGAGAGAGTAGTAAGATACTCGCGAGGGGTAGAGTTGCTTGAGCTTGGTGATACCTTTCGAGTAAGAGTATAGCAAGCGGAGTTGTAACCTAGAATGGTTATACGTGTTGATGGAAAACGTTCGATGCCCGAATGCTACCTGCTTCATGCTTTATGGAACTCTTGATGATGGGAGTCAGCTACTAAGTGAATATGACGATATTCAGGAGGTAGATGGCTGGCATCATGAGGAGTTCTTCAACAGCTGATGGCGGAGAAGTGTGAGAGCCTTGGGAGTGACCTTTGTTAGATGAGTATACTAATAAAGGAAGAGTATTCGCAGGGGAGCGGCCAAGTATGACGGGATTGGTGATTGAGGAGGTTGAGCAGCTACTTAGGAAATCTGGGATGGTCCGTGTAGAAAGTATGGATAGATGTGGAAAGTAGTATGGGCCCGTACTACCGAAAGTAGAGGACCCATACTCGAAACATGGGGTATTCCGGAGGTTCTAAGTAACAGATTGAGAATTGATTTCATGGTTTGAGTACCATGCTAAGTAGCAGATGGAGAAGTGATGTAATGGTTCGAGTACCATGCTAAGTAGCAGGTTGAGAGGTGATGTCATGGTTTAAGTACCATGCTAAGTAGCAGATTAAGAGGTGATGTCATGGTTCGAGTACCATGCTTTGTAGAAGATTGAGAGGTGATGTTGTGGTTCGATTACCATGATTCGTAGCAAGTAATTCTTGTGTTTTTCTAGTTTATTCCATCGTGATTGATTAGGTGGAGATCGGATGTGATAAAGTATGAGGTCAGAGGGCCATGTTAAACGAGTTTCCACAAAGCATCCCTTGTGAGGGAAGTCGAGATGATTCCAAGGTATTTTTGGTGAGATGTCAGATGTAGTCGCAAGACTCAAGGATGAGTAGAGATGGCATTATGGAAGATTGTGGCCTGAGTTGAGCAGTCAGCCGATAGTGGAGATATCATCTTCTGTGACCTGAGTGGTGCTATTTCCGTGTCCTGTGGGAAAACATAAGAGGTGTTGAGATTTCAGTTTCTAAGCTTGGGGGTAAACCCTGAGGGTTAGCATTGATGGTGATCTTCCACCAGAGTATTTGGGCAGTATGTCTGTCGCAAGGTAACGATATAGCATGAGCAGGTTATCAGTGGGGACTAAGATAGTCAAGAACAAGGATGCACTCTATTTGAGTATAGTAGGGCATGTATTAGCTGCAACATCAGATGATCAAGAGGACTATATCGGGGCGGTGGCTCTTATTGTCGATAATGGGTATCGAAGGTGGTAATGAGGTCTTCGCTCTTATGATAATTCACATGATGGAACGTTGGTTGAGGAGTCGAGGATGAGGAGTATGATAGTTCATTATTTCCAGACTAAGGGTTAGGGTTACTACTGGATAGCTGAGATGTATGGTAATAGGATGGCATGAGATTCTGAATGACTAGAGGTAATCATGATGAGAAGTTTCTGAGAATTTCATCTGAGATTCGGGGTATTTGGAGTTGCTTGATCTCTAGCGGGGAGATTATCGAGCGTTGCGCAGCACCTTCCAAGGATAGGTGCGATGTTACTAGTAGAAACAGTATGTGGGATAGATTGTTAATGTGCCAATTGGTGTTGGGTCAAACCCTAAGTGGGGGAGAACCGGGTATTTTATTGAAGGGATCAGAGATTTGTTCAAGAGCGGTTGGAGAACTGGATATAGAGACTTGCGGAACGGATTCATAAGACCAGGGTTATTGGTGGCCGAGGCGAGGTGCAGAGCAAGGTAATGCATGTTGTGTGCGTTCAAGAAAGGACGAGTGTCTCCACGACAGGTGGCTATTGGTCGAAGACCTTGTGGTGGGTGGGAATTCTTCAGGGTTATAATGGTGAATTCGAGGGGGTTGACCCATATGGTTAGTTAGGCGGTTGAGAATTTCTGGTGCAATGTATGGGCTGGTATTTGCAGTTGGGAAGGGCAGAAGTTGATTAGGAAACCAACTTCCGGGTCGTTATGAGTATGCTTGCATGAGTTCTGAGCATTATAGGAGGGAGTTTCAGATTGTCATCAATATTTTCTGAGTCATTGACCATTTCTCCGTGTTTCAAATTGAGAATTAGAATATTCTGAAATTTCGAGTTGTGTGACAGGAAGATCGGTGGTGAAAGGAATTCTGCAAGGATGCGTTGCGTATCCGAGTATGATGTCGTAAATAGGATATCAGTGGCTGAGGCAAGACACCGTGAGGTTCTGTGATGGTGTACCGAGGTATCTGAGTTTAATGCCTTGAATTTCATATTATTTTGGGTCTTGAGTTTGAGACGACAAGTGGTGTATCAAGTATCTATGTTTCTAGTGGGATCCCTTCGGCTAATGGCAGCAAGTGAGGAAAATGGATTACAGTGAGAAAAGGGGTTTGGTCATGACGGTTGCAGTCAGGAATTGTGATGCATAGTTTGGATAAGTGTGAGGACCTATCTATGTTGGTGCGCAGAGCATGAGTTGGTGGACACAGTAGGGCATTTGTGATGCTACGGGGAGTCGTAGCACTCACAAGTCAGTGAGAGGGTGCTGTGATGCTACAGGGAGCCGTAGTACTCACAAGTTAGTGAAAGGTTGTTGTGATGCTGCGGGGAGCCGTGGTACTCACTAGTCAGTGAGAGGTTGTTGTGATGCTATGGGGAGCCGTAGTACTCACTAATCAACGAGAGAGTGTTATGATGAAGTACTCTCTTATCAGAGCATGACGCATAAGTGTTTTAATATTTGAGTTGTTGGGAGCCTGGTGGTCGAACCAGGGATGAGAATGGGGTCTCCATATTTGTTGGGAATCGTTATATTCTAAATTGAGTTGTGGTTGTCGCAACCAAAGGGAAGTGGAGAAGTGGTATACGCGCGGGTTGCGGGTCATGAGTCATGAGTTGAGTGCTACATGGGGACGAGTGGTTCCAACTCTAGGTCAGACCAAATTCTCGAGTTTGAGTTTGGATTTGGTGGTGCGATGAGTAGGTGAGATGAGATTATGGATTTTGAGGTGGGTTCCATGTTGAAGGGTATTGTTTGTCATCTGATGTCTTAGACCAGTGTAGGTCAGTACTCGGGTATGGGGGTACCGCGAGATGCATGGAACTATGTGCAGTAGACAACAGAGGTTGGGGTTGAGGCGTAGTATTCTCTTGGGGTGAGAATAACTTCGTGACTTGTGTGTCACAATGGACGGAGATAGTTGATGTGAGAAGGAAGGTGGAGAGGCGTGTTGGGCATGTAGTGGGTAACCTTTGGAGGTCCAGCTAAAAAACACTTTAGCAATTTAATTACCTGTGGGCATGATAAATCCACCCAGCAAGAATACCACAAGCAGGGCAGTTGAACCGAAAGTATTGGAAATGATCACATTTCTTGCAACTGCAACCAATGTACGAAAGAGACCAAAAACCATCTGGTGCATTGAAAATAGAACAAACATGTAATAGAAAAACCTAATAAAAAGTCAAGTAATCAAGTCATAAGAGTGTGCATATAACAAATCTGACAAATGCAACCTGTAGGTCATGTGATAGATAAACATTATGTCACACTTCCAAATCACACAATTAATTACAACATACACACACAAGCATACCCTCTTGAGTTTGAGGGGGTGTTAGAAAGGAGAGAAACTTGTAGGTCATGTGATAGATAAATATTCTGAATTTTGTTGTCAAAACTTATAAAAAAGTAAAACTTAAGATGGAATCCACAAGTAATGGGAAAATAAAATAAATATATGAAAGGAGAGAAAGAAACATTGTCAGCTAGGTTTTTCAGCTCCAAATGTGCATATGCTTATGTGTGTACTTGTCATGCAAAACTAAGTAGAGATAGACATTGAAGAAAAGTAGAGAAAGAAACACTGACAACTAGGTTTTTCAGCTCCAAACTAAGATTCTTCTTTAGATGGCTGGATACCAGTTGTTCCCCATCGCCATGCCCATGCTGCTTAATGTTTTCGTGTTTCATCTGCATGAAATTTTTTACATCGCAAGATAAGAGTTTATAGTTTATTACTATTAGAGAGAGGGAGAGAGAGATAGAGAGAATAGTAGTAGTGTAGTACCTCGGAAAGAACAATGGCTGATGCTATCTCTACTATCTCATGAATAAACTTTTCAGGATCAGCAAAAGAGTTTGCCATTATCTCCTTCTTGGAAACCTTTGATGCTTTGGCTACATTACATCAATCAGTATCAGCCGCATAAAAGATTAAAAAAATTTGAGTGTAAGTAATCAATGTAAAATTTATTTGAGAAGGAAGATATAAATGTAAAATGTTATGTTCGGACTTAATGGTGAAAACTTCATTTCCCTAAATTTCTCTATGATATAGTTATTTCTATATTAAGTCAAAAAAAATGATCTATAGGGTAGTTAAAATGCATTTAGGAACCTGAAGTATTTCTCTAATTGCTTCTTCAGGTGCCATTCTCACCACTCCTATTCCAAGCCCAAGCCTTTGAGATAGAACTGCTCAGCTTCAAAGCCACAATGAGTGTTATAAAAATCCAGAAAAATACAAACTGTTATTTACAATAAAATATAAAACAACAAAATAGTATCTCCCTTTATCCCTAAACAATACTCATGTTATTCTTTTTGGTCCACAACATTTACTAAACATAAACAGAAATGATAAAAGAGGCAATGGCTAAATTCATGGTATGCTATGTTAAAGAGATTTAAGTCAGGGATCGATAAAGACTTTTCAGCGAAAATGTTGATCTATAACACACAAAACGGAAAAGTAAAAATAGACAAATATTAAGTACAGCAATACAGGTAGAGAGCAATACAACTGTCATCAAAATCAACTAATTTCCTGATTTTGATCGGACACTGAAAAGCTATAATCTAATCCCAGTTTCCAAAAACACAAACAAATTTGCAATCAAAGCGGAGGGAAGTGAAGAAAAGTATAACGAACCTGAAAAGTACAATCATCGAGTTATGATTCCTAAAAAATGAGATATATTGAAAACCCTAGATACCTTCTTCTTGGTGGTGAAAGCGGACTGAACGGGAATCATGAACTGGGTAGCAGTGTGTGCACCACGTATCATGTTCTACAATATTTATTCTCTCTAATTCTTACGAAGTAGCTAGAGAAGGTATGACACTGGGGAGGGTCGACTGTGGCGTGCTAGCGATGGTGGGCGGATGTGGGTTTGTCTCAAGGAGAGTGGGTTGGAAGCTGGAAAAAAGTGTGTGTTGAGAGGGGAAGCCGGTTATAGCAAAGAATAAATCTGGCGATGATAAGCATGTTGTTTCCTTTATGGATGCCGACAACCGGAAAGAGGAGGCGGTGGTGGTCGGAGCACGAGTGAAAGAAGCATCAGTAGTGTTGTCGATTACCGAGTCAATCCAACTTCCTTCCACACAATTCTATTAGGGTTGATAGGGTTTGATGGCCCAACTGTCGATTTCATTAGATGCATTGGAACTCGTAGAGATGATGGGGTTCGATGCTGGTGGTGGCGCTTAGGGCTTCCAAAGGGAAGGGATAGAGAGTGCATAGGCATAGGAAGACGGGCTGCTTCAAAAGGATTAACAACCTCACAATTCTATTAGGGTTCATTGGTAGAAGGAGAAAAAGGAGATACATGGCGGGGTGTTTAATTTTTTTTCGGATTTCATTTCCAGGCTATTAAAAAAATGGAGAACCCGTGCCTTCCTAAAAAATTATAAAATGACACCTTTAGAGGACACGCCTTTTTCGTTAGGTGCCCTCCGTGTTTTTTTCCTGAGACACCAATTTAAGGGCACGCAAAAATGTGTGTCTTCTATCCTTCAGTTTTTGGTAACCTGCCATTATTTTTAAGGACACAGAAAAATGCGTATCGTAAATATGCGAGTGTCATTGTTTGCGCGTCATTAAACGGTATTTTTCTAGTAGTGCCACCAAATGGATCAATTACCAAAAAGACCAAAATATCCCCTAAACCTATCAACATATGGCCAATTCAAAATTAGGTATGGTGCTTATACTACTAAACAATATTTTACATAAGTAATAAAAGTTCCAAATCAGTTTTCATTTCATACACATCACCTAGAGCATCATACTCATTAAGGAATGAAAAAAATATAAATAAAAAATATAAATAAGTGGTGGCATCATTTTTCATTACCCTCAACTTCCTCAGCAGCAAGTTTGAAATTGGGGCCAGGATGTAATATTTAGCAACTTCTTCATAGTATCTTTTGTAAGTTTATATCAGCCTTACCAACAATAAATATTTCACCTACTTACACACAGATTGTAAATCAGAAAAATGTAACATGCAAGAAAATCAATTGAGACTAGAAAATATAGACACATTGTACATGTTTATCAACCAAAGGACGTCTTTGGTGGTATCAATTTTAACTCCTTAGCTTCAAGAAGGGTATAAAGGAAAATTTTGAAATTACAATATTTGAACAAAACCATAATCTGAACACCAGGGCATAAACACAAACACATACATGCCAACCCAAGTTAGTAAGAAAGAAGATGAAGATATCTAGTTGAGAAGAGAATTCGACCCCGTTGACGAACTTAACAGTATTTTAGGGCTACAAATAGGAGGGTAAAACCCCTCTCGCTCCCTTATGAACTCGTTGAGAAATAATGCCACGATGCAGGAAGAAAAGGATATGATGCAGATAATGAGTAAAAATTAAAGAAAACACATGGGGGAGGATTAGGATTCATGAAACCACTTTAAGCAACAGTGAACAGAAAGAAAATTATAGCTGGAGATTTCAGTTGCATCTGATTATACTATGTTGGATTCTTGTACATTCTATCCATACCTAAATACCTTGATTATCCATCGCTAAGCTTCAAAAATCAAATGGTGTTCCCGGATTGAAGGGTACACTTCTTTAGTCATAGAGGCGGTGACGACCTAACGATCTGTTGACCGCCACAAATTGAAAAAAAAGGTCACCAAATGCCAAAATCAAACTCAGAAGTGGAACCATCGATTATGACTGTAGGTTTGAGAGAAGGGGATGTGGAATCCTTCAAGCGGCTAATTCAAATGAATACGTGTATGCCAAACATGGCAGATATGATTTTAGATGTTAATTTCTTGCGATTTATAAGGAAAAGGATGTAATTGTGCAACTTTTACTGAATAGTGAGAGAGATAATAAGACGAGTTGTTTAGCATTAAAAGTTTATGGGTGAAGAAGAAAAGGCATAATCGGTATTTCACATTGAAATATAAAGGAGCGAGGAGATGACATGTGTCATAAAAGGATTCTTTTATTTTATATATATATATATATATATATATATATATATATATATATATATATATATATATATATATATATATATATATATATATATATATAAGTAAATTACAGTTTTTGTCTCTGTGGTTTGGCCAATTCGCATATTCAATCCAACTTTTGAAAATTTTACAAGATACATCCTTGTGGTTATATATATAATAAAAATAAATATATAAAAGTAACGGTAAAATGTTCTTTTTAATTGGATTAAGGATGTGCAATGCAATTTGACCAAACCACAAGACCAAAACTCTCATTTTCTTATATATATATATATATATATATATATATATATATATATATATATATATATATATATATATATATATATATATATATAATTATTATTATATATAAACACCTTCTTTTTCTCCTACCTCCTACAACGATTTTACAATGTTTGTAGTAGTCCTGTAAAAAATAACCGAAACCCGATTGCCCGACCTGACCGGTTTTTAATTAAGGCAAATTGGGTTCGAAATTTTGGGTAATCGGGTAGCCTGACATTTAAATCGGTCGGGTCGGATATTAGATAGGTTTAAAATAATTCGGATATACCCAAATACTTGATTTTTTTTTTGTACCTAATAAAGATTATTTCTCCATCTAATAATCATATTTTCACAACGGCTTTTCCTGTTATATGAACATCTCATGTAAAAGGAGTCCCATCTTATACAATTACCTACACGGTTAATCAATCACCTCATACAGTCATTTAAAAGAGAAATAAAAAAAATGCATATCTTCTATAGATCTTTTCATCTTTTCCGATTTTTATATTTTATTTTTGTTTTTAGTTTAATATATAGAGTTATGTGTTTCAAAAATTTCTTTGAAATTATGATCTGCATTATAGATTTTGTATTGCTTTCACTTAAACATAAATATGGATCACGATTTGTATTTATTTATTCATTTGGTTATACTATGTATAAAACAAACTTCTTTTCTAGAAACCAAAAAACATTTGTGATTCTAATAAAACAAATCTATACCATAAAAAAAATAAAAACAAACGGTATGTATATAATCATAAAGGAACATCAATTCTTTGTGGCGGCAAATGGACAGCTCCATATAATTTAATTTTTTTATTATATATTTTTATTTAAAAATAAAAGGTTATAATAACGATAAATGCCATTTTTTTTTCTTGGTATCCTAAGCCTTTATATTTAATTTTTCATTCTTTCCTTAGTTGATGAAGAAAGAGCAATCATCCAGACTGTTCTTCTAGATCTCCTTTCAAGAATCATACACTGGATGAGTAAGCTAATTACCCGATCTATAAAATCCTTATTTTTAAGCAATTTGCTACAAAATTAATGAGTAATATTTAATTTAAATAATCATTTATTTACCCGATGTATTTATACTTTTAGTCCATAATTACCCGAAAAACCAGAAACCAAACAAGAGGCATATTAGGAGGCGATAGTGTGACGATGTGTGACGACTAATGAAACTCTTAAACTTGAGTAAAGATATAAAGGAGTATAATTACTTTCTTAATGTTTTCACTACCTCGTCAATCGATCTGAAGAACTGTGAGAACAAGTCAACGGTAGCTACCTACTCAAATCGATCCAAGTTGAAAGAATAAATTCAAGTACTTTTGAAGTTGAAGTATAAACTTGCAATGTAAAGAGCTAGAAAGGGTTTCTGCTAAAGTTTGGTGTTGCAGGGGATCTGAGGTACGCTCCCCAAACTGATAAATTGATGAATTATAAGTTACCAAGAATGAAATTGAAGCGTTAATGAAGTTTTATATAATTTATCTAGTAAATTTTATCAAATAGTCAAAAAAAAAAAAAAAAAAATGTAGATCCGGAATGTGAAAAACGTATTTTGACCTAATTTAGTCAAAGTTGTGAAGTTTGGGAATTAGTGTAGTTAGATGATCAAATTAAACAGTCCGTGAAGTTAATATGTTGCTGTGTATGTTATAAACGAAAAGAATTTGGAGGGAAATGAGTCTAATGATGTGTGTATGTGTTGTGGATACAGAAAGAAAGTGAAACAGGGGCTGATCCAATGTGCGCTGCTGTGTGCTTGTTGAGCAAATCCAAGTACGCTTGCCAGTATATGAATTTGGGTATTGCTATGTATGTTTAAGCACCAAATACTTAGGAAACTCATTATTAGTACATAACATTATAATTGGATTGGATCAAAGGTAACCAACTGTGGTGTTTCTAATCGAGTCTGGTTGGTGATGAAAATACTCGTTTTGGTGTAAACATATGTAAAGGATCTATCATTGGGACGTTTTGGTGAGTTCAAGTTGACCTTTCTAAATCGGATACAAGTTATAGGTGTTGGTGGGAAGGTAAAAGTTCTTAAAATAAGCCTTGCGAAACCCATATATTGGGGTCGTATGTTTATACAATGGTAGTAAATCAATAGACTTAGTGGTGTCCTATTTTGAAGGCTATATATGTCCTCTTGCCTTAAGAGAGATAAATGTTGACATCAAATTATAAATGTGAACATATATCTTGTGCTCCAAACTTAAAACATTATTATGTTTTGAGATTTTAATAGGGTTAATGTCATAAAAACCCTCAAGTTTACAGGATTTTGTCGGTTTTGCCAAAAGTTGAATTTTATGTCCGTTTTTACCCTAACATTTTAGAAAAAATGTTCGGTTTTACCCTTTTACCGGTAATAATAGGTTTTCCAGGTTACCATTATATTAAATTCGCAAAAAAACCCTTAAGTTTACCCTTTTTTACGTTTTTACCCTTAAGTTTATATTTTTTTTACACTTTTACCCTAAGTATTTTTTTTCGTAATATACGTATTCATGTAGAAAAATCGTATTTATATACGAAAAAATGTTTAATTAAATAATGTATTTATATTTTTTTAATGTTATATATATATATATATATATATATATATATATATATATATATATATATATATGTGTGTGTGTGTGTGTGTGTTTGCAAGGTTATACCATTTAAAAAGATAAATAATATTTTTAGAATTATGAACACCTGTTTTATAGATATAGTTTTTAGAAGTATAAATACATATTTTTACATTATTATATATAAATATGTATATATACTTCTAAAAATATATTTATACTTAAAAAAAACATATATCAAAATACATATTTACACTTCTAAGATTATATGTATATACTTATATAAACATGTTTATGATTCAACAAGTTTTTTTATTAACATGTATATTTTTAAATGCATAAAAATATGTACTTGTAGTTCTAAAAACATATTAATTTGCGTTTTTTTTACATCTTAAGTGATTTATCCAAGAAAAAACCCACACACACACACACACACACACACACACACATATATATATATATATATATATATATATATATATATATATATATATATATATATATATATATATATGAAGAAATAACATTAAAAAAATGTAAATACAATACTTAATTAAAATTTTTTTGTATATAAATATAAATTTTGTGCATGAATACATATAATATGAAAAAAAAAATACAAAGGGTAAAAGTGAAAAAAATATAAACTTAAGGGTAAAAACGTAAAAAACTATAAACTTAAGGGTTTTTGTGAAACTAATATAATGGTAACCTGTTATCACCGGTAAAAGGGTAAAACCGAACATTTTTGGAAAATGTTAGAGTAAAAACGGACATAAAATTCAACTTTGGGCAAAACCGATAAAACCCTGAAAACTTGAGGGTTTTTATGGCATTAGCCCATTTTAATATTGTAGAATATTGTGAATATGACATTATCAATTTCTAAGACTGATATGGAGTTTTGTATTGTTTTTTCCTGAGTTCTGTAATATTTATAATTATTTTATCATTCCGCCTAAGGCTTATGCCTTGGTTGGCTTGGAGGTGGATTTTGATCTATTAGATTGGGATGTAAGCGGGTTATTCATTTGGGGAATTTATTTCTCTCTTTATAAATTCTTACATGACCAAATTTTTTACATTAAAGCCGGATTTTGAGTAAATTGTGGGAAAGAAACGTGATTTTGTTATAATGATGACTAAAGGGAATCTTGTGTAGATATGGTTATTTAATTGAAGGAACATGTGAGTTGATGATAAGTTTCGATTTCGGAAAAAAACGGAATACTAAATGAGGAGACATCAGATGGTATTGGTTAGGAAACTACTTCAGATGACAATCCTTCATGAGAATCTGAAGATAAGACAAAATGATAAGTGATCTTGAGTTGTTTACCTAGTCAAATTTAGGAGACGAAGTCTCTTTCAAGCAGGGAAGAATCATAATGCTCGGGAATTTTGAAATGCCAATTATTTAAATATGATGTAAGTTGATAATTTGAAGAAATCCGTATTTTGTGCATGGAAGGGTAAGCCAAATAGTGGAAAATATGTATTTAGATTTTAGAGGAAATGCTGAAATTTGGGGATATAAGGTATTTGACAAATAGCATTACTAATGAAATGAATTTTGGGGTGAGAATTTACAACATAAGAAGTGTAGTGGCTAAATGTAAAAACATAAGGGAATTATAGTTGCCTTTTCATTATTTTCACTCTGTGGTTAGCCAATCTAGAGAATTAAGAGAGAATAGTTAAGCAGTGGAGGAAAGGTATCTACATACTCAAATGTATTCAAGTAGAAAGAAGAAATTAAGGAACATATCCTCTGGAAATTAAAGTACAAGCTTGCAAAGTAAAGAGTTCACAAAGGGAGTCTGCTAAACTTTGTTTTTAATTTTCTGGGAAATTTCCTCCTCGTCTTATAAGAAAAAATAATATGTAGAATTAAGAGTAAAACATTAGTTTGTGTAATGTGATTTCTTAAAAACTAACTCACTTTACCTAAATCAGTTCATGTCTATATTTAGAAATGTCGCTTGTATTAGATTTCAAAGGGGGTTTTTATGAGCAAAAAATGAAAAAGAAAATGTAAGGACTAGTTATGAGATTTTCTACATTGTAACTAGTTACTTCAATTGTTATGAGTTCTGAGAAGATTTTTCTACCTGATATAACAGGTTTTACTGGAAATTAGTCACATCTCTCGGTATAAAGTTCATTTCATTGAGGTGCTCAAACCACATACATTCTATCTCAACAAGTCAACATATCCATGGCATCTTCATCATCTTCTCCTTCTGCTCCAACCTTTTCTCCTCAATCGTGGAAGTACCATGTTTTTCTTAGCTTTAGAGGAGAAGATACTCGTACGAGTTTTGTAGATCATCTCTACTCAGCTCTTGAACAACAAGCGATCTACACCTACAACAACGGCAAAACACTTCCTCGGGGCGAATCGATCGGTCCATCCCTTATGAAGGCCGTAGAAGAATCCCAAATTGCTGTCATCATATTCTCTGAAAACTATGCAGATTCTTCATGGTGCTTAGATGAACTTGTACATATTATGGAATGCAAGGATAAGAGAGGCCAAATCGTTATGCCCATATTCTATGGCATAGATCCCTCTGAAGTACGAAAACAAAAACGAAAATATGGAGAAGCCTTAGCCAAGCATGAGTTGGAGAACAAGAAGAAGGCTAAATCCTGGGGACAAGCAGTTGTGGAGGACCCTTGGGGATTGCTCTCTGCACCTCGAGAACAAATCCGGAAATACCAAGAAGCCTTTGCCAAACATGAGCTGGAGAACAAGAGGAAAGTTGAATCTTGGAGAAAAGCACTTGTGGATGCAAGTAACATTTCTGGATGGGAACCCAAGCACGTTGCCAACGGGTAATGTTCTTTTTGTTTTTGCACTTTTTATGCCTAGAATATGCATGCTCTGCAAATAATTTACACTTGTTCCTTGTAAGCTTTTTATACAAATAATTTACTAGATCAACTGATCAGTTACGTATAGGCTTAACTTAAGTTCTGATGGACTTCATTGACTTCTAATTCTAATTTCTTTCTTAACACCTTGCATCAAAGCTACAAAAAAAAAAAATAAATAAATAAATAAATAAAAAAATCCATCATGCTTTGTTTTTTGCTATTTGAAAAAATTTGATGTTTCCTAAGAATATTGCTACTTGTGATATTAAGCTTACAAGTCCTATCTTGAATGAGCATGAAACATGTGATTAATCTGATTTCTGGAAATGATAACTTGTTTTTGATAGTGAGGTTTAACCCTCAATTTATATAGAAAGAGATTACCTAAACAAGAAACTAGATAAAAGCTAAATCAAGAACTAATAAAACTATAAAACCCTATACTACTTATATCTTTAACAAAATAAATTACTCTTTTATCAATTCGAGTATGTGTTAATTATCCTTGTATATCCAATATGTAGGCTTGAATCAAGGGTTATCAAAGAAATTGTTGACACAATTTCACAGAGGTTGCAGTTAGTACCTTCAAGTGCAAATGAAAACCTGATCGGAATGGCGGTTCGATTGCAATGTTTGAAATTAGAGTTACAAATTGGGTCGGGAGGTGTGCGGATGATTGGAATATGGGGTGTTGGGGGTGGTGGTAAGACTACTCTTGCATCTTCCATTTATGATGAAATCTTTAGCAAGTTTGATGGTTGTTGTTTTGTAAAAAATATCCGGGGTGAATCAAGCAAGAATGGTTTGGTAAGCTTGCAAAAAAAAATTATTTGTGGTGTTTTGAAACAAAAGAAAGTACAGGGAATAGAGAGAGTTGAGGAAGGAAGACGCATGATAATTGATAGGTTATGCCATAGAAAGGTCCTCATTGTTCTTGATGATGTCGATAAGCTTGACCAACTACAAGCATTAGCTGGATCACATGATTGGTTCGGTGATGAAAGCCGAATAATAATGACAACTAGAGATGAGCATGTATTAAATGCACACAAAGTAGATGTGACACACACTATTAGCTTGTTAAACAGAGATGAGGCTATTAAGCTCTTTTGTAAGCATGCACCCCGGGATAACAGACCTATAGAAGATTATTAGCATCTTTCAAAAGAGGTAGTCTCGTACGCTGGTGGGCTTCCATTAGCAGTTACAGTCCTCGGTTCTTTTCTTTGTGACAAAGACATTAATGAGTGGCAGAGTGCATTAGTGAGACTGAAAGAGATCCCAGATACTGATATTGTGGAAAAACTAAAAATTAGCTTTGATGGACTTACAGAGCTTGAGAAAGAGTTGTTTCTAGATATTGCATGTTTCTTTAGGAAGAAAAGGAAAGAATTGGCAATGGAGATCCTTAATGCTTGTGGTTTTCATCCTGTTATTGGAGTGAAGGTGTTGATACAAAAGGCTCTCATAACTATTTCAGAAGATGGAAAGTTTGATATGCATGATCTGGTACAAGAAATGGGACACTACATTGTTAGAGGGGAGCACCCTAACAATCCTGAAAAACACAGTAGGATCTGGAAGGAGGAAGACGTTCTGAAAATATGTGCTATGGATGCAACTACGGTAATGTGTTAAGCTAGCTTTTCATGATTTAAATATGTATAAATAAACACTTATAACTCAACTCTGACACCAATTTATTCCTCTATCACAGGAAATTGACATGGTTGAAGTAATAAGATTTGAACACAGTAGTGAGAATCTGATACAGATTCCTCCAATTGTTGCAAACACGAAGAACCTTAGGTGGATTGAGTGGGAAGGTGATCTTGCAACTCCATTGCTTACTAACTTTCCACAAAGGACTCTTTGTCGTCTAGTATTGAATAACAGCTTGCAAAAACAACTTTGGGAGGGTTATAAGGTAATTCTTATTGTCTTTCTAGTTAAGAGATGAAACAAAGTGAATGATGTATGTTCTTCAGTTCTTCCTGGCTAAATTTTGTTGTCATCAAACAACTTCAGTTATAATTTTTATACTTAGTATAGTATTGAAAGCATGAACCTTTTATTCGTAAATCTACTTTGTTTTAATAATGATAAACTTAGTAAAATATAACTTGTTTTATATGATATTGATGCATCAGTCATTGTAATCCATGATATTTATGTAAGCTCATCCTCCATATAAATACCCTTATACGGTTATACCTTAACATGGAAACACAAAAATTGTTTTGTTTTAATAAATAATTGCTATAATATTATTTTGGTAATATTTTAATCTAAATTTAATATTTTGTTCATTTATAACCATTATAAAACATCGATGACTTGATATCATTAATTTGCATAAAAATTCTTCTTTGATTTTTCTTTTATGAAGTGTTTTTTAGATTGTTATTTACAACAACAGTACTTGCAATGATTTCCAGTTACAGTTGGAAGGAATTAGTTTCTTGTCTATTTTTCATCCCATATAGAAATAGTGTGTTTCTAATATTTTTTCTATTATTGAAAACTCAAAGATTCGTGAAAACCCGAGAACCTTTCTATTGTTTTTTTTTTAAATAATTTCAGACATCTATTTTATTTTATTATTATTTTTTTTTTTTGACAACACCAGCCATTAAATCGCTTATTATGCACTTAATTTGCTGAAAAATATGTTAGCTGTCTCAAAGTATTTTTTGTGTTTTTTTAAAGTTCTTTGTTTTTTATGAATCTTTGATTTCTCAACAGATCTCAACCCTACACACACACACACATATATATATATATATATATATATATATATATATATATATATATATATATATATATATATATATATATATATATATATATATATATATATGTGTGTGTGTGTGTGTTTGTGTGTGTGTGCATGTGTTCCGGATATTTGACTTGATATCACTTGTATACAACAGCTGCTGCCTAATTTGAAGACAATCGAACTTTGGGATTTGGATAACCTAATCATGACACCAGATTTTGATGGACTTCCAAATCTTGAAACATTCAAGCTTGGGGGATGTTTGTATTTAGAAGAGATTCATCCATCGATTGGTCTCTTGGAGAGGCTTGTTTTCTTATCTATAGGAAGTTGTTGGAGACTTAAAATGTTTCCACCCGTTACCCGATTAAAGAAACTCGAGACCCTTACATTCTTTGAATGCCCTGAACTTTTTAAGCTCTCAGCAACCCAACAGAACATGGAGAATTTACCACATGTTCATTTGGATAATAACAGTGGGAGTGAAGTTTCATCCTATATAGAAACTAGTCCAAAGTTTTTTGTTGTCTGTTGGAAGTGTGGTTGCAGCAATCTCCTTGGTGTAGATTGCTGTGTGGAGGAGCCTTGTTTACGCGACAACATGAACCGCATAGGCTTGCAGTTTTTTCTAAAGGACCTGAGAAATTTGAATCTTGGTTTGTGCAGTTTGGGAGATGAAGAAATCGGCTCTGCTGTTTGGGAGTTACCCAACTTGCAAGAACTTAATCTAAGTGAAAATAAATTCTCACGATTAGATTTTAGTCTCTTGCAACTTCCTCGACTCAAATTGCTCAATGTGTCATGGTGCAAAAACCTTGTAGAATTGTTAGAGCTGCCATCAAGTATAGCTGTTGTTGATGCGAAACATTGTATCTCACTTGAAAGCTTTGGAGATATCTCAAACTGTAAATGGTTGTGGTATGTCTTGCTTCAGATGGGGAACAACCTTTGTGTTGACAGTTTACTAGACTCCATGCTCCAGGTTTGGCTCTACAAACCTTTTAAAAATTTTCAATCTTTGTTACATAAACCCAAACAAAAGAATCATTATTGAATCTGTTTTCCATGGCAGGGTAATGCTAGTGAAAGTTACTTTATCAATATCATTCTTGAAGATCAGATTCCAAATGGGTTTGTTGGTGGGCTTTTTATGGGGAGAACATTTACACTGCATCTTCCAGATGATTGGTACAATGAGTTTTGCGGGTTTCAGATATGTGTTGTTACCCGAATGCTATCTCCTTATATTGATATAGTCATCAAGCAGGAGGTAGATGAAGATTCTCGATCTGAGCTTTGTCAGGAGTACTCTGATGAAGCAGTAGAGCCTGAATATGATGAAGCAACGACATGTGTAGGATATGTTTCCTTTGGTTCATTGAGGGGCACGGCATTTTCAAATTCATCATATGCCAGGACTTCAATTTTCTTAGAGTGCATGTATGGGAATTCATCTCACAGTTATGTTGGGGCTAAACTTGTTCCTAGGAAAAGTAAAGGTGGTGAGGTGAAAAAAACAAAAGTTGCTATAGATTTCTCCGAATTTTGGGACAAACAACATGAAGATGGAAACACATTTACGATCGAACATGATTCAAACTCTTATATAAATATTTTATGGCAATCGTTATGAATTCATCCCCCACTTCCCCCATACTGTTTTATGTATTTCTCTCTGTTTGGGACACTCATTTGCTACTTCACTTTTTTGTTTTGAGACTTATTGGCTGTTACTAGCTGATTTTACCTTTATTTACCAAAAAAAATGTGTATTTGTTTATTCTAGCATAATTTGTTGTTATGTGTCAAAAAGTTTATATTGCTTAGAATGTTAAAGTAATTAAGACAAGTTTATCATCATTTAATCGTGTCTTCCTTCAACATATCAGTTTACTAATACTACTTCATGATGAATGGAATTAATCATCTTGCCATGAGCTTTTTCAATGATTGTGGTAGAGATAAAACTTTTCTTTTTCAATTTAAATTTTTTCATGTTGTGGATGCCTTAAAGCTAAGTTGCATAGTGATTTTATGAAATTCATTACTTTTAGGTCTTAAGTATATGCAATATACCTAAAATTTTATGTCAATATTGGCGTCTGCCAGTTGTTACAATAGAAGTAACTATGGTTAGAGGAAAATATTATGGGTATGGAGTTCTACCTTAATGACTATCTGGTTAGTTGAGTTTCACGAAAACAGATGTATGTACATAAATAATGCTATTTTTGCTTTTGGTCCCTCACCTTTCAACATGTGTCCGTAATACCCCAATTCCCTTTTTGTCTTGCTTTCTTGGCACTACCAGAACTTGTCATTATTAACCCCCTTGACTATCATAAATTCATTTTTTGAATTTTAATCTAGACTAATCTTCATAAATGGTCGTTGTAGTTTCCCAAAATATCAAGTTTCGTCCCTAACTTTTTTCGAGCTCTTTGAAGGTCCGTGTGGTTTTTTTAAAATTACATCTTTACCTTTTTATTTTCTTTTACATTTTTTATAATTAAAAATATTAAAAAAAAAAAAAAAAGAAACAAATAACACTCACCACCTATGTTCTTCCCAGTCTTGTTCTCTTTCACAACGAAGGGATTGATGTCTCCTACCCCCATCTCCATCTCCTCTCCAACACCTTAAATTGCGTTGGTGCTATATATATATCTTTACCATCTCCATCGTCGGTTACCAATACGTATTGTTGCTACCGAGATTCTTAGAGTGACCCCATCACCTTCTTCCACTTTATTTCCCCTTTTCATTTGTAGAACCCTATACCTAAAGTTGCCACAAGATACCTCTTGTCCGCCATCGACCGCATGTTGTGCGTTTATTTATTTTCACCACCGGAGAACACAACAACAACATCACTGGAAAGGATACACGGTATCAACATCCACAATTTTTAGCTTGGATGAGACGTTTTGATGTCTACACACTTCCGGAGTGTAAACACGTTGATTGAATGCAATTATTAGAAGCATTAACTACTATTTATGTAAGAAGAATCATTGGAAGGCAAATTGTCATTTGCTGATAAGAAAGGGAAATCAACAACAACAAAAAAACGAGATCATTTGCACAGTCTCAGCCTTCATAGTAGAACTTGTCTTATGTACAATATCAACCACGTCCCTCGTTTCCATTTTTTAAGTCACCACAGTATGTTGCTTATGCACCTTCAGTTGAGAATAAGACAGATTATACACCACCATCAGCCTTAGATCCCCAGATTGTCGAGCAATTCAGACAGTTCATTACTGCCAATCTAATTGTCATGTCAGCTTCCATGTCTCCTTCAGGTTTGTCTTCATCCAACACTTCAGGTATTCCTTCATCCTTGTGGATATTGGATTCTGGTTCATCTCATCACATGCCACCACATATGTCATCTTTTCCTTCGTTATCATCTCGTATACGTCTATGTTATGTCTGCTAGTGCTACACCTATGTCAGTAGAGGGTGTTGTTTCTATTGTCATTCCTTATGTATCTTTAACAGATGTCTATTACATTCCCACACTTGCTTTGAATCTTGCTTCGGTCAGTCAGTTGTGTAATTCTGGTTGTTGGGTCTTCTTTTCTAATTCATTATATTGTGTACATGACGTTCGGTCTCGGAGGGTGATTGTGATAGGTCGTAGACTTAGGGAGCTTTATGTTTTGGAGCAGCTACATGTTGTTGATGTTGCTGCATCTAGTGTCGATTTTCCATCTTTCCGCGTAAATCCTTTGCCGTCTGTTTTTTATATTTGACATTCTCGTTTGGGACATGTGTTAACGTCTCGTTTACAGTGTTTGGTTTCCATTGGTGTGTTAGTTTCTTTGAAAACTGATGATATTTTTGATTGGTGTGGTTGTAAGATGTGAAAGTTTTGTGCTTTACTGTTTAATAAAAGTGTCACTCGTTTTGTTGCTTTCGTTGATATTGTCCATTCTGATGTGTGGGGTCCATCTCGATCACCTCTAAATCAGGATCTAACCTTTATGTATTCGTTCATTGATGATTACACTCATTATATGTGGGGTTATTTTATGAAGCGCATGTCTGATTTTTTCACCATATATAGTGACTTCAGAGCTCTTATCAAGACTCAACACTTTGTTGTCATAAAATGTTTTGGCGTGATTTGTGAGGAGAATTTACCTCCAGTGATTTTAAAAAGTTATTGGCATTTGATGGCACTGTGCATCAGTCATCTTGTACAGGCACCCCTCAATAGAATGGGTTGCAAAAAGAAAATACCGACATCTCCTAGAAACTGCAAGATCTTTGCTACTTTCTGCTCGTGTTCCCAATACGTTTTAGGGAGAAGTTGTTCATACCGCCACTTATGTTATTAATCGCATTCCTACTGCGCACACTTTGGGGAAGTTTCCTTATGAAATGTTGTTTGGGAAACTTCCATATTATTCTTCATTACGAGTGTTTGGGTGTATTTATTTTGTCTTGAAGCCTCATGTAGAGAAAGATAAGTTATCCTCAAAATCAGTCATTTGTGTATTTCTGGGATACTATATTGGTTAGAATGGTTATCGGTGTTGTGATCCATCAAATCGGAAACTGTATGTCTCTCGCAATGTCACTTTTTTAGCACATTCCGTCCTATAGCATTCCTGTTCAATCACATAATGCAACTCAAGAGGAGCTTTGTACTATTGATCCATTTATCATTGACATTATTAATCCACCACCTGCCACTAATCTACCACCTGCTATTGATCTACTACTTGCTACTAATCCACCACCTGTCGCTGATCCTCTGCCTGCAGATCATCAATATCCTCCACCATCGAGGCCTTATTGTAATAAGAAGTCCATAAAGCTACCTGACTTTGTCTATTCCTCTTACTCACCAGTTTTCACCTCTGTTATTGCTAATGTACATCGCCTCTCTAAGCCAACATCCTACAAAGAGGTTGTATTTGATCCTCTTTGGCAGAACGCTATGGTTGAGGAACTTGCATTATAGCTGATCCTCTTTGGCAGAACGCTATGGTTGATGAACTTGCAGCTCTTTATCAGACTCATATATGGGATCTGGTTCTGCTTCTGCTTGGAAATCACACGATTGGTTGCCGTTGTGTATATAAAATCAAAACAAAGTATGATGGATCCGTTAAGCATTATAAAGCTAGTCTTGTTGCGAAATGGTACTTATAAAAGTATGGTATGGATTATGAGGAGACTTTTGCTCCTGTTGCAAAAATGACAATTGTTTGCACCTTGATTGTAGTTTCTTCCATTCGCAAATGGAATATTTATCAGATGGATGTCAAGAATGCATTCTTGAATGGTGATCTTCATTAAGAAGTATATATGTCTCCTCCCCTGGTATTACTCACCAATCAAGTGAAGTTTGTCGAGTTCGGAAGGCACTATATAGCCTCAAACAATCCCCTCGTGCTTGGTTTGAGAAATTTTCTACGGTGATTACTTTCTCTTGGTTTTCAACCAAGCAAACATGACTTAGCTCTATTTGTTCGATGCATGAGTGCAGGTTGGATTATTCTTTCCTTATATGTCAATGACATGATTATTATTGGTGATGATCATGATGGTATAGTCTTTAAAGTGTGATTTAGCTCACCCTTTTGTTATGAAAGACTTGTTTTTTCTATGTTATTTCTTGGGGATTAAAGTTTCTCAATCTCCAAAGGGTTATCGATTTTTATCTCAAATGAAGTATATTTTAGACTTGTTTGAACGTGCATGACTCGCGGATAATTGGATAAGTGATGCGCCTATAGAAAGTAATGCAAAGTATTTTCCAAATGATGGTGTCCCCTTAACAGATCCAAGCCTTTATCGTACCATTATAGGGAGTTTGGTTTATCTCTGGCTGTCACTAGACCGGATATTGCTCATGTAGTTCATGTGGTTAGCTAGTTTGTTACTGCCCCTTCTACTGTTCATTGGGGAGTTGTTCTTCGTATTTTGAGATATCTTCTTGATACTCAATTCAGCATCCTTGTGTTTCCATCTACATCATATCTTGAGCTCCATGCCTATAGTGATGCCAATTGGGATAGTGATATTTATGATCGTAAGTCCACTACTGGGTATTGTGTTTTTCTTTGAGATTCATTGATATCATGGAAGAGTAAGAAACAAGATGTTTTCTCTCGATCTTCTAAGAATCTGAGTAACGATCCATGACTATCGCCACTTGTGAGATTGTTTGGTTGAAATAGCTTCTTGCAGATATGGGTGTTCATATCTCTCAACCTACGACTTTGTATTGTGACAACGAGAGTGCGATAATGATTGCCAATAATTCAGTGTTTCATGAGCACATAAGAACACATTGAGATTGATTGTCATTTCACACGACATAATCTCCAGTAGGGCATTATTTCCTTTCCTTATGTTCCTTCCACTTTGCAAATTGTTGATATTCTTATGAAGCCATTGACTACTCCTCGATTTCATTTTCCGTCTGTCCAACTCTCAATGCTTATTGTTGTTGCATTGTGAGTTTGAAGGGGGATGTCAGCCTAATACGATTTTGGGCTTTATTTTGTATTGGGTTTTATGTTGGCTCATTAGTTAGAAAATCGTAATTAGCTAGTCTATATATTATGTCTTTTCCTTTCATTGTATCTTGTAGTTCTCATTTGATAATCATACGAAACTTTAGCCGTTTTATGTCTTGTTAGTTTACAGTGTCTTCCCGTCCCTTGTTTCTCACTTTCCCATTTACATGTGTCTCCGCATGCATTGTTTCCCACTTGGTAAACGCGTCAAGAATTTCAATCCCAACATTTGAACTATAGGATTGTTTTTGTGAGATTGGTTTTCAAATAAAGGATATGAAGTTTGAATGGTTCGAAACATGTTATGTTTTGCTTGATAGGATTTGTGTTAAAATTTGAAGATCAAAATACTTTGTAAATTGTAAATGATAACTGAAAATCTTAATCATAAAAGGAGCGATTTGTTCGATAGAAAAACAATTAAACTCTTTTTACTAACAATCACAAGTAAAGAATAACAACATAACAAAGAATTGAGAACTAATGAAGTTTAACAACAAACTTTTACAAGGAAGATAATGAATATTGAACTAGAATTTTCTTTATCATTAGAGCTCTTTCAGAAGGAATGAAAATAATCCAAGTTCTAAAAAGTTTGTCATAGCTTTGCCAATGCATGTTATGGCTCCAAGACTCACATTTACGCCACATCATCACACCATAGAAACCACCGTCTTAAGTCATATATATTTAGGGAAAACTTTATAAAAGTCCTCATGTATTGACGTCATTATCGATTTAGTCCTTGTATATTTTTTTTATTTTAATAAGTTCTAAAAACCGGCAATTGTATATAGAAGATGCAAGTGTAGTCTTACCACCAAAACAACAGTTTTGATGTCGAAAATGAAATACTTAAAGAATTAGAACCATGTTTATCAACACCCACAACTAATAGTACTATAGACAATTTTGACAATAAATAGTTGGACTTCTAAAATTTCAAAATTTCAAAGATCAATGACAATAAAAAGAACCAAGACAGTGAAAACAGAGAAAAAATTAAGAGTTGTAAGACTTGAAAACGACAACTTTTGATTCATACCTTTTCAGTTACATATTTATTTCGTATTGGAATAAAAAAATAAAAAATAAATAAAAAATCTGTTTCATATTTTCTTTTTATTTTCTGCCAAAAAAAAAGTTAACAGTTTATATTGAGGATTGGCCATGACCTTTTCAGCCCGGACTTCTTAATCAGCCCAAGCCTGGCCCAATATCCAAACCATCTTTTTCTTTAGTGACTTAACCCAGGGCCCATTTGGGCCCAGTCCAAAGACCAAAATATGTGCACACCTAAGTTGCACTAGTCAATGTTCAACCTTAAAAAGAATGGAAGGTGAAACTCCTAGCCAACCAAATGTATTAAACCAAATAAAGGTGAGACAGGTCCAAGAGAGACCATCAGTCCTACATATTAGACCGGGCTTTTCTTAGACTGGTTTGACTAGACACCTGATCTAACCAGATCTTTTGGCATGATCATGTACAACTCTTGATAGAATTTTCATATTGGTACATTTTGGATCACAAAAAACAAATTCATTTAAATACATGTATGTTACAACTTACAACTGATCACTTAATCACAATAATTCAATAAAATTGTTCAGAGTGTGAGCTACAAGTTGGCGTAGAGTTCAGAGATCTGCGGGAATGGGTTTGTCAATACCAGTTGAAAGGATGCCATATAATCTTGACACAGGACTTTGAATCGTGTTGGACCCTAAATGTCTTTTCATGTATAGTACGTTCCTTGTCCCAGAATCCTGAGCAATCTGTTGTTTGCACCTCATCTCCTTTACTTTTTCTAGGAACAAGTGCAGCTCCAATGTAACTCTCAACTGCATCCGGATTCCGATACGTTTCTTCTAAGGAAAACGAAATCCTATTGTATGATGAATTTAACAATGTGGTGTGCTTTAATGAATTAAACGAAACATATCCTATGGATGTTGTTGTTCCATTAATATATTCAGGATCCATTGCTTCATTAGACTCCTCCTTTAGAGCCTCAAATCTAGAATCTTCATCATCAACCTTCTCCATGATGATTATAGTAACTTTCAGACATTCAATGTCGGTAACAATGTGTACTAAGAACCCATAAAAGTCATTATACCAATTATCTGGAAGATTCAGTGTAAATGTTTTCCCCCTAACTACTACCCCCTTTGGAATCATCTGATGTTCAAGAGTGAGACTGATAAAGTGATCCTCAATAGCATTTCCCTGTCCCCATGAAAAACACATTCTTATGTTAGGGTTTATATAAAGATAGAAATTTGAGAAGTGCGGTAATAGTATTACCTGGAGCATGTAGTGTAGCAATATGTCACCATAAAGTTTGTTGTCCCCCAGAAGTGAGAGTTTCCACAACCATTTACAGTTTGAAATATCTCCAAAGCTTTCAAGTGAGCTACAACCATCCGCTATAACAACAGCTATACTTGATGGCAGATCTGACAATTCCACAAGATTAAAGCAGGCTGCCAGGTTTAACCATTTGAGCCGAGGAAGTTTCAAGAGACTAAAATTCAATCTTGAAAAATTATTTGCTGCTAAACTGAGTTCTTGTAAGTTGGGTAACTCCCAAACACAAGAGCCAATGTATTCATCTCCCAATTCACAGCCACTGAGATTCAACTTACTTAAGCCTCTATAAGAAAACCGTAAGTCTATGTTGTTGTGAGGTAAACAAGGCTTGTCTAAACAACATTTAATACCAGGAAGATTGCTCAGACCACACCTCCAACAAGTAACCAAAGAGTTTGTAATAGATTCTTTATAGGATCCAACTTCTTTCCCACCATTATCTAATTGAAGATGTGGTATATTGTTATTGTTCTGTTGTTGGAACTCCAAGGGCTTACAATTTTGGAAGCAATCTAAAAATATAAGGGTTTCGAGCTTCTTTAATCGGGTAATGGGTGGAAACGATTTAAGGCACGAAGCATCTATTATACATAAGGCAACAAGACTTTCCAAGCGTCCAATGGATGGATGAACCTCTTCTAAACAATAACATTCGGTAAGTGTCAATCTTTCAAGATTCGGAAGTCCATCAAAATCTGGAGTCACGATTAGCTTCTCTAAAGCAATAAGTTCCATGTTTTTCAAATTGGGCAGATACTGTTGAATACCAGTGTTTGATTGTTAGTTAAATATCTAAAAATCATTAATAAAATTCTTTTGTGAACCCAAATTTATGATATCAATGTTTTATAATGGTTATCAATCAACAGAAATGTTTTATAATGATTTTTTAGACAAACAGGTATTTATATGAAATGAGCTTTATATAAATACCACCTATCTGAACCGCTTATCCAGGCTACCAGGATACAGACTTCGAATTTGGATTTTGTTATTTGGAAAATTGGATTACCTAAATACCGATTCAAGAGTTCAAACCATTTAAGTTATCCAACAATTTTATACCAAACCATTATGCCCCTAACTTGGACATGAAAATTCCTACCCTACATAATGATGTTCGTCTTTAACAAGCCTTATATATATATATATATATATATATATATATATATATATATATATATATATATATATATATATATATATATATATATATATACACACACACACACACACATAGATGTGAAGTTTATAATTCAAGCATCACATTTACATCTAACAATTTAATCTTCATCAACAAAAAGAAGATTTTTCATACTTAACAGTTGGTTATCTATGAAAATAAAAACAAAATCAGGTTAAACAAACATAATAAATAAATAAATAAATAAATAAATCTACAAACTAAAGGTTAATGATGCTTTTGACTTCTTAGCTAGATATAGAAAAACTACAATCTAATTATATAATGACTGATAATCAGTGATATAACTTAACTATATGCCGATATACATAATAGAAACTTAAAACTAACTTATTAATTTCATCCAGTAATCAAGTAGAGAAACAATAAAAATTACCTTATAGCCTTCCCAAAGTTGTTTTTGCTTAAAACCTTGCAATCTTAGACAACACAACTCCCTTGGTGGAAAATTTTCTGGCAATGGACGTGTAGTCTCGATACTCTCTTCAGTCTTCAAACTAATCAACCTAAGTTTTTTCATGTTTGCAGCCACATGGACAAAATGTTGTGATTCCTCATCCGTAGCATGCCAAAATTTTATTGCTTCAATCTTGTCAAGTTTCTGTGACAGAGGATTAAAACGGTGTTAGGGTGGCATTAAGAGTGCTTTTGCATGCATGCATACATACATCACGAAAAGCTAGCTTAATCATTACCATTGTTGCATTCATATCAAATAGTCTAAGAACATCTTCCTTCTTCCAAATTCTACTTTGTTTTGTAGGATTGTTAGGGTGTTCCCCTCTAACAATGTAGTGTGCCATTTCTTGTATCAAATCATGCATATCAAATACTCCATCTGAAATAGTTATAAGAGCTTTTTGTATCAGCACCTTTATACCTATAACAGGATGAAAACCGCAAGCATCAAGTTTCTCCATTGTCTTCTCTGTTAACTCCCTCCTAAAAAAACATGCAATATCTAGGAACAATTCTTTCTCTATTGGTTTAAGTCCATCAAAGCTGATTTTTAACTTTTCTACAATATCAGTATCCGGGATCTCTTTTAGTCTGGCTAATGCACTCCTCCACTCATGAATGTCTTTGTCACAAAGAAAAGAACCAAGAACCGTAAGAGCTAATGGAAGCCCACCAGCATAAGAAACAACATCTTCTGAAAGCAGCTCATAATCTTCTATACATCGATGACCCCGGGGAGCATGCTTGCAAAAGAGCTTAATAGCTTCATCATTGTTTAACAAACTAATATTGTGTATCACATCTACTCTGTGTGCATTTAACACATGCTCATCTCTAGTTGTGATTATTATTCGACTTCCTTCACCGAACCAATCATGTGCTCCAGCTAATGCTTTTAGTTGATCAAGGTTATCAACATCATCAAGAACAATCAAGACCTTTTTATGGCGTAACTTACATATTATCACACGTCTTCCTTCCTCAACTCTACGTACCTTCACTTTCTTTTGTTTCAAAACAAGAGAAAGAATTTCTTCTTGCAATTTTTCCAAACCATTCTTACTTGATTCCTCACGGACGTTTTCTACAAAGCAGCAACCATCAAAATCGCTAGAGATTTCATCATATACGGAAGAAGCAAGAGTAGTCTTACCACCACCCCCAACCCCCCATATTCCAATCATCCGCACACCATTTGACTCAATTTGTAACTCTGATTTCAAACGTTGCATGCGGGTCGCCATTCCGATCAGGTTCTCATCTGCACTTGAAGTTACTAGTTGCAGCCTTTGTGAAATTGCATTAAGAATTTCTTTGATAACCTTTGATTCATGCCTGCAATACAAGTAAATATAAAGACATCCTCACACAAAGGAGGTAATTTATTGCATGTTGCATGAAATAAAAAAGGGGGTCCTAAACAACCTTTATATTTCAGATCTAAAATACAATCCGTAAAGTTAATAACATCAAATAGTTTCATATAGCAAAAAGTGAAGCAAGATGGATTTATTGTTGTCACTTGAACCAAGGCGTTATGTATGGAATTAGAATTAGAACTCAGAGAAGTCCATGATAATTTAATTCAACTTACCAGACTGATAAATTGATCTAGTCAAGCCTCTGTTTATCACTGTGATTAACATCATCATGAGTAATTAAGATGTTTGTATAAAAAGCTTATAAGAATATAAATGTGTAGACTACACATATATTAAACATACAAAGTGAAAAACCGAAGAAGAAAAGTACCCGTTGGCAATGTGCTTGGGTTCCCATCCAGAAAGGTTACTTGCATCCACAAGTGCTTTTCTCCAAGACTCAACCTTGGTTTTGTTCTCCAACCAATGTTTGGCAAAAGCTTCTCCATACTTTCGTTTCTGTTTTCGCACTTCAAAGGGATCCACATCATAAAATACGGGCATAACGATTTGGCCTTTTGTATCTTTGCATTTCATAATACATGCAAGTTCATCTAAGCACCATGAAGAATCTGCATAGTTTTCTGAGAATATGATGACAGCAATTTGAGATTCTTCTATAGCTTTCATAAGGGATGGACCAATTGATTCTCCCCGAGGAAGTGTTTCATTGTCCTTGTAAGTATAGATCCCTTGTTGTTCAAGAGCCGAGTAGAGATGATCCACAAAAGTCTTGCGAGTATCTTCTCCTCTAAAACTAAGAAAAACATGGTACTTCCATGAATGAGAAGAAAACGCCGGAGCAGAAGGAGAAGATGATGAAGATGCCATGGATGTGTTGATTTGTTGAGATAGAATATATATGGTTTGAGCACCTCAACAAAATGAAATTATACCGAGAGATGCGACTTTCCTATAATACCTGTTATCATGCAGAAATATCGTGTTAGAACTCATAATTGAAGTGACAGGTTACCATGTAGAAAATCTCCTAACTAGTCCTTACATCGTCTTTTTCATTTTTTTGGTCAGAAAAACTCCTTTGAAGTCTAATACAAGTGACAATTCTAAAGATACGCATTAATTGATTTAGGTCAAGTGAGTTAGATTTTTTTAGAATCACATTATACAAACTAATGTTTTACTCTGAATTCTACATTGAGACTTTTCTTATAAGATGAGGAAATTTCTTAGAAAAAACAAAATTTAATTTAGCAGACTCCCTTTCTAAACTCTTTACTTTGCAAGCCTATACTTCACTTTCCACAAGACCTGTCCCTTAATTTCTTCTTTCTACTTGAATATATTTGAGTATGTAGATACCTTTCCTCCACCATTTGACTATTCTCTCTTTTAGTTCTCTAGATCGGTAAACCACGGAGTGAAAATAACGAAAAAGGTATCTATAATTTCCTTGTGTATTTATAACTTGATGTCAACATCTATGTCTAATAGTACATATATAGCCTTCAAGATTTCTTCACTAAATCACTATATTACAAATTTTCCAACAATACCATGTACTTAAATGAGCTCTTTCATCACTAACTCGACTCGATTTGAAGCACCATAATTATTAATCAGTATATGACTAGTTCTTTGATCTAATTATAATGTTATGTAATATGTACTAATAATGAATTTCCAAGTATTTGGAGCTTAAACGTAGCAATACACGGATTTAAATAGTAACAGGCATACTTCGATTGCTCAACAAATACACAGCAATGAACAACAGACCAATCCCCCTGTTTGATTTTCTTTTTGTATCCACAACACGTGCATACAGCAGTTGACTCTTTTTACTTCATATCCCATTCTTTTATAACATAAACATCATGTTAACTTCAAATGTTGTTTAATTTGACCAACTAACTGCACTAATTCCCAAACTTATCAACGTTGACAAAACTAGGTCAAAATGTCTTTCTCACATTCCGGATTGACATTTTTTTTTTTTTAATTCACTGATAAATTTTACTCAATAACTTAGCATAAAACTTCATTAACTCTTCCATTTCCTTCTTCATAACTTATAATTCGTCAATTTATAAGTTCGAGGAAAGATACCTCAAATTCCCAGCAAAGCCATACTTTAGCCGACACCCTTTCTAAGTTCTTTACTTTGCAAGCTTACACTTCGATTTCCATAGGACGTCTTGCTTAATTTCTTCTTTCGACTTGAATCAATTTAAGTAGGTGGGTACCTTTCCTCGACTGTTTTCTCTCAATTATTCTGATCTATTACTGTTAACGAGGGAGTGAAACTAATAAGAAACGGACTAGAATCCCGTTATATAGTTAATCATATTTCCCATTATTAGCCCTCGCACTTCTACACATTATCACCTCAAAACCCTTTACATACGGAGAAAAACATTAAAAATAGCATAACGAGGAAAAAGCTTTTAACAAAATATATATATTTTTGACATGGTATATAAATGACCACATACTTGGTTATTGTCATAAAAGCCGCAAGATTTATATCCCAGTTTGCAATTTATCATAACTTTTTTGTTACTCTTTTGCCATTAATTATAAGCTTGAACGATCTGATCTACTTTGTCATTCAAATTTTCATCATTCCTTGATCACACACACATACAAACTCTCTCTCTCTCTCTCTCTCCAATACTCAAAATCTTATAAGGGAAGTTGAAGCCACATACAACTTTAAATTTAAGAGGTAATCACCTTAGTAGATTCATCTGTTGAGTTCATTATACTAAGGACTTTCTTCATCTTAGCAACCCATTGGTTCTTTATCTTGAACTTTTTGGTCAGCCGTATCTTAAGTTTAATGATCTTCTGTGTGTCGAAACTAACATTCAACATGACATCAACATTCAACACAAGGATGATGTAGGAGGAGCTAAAGTTTGTCAGGCAACAACCGTGATCAACCTTAAGTCTCCTAAACTCGATCCTCTTCATGAAGTTATCAAACTTTAAGTACCACTAAACTTAGAAGTTTGCTTCGTATCATATAGATTTTTCTTCTTCTTAAACAGTAGCTTTTTCTTACCAACTGTAAGAGCACTCTTTAGTTGTGTCTTCCAGATGTCTCCTTCTAGGTTGTCATCAAGGAGATCAGTTGTAACACCCAGTTCAGGTACGCATTTCATCTAGTTTAAACTTGGAAGTTTCACCCGGCTCACGATATGAGTAATGCTTGTCACATCGTGAGGGGAATATTGAACCCCGCATCACCTTTGGGCTCACGATGTGAGCACATATGGCTCACGACGTGAGGCTAGTCTGAGAGGAAAACCTAAATTTTAGGGGTTTTAATTTGTATTTAAAGGAAGGGGGCTAGGGTTAGCCCACGCACAACTAAGAATAATAGGAAGGGCATCTAGTCATCATTTCTGAATTCAAGCATCATCATCAATTTTCACACCTTATACACCTCTGTGAGTTTAAAAGTTCATTGCTTTATGAGTCTATAGGCTTAGATCTATATTTGTATGCTTTATCCTTCATATTCAAGATGATGTAGTGGTTGGGATCCATAAAGTTGCCAACTTTATGGATCTCCAGTGTCCCTTGAGTATTATAGATGTTATATCTGGAGTATGGTTGAGTTTTAAGACTCTTGCATGAGATTTGGAATCATTTCACCCTTTTGTGCCCTAGTTAGTGTTTGGGACATGCATGTCGAAAAAGCCATGATTTTTATGATGTTTTGGAATGAATAAGACATTATAGAGGTTTTGGTTGCTTATCCAAATGGGTTAAGAGTTTTATTAAGCTTTTCTGTCCAGATCATCCTCACGATGTAAGCACTTGGGTATCACGACGTGAGGATGATGTTCCTCGACCATTTTGTCTTATTAGGTTACGACATGACCACTAGAGGGTCACGACGTGACAAGTGGATGTCGAACTTTTGAGTGTGGATTTGACTTTGACCTTTAACCAAGGATTTAACCAAGTTTGAATCAATGGTATTTTGGGTAATTTGAGTAGTAAATTGTGAAGGTGATGAAGTGGAAGTGGTGGTTCGTGGACTTTAGTGAGAGGAACAGAGATTGGATGATTTGCTATGAACTCGATCATAACACGAATAGATTCATCGTAATCGTCGGGATTTAGGGATCACAATTATGTCGTATCCCTGAGAAACAGTTTAGGGGATGCTGATGATGATGAACCTTTGGAGCGTTTCTTCTTTGAATGGACTTCTTTGGAGTTGAGGCAGTTGGAGCATTTTTCTATGGTGAAGATTGGGAAGCCATTGATGCAGAGTGATGAATTCTTGAAGAACACGAAAAACACAGAGAGGGTTTGAAGTTTTAGAGGGTTTGAGCACGTAAAGAGGTAAAAGGGGGTTTTGATGGGAGGTAAGAGAAATGGGTCGGGTCAGTGAGGGTAATGATGAGGGTCCGAATGTGAATCGGGTTGCATTAAATGAATAACTGCTTTTTGCGGGTTGAGTTGACTTGGGAAGGGAAATTTGGATTGTTTGTAACTTGAAATGGAAAACCCTAAACAACGATTCAATGGTTGCTTTATGGAGGCATGCAATTGTGTCACGAAAATCGAGGAAGATATGATAAGGATCCTCAAAAAGTAACCGTTGTGAAATTGTTTCGCCTTATAGACCTTTGGTATTCTAGATGATTGATTCCAAACGGATTGAAAACCAATGGATAAAGAGTTTAGTTCCGAAACAAGATCTTTTGAAAAAGGTCCAGAGTAGAAATTAATCCGGAGTGAGTTTATAGTCAAAAAGCTTTTTCAATTAAGATTTTGGAGCTATGATTTGAAAAATTCGGAGTGAAATATCATCTGAAGTTTCAAAAATTCCGGAGTGAAAGATTTTGGTTTCAGATTCCGGAGCAAAATTCTAAAATGATGATTTTTGAGTTTCAGAGAAAATAGCTTTGAAGAAGTTTTCGAAAGAGATTTGAGAGGCAGTCCGGAACAAGATTTGAGAAAACTTTCGGAGTCAACTTTTAAAAAGAATTTCGAAGTATAGAGTGCAATACCTTTCCGGAGTGGAATCCCTGGATAACCTTATGGAGTGAATTCCGAGATGAAATATTTATCATTTTGACTTACGTGGACTTGGAACAACAGATAATCAGGATGAACTGTACAACTTAAAACTCAGGTGATGGTTAGAAAAAAAAAAGACAAATAAAATGATCCTATGTATTCCGAGAGAAAGCAGTTCCAAGAGTAAAGTTATTGTTAAGTCGGAACCAATTTTTTTTTTCGAATACTTTCATCAGACAGAACAAGTCTCTTGAAAGAACTGAGGATTTGGCATTATCATACTCATCTTGTTCAGAAAACCATTGAATTTGGTTTCGTCGAATGCCTTAGTAAAGACATCAGAAATCTTATCCTCAGATGGAACAAAAATGAGTTAAATGTTACCATTTAAAACATGGTCTTTTATGAAATGGTACAGTATGTCGATATGCTTTTTTCATGGAGTGCTGAATTGGATTGTATGAAATTGAAATGGCACTTTGAGAATCACAATAGATGGGGATGTGTTGAAAGTGGTAACCATAATCCAAGAGTTGAGACTTCAATCATAGAACTTTAGAGGTACAGCTGGCAGCAACAATGTATTCGACTTCGGCTGTAGAGAGAGCAATGTAGTTCTGTTTCTTGGATGACCAACTAACCAATCAACCACCTAAGAATTGGCATCCACCTGATGTGCTTTTCCTATCCAGTTGTAATCCACCATAGTTTGAATTTGACTAAGCTTGTAACAGGAAACTCTCATTTGTTGGGTACCAGATTCCGAGGTTCTTAGTGCCTTTAAGGTACCTGAAAATTTGCTTGACAGCCAAAAGATGAGACATCTTCGGGTTGACTTGAAATCTGGCACACAAACATGTCGAGAACATGATGTCCGGATGACTAGCTGTGAGATAAAGCAAAGATCCAATCATTCATCTATACTTCTTTTCATCGACTGCAACATCTGAAGGGTCAACAACAATTTGGTGTCCGAATCTCATAGGTACCTTGGCAGACACACATGTGTCCATTGAGTACTTTTTGAGGAATTCTGAAATTTACTGCTCTTGGTGAATGAAAATTCCTCTGTTAGTCTGTTTTACTTGGAGACCAATAAGAAACTTAACTCCCGATTCATGCTCATTTGGAATCGATTGATCATTAGCTTAGCATCGTCAGTAACCATTGATGAGTTTGTAGATCCAAAAATGATGTCGTCCACGTAAATTTGAACCAGCATGAGATGTTTTCCATTCAATCTTCGGAATAGAGTAGGATCCACAACACCTCTTTGAAAACCAGAGCGCTTGAGAAAGTTCGTGAGGGTCTCGTACCATGCGCGAGGAGCTTGCTTGAGGCCATAGTCTGCCTTCCAAAGTTTGTAGCAGTGGTTCGGAAATGCAAGATTAATGAATCCGGGAGGTTGTTGAAGATATAATTCAGTATCAGGTTTATTATTTAGAAAAGCACTTTTAATGTCAATTTGGTAAACTTTGAAGCCTTTATGAGCAGCATAATCAAGGAAGATTCTGATAGCTTCAAGTAGTGCAACAGGAGAAAAGGTCTCATCGTAGTCGAGGCCTTCAATCTAAGTAAAACCTTTATCCACTAGTCTTGCTTTATTTCGAATAATGACTCCTACATCATCTAATTTGTTGTGAAACACCTATCTAGTACCGACAATAGGATGATTCTAAGGAGGGACGAGGGACCAAACTTCATTTCTATCAAATTCTGCCAGTTCTTCTTGCATGGTTGTGATCCAATTAGCATGTTCAAGTGCTTCTTTAATGGATTTGGGTTCATCCATGGAGATAAATGCCGAAAAGTGACATTCATGTTGAAGAATTGCAACAAATCTAGTTTGCACACCAACGTTTAAGTTTCTGATTACTTGGTTTGGAGGATGATCCTTGGTCCAGACATGTAACCTTGGAAGTTCTTGAGCCGCAGACGAGCCGGTATCAATGATGGGATTGAGTTGTTCCCCTGAATGGTTTGAACTTGTGGATAATGCCCTCCCCCCCCCCCCTAAACTTCTGAACCGGAGAGATTGATATCATCATCAGAAGGGAACTCAAATAAATTTTCATTTTCATCATTGTTAATCGGATTTGAATCACTGAAGTCAGCAGCTGCATCTTGAAATCCATCCACATTTTATTCAAGGGAAGGTTGACCATTCTCCCCCTCAACCTGTGAAGGTTGAAACAGTTTGGAATCAAATAGGGGAAGAGTTGTAATCTGACTGGAGACATTTTGAGAAACATGAACATCCAGAGTGGCATGATGCCTTATACGAGATTTTGAATCAAGAGTTGTTTCGAAGGGTCCAAAGAGAGCTTCAAAATCTACTTCATGGATTACTTGAATGTTTGGACATTCTGGAGGAGGAGCATTAGACTCCATAATGTAAATGGTGACATGAGTGGGGCCAAAATTCTGAACAAAATTGTCATCAATGGTAACATCAAAACTTTCTTCAATAACCCGAGTACGTTGATTGAGCACTCGGTAAGCCTTTGATTTTGAGGAATATCCAAGGAAAATAGCTTCATCAGCTTTGGGTTGGAACTTGGTAAGCTAATCACGGTTATTCTTGATGAAGCATCTGCATCCGAAAACATGAAGAAATGAGATTATTGGCTTCCGTCCATTCATGGCTTCATACGGTGTTTTTTTGAGGCGCCGATTGATGATACTTGTATTCTGAGTAAAGCATGCAGTGGAAACGGCTTCAACCCAAAGATAGAGAGGAAGATTTTCAAAATTTAGCATTGATCGAGCAGCGTCCACTAGAGTTCTATTTTTTCGTTCGACTACACTATTTTGTTGAGGAGTGTATGGAGCAGAAAAATTATGGTCAATGCCCTTCTCGGTAAGGAAAGTTTCAATGGTGGAGTTTGTGAATTCTGAACCATTGTCACTTTGGATTCACCTAACTAGGAGTTTGATAAGAACTTCTATTCCTTTGATGAAATTTATGAGTTCGGAGGTTGTTTCTGACTTTAGGCTGAGGAAGAAAACCCAAGTGAACCTAGTGAAATCATCCACAATCACAAGAATGTACTTTTTGTGATGTAAACTTTCAACTGTTGATGGTCCACATAGATCAATGTGTAGAAGTTCTAAGGGCTTGGAGATTAATTTTTCAATGATGACTAGATGACCTTTCTTTGACTACTTACCACACTCACATGCAGCACATAAGTGATCATTTTCGAATTTGAGGAGTGGAAGACCTCTAACCGTTTCACCTGAAAAGAATACCATTCATGTATCTGAAGTTCAAATGAGCAAGCATTTAGTGCCATAACCAAATGACATCAGGAATAACTTTGGAGAGTAAACATAGTTGGGGCTTGCTAATGATCATATTGATATCAAAAGTGATAGAACACAGTTCTTTCAGGATCGTTTGATTCTATGCATGCAAACAATTAAGAATGAAAATATAAACACGAATATGACTTTGAATATGTCGTATGATTAATACTTCAATGCCTTAGAAGAGCTCAACTAAGAACTTCGACTGTAGAGGCGTTTAGGGTTACAAAATCTTAAGCGTAATAAAAGACGTAACAATATAATGCATACATGCATGCATATATATAGTATAACCCTACAAGATAATCACGGATGGACAAGCCCAATCCGGATACAATACAAAAAGCCCATGACGCAACACAAATAGACTCTACAATCTCCCCCTTTGCGTCAATGGGACCGAAAGTCTACTTCGGTTGAGCAGCAGAAGACTTCTTGACCGTTTTAAACAACTTCAGTATAATGGCCAAAAGATGATGACGAAAAGTGATATACCACCGAAGCATGTCAGTGAAGTTCTTCTTATCTGCTTCAGAGATTTTCTTGCACCGATGAATTATGTTGATAATGTGCTCTAAGCAGTCCGTTGAGAAGAGATGTTTATCCACAAGAGCGAACAAAAATTTATGCCGTTCTCCTTTAGTAAACATCACAGTAAGATGTTTTGAATCAATCTGGCCAATTTTCATCTTATTCACATATCCTGGTTTCGGTGTCGACTTAACACCCACCTTCTTCTTCATCACCTTCGCAATCTCCTGATCCATACCTGCAACCTCATAAACGTATGAAGCTAACATCCTCTTTAAATGTTCTAGAATCGGATCATATTTCCCTGAGTTGGTGAGCAGGATGTTGAACAACAAAATCCAATCGTGAGGATTAAGATTTGGAAGATCTGCTAAAGAAATCATTGACACCGAATTTGCAGACCCTCGAGTGATCTTGAAATTCACATTTACAAACTTTCTAGCAGGCGTCGGTTTCAATACCTTACCAGTTATAATCTTCTGTGCACTCCATATCGGGTATTGAGGTTGCCCATAACTAATATAAAAATCGATAAGCTCTTAGTCAACCTTCAGATGAGGGAAAGGAACCTCGACAGTCCAATCAAAGCAATGAAACATAAAAGCTTTTCTTGTGTTCGGCATGTCGAACTGCGAGTCCTTAGAGTTGTCACAATCGAACGAAGCAACAGGTTCCAACCAATGGGTGCTTGGGAACTCAATCAATTGGTGGATTGATGTCTCCTTAGTCTAAAAGGGAAACAATGCCTTTTTGCAGTTTAAGGCTACTTCTTCGTCCTTGTTTCTCCTTTCCCTCTCCTCTGCTTTCTTGGTAATTCTTAAATTCCGATCTATCTCTCTATCTCTTTTCTTCCTCTTGAGAGCATCAGCAATTGTTTCCTCAATCTCATCATCACTGTCATCTTTAACAATTTTAACCTTTGCTTTGGAACCAGAACCTAAAGCTACATTATCCTTCAATTCGGTTTTGACATGATGAGCACCCTCTCCCCCTTGTTTCGGAGCAACAAACTTCTTCGAAACACCCTTCATTTCATGCAACAGGACAAGGGTGGGAAGCAGTTTAGTGGTTAGATGGTTCAGAATGGTAAGAGTCAATATTGAATCATGAGCACCAAGTATGTTGGTGAGCATATCCTTTACTTCCCCTGCACAGATTCTAAACATAGCTTTCTCTGCCTTTAATAATGCAATCTCCTTCTTGGCTTGAGCAAGTTGAACTTTCTGAACTTCAATGGTAGAGGCTTGTCGAGCAATGTCTTCTTTTAAAGCACTCTTTGTGGCAATATCAGTACGAAGTGAGTCCAACCTAGAGGAAACTGAATTGATAAGAGAGTTGTTTTCAGCTTGGATGGAGGACCGAACAGCCTCAAACTTTGTTTGTTCTTCCTGTAGGGATTTGGAAAGAGAATCCACTGAGGCTTTCACTTTGGCGGCATTAGTATCGACGTGCCCTTTAAGAGAATCCAAGAAAATCTGAGTTGTATGAACAACATCAGGAACATCAACAGAGGCCTTTCTGCAAGTGGAAGTAGACTCATTGATTGCTTTGGTGGATTTGTCAATTAAGTTTGTGTATTGCCCAATGGCCGTCTCCACAAAAGCCTTTAGGACAACACCACCGCAAGCCTTGTTATCGGCAAGCAGTTTGTCAAACTTTTCATTGATACTCTCCAAGTGTTGGCTTGTGATTGGAGCCTCATCATCATCATCGGTGGGAAGTCGGTAAGGACTAAAGTATGTGGAGTCATACTCATCATTAGTACCACCGAGAGTGGCACCGGAGTCGGTTGAGTGTGTTGGAGAGAGAGGTTTAGTAATGATGGAGGTTCGGTTTCATTCGGTGCCACCGTATCAGATACGTTGACCCTTACTGTTGGTTCAGGGATAGTAGTGGTGGTGGATTAGGAAATTATAGGAGTTGTTAAGGTGGTTGTAGGGATAGAAACAAAAGAAACTGGTGGTGGTGGTGGAAAAGTGGTTTCTGGTGGTGAAGTGGTAACAACCGAAACTGGAACTTTCAGTTTCGGTGATGGAGGTGAGCTTAGAAGTTTGTGAGATGGAGATTCGTTTGGAGTAGGAGATCTAGGCGGAGTATTACCTCGTGGAGATTCCTGATGAGTTTCATCTTCTTCATCATCCTCTGGATTGTCAGAACTAGGAGGAGTTGGATTTCTGGATCTCTTCGCCATCTTCTTGATTTTCTTTGGCTTAGAGGAGGCCTCTTTCTCTGACTTTCGCTTCTTTGATTTTGAGGGCTTAGGTTGATCCTCCTTGGTTGTCTCCTTCTTCATTGTTACCCTTTTTCCTCGGTTACTTGGCTTGTCAACTGCATCCAAGGCAGCCTGTTGTTCCGGAGAAAGAACTCTCAGCTCCTTGGGATGAAGTTTTTGATAATCATCCATCACCTGAATTTCGGCTATAACACTCCAATACATGGTCTCCAGAATTGAGCCATAATGTATAAACTTCATTGGATCAGAAATAATGATCTTCTTTGTATGAAACATCGCAATGGATGCGATTAGGGCATCTTTCATCACCGGAATATCAAGAGTATCGATAGCCCTCCTCGTAATGAGTGTCCAAAACCTTCTGCAAGAAATTTCGGAGTGACGAGTGGAAGCATTGAGGCTCTGCAAAACCTGAGACCAGATAATGGACCCATAATCAAGGTTTAGACCATTGTAAAGACCATAGAGAATGGTCAGAAATCCTTTGCTAGTGCCATCTGATCCAACACTCCGTTCCGCCAAGCTTTTAATAAGAAGAGTGAGAAGACCGTTCCATTGAGATGCACGACTTCTTGAACTTGGAAATGGTGGTTAGCACATCAGTGTATCGCATTTCATAAAGCATCGAGAAAAGTTTTGTTGTAGTAATGAAGTCGGGTGAGATAACGGAAGAATCCACAACAAGATGTAGCAAAGAGCAAAACCTACCTTTTGAAATAGAGGCCTTTTTGGAGTGGATTTGAAAGTAAATGTTTTCTTTGTTCTTGTCGTACGTTGCAGAAGAGTAGACTTGGGACAAGAGACACATAGGAACAACTTCGAATTGGGTTAGGGCAAGAACCAATGGAGAATACTTCAAACACTCAACAACTTGTAACATGTAGGAATCATACAGGAACGAATTCAGTTCTATGATCATGTTCTGATTTTGCTTGATGGAAAGAAAGGTCGATGAAGTACTCTGATCATGTGCGGAAGAAGTCGCCATTGTTGATCGAAGGAAGAAGACGAATAGTTTAAAGCGCCTTTACAGTTGAGAAACTTTGATGCTGGTAGAAGACAAAGAATCGTGGAAACCCTTTATATACCATTGCCAGGAGAGAGAGAAATCATGACGATAATGATGTGATCACGAAAACGTTGCCTGAAAAAGCACGATTTGACATGTTGGGTGCTCCTAGGTATGCTGCAACACGCGTGCGTATAGGGACCGTTCAAATTCACGCGCCCAAAAGGATTTCCTCAATCAGCATTTGAAATAGAATTTGCCATACGAAATTGAATTGCCTTTGTTTCACTAGAGGACAAATAAAACTCAAACCTACCATCATCAGAATGTGGGAAAATTAAAAATTTTCATGCATTAGATTGACAAAAGATAAAGTAATAAAGCAAATGTATATGGGATGTGAGTGATGTCTTATTATTAGAAAAAAGCAGGGGATTCCAGGCAAGAATCACTTCCTTCAAAGTCAAGAATGAATTGAAGTGCTTGTGTGGTTTCCTGAGAATACGATCAAGTGTTTGTGAATAAACATTGAAAGGCTTCTTTTCATGACATAGACTTAAGGTGGCTTATCTTCAACCGAACATCGATTCTTAATATAAGACCGAGTGTTGGAAGAAGTACTTGTGAGACCGATGTGGTCTGTTGAACAAGTAGGTAGGTTATATTTTATGATGACAAAAGAGTTTATAGAAATCTCAAAAAAAAAATTAAATTGGATCTTTATGTGAAGAAAAGTCTTGGTTTTAGACGAATTCATAAAAGACCTCGCAAAAAAAAGAGATTTCAGTAGGTAACAAGTAAGATCTTGAATATAGAAATTCACCGTTAATGCATTATAGGTATTGTATTTTGGGTTTCACTCGGCACGTGGTATTCGTATCTAAGATCATAAACACAGATTTGATGTAACCATAAACCTCAGTGGTAAGAACTGAAAGTCTCAAGGGTTACAGTTGTGAACCGATAGTAGATGGAGAATAGTATGAGGATGGTGAAAGAACCAAAAGTACCTTCTGCTATAAAACATGAAAAAGCAGAGAAACTCTTAACTCATATGAGAAGAGTAAGGTAGCTCTAGCCCGAGTAGATAAGAACAACCTGATTGAGAAGAAACGATAGGTATTGATCGAATCATTAAGGCCTTGCTCTGAGTCGTAGAGGCTTAGGTCAACATGCAACAACATGCTTCTAGGGACCCTTAACTAGTTCATAAAATAAGCATCATACCTTCCCCAACTCCGAACTCTGTTGTACTTTTATTCTTGGAACCTATTGAAAAGAATGAACAAACACAAACACCACACAAACAAAACAAAAACAACAAAAAAAATATTTTTGGATTTTTTTTAAGGTTTTCTGAAAAAAAATATTCAGATTTTTGAAGATTTCTAAAAAATAATAAAAAAAACAGAAAATAATAGAGATATACATAATATCCAACTGAAACCTTAGTGTTATTGACTGAAGCGAAACAGACCAAGTGATCGGTTCATTTTGGTTCCGTAAAATTCCAGAGCCGAAACAAACCGAGCGATCGGTTCATTTCTGTTCCCGAAAATTATGGAGCCGAAATAGACCGAGCGGTCGCTCCATTTCTCTTGTCCAATTTTAAGGTAAGATTCAAGGATTCGGTACCGATTCTGCTTCCATCATACCCAGACCTTATAAAATGTTATTAAAACATGCTTCAGGTAAGGCCTTGGTAAATATGTCAGCCAGTTGATCAGAGGATCGAACAAAATGCACTTCCACGTTCCCATCTTCGACATGATCCTTGATAAAATGATATCTAAATGCAATATGCTTAGTTTTGGAATGTTGCACTAGATTGTGACAAATCCTTATTGCACTTTCTGAGTCACAATAGATAAGAATCTTCTTCATGTTCAGCCTGTAATCTCTCAACTAACTTTGAATCCATATAACTTGAGAAGTACAAGAGGATGCAGCAATGTATTCGACTTCTGCAGTTGAAAGTGACACAGAGGTTTTCTTTCTGGGATGCCAGCTAACAAGTTTTCCGTCAAGAAATTGGCATCCACCTGTAGTGCTTTTTTGGTCTAGACCACACCCTCCAAGATCAGCATCAGAAAAGGCTTGAATAAAGAACCCTGATTTGGCAGGATACCAGAGACTGAGAGATGAAGTTCGCTTTAGATAATGGAATATATTCTTTACAGCCACCATGTGAGGTTCTCTTGGATTAGCTTGAAACCTGGCACAATAACAAACAGAAAACATAATGTCCGGTCTACTAGCTGTTAGATACATAAGGGACCCTATCATTTGCCGATAAAGTGTTATGTCAACGATAGGTTTCTCCAGAGACGGTGTTAACTTAGTGTCGATTGCCATAGGAACCTTCACTTTAGAGTCACCTGTCATGCCAAATTTTGTTAACAAGTTATTTGTGTACGCTTCCTGGTTGATAAAGATGCCTTCTGGACCCTGTCTAATATTTAAACCAAGGAAAAAATTAATTGGACCCATTGCGCTCATTTCAAATTTAGTCTCCATCAACTTTCTGAATTCAACTGTTAAGCTAGGATTTGTAGAGTCGAAGATGATATCATCAACATAAATTTGAACGATCATTAGATGTTCGCCTTATTTCTTTCGGAAGAAGGTAGGGTCAACCGAACCTTGCTTAAATTTTGACAATTTTAGAAAACGAGTTAAGGTTTCATACCAGGCTCTCGGTGCTTGCTTCAAACGATAAACCGCTTTATCCAGCACATAGCAATGATCAGGATATTTCTCGTTCACAAACCCACGAGGTTGCTCAACATACACTGTTTCTTCTAGTTCTCCATTTAAGAAAGCACATTTGACATCCATTTGGAAAACTTCAAAGTTTTTATGGGCAGCATATGCTAGGAAGATTCTTACCGATTCCAACCTTGCTACTGGAGCGAAGATTTCCTCATAATCTATCCCTTCCTCTTGGAAATATCCTTTGACCACCAACCGAGCCTTGTTGCGAATGACGCTCCCCTCTTTGTCCAATTTGTTTATAAAGACCCATTTCAAGCTGACCATAGAAGCATCCTTTGGTGTGGGAATCAACCTCTAAACTCGGTTACGTTCGAACTCATGGAGCTCATCTTGTATTGCTTGAACCCAATCAGAATGATCAAGCGCAACATTTACTATTTTTGGTTTGATTTTGGAGATAAACGAATTAAACATATAGAACTCAACTTTAGAGAATAATGCAGTTTGTTTCGCATTTAATTGAGAACGAGTACGAACTTTCTCAGAAGATTCACCAATAATTTGTTCTTTAGGATGATCCTTGGTCCATTTCACTAATGGAGGATAATTTGGGTCATAAACCGGATCCAATTCAGCATTCACTTCTTCTTCAAATTTTGATTGATCACTCTCACCTTCGTCAGTTGCCTTTTCTTCTCCCCCTCGACCGGCGAAGCGTAACCCGTGGCAGCATCGAAGTTTGTGTCCTCAGAAAGAGTTGGATGATCCCCCTCAAATGTACCTTTATTTGTTGGGGACGGTTTTGAATTCTCCCCCTCAAAAGATACATTGGATGTTTTTCATGTAGACGAACTCTCCACCTTGTACGTTGAACCGTTGATTTGAGAGTCAGCAGAGGATTGAGTCCTTGGAGGTTTGGGAATTTCACTTGCCATTTCCTTTGCTGCATCATCGATGATCTTTTGGAGATTTTCAATTTTGTTATCTGCACTTTCGCCTTTGAGTGCGTCGCTTTCTCCGGTTCATCGAATAACCGAATGTACTCCTCAAACAAGTTAGATATAGGAACCGAGACTTGTCCTGATGTGGGAATTTTTTTTCCCTAAGTCACTTTCGCTCCTTTGAACTTTCTTCATGTAATTGTCATCAAGGGTGACAGAATAAGTTTCTTCAATCCGTTTAGATCATTTATTCAACACTCTGTAAGCTTTTGAGGAGAGTGAATAACCAAGAAATATGCCCTCATCGGCTTTAATGTCAAACTTGTTTCAGTTCTCCTTGGAGTTTAGGATGAAACATCTTGAATCGAACACATGGAAAAAATTTAACATTGGGCTTTCGATTATTTAAAATCTCATATGGAGTGATTGAGAATATTTTGCTAAGAAAGGATCATTTCTGAGTGTAGCAGGCAGTTGCAACAACATCAACCCAAAAGTATAACGGAAGAGAAGTGAAACTGAGCATGGTTCTTGCAGCCTCACATAAAGAACGGATTCTACTTTCAACAATCCCATTCTGTTGTGGTGTGTAAGGGGCCGAAAATTTGTGAGTTATTCCCCTATCAGCCAGAAAGTCCTCAAAGTCTTTATTCTTAAATTCCAGCCCATTGTCGCTCCTGACATTTCTCACCGTCTTTTTCAGTTGAACTTCCACTTGCTTAATGAATGTCTTCAGCTTGGGAGTTGCTTCAGATTTCTGTTTAAGAAAGAAAACCTAGGTGAAACGTATGTACTTAGTACCACCGATGCTTTCAATAATCGAAGGTCCACACAAGTCAATGTGCAGTAGTTCAAGAGCTTCAACAATCTTTGTATTAATTCTCGTAGGATGACTCTTTCTACTTTGTTTTCCCATCTCACATGCTGCACATAGATGTTCCTTGTCAAACTTGAGAAGAGGGAGGCCTCGAACATGGTCACCAAGCACCAACTTATTAATGTCTTTGAAGTTTAGATGCGATAAACGTCGATGCCACAACCAACTTTCATCTGTGTTTGCCTTTGACAGCAGACATATTGGTGGTTTTCCTTTTATTGGGTTCAGATTCAAGGGATACATCTCTCCCTTGCGATCAAAATTTAACAGAACCTTTTTCGTATTCTTTTCAATAATTTCATAACCCTCATCATCAAATGACACTTTCAGACATGTTCCTACGACTAGTTGTGACACACTAATGAGGTTATGCTGCAATCCTTCCACATACGCCACTTTTCGAATTGAGAAATCTCCATTTGTTATCATACTGTATCCCTTGATTGTTCCATAGGAGTTATTTCCATACTTTATACACCCACCATCTTTCAGGGACCGAAACTCCCTCAGCTCTTCCTTCATTCCTATCATGTGACGTGAGCAGCTACTGTTGATATACCATTCATCATCGAACTGCTCATCAAAAAGTACCTGCAAATTCAAGCTGATTTAGGAACCCAAAGTTTCTTGGGTCCTGGTGAGTCTTTCACAGAAAAAGGAATTGCAGAAGAAATATCAACCAAAAATGTTCTTTTTATTAAAGTGTTTTGATCTTTTCTTTTGATGGTATACACCTTAATTTTAGTTTTATTTTTTTTAAAGATCGGTGCATTAGTTGGTGTGTTGGTAGTTGGTTTGGGATTTTCTTTTGAATCCTAGGGTTAGCTGATGTTTTGTTATCTTTGAACGCAGAATATGATGTTAGCTTTCCCTTTCCCTTGATGTCCTTCACCGTGTTTATTTTGCATTTTAAATTGAAAGAACCGAAACTAGTGTTGGGACCGAAACTAGACATTCGGTTCTGAGTGCTGATGCGGGGACCGAAACTTGACTTTCGGTTCTGAGCGTTAGGATGGGAACCAAGAGCCAATGTTTGGTTCTGACTTTTGGAGTAGTAGGAATTTGGGCTTAAAGCTTCTTTTCCTTCCACTTTTCCCTTTCCCTTATCCCTTGACACTACCTTAGGAGGTATGTAGTTGGGTTTTTGGGATTCCTAGTGACGTTTTCGCTCATTCAAGTTCTTTGCATATCTTTGGTTTCTCAAGTGTTTTTGTTCTGCTAACTCCTTCTGTGACTTGTGGATATTGAAGCTAGCCTTTGCTTTCTGCTTTTGCTTTTCGTTTGTATTTGTTGGAGCATTTGGTTTTGTCATTGGTTCTTCAGGAATTTCTTTAGTTCCACCTATGCTTGGTTTATCGAAGCTTGAGGGTTTGTTGATAGGTTCAGCAACATATCTTCCTTTAACCCTCCATGAATTTTGCTTAGACAGGCCCACGGTTTCGTCTGCGTTGTCAATAAGGGCAAACCAGAAGTAATCGTCGCACCCTTCAGCATTGTCTTTTTCCACTAAGACTCTTAATTCTGACATTTGTCTGGTAGTGACTCATTTAGCTGCATAAACTTGATTTGGCACCATTTGAACCTTTTGATAAACCAAAGCCTTTTCTTTGAGTTTTTGTGGCTTGTCTTTTGACATGTGAGCAAATTCAACCGAATTTTCTGAAATGAGGGGTTTCTCATTCTCGGTTTTGCTCTTCATAAACGCTGAGCAATCAACAACATCTTCTACTGAGATCTCACTCATCTCACTTTCCTCATCAAAGCATTATCTAAGTTCATTTTATTTTCTGAAGTTAATTTAGCATTGGACATGTCAAATGATTGAATAGTGTGTGACTTTATTTTCAACCTATCATTTTCATCTAACATATCTTTTAGCATACATTTATGTTCCTTAGTATCAATAAAGGTTTTTATTTTGTCCAGTTCAATTTTGTAAGACACGGATGTCTCTTCTGATTCACATTCTGCTATAATCTCATCCTCCTTAAATTCAAGGAAGGGCAAAATCATCTTATGAGTTTTATTACCTATCTCACAGCTTAAATGTAATTGAACTATGTTTGTGTATAAACGCTTAGCTATTAAACAAAAAACATTTCTTTGTTTTAAAAACTTCAAATTGTCTCTTTGCAAATAAATACTTTCATCCTTAGCCCTAATTAACTCCACCTCCTTCAGCTCAATCCACATCCTTCTCTCCTCACTCTTTGAAGACACCCTGCTGAGTTGGTCAGTTAGGTTAGAATTCGCTAAGCGAGTTTGCATAAGACTACCACTTAAGTTAGAGAATTTAAATTTTAATTCATTTAATTCTTCTTCATAATTTGTTAATGGAACTTTAAGTGATTCAAGGATGGATTGTACCTTTTTGATCAAACGATCGTAGTCGTTGAACATCTCACTAATAGGTTTAGCCGCAAAACACTTATTTTCAGTCAGGTTCGGTTCCTCGTCTGCACTTTCGGTTGATAATCCACCGGTGACCATTAAGCACTTTCCGGCCGAACCTAATTCCTTTGCTACATAAGCCTTCCCGTGAGTGGGTTTTCTAACTTCTTCATCTTCGGAGTCGGTTGACCATACTTCAACACCACCGAACTCATCTTCATATGCATTCTCCTACACAATCAAGGCATATATAGAACTTTTAGCACTGTTAGTTGCCTTCTTTTTCTTGATTTCTTCCAGCTTACGCATATAATATGACTCATCATCTTCACCATCTCTTTTCTCAGCCATTTTTCTCAGCATGCAATCTTTGGCAAAGTGGTTCTTTCCATGACAGTAATTGCAATCAAACCCAGAGTCTCCAGCAAGCTTGCTCTCCTTCTTGTCTTCGTCCTTTTGTGAAGAAATTTTCACTTCATCCTTCACCTTCTCTGAACTATAACTTCCTTTCCAGTTTCAGTTTTTGTTGACAGGAAATTTTCTTCGCGCAAAATTCTTTGGATTAGTGACCATAATAGCGTACTCTTCACTTGTGATATCATATTCCAACCTGTCAAACTCTTCTTCTTCTTCTTCTTCTTCTGCAATGCTTTTTCCTTTTGAGATAAGAGCCAACGATCCCATACCAGAAACTACCTTTGCTTCTTTAGTTACAACGCTCTCATGGGACTTAAGTATTCCCACAAGTTTTGCTAATGAATAAGACTTGAACTGTTTATGGGCTTTTACGGTTGAAACAACAGCCATCCATTCTAGTCTCAGACCATTCATAAAGGTCACCTTTTGCTCGATCAAATTTCTTTCAATTCCATGTTTGATCATCTTACTTAGGAGATGATTGAACCGATCGAAAGTTTGAATGAGTTTCTCCTCATGTTTCTGTTCAAAAACTCTAAATTCTGACAGCAGCAAGGTTTGAATGGAGTGTTCTAGATCTTCATTAGTCGTATAAAGTTCCTTTAACATATCCCATATTTCTTTGGCAGTTGTGCATGAACCGACCAACCGAAAAGTGTCAGATTGTAAGGCGAATCTGATCATTATCATAGCCTTCACATTACATAGCAACTTGTATTTTTCGTCCTGTGCCATCTTGTTTTCATCTGCCACCAGCTTGTTATATTCCTTTTGCATCTTAACGGTTGTGATTGTTCCTGAATGAACAAACGGCCCAAGTGTGATACCCTCCCAGATGAGATAGTTGTTCTCTTCTGATCCAACCATGTAGTCTTCAAAGTGATGTGCCCAAACTTCATAATCTTGAGTGTAAAGAATGGGTATTCTGGTTGTAGATCCAATGTTGTTTGAGATGTTGATGGGATTTGTTTGCGAATCTTCGTGAGACATGGTGAGCTCTTAGAATCAAACCTGTAAACTTAAGATTAGGGTTTTATCTAAAACAGAGTTTCCGTTAATATGAGGAAGACAGCTTCTACTTATACGATAAAAGCAGAAACCCTAATAGAATTCTTATTACAGAAGGAATGTGTATTGATCACACAGTCTCCTGCTCTGATACCAATTGATAGAACAAAGTTCTTTCAGGATCGTTTGACGCTATGCATGCAAACAATTAAGAATGAAAATATAAACACGAATATGAATTTGAATATGTCGTATGATTAATACTTCAACGCCTCAGAAGATCTCAACTAAGAACTTCGACTGTAGAGGCGTTTAGGGTTACAAAAGCTTAAGTGTAATAAAAGACGTAACAATATAATGCATACATGCATGCATATATATATATATATATATATATATATATATATATATAGTATAACCTTACAAGATAATCACGGATGGACGGGCCCAATCGGATACAATACAAAAAGCCCATGACGCAACACAAATAGACTCTACAAAAAGTGTACATGTTCTTGTTGCGGTTGGACTTGATCAAACATTGTTTTCTATCTTCAGTCATGATGTAGCTATGTTTTTTTTTATTTTATTTATTTATTTATTTTTTTGCAGAATTCAACTCGATGATTTGCATCAGTGAGTTGAGCCACACTTATCAAGTTGTGCTTTAGATCAGCTACATATGCCACGTTTGAAATTGAAAATTTTTCATTTGTATGGATTCCATAACCATGGATTTGAGAGTTGGAATTGTTCCCATATGTTACATATCCAACATTTAGTGCAAGCTTCATATCTCGCAGAAAGTCCTTCTACCTCGTCATGTGCATGGAGCAAGCACTATTAATATACCATACTGTCTCTTGCTCCGAAGCACAGAGTGCCTGCAAAATTAGTGAATAGTGGAGTTTTTAGGCTCTGAGTTAGATTTTGGGACAAGGGCACGAGTCTTAGGCTTTTGAAGTGACTTATGAGCAACTGAGGGTTTCGAAGGTTGATTATGAGATTCCCTGGGAAATAAACAGAATGACATTATTCTTTCATCTATCCAATAGTCATATTCAATTACACAGATTTCAGGAGTAGTTTGCTTCAGAACATGACTACCTGACACTTTCGGAACTACAGTTTTATCAATGCGAGATTTGATTTTCCACACAAAATTTTTCTTTGCAGATTTTGAGGAGATTTTTTTGTTTATAATTTTTGGTTTTCTTGATGATACATTGTTTTTTGAAGACTTTGGTTTAAAAATTGTTCCATCATATTTAGTAATGAAAACAGATGAAACAGTCCGAGGAGAGGTCTTTTGGACAGAAGTGGTATCCACATGAGCTTTTGGCTTGGTGGAACTAACTACATTCTTTGGTTCTACAGAACTGGTAGGATTTGAATGTCTCTTGAGGACCTTAGTGGGAATGAAGGAGTTTTGACTAGGGGTTGAGGATCGAGACTTCCAAGATACACTCTTTTTGGAGTTCTCAAGGAACCTGATATTTTTTCTAGACTTAACTTCCTTTTTGTGAGCATTTCGAGCTTCCACTTTAGGATCTACAATATCCTTCCTATTGAGCATTGGTTTTTTTCTTGGATTGAAATGAAGATTTTGAGGTTTGTCCTGTAGAAGGATTACTAAATTCGTGATCAATAGGAACCAACTTGGTTTTTGAGGTAACTAAGGATTCTGATTCACAAGAATCAGAGGAAACACAGCTTGAGGTTTCAAATTTATCATCTAAGGATGCCCATAAAAACATAGAGGTAGCAGTTTTAGTTGTCATCGGAATGATTTACTCAATAACACACTTTTTAGGAGGATTATGTCTTGGAATATAATCTACACAATTTGAAATGTTGTGATGAAATTATGTGGTCCGATTCAGGTCCAGGTTTGTCAGAGGTGGAAGAGGTGTGAAATCAAGACACTTGACAACAATTGGTTGAACTTAGGAATTAAGGAAGAAAAATGGTCTTTGTTTTCAAGAAGAGGTGACAAGGGAGAAAATGGGGTGTCTGAACGTTTGATGTTCGGAATCTCTCCCATAAATGTCAAATTTTGCAATTCCTCCAAAGGACAAGCAATTGGCTTCGGAAACTCGCTTCCAAGGCCAGGTGCTTTGGACCATGGATGACGGAGGTTATGATTCATCCGTATATCTGCTTCAAGCATGTCAATGAAATTATGTAAAGCATCTATCTTAGCATTGATACGTTTGTTATCACAAATCAAAACATTTCTTTCAGAATAAGTGATTTCACATTTGTCTTTTAAAATGATACATTCATCTTTTGACATTACAAGCTCATGTTCTAAAGACGCTATTTTTAACTTCTTATCCTCGAAACGTAACTTAAGACGATTTAACTCGATTTCCTTCTTCTCACTGGCTTCTATGGCCGACTCATAGGCTTTGTAAATGATGTTCATGTCTGATTGAATCTGAGTTAGATATCGTTCACAAACAGATAAATCAAACTTATTTTCAGTAATCATTAATTTTACCTGCTGAATGATGATTTTCCCTGGAGGATCCTTTGTACCCATGTAGCAGTAGTTGGGCTCATCATCTTCATCATCTCTTTCAAATCCAGACGACCAGTATCCTTCATCACACTCAATTTCTTGTCGAGCCATGAGACATATGTTTTTGCCAGTCGTTATATCATCATCATCTCCAGATAACCAGTATCCTTCCACATCCCTTGATACAGTGGTAATAAAAGCCTTTTCACGTTCAACCAATTCTTGAGCTCATCGAACATAGTAATTAGAGTCCTTAACCTTTTGTTTTTGTGTGACTTCAGCTAAGCAGTCTTTGGCAAAGTGATTTGCATGTCCGCACTTGTGACAAATAATTTTTGGTTTTTCAGATTTCGGAATCTGTGAGTGTTCCAAAGTGTGATCCCTATTTGGAAGATTTGTCTTGTAAGTAGGAGGATTTTCGGAAGGTTTGTTGAAAGGTTGAGGATTGTCTTGGTGAGGAGTTTGAAAGCGGTTATTTTGTTGAGAAATTTGAAAGAAGTTGTTGAAGGGTTTGTTGAATGAATGATTGTAATACATTGAGAGTAAAACAAATTCTTGTTGGAATCGAACTTCTGAGTCTGTTTCATCAAGATTCAAAATTTCTATAGGAGGATGATTGGAATTGGCATGAACCAGAGCAGTAGGAAGTACGGAAGAAGTGAATGGAACAACAATAGCGAGAGGGTCGGAAGTGCCTGAGTTGGAGGTTTGAGGAAGGTCATACGAGTTGATTAAGGCAAGGGGACCTACAGAGAGTTCTCTTAGAGTTTGAGCAACATTTGATTCGTGACCCTGAAGCTCATCAAAAAGTTGATAGAGCTTGAGCTTTTTCATAGATCCATTACTCTGAAGACAAGACTTCACATTTCCCCATCTGTTTTCGAGGCTGTTGATGAACTTGAGGTTGTACTCAAGAGGAGTTCGGACTATTCCCTGAGTTGTCGTGTTGTTGAAAGCGATTCAGTATCTGTTTGAAGCTGAGGCAACAGATTCTCCAGGAGTGGTCATGAATGTGTCGAACTCATTAACAACTGAAGTCAACCGTTTGTTCTTCATATTTTATGACCCTTCAAACAAATCTTGGAGTGTGCCCTAGATCTCTTTAGCAGACTTGCATAGTTTGATGTGCTCAAAAAGATAAGGAGGAACACCAAACACCATTTCAGAAAAGGCAACTTGATCAGCATGCAACTTCTCAAGATCATCAGCTGTTAGAGGAGCTGGACGAGTCTCAGCTTGACCCATAAGATGAGCAACAACATCTCTTACAGTTGTTCGAACTGGAACATGTGGACCCTCTTTGATGAATCTCCAGATAGATTCACCCTTTTCTTTTCTAAGTAAAAATGTCTCCATTCTTACTTTTTAATGATCATATTCTTCAACAACTAGCAATGGGGAACGAGTGGGGAAACCTACGCTATTTGCTATTTGCATTGAATACATTTGTTGAGGATTAAAGGCAGCCATTGAAGTTAAGATATCTTGAGAAAAAGTGGTATATAGAAGAACTTTTATCCTGAACATAGAAATGATTAAAATACCAAGGTAATTTCAAATCAATGATAATATGATCTTGTAGATTCAAAGGACAACCACTCAAGCTTTGATACCAATTCTGAGAACAAGGATGATCTGATGCAACTTCTCAAGATCATCAGAGAAGGCAACTTTATCAACATGCAACTTCTCAAGATCATCAGCTGTTAGAGGAGCTGGACGAGTCTCATCTTGACCCATAAG